>NC_133951.1:1965469-2620626 GCF_031877795.1 Strix aluco
AGCACCTTGTTGTGGGAACAGAGCTGTAAATGCATGAATTGCTGAGTTCCCTTATACTGTTTTACAGCAGGCAAACAAAAAAATTCAGCGGACTTCAGTGAAAATCAAACATGCAGAGTACTTTAGATAAGAAAGGACAGTCACTAACAGAGAGTTTAAAAAAAAAAAAGTCCCCCTCGAAAGAGATACACTGGAGGAGTGCCAATAGCACATAGCTGTGTGGAGACTAAATAAAACCAGGTGAGTTTCCTGCCATTGTGGAGTATCAAATGTGATTTCCATTTGTGATGGACGTGCTGTTTCTGCCAAGATCATCTGGAGGTTTTCATTTCAAGACTTATTATTTTTGTTGGCCTAATATAGAGCTACAGCGCAGAGCGCTAAAAGGGAACATTGCAGCAATGACATTCACAGCAGATGAAGAAAAATGCCCTTATCGGAGTGAAAGGCTCTTCCTGGGAGAAGGCTTTTCTCCTATCAGCAGTATAGGTGTTAGGATTGCTTCTGATGCAAAACAAATGGGAAAATCTAACGAGAGGAAACAATGCATTAGCACTGATCCTCACTCCAGAGCAAGCAGGTAACATCCTTCCAAATTAAGAATCTGGTTTGGTCCAAAAATATCATTCAAAAACTAGGTGTGAACCTGAGATCTAGATCAGGCTGTTTTGCACTTCTAAAGTGATACAAAGAGGCTGGCAAGCTGCCTTACAACAACAAAAAAAATCAGAGGTTTCTCTCTCCCAGAGTGATGTACATGGGTGGAGCGGAGCTGGAAGGGGCTCTCCTGCAGATGCAGCGTGTCGGGACAGGGGGATCTGCACTGGGTCTGCTTTGTCACATGCTCAGAGCTGAGCTGCTGGCCATGGTGGGTGTGTGTCACTGCAGCGATGCTTGGCTCCTCTCCACCCGTGCTGGGGCCAGTGCCCATTTCCTTCTCCCCCAGCTCAGAAGCCTCAGCAACCTGGTGCAGTTATGCTCTGAGGCTGTGCCCAGTGACCATGAGGGCACGTTCAGGGGTGCCCACTGGTCCAGTTGTGAAGTACGTGCTAAGAGAACATCACGCGTGCCGGAAATCTGGGAGCAGCGCTTTGCTGGAGCTTGGAGTTCATGGAGTTCACTTGAGCAAATGCTCAAGGGATTGCCTGGAGCAAGGCCCAAAGGGGGATCCGCTTACATGAATAACAACAATATGCAGTAAAAATAGTTAATGCTAATGACATTCTGAAAGGGATATTAAACTTGCTGCTTCAGGGCTAAGCAACCTGCAGCTCTAAAAAGCCAGTGTTAAATATAATGTGCTGGAAAATGAGTCCAGGTCTGCTACTGGGTCAGGTGGTGGGAGCCCTGAGCCCTAATGGTCTCCTGGAATCATGAATTTGGCATTTTTCAGGCTTTTGCAGGTGGACTTGAGCTGATTTCTGAGCAGCAGTTGTTTACTTATAAAAATGCCATGTAACTGAATGGCAATTCTTGTAAGAGACCTTTTAAAACACAGGGCTTGTAAGGAGGGTGGCCTCCCAGCAAAATCCATACCAATTTTGGAAAAGGTACAGGCATTTACATGCTCTGTGCCTCCTGCTTGAGGTATGAATTCCTCCTCTTAGAAAGTAAGACATTAAAACCTCATTTGGGTGAAGGAGGGGAAGGAAATGCAGGTATGATAACCCATTGTGTCCTTCCAGCTGCCCAGGATGTGTCCTCTTACTATGGAGTGACCACAGCAAGCAGCTGCTGGATATACTGGTGCAGTGGTTATGGGCTGCAGTGAAAAAAAAATGTGGGGACACCTGTCTTTCGCAGGTAGGTGAATGCACTTGTTATTTGATCCTGTGCCTCACAGTGCACACGAGGCATCTCAGCCAGACCTGGCCACATTCCCACATGGTGTGACCTGGGATGTTGTTGGGATCCAGCCTGTGCCTCTGGAGCATGGCCCTGAGGTGTGTGGCATATGAAGGTGCCAGACTCAACTGGAATGCCGGGCGCTTTGACCTGCCTCTGCGGAGCAAGGGGACGTAGACCAGAGTAAGACCTGGATGTTCCCTGAATGTGCTCATCCTGTCGCAGGGATTTTTGCTGTGCCCAAGGTCATCCCACAAAAAGGTGGCACTGCTGCTGCCATCCTGCTGGGCAGTTTCTTTCCCTGAAAAGCCAAATTCCCCAACTGGTCCATGTCCATGTGCCATTGCTTGGCGCCGGCAGAAGAAGCTATGACAAGCCCATCCCATCTGCCCACCACGGCCACCTTCTGGGAGTTACTACTTCTGATACAACTGATTTGTTTCATTTTTCTCTAACCCATTCTGTGTTAAACTAGGAAATTATCAGAAATAGGAAATGATAGAAACACATTTCATATGTTGGGGAAGGGGTGATGACACAAAAAAGAAGAGATGATGCATTAGAGGGGGCAGTGATTTCTGCAGCTGGAATAGGCTGAGGGGAGCACTCACATACCTGACACCCCAAAAGGGTATATGACTCTGATCTGTGGCTCCAGGTGTTGGTGTGCGAGAGTTCTTTAGCCCCATTCCCGCTGTTGCAGCTCAACAGGAGCGAAAGCACTTTCTTCACCAAAGTCTGAAGCCATGTGAAGACTGCAGAGCAGTTTAGTTCCCTGCTCCAGACCCAGGAGAGCAGCTGCTGCAGGTGAAAGGACAGGAATGGTGACCCTGGCCTTGGGGCCATAGGAGATCTGGTAGGACGTTGGTGTTAGGGTTGGCCAAGGGGAAAGGAATAATTAAGGAAAACAATGGTTGCAGAAGGGGCTGAAACAGCGTGCTTTCTACCTACCCTCCACACGTCTAGGTTCTCAGCACCCTCCCCCCGGCCCCTTGCTGGGCCTAGAATCAAGAGGGATTATTTAGATATTTGCTTGCTATTCTGTAGTTGTTCAGTTGTTTCTGGAATAGCTGAGTCTGAGCTGGGATTTTGTAGGGATTTTGTAAGAGCCTCTGTAATGGACAGAAGTTGTTCGCTCCTCAGAAATTCTCCAGACCCAGTGGTTTAGGGAAGGTTCATCTGTCAACAATTGTTGATGTTGGTTAGCACCAGCTCTTCCCTTTGACAGATCATGCTACTCTCTTCCAGGAGTTTCATTTACAGGAGACTTCTGGCAGCCTGCTGTTTCCTAGATAGAAAAGCCAACAAACAGTCTGTTCCTTCTCCTCACTAGATTCATAATGTCATTTCTTCAGAGACAGGATCTCATCTGTGCTCAACCTTGGTGTAAGCTTGCTGACTTTTTTCTCCTCTTCTTCACCAAACCATTGTTGTGCTGCATGTATTGTTGGGAGATGTGTAAAGATTCACCATGTGTTTTTCCTAAAAAGATGGTAGGGAATAGGTGCATTTGGAAATGTGGGTCTGGTTTTGACTATTTTTCCTTTTCCCCTGAAAGAAAAAAACTGTGAAGCAGGCTCAAAGCAAGCTGGGCTTGCTGGAAGGCAAAGGTAAAACATCCATAGCCCTCCCTCAGAGGGCATAAACTCTGTTTATGGTTATGCTGTTGCAGCAGGCACAAGTCCTTTGTGTCTCACAGAGCTTAGAAGCTGTTCTGCCATCATTGCTCTTTGAAATGTGAAAGCAAAATTAATTTCAGGTGAGAAATAAATGGATTTAGAGCAAGGATGAATTTGGCTTCTTGTGCCACAGGAATGCAAGAAATCACCCAGCAAAAGAAAGCTAGACAATGCAAACCTCACATAAATCTGGGGAGAAATTTTAATCCAAAGTACTCTCTGACCTTCACTGATGGTCTCCTTCATCTCACCAGTATTTTATTCTTCTTAAACCCAGACCCACCACTGGCAAATCTTCAGAGAAGTCAGTTCTTGCACAAACAGGAAAGCAGACTCCCTTCCCACCAATTTAGGTGGTGTTTCCAGTCCATGGCCAGAAGACACAAGCAGGGAGGTGTGTTTGCCTCCAGGACCAGGTTTGAGGCTGGTCTGGAAGAAATTAATTCCACAGGTGGGCAGATCTAGCTCTTCCTGGGTGTCAAATTCAGAGCCAAATTCAGAGTCAAATTCAGGGGTGAATTCAGAAATTTCATCTGGTTGTCCTGTGGGGAACTGATTTATGGTCCTGAGTGCTTCCCCTCACGCCACGCATCCAGGAATGCCCAAGTGTTGGACCCTGCCACCGACGCCCCACGAATGCATTTCTCAAAGGCTGTCTGGGATGTAACTCAATCCCATTTCAATTTAATGAAGTAAAATTAAACACGATGATATCTGGGACCAACCTTCCTAGATCTTCTCCTTCTCCCGTGACTGTCACAACTCCTGCAGCAGCTTCTGAGATTATCCAAGCATCCAGGGACCCAGGCCTTGCTTCTGCCTTTGATCTTGTGTTACCCAGCTGCGATGTAAATTGGCAGAGGCCACACCAGCGGCAGGAGGCAAAGGTGAACTTGTTCCACCTCTGCAGGTTGAACAAGCAGGACAAGAGGTGATTTTAGGAAAATAAGCAGCTTGTAGAGATGGTGGGAGGGCAAAGGCTGGAAGGAGCTGATAGGGGCTGGGGTGGGATGGCAGTGAAGGTGGAATTGATCGGGGGAACCCTTTGCAAAAGCAGCCAAGGTGGCTTAGATGCTCCTATAGCATTTTGCCTAATGGGGTCAAAAAGGAGCCAAAGCAGGGCTGGAGGGTCTGCTGGCCTCAAACAGTCCAGCTGGAAAACCAGGCCAGATGGTATGGAAGTCACTGGGGTATCTTGGAGGTTGTTTTTTACCTAGAGGCTAGGACAATTAGCCCATGCAATCCAATTTCTATGGAGACCTTTTGCCTCGGAAATGGGCTGGAAAAGCTAAAAGAGGGACCAGCAGTGCAGCCTTGATAGATAAGGTGAGCTTACATATAGGAGGATGATGGGTGCCTGGCATGGGAGCCAGGGACTGGCTGTTAAAGGGAAGCATGCAGTGTCTGGGGTAGGGGGACTGCACTGTGCCATTCCAGAGCAGGGCAGAGCACGCATTAACAGGGTATGGTGGGAAAGAGCCCTTTCCAGTGCTGCTGGCTTGGCCTGTTTGCAGTTCAGTGGGAATGGGCAGTGTAATTACAACAAAGAATTTGTCCTGATGGACCAGAAAAGCCTTTGGATATGTTTTTTCCATGGAAGGCCAATTTCATCCTGTTATAACTCACAGTACATGTCCTAGGTGTAGGGCTTGCTGGCAATGTGCATAAACGCAAATGACCGCAAGGAATGTGGCCGTTTAAACTTCAGTTTTTATAACCTGCAAAAAGCGAAATGGGAAAACACTCAGCTGATGTTCCAGAACAGGAGGTTTTCTCCATGTGGATCTGGCGCATGCACTCAGCCTGCGCCTGACACACTTCCAAGAATCCCTGTCTGAGTCCCAAAAAAAACCCCCAACCACTCTGTGTCAAGAGAGGCCAATTCAAGACCCAGTGCACGTGGCCTGTGCTGTTCACATTTCCAGATTCTGAATCATTTCCTCCATTCACGCGTCTGTCTCTCTCTATCTGGGTTTGGGCCCATCCAGCTCTCCGATTTCTTTGTTTCCTGAGCCATGCAGGCTTTGAGTGCTGCCCTGACTGTGTTACTGTGGCTGGAGATGAGTCTTTGGTGGGCTGCCAGCAGAAGCATCTCTTGGCGCTGCTGGGTTTGGCTACGGAAGAAGTCGGCTGCCATTGCTGCCTCTCTTGGGGCAGGGTAGGTGGAGGTCTCAAGAGAGCTGTCGTGCACAACCCCATTTGGGAAGAGAACAGAAATCTCTTCCCCAAATGCTGGGTTTATCCTGGGGTAACTCCCCAGTTTATCCACAGTAGAACCCCCCCCAAGATACCTCCTCCCAGTGCTCCTGGACCCACGAGATGGACATAGCTCTGGGCGCAGAGCTTGGTGGGAGGGAGAGAGATGGGGACAAGGTGGTGAAATCCCCAACAGGGATGAGTGTTGGCTGTGCTTGGGAAAGGGGGCTGTCCCCAACCCTTGCACGGCTGCCCTGAGCCCTTGCATGACTAGCAACATGCTTGCTGCCAGATATGGGCTAGGAGGGACACGGGCTGGGATTTATCTGCTTCCTTTCAAGTCCTTTCCTCTGCTCACACCCTTGTACTTCCCCCCCATGCTCAACTAGTCTGATGGATTGCGGCTAGGTCATGAAAAGGCCTAAACAGAAAGATTAAAAGAAGAAATCTCTTAATTAGATCCTGTGTATAGCTTAATGCCCTTAGAACAAGGAGAAAATAGTTTGGGTTCGCGGTGCATGAAAGTGCAGGAGTATTCAAACTGAGAGCTGCGAGGGCAGTGCACACACACATCCTGTGGACCCAGAAATACTCTGTCTGATGCCTAGAGGAGGAATTATCTTTTACAACTGATCAGCTGCCAGAAATCCTCTTTGGCTTTGCTGGCCTCTCTCTGTGTTGTCCAGCACGCTAGGTACATTTTGGAGCTATTGCATCTGGGTTTCCACTAGATAGAAATAATCAGACCTTGGAGAATTGAGGTATTTGAGAAGCCAACCCGTCCTTTATCGAGAAGAAAATGTTTGCACAAGGGGAAGTGGAAACAACATGGAAAAAGGTGAAATCACTGACTTCAGGAGAGTTTATCATTAAAATCTCTAGGTTTCCCTGTGGTAACTAACAGAGTGGTGCAGCCGCAAGGACGATCGGCACCGCTGTGTTAGATGTGAAAAACGAGCTGGTTAGAGGAAACTGAAGCATACTCATTTCTTGAAACCGTTATGTGGTGTGCATGAAACATGAGGTGCCCGTGCCCGCCTGGTGGGAGCTGGCCTGCCAGGGCTTATCAACAGGAGCAGCCAGGGCTCCCCGAGTCCCTGGGCCAAGTGCTATTTTGGCTTGGCCAAAATAAATGGCAGTTTCCCCTCTCTTTGTAAGTTTTAAAACATAAGTTGTCATGTGAAGGAAATTGTGCACGACGATGATGAATGGTTGTGAAATACCATTTGCCAGAAATATTTCTGGATTCTGCAATTTAGTTGCAAATTACAGAACTCCTTATGGGGAGGATAAAACCCGGCTATGCTGGCAGTTGTACCCCTTTTCCCTTTTCCTCACCCACCTCACTCCACCCCACCGTTTTTAATTCCAGGGCATTTTCAGAAGGCAACATTCACCCTCCTACAGCCACGGCCGGGTCCTTGGCTGGGATAAACTGCATGAGCTCGGCTGCAGGCAGAGGAGCTCTGACAGCTCACATCTGCTGGCGGTCTGGCCCCACACCCCTTCTGAGCTATTTCAAGATGAGCAAAATGGAGTCGTTGGAAATTGCGGGTTAGTTCAGCAGTCTTGGCTATCATGCTGGATGGCGCTGAAGTAGGCATAGCAACAGGAAAGGAATGTTCCCTGTAAAAAGATAACCGTGCTTTGCCGAGGACGTGGAACAGTAAAGTTTGTTAAAGCAATCAGTATGTGTCATAATGTTTATTTAACTGAGAGCAGGGACGATGGAAAAGCATTGCAGCTGTGGAGAAACCCAAGAGTGCTAAGGAGAGGGATGCAGAGTGTAGATTTAGTAGCTGTCTTCCCTTGAAAAAGAAAACAAGCTGTGCTATCAGGCAATCGATGGGGCAGATAGTGGGAGAGTACACAAGGTAGCTGCTGACTGCTAGCTCTTCTGAAGGGGTGAGGTTAGAGTTTTATTATCTGAAGTTCACTTTCAGGTTAACAGCTTTGAGGATGTGGTTGCAACTCTAAAGGGAACAAAATTTAATTCTTTTCTAAACATAAGCTATTTCTGTTTGAAGGCAGATAACCTTTTTGGCTGTGTTATTTGCCAGTGGTAGATAGAAAGATTGGAATAGTAGAGTGATGCTTGAATTCCTCCAGCAAATAAAAGGGGAGAACTTGACACCATGGAGTCAATGTGGGGCCAAATTCTGCTTTAGCCCATTTCCTGGGGAGCCATTGCAAAGAGTAGCTCTGGTGTGACTCCTTCTGCGGGAGGCCAAAGCAAGGCAGAAACAGGACACTTGATAATTCGTACAGCAATAGATGAAATCAAATACTCAGCCCAGTGCTCTGGCAGTGCGATCTGTTATGCTGCAGAGCAGTGCCAAGGGATGTGGGAAATGTGCTGGGTTTGCTGCAAGAAACAGAATTTTTCCACAAAAAAAAAAAAAAAAAGCTACAAATTTTTCTCCTTTTTTTTAACAGAAGTTCAAACTACTTTTGGTCAACATTGGAAATGATGCGATTTTGGGGGGTTTGTTTTTCTTATTGTATTTTAGTTGAAGGCATCATTTTCTATCAGTAAGGGGAAAATACTCTCTCAGTTGTTCTTGGGCCACCTAACACTTAGTCAGCCAAAGTACTTGCAATATGTTGAGTAGGAAACAACGCTGTGTTGGCTGCCCAGGAGCGAGCCATCCTCTTCCTCTTCCAGCTCTCTGTGTTGGTGTGTGAATGAAGCCTTGCAGAGCCCTCTCCATCTCAGACTCAGGATAGTGGCTGCCTCCAAACCTGCTCTTCTCTTTTCTTAAAATATACAGCCCCTCTGAGACCTACCACTCAGCTCTGCCTTCTCTGGGGAGCTGGCACATATGTGTTTCCTCCAGGGAGCTGCTGCAGCAGCTCTGTAGCGTACATTGCTTTTCTCCTGCTCCTCTCTCTGCTGGCTCAACAGCTATCTCTGTAACACACTCCAGGCTTCCCGGTCACCCTGCAGAAAAAAACCATAAAGACCATTTCAGAGACCAAATTGCCCATAATTTACATGCCTCTCCTCACTTTGAAACGCAAGACGGCTGATGATAACATCAGGAGTGACAGAAGTGGTATCTGTTGCTAATTACAAGCTGACATTATGGTCAAGCAGAGCCATGGGGCCCATAAAAAGCTTATTCAAAGTTGCTTTTCTCCCACTTCAAACACAGGCTGGACACAATGCCAGGCATTTTCCACCTTCAGAAGGAGCACTCCCTCCGAGCTGGCCTGGCGGCTCCTTCTTCAGGAGAAAAATTGCTCAAAGAAGCAGCAGAGGTTACAATAGCCTGGTCTTCACATGGACTGAGCTGACCCTTTAATGATGAAATTTGTTCATCTTTCATGGAGAAAAACAATAGCCATTTTGATTTCCAAAACACCTTCCCCCTCACAGGCTCTTTAAAGCTGTCCCAGAGGCTCACCATTCCCACAATGCAGCTGGGAAGGGTCACCACTGCCAGGTGGTCAACTGAGGCACAAAAGAGTGCAGTGGGGAGCCCAAGGTTGCTCCATGTCGGAGGAGAATAGCATGAGTGCCTCAGTCTCCTTACTCCAGCCACCAACTTGCCTTCATCCCTAGAGCTGGGGAGAGGACTCAGAAGTGCTGATGCCTCTGTTTTTTTTGCTGTAGCTGCCAGACATGCTGTTCCTAGCACTGTGCTCTAGAAAATTTGTTTTTCCCACCCCGCTTTTTTATTTTCAAGCGTTACTATCCCCTGCACATTTCTTGCTGATGCTTGTCCCGTGGCTGCTCACAGGACTTCTGTTTTTCTGTTTCTGAGGCTGTCAGCTTTCATGAATGCTGACCTTAAAGCAAGTGCTCCTGACGAGAAGTCATTGCTTCACGTTTGGCTGGGCACAGAGTGCTCTCCCACCCTGCATCTCCAGCAAAGTCGATTCTGCAATCCCATGGCCGCGTGGCATCTCCCTGCACCCAAACCTGCATCTGCCCTACCTCTGCTCGGTGCTAGGAGCAGCACTGGTTCCTTGACAGTGTGTTTCAAACATCAATTAAGCTGATGCAACCCCATGCAGGGACGTTATTGCCTGTTTAAATCTGCCTCATTTCACGTTGTGTTGTGAAGCAGGGTGTGTGAGCTGAATTACACATGGTGAGTTATGAGAGACCCCGGTGGATGGTCTTTCTGTGACTGTTACAAACATCAGCCCACGAGTCCCTAATGTACTGTTGGGCTTCACGCTTCACTTGATTCATACAGGCTTTCTATAAGCATTTATTACCAGGCAATAAAAGAGCTGGTATAGCACAACAGGGCTTTATCTGATCCGGAGCAATAGTTAGGATGGAGTAACAGTTGGTACTTCACATTGATACCTAAATAATCTCTGTAACCGAAGTGGACGTGACTTCACCTTTCTAACTCTGAAACATGGTGCTTCTGAAGTGAAGTTAATTTGCTGGGGGAGACGTGGCGCCAAGCAGTGAAAAGGGAGAGGCAAACAGCAGTCCTCCGGGGCCAGGAATATGTGGCGATTCCCCTGACCTGCACTGAGAGCTGCACAGATGGGGCACTGGCTGGCTGAAGAGCGTGGACAAGGGCACTGCATTGCTTTAAGCAAACAACTTTTTCAACTGAGGGTTCAAACTGGAGTGTACATCTCTTGGGACTCACGAGCAGCATTAGTGGGACTGCAGAGATGGTTCCTCCCAGCCCATGGCTGTGGTGGGGCTGCAGGAGCTGCACGGGACAGTTTGCTCTTTCTGCAGCCCTGACAGTCTGCGAGGGAGTGGGACCAAGGCAGGACAGGTCTTGGGGTTACCCTAACTTGAATGCAGCCTCTGGGGTGTGCAGGCTGGAAACAGTGCACGGGCCTTTCTAATGTCACTTCCTGTAGTCTGAGGGAAGCAGGGTGTGGAAACACTTCCTTTTTCTTCCCCGTATACAATGAGTCCCCTGTCATCCCTGGCCCCAGAGCAGATCCTTGTTGTTAGCAATCACTCAGCCCTGAAAACTGGGGAGAGCTTCCCTTGCAGGAGGGAGATATTGTTGCAGGAGATGGGGAGCTGTACAGTGAGGCAGCTGCTCCTCCAGTCCATAACCCAGAGTGATGAAAACAGGGAGTTGTGGTCTGTCTCTTTTCCCAAGTAACAAGAGGAAATGGCCGCAAGTTGTACCAGGAGAGGTTTAGATTGGATGTTAGGAAAAATTTCTTCACTGAAAGGGTTATCAAGCACTTGAACAGGCTGCCCAGGGAGGTGGTTGAGTCACCATCCCTGGAAGCATTTAGGAGATGTAGAGATGTGACACTTAGGGATATGGCTTAGTGGTGGACTTGGCAGTGTCAGGTTTATGGTTGGACTCGATAATCTTAAGGATCTTTTCCAACCTAAATGTTTCTATGATTCTACGAGTCCTATGCCCTTTGGGACCTGTAGCAAATCCCATTAAAATTGGTGATTAAAATCCCATTAAATCTCTCCACTGTGCTTTCTTGGCTTTGCCACGGCCCAAACTGAATTCCTTCTTTCATCCTGAAGACAAATGCACGATTGTTGCACCGAGCTTGGTGACACTTGTCTCTCTGGTATATCCTTCAAGTTTTTCTTGCAGCCTTTGGCCTTGACTGTAGGCTGCTGTGTAGGCAGCAAAATTCATCCAGACCACATTTTCACAGTGACATTTTGTGGTGCTCCATGGAGCTCCCTTCGGGATCTTTCTCCATTGTCTGCTGTGGAAAAAGTGTCTTCAACCCCAGTCTATGGAAAGAGGGACCAGAAAGAAGGCTTAGAAGACACAGCAGTCAATGAGCAATGGATCCTGCACTGCGAACCTGGTTCCTGTAAGAACTAACAGAGAGTGTTCCCAACCAAAAAGTGCAAATACCCCAACTACACAGTGGGGAACAGGGCCGACACAAAGAGCTCTCTGTAGCCTGCCTGGTGGGGGGTAAATAAAACTTGTAGAAAGGTTGCTGGCCTGAATTTTAAAGTATTCATTCTGTTTCTTAGGTGCTTGGAAAACAAGCTCCTTGGAGGAGATTGCAATGCCCCAGCCCCCAAGCCAGCCCGGCAGCCTCCCCGCAAAGGAGATGTCTCCCAGCACCACTTCATTGTATCTCAGTGGTTTGAGCTCTGCCAGCCAGCGGCCTTTTGTAAAGCTTCTGCTGGCCCCAGTGCCCTGTAAGGAGCATGGGGATCGCCGGCACCTCCTCAGAGGTGTGCTGACAATTGCATCAGGGGTTTGGATGCCGAAGCCATAAAGCCTGGCAGAGGCTTTGCTGTTAAATTTAAAAGTGGGAAAGTTATCTTGTCTGGTGGTGAAAGGAGAGGAGGCTCATCAGTGCAAACCTCCAGAGGTCCTCCTGGCAAATAGGGGTTGCCCATCACAGCAGAGAGGGGCACGGTGGGGTGGACTCCCTCCAAGAGCCAAACTCTCTTGGGGGCCTTTTCCAGTTGCAGGGGAGGTCACTTGACAAGCACCAGGAAGAACTGTTGTGAGATTTGCTTGGTTCATGCAATTCATAATTAATGGCTCATTGGCAGCTGTGCTGTGCAGATAAACCTTGCCCTTCCAGAGAAGGACGGACAGAGCTTGCTGAGTTGGGTTTGGTTGGCACAAATCACACAGTATCTCTTTATCTCATCAAACTCAAACATGAAAACTGATGACTCAGGCAAACTCCACCCTGGGAGCTTTTGCCAGAACAGTAATGTCAGTCAGGGTGTGGAACCTTGGGTTTCTTTGGTGGCATTTGACTAAGAGCTCTGACAGAAGTCCTCACTGCAGATGCTGAAGCCTTTGCTTTCCCTAGGGACCCGTCTTATGTCACCCCTCCAGCAGGATTTCTGTCCCTCAGGTTGTCCAGCAGTCAATTCCCCCTGCAAGGAGGCTGGCTGGTGCTGCGGAGCAGGAGCTCCCCCCACTTTGGGACATATGTCTCCAAGTTGTGGAGTGGTTGCACAGAACAGGTGTGCGTGTTTGTGCCTTAAATCATTGCAGCTGTTGAGTTGGTGCAAATGAGTGAGAGCTGAAATACTCCAGCTCAACTGTCACAGAAGACTTTGTCAGAAGAGTTTATTTAGTTTGCTGAGCTGGTATAAACTGCAGGTAGGACTAAGCATGCTCTTTTTAGAGAAAATTTCAGCTTAAGCTTGTCACAGTGGTCCTGCACATTAGTGTTTCTCTGGGGTCACCTGTGATGTGCCAAGAAGGTGCTGCTGATTGAGGGTGCTGCTGTCCTGGGCTGTGCTGCCCTTTGCTTGCAGGAGGGGGGCAGGTGGGGGTTTGGGACCTGGGAATGAGGTGGGACCCCATTCCTCTCCTTCAGGTCTCTTGAATGAATTAATCCACCCCATCTGCAAGGTCATCCCTGCTTGCTCACTGCAGAGAGGTGCTACTGGTAAGTGCCTGGGAGCTCTGTGTTGGGGGGGGGTTGGTTGGGGATGTGGCAGGGTCATCCAGCAGTGACAGGGGTTTGCAGGGTGGAGGGTATGCAACTTGAGGTGAGAGAAGCTGATACAATTTTCAGAGGCGAAATAGTATAGCAGTAATTCAACAGGAATAATCAAGTGTGCTTGGCTTGAGAGCTGCTAGGCCTGGGGCAGGAGCCCTGGGGCTGCCTTCTCAAGGATGCTGGTTTTCAAAGATGCTGTCTAATCCATGTGTGAGCTGCCTGTGTGGGGAGGGTTGGAGCAATGCTGGGGGTGAAGCTGGCACCTTGGAATAGCTTCCCTTTGCCTGTGGGCTTGTTTCCCCTGAAGCTTGGGATAAAAAGGAAAATCCAGACAGATAAGGACAAAGTAGCTGAGATGAGAGCTTTGGGTTTTGTTATTTGCTGTTTTAACTTGTGACTTTTCAAAGTATAGAAAAACCTGAGGATTTCCTAGAATATGGCCAGTGTGAAGCAGCTCTTGCTGTCCTGCCTTTCCTACCCCAGAGCCCTGCTGTGGGTAATGGTAAGAGGCAGGAGCAGCAAATAAAGGTCCATGGTCACCTCTCACCTGGTTTAGGGCTGTAAGAGAGCATGTGGGTGAGGACAATCAGCTTTGTGAGGCTGCAGCCTCCTTTCGTTGACTCTGTGGAAGTGCTTGTCCACATGTGCTACAGACCCCCAAACCCCACATAAAGTACAAAGCCAACTTCAGAGGCCTGGAGACCTACAGCCATAGCTGTGAGAGAAAAAGTAGAAAAGATGAGTGTTTGGTCCCTCCTATACAATAAGGGATATATTATGCAGCTCTCCTGGGTGGTGTCTGGAAGCAAATCCTCCTTTTTTTTTTTTTTCTGCCTCTAAAGCATTTTTAGCAAGTACCAAACTTGTGTTCCCTCTGTTTCTTTTGAGAAACCATTGGTGAGCTGAGGCACTTGCAGTACAGATTTTGCGTGTCCAAAGAAGGGCAACAGGGCTGGTGAAGAGTCTAGAGAACAAGACCTACAAGGACCAGCTGAGGGAACTGGGGTTGTTTAGCCTGGAGAAAAGAAGGCTCAGGGGAGGCCTTACAAGGCCCCTTCTTCATCAAAAGGGTTATCAAGCATTGGAACAGGCTGCCCAGGGAAATGGTTGAGTCACCATTCCTGGAGGTATTTAAAAGACATGTAGATGTGGCACTTAGGGACATGGCTTAGTGGTGGACTTGGCAGTGTTAGGTTAACAGTTGGACTTGATCTTAAAAGTCTTTTCCAACCTATATTATTTTGTGATTCTAAAGGGAAAGACTGGTGGTGTTTGCTATCCTGGGCTTTGGGAGCTCCCTCCACAAAACACCCAGCTGTATGGGGAAAACTGGAGCATGTCTGGGGTTCACCTGGACAATGCCTGATGAGCGATCAGTGTTCAGCCCTTAAGTGGAAGTGGTCTGTGTGGGGCTGGTAGGTGCTCAGGAAAAATTTCGGGTGGAGGAGTCTCCTTGGCTGGAGCACTGGCTGCTCCCTGTGGCTGCAGGGATGGTCATTTTGTGGGTGGGCACGAGCTCCCAGAGAGCTCTGCTGTACCAGGTCCTTAGGCTTGCTTGTCTCCTCAATAGGCTTCATGGGGATGCTCTGGTGCATGTCTCTGCATGTTATTCCCTCTCTACGACCACAAAAGCAGTTCTCAGACAGCCCTTACCCCTGTGGCAGCAAATACTAGTACGTACATGTGTGTGTGCATGCTTTGCCCTGGAGGAGTGGTGGAAGCTGAGCACAGGCTGCAGAGCCCTGTGATGGGTCGCTGCTCTGCTCGGAAAAGGCTGGTCCAGAGTTGAGTTAATTCTGCAACAGTGTAGAGATGCAACGCCCTTGGCAAGGTGAGAAGTGTCAAACTGTAAAAACCCGTGACTATCTGACTGAGGGCTTGCAGGAGGAGCTGCTGCTTTGCCCGTGTGGACTTGCTCTCTACAGCAGACGCCTGCTGCAACCAGCACGGGCAACTGGGAGTTGAGAAAAGCTCTTCTCAGGTCTGGTTTTGACTTGGTGGCTGAGCCTGAGAGGAGGGCTGGGCCTTGGTTAGCCTGTTGGCTGAAGAGGGTAGATGCTATGCAGTCAAAAGGCTTCCTCAGCCCCTTCCTTGCAGCCTGCAAAGCCTCTGGTGCTTCGAGGAGTGCAGTGCATTTCACAAACTGGAGTGGGGCTGCTGCAGTGCAGGATGGGGCTCTTCCAGCCCAGATGATTTGAATGTCTCTGCTTTTTGTCCTGAAATGTATCTCTAGCTGTGGTTAATCCTTTCCCCGCTCTAACCCCATTCAGGTTGCTGGGCTGAGGATTCTGCTCTGTGAACATCTTTGGATATTTGAGAAAGCTGAAATGTCAGATTGACCTTTTGAGGTTTTTCTTTTCTTGAGGAAGAAGGTTTCTATACAATTTGTGTCATGAATCAGTCCAAAGGGATGCATTTTTCTGCACCAGTTAAATAAAAGATCATTAAACCTAACAAATATTTCACAGTTTGCCTGCACTTTCACGCAGTGTTCAGCTATAAATATGATCTGTGCTTGTGACAACATAAACAATGTGCTACTCAAAAGCAGGACACACTATATACCTCTTTTGATTTTTAAGCTGCCCAAGAAATATATACAGACATTCCTAATATGTTTACTTAAGCAGGAAGCAGAATAGTTTAAGATAAAATTTCAGCCTATTGTGAGTTATATGCTCCACAAAGATTTTTTTTTTTTCCTTTATGTAGTAACTTTTCAAACACAGAGAGAAAAAGCTCAAAAATCTTGTCAATTCCTTAATTGTAGGAAAGATTTGCAGAAATTTCCACCCTCTCAAAGTGACATTTGACACCACTAATAAGGGGAAAAGGAGATTAAATAGTCCTAATTATTTTCATATATTACAGACTAATTCCTCTTGCTCTCTCCACCACGTCCAGCTGACTGGCTTGCTGCTGATTTCTCCTGCTTGTGGGGAGATCTGAGGGGTGATATGGGTTTGAAGGCCTGGAGAAGATCAGTTTAAATGAAGATACTTAATTTGTAGGCAAAGCTTATTCTGGATTTGGTCACACCCTATGCTTATGCTGGGTTTTTTTCCCCCCTTTGCTAAAATATCTTTTGGCTGACATCACCAGTGAAATGGGACAGCAGAGTGAATTTTAAATGATACAGTACTTCAGTGCTGGCAGCTGCTGAAGCTCCATCTTTGGCAGGGTAACCAGTGGTCTGCAGGCACAGTCTAGGGAGATCAGCAGAAACCTTTCTATAAGCTGTGGAGAAGGGCTGGGTGAAGCTTCTCCACCTGTGAAAATCACCCCGGATTGGGCAGGTGATCTCTTTTACTCCAGCCTGCCTGCAAGGGAGAGGATGACTCCATACATGCTTGTACCTGGGACGAGTCTCCATTGCCACATCCTTTCCACGGCGGTGCAGCAAGGTCTAGGGCAATCCTCCTCCCATTCATCCTGCAACACTCTGTATTACGTGCTTCCTAGGGAGGAAAAACCCCAGGTTTCCAAGGAGCCTGCTGCACTCCAGCCCTGGGGCATGGTCCCTTGCCCTACCCCAGCCTGCAGCAAAGGCCAAGATGAGGACTTCATGCCAAAAACTGCAAAATGCAAACCAGCAAACAGGCAGCTTGTTGGAGCCAAATTCTGCCCTCGGCCACGCTTGAGCACCCATGGTGAATTTTATTTTTGTCTCCAGGTCGGTCAGGACAATTATTTAGCTTTTTGTGCACCATGAGCACTGCACTGGTGGGTGGGGGAGCCCACTGAGCTTGCTGGGTGTTGGGAGCAGGGGGAAGAAAGAAGAACTGTTTAACTTGCGAGATGCTTAGATGGGATACAAATAGCTTGGCGGGTGTGTATTCTTCCCTCTCATCAGCCCAGTGCGTGTCTCGCCCGGTGCCATGGGAACCCGGAGGGACCATCGTCTGTGCCCATGGCAACGGCTCCTCGGGTGTCATTCCTCCTCAGCCCATGATGCCGAGCGGGGCTGTTGCGGTGGCTGGAGACCACAATGAAAGTAAAGAGGAGAATCTTGGGACTCCTGGTGTCAGGAGTAAATTAAAGCTGGGTGAAGAATGAGGATCTGATGATGGTTTCCCCAGCCTGGGATCCCGTTCTGAGTCAATGAGGACACTCAAAGCCTGAGGAGCAGCTTTGTGGGGTATCCTAAATCTGATGGACAGCTCTCTGATAGGCAGATAAAAGGCAAGGATGTATAAGGAAATAATTGTGATGGGGCTGGAGTCTAATTAAAATGGGGGTTATTGGTCAAAAGTGAAAAGAAAAATGCAGCCTGAGAAAAGGCAGCTGGGAGCAAACAGATGGGATGAACTCTGACCTCTCCAGTTGGGAGGGGAAAGGGAGGTGGTGGCCAGCCCTGTCCTCTGACAGGGCCTGGGGGTGTCCAGGGAGCTGATGGGCAGGACCGAATGCAACCTACAGCCTGCTCCTGCGGAGTGGGTTCCTCCTTGGGATCCTCCTTCAGCAACATGTGAAGGTGCCTGCTCAGACCTACCTCTGGTAAGCAGGGAAATGGGGTGCTTTGGGCAAGTTCTGCAGTGCCCAACAAGGTCCATGGGATGTAGATGCCATGATTGCAGTCAATGGGATTAAAGGAGATGCTCCAAATGTCTATAAAGTTTGCTTCCTCTGGGAATAGAGTCCTTTTAGGTTGCTGTTCTTACAGCTTCCTCGGGACATGCTGACCCCTCAGTGTAGGGACATCCTAACTGCCCTTGCAAAGGCTGACCCCAGCCTGAAGTACTTCGTGAAATCCCCCAGGCCTCTCCTTTCATCCAAACACCATCCAAATTTAGAAAACCTCTTTATCTGGCTCCCTGACACACCACTGCTCTGGGTGTAAAGTCATACAGCATCATTTTTCTACCCCTTGATGTGGTGTAAACACAGCAGTGGGTGCAGTGACCCTGACTTGGCTGCTGCGAGTCGCAGCAGGGTCTGCGCAGAGCTCCCATGAACCGTCCCCCAGCGAGGAGGATCTGCTGTGGGTGATGGTGGGAGCTGCAAGGGATGGGGGACATGTCCTGCTCCCTGTTCCCTTTGGCACTGACCCTGCGAAGGGCTTGAGGCTGCTCGCGGGAGCTGAGTAACTGACACTGGGTGCAGCAACCGCACAGCCGCTCTCATTAGGGCTGTTTGTTTTTTGCAGTGAACTGAATGTCACACTGAAAACTGATACTGCAGAGAGAAAACAGTGTCCTTTCTTCCCCCACCTCCCTCATGGAAATTAAGGGGCAGCATATATTTACTTTTAAAGAGATATGGGTGACTCGGTGAAATAATAAAGGAGCTGTTAAAGAAGCAAAAATTACCAAGTAGGGAGAATAAGTAGATGTTTTAGTCTCTTTATAGCATTCTACTTTCACAAATATAAGCCCAGCAGTGAGGGACATGTCCCTGTGGTGCCCTAAGGGACTTGTGGCTGAGCAAGAAGGTGGCACAGGCAGTGTGGAGCTGAGTCCAGCCGTGCTGGCATGTGGACAAGTCACCTCAATCGCTCAGTTGTTAAGTGACAACCTTGTAATCCTGTGGAAATTGTCATTAAACAGAGAGACTTGGAGATGTGGTTTGGATAAGCACCCAAATTTCCTGATCCTTACAGTAACATTAGAGCTAGCAAAAGAAGTTTTGCAAGAAATGGGTCTTGTCTGAAGGTTTCTGATGCCTTGTGCTGCTCCTCTGACTGATGCTAGGAAAGGGCAGGGGTTGTGACACTGGAAACCGCTGACAGCTCTGTTTGCATTTCCTTCTTCACTTGTAAATGCACTCAGTCCGAGCTTTGTGTGGAGTCCTCCTATATTCAAGCCAACTTTTGTACAACAATGGTACTGGGGCAAACTAAAAATGAGATAAAATTAAACATAGCAGTGACCTACAGCAAGTTGAAATGAGCTTGTTGAGTCGTACTTTTCCTAAAGGATAGGTGTGTATGGCACCCTGGCATAGCTAGGCAGGGCAGTGTGTGGGTCTATATATATATATGTGTGTGTGTGTATCTATCTATGTCTTTTTTTGCACTCAGTTTATTCTAGTGCCTGTCTTGTGCCTAGATCCATTGAGTTAAGTGCATCGTGTCTGCAGTCAATGACAAAGCTCAAAGGGAGCTCTAAGCATTTGCCCTCTGTTCTTGTTTTGGTTTAGTCTCACTCTGAAAGGCTATTTTGGTTGAATGTCCCCCCATGCTCTACCTACCCTCTCCTCTGCTGTTTGTCTGCCTTTGCTCAGAGGTGCCGCCAGCGCTATCTCGGAAAGGAGCTGGAGTCAATGCTCTGATAAATTAGCTGTGTTTGTTCAGTGTAAAGCATCACACCATTCCAAGCTGTATTGTTGTTCTTGGCTTGAAAGTTTCTTGCTTTTTTTCTATTTTGTATCCAAGCCCTGGTTCCTGGACTACTGCAACGTTCAGCCCATGCATAGCCCCAGTGCATGCCAGCCAGACGGGGACCTTGGCCCTGGCTGAAGGTCTGCAAAGTGGATGTTTGGTGTTTAATCTGTTCGTGGCAGCTCTTGGAGTGATGAGAGCATGTGCGTTTAGTGGGATGGCCGAGCTAGAGAGGCAAGGGACTGGTGGACAAGATTTCGTTATATGATCTCGGCTCCGTAATGGGCACCCTGCACAGGTGTGCTGCTCTTCAGTGCCTGAGATGCAAGGCAAGATGAGGAGGATAACACTGATCTGTTGTGTGAGAATCATGCAACAGTGTTAGCATGTCAGCAGTGCTAGACATGTGCTAGAACCAGTGTAAAACTGTCTTTTTAATTTTCCATTGATTTTTCTTTATTTTTTTTCCCCTAAAGCTTTTAATATTCCATGTGGGTGAAAGTGCAGAGAGTACATTTAAAATCAGACCCTGCAGCTCTCAAAGCAAGCCATGAATCCACACCTTGATGTGGAATCAATAATTTAGTCACATCAGCTAGATTTTAAATATGTTTTGAAACCTAGTAAAGGAGCAAATATAGGAAAAATGTGCCGGCCTCAGCAGGCAGTACCTGCCAGCCCATGGGCCGTGTAGAGCAGTGTTCAGCACAGCAAAATACAGAGGAGCTCAAGCAAGGAAGACTGTTTGGTTTCTCACATCCAACATCTAAATATAACACCCTTGGTATGACTCTCCTACTGGCCTTTACTAATGCAGGAATGAGATCTCAAATGAGAGAAACATGAGGAGTGAAAAAAAATATGTACTTGGCTTAGAATAGGTAAGGGAAAACTTTGGAATAAGAAAGGACTGTGCTGCTGCAGTCGCTGATTCAGCCTGGAGGAGGATTATGGGCTGATTCTGGCACCTGGTTGTTAAAATGCTGGATTTTTCTGTGGAAACAGTTACTGACTGTCCCATTCACAGTTTATTTTACTCATTCATTAGTTCCAGGTGAACCCAGGTTTTTCCATAGTAGCTGGCCAGACCAGGTTTTCTGAAGGCTGGTCCAGATGATTTGGTGTGAAGGAAACTGGATTTTGCCCCAGTTGAAAGCAAATGGTATTATATGGAGCAAACCTGCAAAAATTACAAGTATCAGCAGTCACAGCCAGGTTTAGATAAACACGCCAAATTATTGGCATTTCAGAGGTGTTCAGATATTAAGTTTGTGTTGAATGCAGAGCAATGCTGTCTCTGGAAAATAAATTTAGTTCCTCTGTGGAGTAGAGTAATTGTGGGCTGCAGATCAGGCATGAGTTTTAATATTTTAAAAAATTGTTCATTTTTTAAGAGTTCTTTGTTTCTGTTCTTGAAATGTGCTTGTCCTGTGCTAACTACAGCAAAGCCCTGGAGTGAACCTGCACCCACTGACACTTGTTTATCCTGGGTGATCTGCATGTCAAAACTGAACACAGGCATTTTCTACAGGTTCCCTAGGTTAACTCTGGATTTATGCTAGAAAGATGCATTTAATCCTTTGATTTCATTGGGATTTCTAGTCAAGGCAGTGATGAACCTAGGCACGTAAAACTAATTTTTATGCACTGTGGTGTCATCCCTGATTAAAACTGATAAAACTACAACAAAGCTATATCTGATTTATATGAGAACAGATATTTTAAATTTTAGTGCTAAATGGTACAGGGATGGAGGTGAACTTTATATAGGACATTATATAAATCACCATTTAGCATTCTTGGGCTTCTGCAATTGTGGCTAGAAGCAATGCCTGTTCCCACAGCTACGCTGATGTCACTGGTGTTGCATATACAAGGACATAAGCAAAAGCCATAGTCATGATGAATTCCACTCGAGGATGCAGTGAGAGCAGTGCTGCCAACCAGAAGGATGAGGTCATTCAGGAATTCTTTACATTCTGTCTTCTGCATAGGGTGCCTGAGCAACGAGAGTAAAACTATAACAATAACCAACAAATGGGAAGCTCTAAATGGCACCGGCTCTGTTTTTTCTCCCCCTTGGCCCCTCCCCAGCAGAATATGGAGAGAATAAACTGTTAAATTAGGTTCTGTCTTGATGGAGACTATATAAGCCCTACAGACAGCTCTGTTGCTCATTAGGAGTGCGTATATAGGGGGCTGCAAAAACTCTGGCCCCAGCACATTGGTACTCCCAGCGGTATCCATACTGTAGACCATGTGATGGGGAGGCTTGTGAGCCGCTCTGAAGCTCTGCCATCCATGCTGTGGCTTATTAACCATAAATAAAAGTAATTCTGTGAGTACTGAAACTGCTAGAGCTCAGTTTACTCTTGATTGGTGTCTAGTGGCTTGTTCAAATTTTATTAATTGTATTAAAACTGCAGCATGAGCTCTGTTCCTCTTAGATGCTAGAAAATCCAGACTAATAAGAAATGTTGCTGGAGCAGGTTCCTCAGGGTATGACAATCCTGACCAAAGCTTTTTTCCTCCCCATGGTGGGGGACATGCCTAACCTCCTTCTCTCATCCCAAGAGATTTTCTGGTGTGCAAAGGACTGATTTTTATGCTACTGTTTTTCTTTCACTGGGAATGTTAATTGAGTTCTTTTCTTTCTACCTACTTCCTTTCTCTTGCCAAACTTGAAGTAAGTTAATATCTCAGATCTGTAGTCCCTGTCAAAAGTGGATAACAGGCTCATATGCTAGATACTATGAAATATGCATACAGCGTGACTCCATAAACCTTGTTTCATTTGGAAAGTAGGATAAAAGACCTTAATAATGAATTTGAATCCTTGTGATTAATGAGCAAAGCGCCAAAGAGCCTTCATTTTGCTCACGGCAAAGGCTGTTTGTATTTGGCAATTTTATTATTTGCTGCTGTTTATTCCTTCATATCTAATATGGGAGGCTTCGTAGTTTTTTCCATAGATATCGAGACCAAAAGAGACTTTAAATCATCCGGGTTGTGACCTCCTGTGCAGCACAGGCCAGAGAATTTCAACCCTTATTAAACCCAATAACTTGCCTTTGACAAAAGCACGTCTTCCAGAAACCCATCCAGCCTTGATTTAAAGGCAAGAGATGGTAGCTGTCTTGGGAATTGCTAGAAAAATAAGGCTTCTGCAGCTGCCTTGGTGTTTAATGTTATTCTCAGGGGAGGGGGAGAAAACAACAACCCTAGCTTGTTTTAATGTCTTGGCAGCTCTAGTTTATGACCTCGTGCTGTTGGTATTATCCTCCAGCATTTAGCAGCATTTTTCTGACCAGCCCTTGCTCTGGGTTTTTGTTATTCTGGGCACTTACACGTTCTGGGAGATGCCAGGTAGGTAAAAGCATTGTGGATCTGGATGGGTTCAGGTCTGACTTTTCTTCTTTCAGTCACAAATGGGCACTGCAAGAGCTGTGTAAGCACCTTCACACTGGGACACTCACACCTCCAGAGGGTCCATGGTTCCTCTTGTTCTCCAGGAAAAATTAAGGCACTGCCTTGCTCCCTGTCCTTGCAGGGCTCTTATCTACTTGGATCTGAGCGGAGGCCATGAGTTCTTTTAGGGAGGTTCCCCAAACAACTGCCAGATGGCAATCTCATTTAGTTCCTCCAATCAGGCTGGTTTTGAACCACTGACAACAGGGTAATAACTACATATTCCTATTCTTTAAACCAGCCAAATCCTGAGCTGGGATTTCTTCCTTCCTTGTCCAAATGTTTGAATAAGTGAAGCCAAGTTTTCTGTTTTTTATGAAATAATATTGCCTTGATTCATCTAGATGTTAAATAAACATGTAAAATAAACAGACTGTGAAGCAGGACTGAATGCAAAGCTGAATTCCCATGGTCCTTGGCTTTGAGGATCTGGTCTCCTGACCTCCTGCATGGCAGGGCAGGATGCCTTTGGTTCTCCATGTCTTTCAGATGGACAGGCTGTTGTCATTTTCCCACTTCCATGAATTTACAAGGAAGGGGTTTAGGACAAGCAAGACCAGTAAAGACTTCCAGAGACCAGTTAGCTCTTGAAGCCAAAAGGTCCCATGTCATTCATGATTTTGGACATCCAGGTGTCAATGTCCTGGCAGTAGAAATGCCTTTAACATCAATCCTCAATCTCCCTTGCTGCAACCTTTACCCCCGCTGCTCATCCTTTCTGGAATAAGTCCTTTGTCTCTTGTCACAGCTCTCTTATGCTTGAGCAATGTTATGTTTCCCCTTGGTCTCTTCTCTCAAAACCAGGGATCTCAAGGAGCAGTCACTTTTTGGGAAGTGCAGCTGTTAAAAGGACAGAGGTTTGGAAAAACCCCCTCTCACCTCTACCCTAGACCTGCCATGGTGAACCTGGGCAAGTTCTTCCGTCTTGGTTTGGCTCTTTCATTTTTGTCTACTGATCAGTGGTCACGTTCTCCAAGATTCCCTCTTTGTGTGCTGGACTCTGCTTTCCAAGTGAGACAATTTGTATTGGAATATAATTTTTAATTTTTCAAAATTTTGGCGGCACTCCTATCTCTCCCTGAACTCATAAACAATCCCTGCAAAGATTAAAGAGCCTGAGCTGACAGCGAAACAAAGAGCTACGTCACCTTTCTGTGCTGGCCTGTTGCTCGCTCCTTCCTGTACCTCTGCCTGCCCTCAGCTGGGGTTGCATGTAGTGCTCTGCTCTTTTTCCTCCTTGGAGTAAGGTTCATGTCTCCATGTGCTTACCAAAGCCTCAGGCTGTGAGGGTGCTTTAAAATAAATCATTCTATCACCCAATTGCTGTACTGTTTAATTACCCCCTACTTGATGGAGATGTCTGGAAACATAAACAGAAGGGATTCCAGCAGTTCTCCCAGTGTCTGGATGTTTGAACCACATTTCGTGCTTCGTGTTCCATCCTTTGCCACCCTTCCAACATCTGCCTGTCTCTTATTTCCAGTACAGTATTGCTCTCTGCTGAACACTCAGTTCTGATGATGTTTGCGTCTGTTAAGTACTTCTAACCAGGAGAGGTGGCTGCAAAGAAGGGAACTGTATGCACTTGCTGAGCACTACACTTTTGAAGGAAGATGGAGTTAATGGGCATGTTGTCACCCTCAAGTGTAAAGGAATTTCAAGCTATTGGATATTTAGCCCTTCATATACTTAAATTTATTAATATATTTTAGCCCTGATTAATGAGTTGCATGAAACGTGAGTCTTTTTACCTTCACCTGTGCTGTACATGTATCGTGTTCTCTTGCAGCTGACTGTGCTCCAGGGGATGGGCAAGCATGGGCATGCTTAATTTCATGACCTCACACAAACCAATTACCCCATTTACAAGCAGCATTATGCTGTGCTGAGTCAAAAGCCAGTTTTACAGCATTTTAACACCAGGAGTTAATGTTTCTTTTCTTTCCCTTTCAAGAAAAGTGCTGTCATTCATCCTTTCCCTTCTTTAAACCTGCTAGATAAATCTGTTCTGACTTTTCTGGTGTGCCTCAGTGAACTCCCCTGCAGGTTTAGGCTGGTATATAATGAGAGAATTTGGATTACCTTTCTTTCCCATCAGTTTAGTAACGAAGTGTGTGTGTGTTTGTTTTTTGGGTGTTTTTTTTTTTTTTAAATTTAACTTTATGAAAGGCTGGGATGCAGTCTTGGGGATGCAAAAGTATTGCGTCTCTAATACTTGTGTTGTTCCAGGAGAACCCAGCTCTGAAGCACCTTTCAAAGTCCCAGGTACTGTATTTGACTTTGTTTTCCTGAGGCACTTGAAAGTTCAGAGGATTATCCAGAGTTTATCCAAACTCATTAGAAGCTCTTGGTCTGGACTGAGATCTGGAAACTTCACTAAATTAGAAGCAACTTGTATGAGGTTTCCACTGCTCCTTGGTTTTGCCAGAGTGGAGACATGAAGAGATCCAGCTCCTCTTGCGGTATTATGGCTTCAGGTACATGCCAAAGCCAACAAAATGCAGAGATGTACAAAAATGTTAAAATAAAGTATGGCAAAAAAAATATGTTGGCTTGATATTTTCAAACCTCAGTAAAGGGTTGGCTTGAGTCTGACTGGTTCAGTTTAGGGTTGGTTGCTTCATCTGCTGAATCCAAGACCAGAGGCCCCAGTGAATGCCAGGAACCAAACCCTGATCATGGTGTGGCTGCTGCCGGTGGTGGCAGGGCCTCCGAAGCTGTGTTGAGGACCTTGTGTTCCTCCCGCAAGGGAGGGACAGTTTGAACTTTGTCCAAATCATAAAGTCAGACCCAAACTTGGAGTTTGTTTTGCTTGGGTGTTTCTGCTTCCAACCTTCTGTCAGAGCGACAGAAGAGGGGCTGGGTTCCTTCTTGGAGCACGTGAAGCAGTTGCACTGGCTCTCTGGGGTCTTTCAACCCACCGGTTAGCCTTTGTGGCAACAGTGAACCGTCACACTAGGCCACGCTTGCTTTGGACAAATGGGAAGGCTATTGGAGCAGCCTTGACTTTCCAAAAGCTCCATCTGTTTCTGTAACTGTGAGGAATGTGTGCTGATGAGCACTTGATCTAATTATCATCATTTGGCCAGGGGCTGTCATTTCAACATTTCTCCTCACTTGCTCCATTCATCACACGCTTGGTGTGATGGTAGCAGAGGTTGCAGGAGGAAGGTTAAAGTCTGGCACAGTGAATCTTCTGGGATCCGCAGCAGGCCGAGGAAAACTTTTTGCTTCCTTCCCGTGTGCCATATTGGAGGTAGCTCGTTAACCCATTAGCCCTTCACTTTGGCTGGTAGCTGTGGAGCTGTCACTTCCTCCCCTCCTCTGTGAGATGAGAAATTCATGGAAATAAGCATGCATGGCTGAGAGGATGCCTTTTGTTGGAGGTGGGGACTGGGCTGTTACCTTTGCTAACTGAGAAATTTTTTCCGACTCTGTCCTGCAATTTGATTTTCTTTCGTATTTGATGGTGGGAGGAGTTTGGGTTTATGTAACTGTTCTGACTCAGTTGCTTTTCAGATGATGGCAAATCATTCCCAGTCTGGAATGAACCAAGGTTTCCCTAAGCAAACAGAAGGGTGAAGCAGAGGGAAGAACCTTCAGCTCAGCTGCGCAACCTTCCACAGTCCACTCTCTATTTTCCTCTTACTCTCCATTTGGAGATTCCAAAAGGCTCTTCCACCTTCACAAGCCCTGTCTGAGGGAAGCTCAGAAAGGGGAACTGATGCACAAAAAGGTGAAGCAGTGCCAAATGCAAGGCCAAGTGTTCATGCAGTGGAGAAGGTAACCACACCCAACAGTGCAGAACAACGTGGTGGCAAGGGGCTGCCTATCTAAAGGAAGGCGAAGTACCTATTAAAGCCAGTGGGAAATTTTCTTGGGTATGGGATTGATGAGTTTGGCCCTGTAAATATTCATATTGTTGGTTTTGTGGTTTAATCCATGGGCCCTCTTTAAAAATAAGAACTTTCTTAAAACAAATGAGCTCCTTCTTCCCCTGCTCTCTGTCTGGTCTCTTCAGCTCCAGGGAATAGCTCTTCGCTCGCCTGAGCCCTCCTCCCTGCTGTGGCATGGCACAACTCCCCTGTCAGCAGCATGTTGTTCTCATTGACTTTTATTATTCCATGGGCTAAATTACTGTGCACTTTGATCTCCTGTCGGACTCTGCTCAGAAAGAGGGGAAAAAGTTGACTTCTTTTTTTTTGCATCTGCCTCACTCATGCAGAGAGGGCAGGCTGTGGAAGGAGATAAAATGCCAGGGAGAGCCTGTGAGGTTTCGGAAGTCTTTGGTAGAGAGAACACTCTAGATATGTCAAAGTGAAGTGTCAAGGAGAGACTACCTGAAACAGCTTTTATCCAACCCCATGCCACAGTACCACCAATCCTTGTGAGCAGGGTGCCATGGTGCTGACATGGGTGCTGTCAGTGCTTAGCAGGGAAGGCAAATAAGGCTTGGAAAAAGTCAAGGCTATAAAGTTTGTGGGTGGTGGGGAGTGGACACCACTGTCCCCAGGGTGAGACTCACCCTGCCCTTGGACTGAAATTGTCCCATGGGATATGCTGAGCTGCTCTTGTGGGGATGCTCTGGCAGCAGCTCTTGCTTTCCTCTGGCAGGTCCTTTTGAGCCCTGCTCTTACTGTATGTCTTGTTTTTCTCTTACTCCCATACCTGTTCATGGTTTTTGCTTCCTGAAGTCCTCAACAGGCAGGTGCCATCTCATCCCTCTCCCATGCATGGTGGCACTGGTTGTGGCATATGTCCTATTGCTGTTGTGCTTAGCGCAAGAATGTAATTTCGAAAGACTTCATTGAGATGACCATTGGCAAAAGTCAGGCTGGGGATGGATTCACTGCTTCCCGCACAGGGACCATCTCTAAGCCTAGGAGCCATTCTCCTTGCCAGCTGAGTTAGCTTAACGCTGGAGGGACTGGCCAGGGCAGAACTGGTCCAGGAGGAGGGAAAAGCACCTCACTTCCACACTTGCTGAATGTACAAGTTGTTAGATTCATATTACCCTTGGGTGTGAACTTTTGTGGAACAACTGAGCTGCTGGGGATGTGTAAAGCTGAGAGTGCTTTCAGGGGGAAGTTGTCTGAGCATGTGAAAGAAGGTGGCAAGTTTATGAATAATGAACACTGGTCTTGGGACTGGTAAAATTCACATGTGGTGCATATTGCTGAGGGCTTTGCTAGGATAGCTCCTCAAATGCAGTCCTTGCACTTCTACTGCTGTTCCAAAGCAGTCATGATGGTGGGCAGTGCAACTGGGAGATGTTGCTCAGGGCTTTGGACAAATGGTTTTGGTCTTGGCCAAGAGCCCCAAGGTGTCCTGGAGAAAGGAGAGGAAAGATAGACCCTGAGGGACGTGTTTCTATGACCACACAACTTCCTCTGACCCCTGCCCACTCATCAGCAGGCGAGGATGGTTTGAGCCAGTGAAAATAACTCCAGTACCGCATGTGATGTTAATGACCCCTCAAGAGGCTCAGCACCACTCAACACCCTTTTAATCTCCTGGCATCAATACAGGAACAGAAGAGCTTGGAGAAAGCATGTACATTATCACATTGTAGAGCAGCTCCTCAAAATCTGAAGTCCTAAAAGCACTTAAGCCTTCCCTGTGCTGTTCCAAAAGAGACATTTTTAAACCTAGAGTTAACTAGTAGGTCAGCACAGCAATGAACCTCTCAGTAAACCTACGGTGTCCTGTTACTGTTCTTTTGGAAGAGTGCATGTGTTTTATTTATTTCAAAGATCCCACCACCTCTCTATCAGTGATTGCCAAGTTTAGCCTGACACAGAAGTGATAGTAAGATAAAAAGAAATGGTGTCTTTGATCTGATTTGTATTCACTTATTCTAGGTTGAACCCAAAGACAATATAATGGCCAAACCCCATGGCAGACCCCTATGAATGGGTCTGTTTGAAAACAAACCAGATGTTGTATATTGATTATTCAAGAGCAGGAGCTAAGACAGTTTCTGAGCATTGCAAGTTGTTTGCAGGTCTGATGATCCCTGGAAGAACTAAATTTTCTTTATAAACCCTGGGTTTGTGTACCACGCAAATGCATTGTCCTATTCATTCTATGGCCCTCCAAGCAGTATCTGGGGACATACTCATAGGACTTATCTGCATGCAAAGTTTCAGTTCATTGGAAAGGAGAGTGCCTGGGATGTAGAGGCATGAATTGTTGTACAAGATCACTCCCTGGGTAAAGCCAGTTAGCAGGTTGCTCTTCATCCATCCCCAAGGAAATCACAAAGTATTGGAGATGGAAGAGGAACTGTTGCCCCTGGAGAACAAAGAAGACTGAATAAATGTCCATTATATGAAGAAATACCTTTTCAGAGGATCCCTTAGTCTTGTCATAACTCAACTATTGACTGACTTCTTGGTTTTCCTTCCACATAGTGTCTGGTTTGTTGTTTTCATGTAGTTATTCAGTAGATGTTACTTCTTAATACTCATGTGAGCAGTGCAACACCTGGTGAGGTGGGCTGCTGCTGGCTTGCATGATTATTTGCAGATTGGTAGCAACCAAGGCCTTGCAGTAGGACTATGGTCCTGTTGGGCTGCGTGTTCCAGAATACATAGTCAAATGTGGTCAAACTTGCAAGCTGGCACCATGGTTCAGCAAAGCTCTTGAAAAAAGGTGAAACTTCCTATTCTTTGACAAACAGCTTGAGCATGTGTTTACTGAGTAGGGATGTGAGAAAATAAGAGTACTTATGAAGAGTGGTTTCTCATGATCCAAACTGCTCTTTTGCTTTTGTGTGTCCTGATCGGGCAGTCTGGCTGTGCTTGTGGATGTGGAAGAGCTTCACCTGTGTGGGGCAATTGCTGTTTCCTACATGTCCAAGCACTTTTTAGTGTGAGAGAACTGATCACAGTCTCAAGCATGGGATTTACCCTCCCATGACACCTTCCTATGTTTGTGTCCTTGGAAAGGGCTCAGTGGAAAACTGTTCATCTTCACTCTTTTGACTTTTGTGCTTTTATTTTCTTCTTGAGTAAATAGCTAGCTGCTGTTCTTGGTGGTGTGCTGTTGAAGTGTCTGACAAAGGAAATGATGCTCATGTTCATGTTAACCTTCCAACAATGTAAAAATAGCTGGAGTGAAACGCTGTCCCCAAGAGCAACTCTTGTTCCAGTTTAGTGCACCCTTATTCTGAGGAGAAAAAACATATACTAATTATAAAAAGAAATAAAGGGATGTTTTCCTGGACTTTGAAAGCTTTTGACCTTAGAGAAGAATGCTCTATTTATAACAGCAAGACTGTATATTTTTAAAAGCCTCGAGACACACGTGTGCTGAGGAGTCAGAGATGCTCTTTGACTCCAACTTCTTTTTTGACCTCTGCTAGATTAGTGAAGATATAATTTGCAACATGACCCCAAGAATCAAAAGTCTCTTTTTATTAAAAACTTCGGAAATGACCTCACTAGGGAGTTTGAACTGATGAATGCATAGATAAGAAATCCTCTACTGAAGCTCCTTTTGAGAATTAATGCACAGAACAGATGAAAATGTGGATGTATTTGGGACAAAACTCATTCATTAATCCATGCAGCTAGAGAGCTAAAGAAATGAGTAATAGCTGAAGGATTTTGATATATAAATAGCATTAGTCCAGTATCTGTCTAAATTAGAACAGAGTGAATACTTGAGCATTTTCATGAATTTACCAAATTTAGGTCCAAAAGTACCTATTCCAGTTGTCTAATTATATTTCCTCCCAACATTGGCCAAAGAAATGCACCTCCCGGTTTTGGCATCTCCTATTGTGACTTTAGCATATGTATTAGAGAGACCCAGCTTTGGTTGCTGGAGATGCTGTTGTTGATTACTTTCGGGTTTTGGGCAGTTGGGGTCACACCACCTAAAAATATCGTTACTAAAAATGACTATTCTGGGTTTTTCCTCCCTGCCTTCCACACTTGTGCTCTGAGTTGTTTGGTGGTATAAGGGAGTTGCTGATTCATTGGTTTTTCTCCTGCAACTCTACCTGACTTAATTAAGATTCTAGTGCAGGCAACCAGGTGGACAAACCTCACAGCAGAGCTGGGACAATGTTTTCCTCGGTCCCACAATTACCACAGGTCTGTTACCACTGACAAATTTAGCTGTTACCTCATGAGCACATGGTACCATGGTTTGTTGAAAGGAAACCTTCAAGTGCCAGAGCAAAAGGGCAGAGTGATGCTTGTGAGAAGCCAGAGAGCATCTGCAAAACCAAACAAGTTTGTGACCATTTACTGGAATAAAACAGTGAGTCACTGTGGTAAAACAGCACACACTTTTAGTCAAGTGCTGTTCATTTGGAGCTTTTGAAGTTTTCTAGGGATCCAGGGCTGAGATTCACTGTACAAAGAAATTAAATACAACACTCGGATCTCACTTGGGTAGCTTATAAAGCTTTGGCCACCTTGTCTTCAGGTAAACAAGGAACCGTAGAAAAGCTTTGAATGGATTGTATTTTTGCTTTTCCACTAAGCAACACTGTCAAATCAAGAATTTCTTAGTGCCAGCAACTTTGAATCAGAAACAGTATTCTGATGGGCTTCCAGTCATTTTAAAGCAAGGGTGCTGGTGAGCTAGACCTTGTCCAAAATTAATAGTTTGCACTGTGTTAGATGTAACACTGCTCCCTGAGCAGGCTGCCGTGCGCCCTGGGCAGGCGCTCCGGTGCAAGGTGATGGTTCTTGTTGAGCTCTTGTGGGTGTCTGCCATGCAGCTCTTTGCCTTTAAAAAAAAAAATTAAAAAAAAAAAAAGTAGTACTGGAATGATACTATTCAACATGAAAACTTGGCAGTCGGGCATACCACCCACTTGGAGTGCCGGATGTGCAGCTCTTGGAGTCCTCGGAAGCTGCGAAGGGCCGGGACTGAAGTGCTTTGCCGGCCCTGTGCTGAGCCTCTACTGAAGACGAGAGTTTCACCGAAACCAAAAGGGGAGAGCACGAGGCGGTTCAGCCACACCAGGTCTTCCTGGCGGGATGTGCTTCTAGACTAAACTACCTGAGGCATTATGGGACAGCAAGTAATCCCAGCAGGGGAACCTGAGCTTTATAAACTGAGGGCACAGTGCAAAACAGTTGCCAAGCATGTAATCTCTGCTTATTATCTCCCTAATATACATCATCTGATTCACTGCCAGCACTTACTTCCGTCTCTCTGTCTTGCTACACCCCCCCTTCCTGCTTGCGCAGAAGATAAAATGTGTTGTTACAACTGCAAATGGGGCCCCTGGGACTGCTCCTGAAACCTTGGCAGTAAATTGCCCTTCGTCTCTGCAGATTGCCTTTGACATCTTTGGAGTTTAAAATGTAAAATAAATAAATTATATTGTGTATATATATATACATGAAATACAAAAAAATTATATAAGTGACACATTGCAAATCCAAGAAAAAAGTGTTAACCATTTTATGCTGGACATATGGCTTAGCAGCAAAACAGGCTTTCCTGTGTGTGCTTTTTACTATTTCCTCTCCACACTTGCTGTAATCTCTCCGAGACCTCTAAAAGCTCATGTAAATGGGCGTTTGTCTTCTGGGTTAATGTCAGTTGGTCCCAATTTTTGTTTCTGCTATGGGTCATATTGACAGGAATTCTGAGGGGGGGGTTTGGTGTGGGTTTTTTTTTAAATTTATTTTTTTCTGCCTTCCTTTGCAAACAGGTCTCCAAGGACAGGACTGTGTGTACAGCCCTTCCCTACCTCTGTAATCCTGGGGAAGTGCTTGAAGTTATGACTTTCAGGCCCAGAAGGGAAGTGCCCAAAATCAGCTGAGTTCACAGAGCTCACACAGTGCAGCAGGAATTCTGCCCCGTCCCTGTGCCTTAGGGGTGTCCTGGGGGGAGCTGGGGGAAAGAGGCTTATTGTTGAACATGGATGAGGCCAAATGCAAAAAGGTCATCATTCTTCTGAACCAAAGGGGAAAAAGCAATGCCGTGATGGTGCATGGAGCTGGAACACTCTGACCAGCGGAGAAACTCTGTAACTCACAACCTGATGAGGGGAACAGCTTCACCTTCCTCGCAGCATTCAGCATCACCGCAGAAAATGGCCAAGCCACAAGAGGACTGAGGGCACAGCGAGGGGTCCCTCCCCTCTTGCTTTGCTCTGCAGTGTCCGTTCTGCGGCAATCAGTCTCTAGAAACCACAGAGAGGTGCAGAAATGGAAAATATAGAAGTATTGTTAAAAGCTACGGCCCTGTTCCTGGTGGGTGGCTGCTCAGCATTTATATGGGGGTCAGACCAGATCTAAGTGGTCCCTTTTGGCTTCAAAGTTTATAGCTTTATGAACACCTCACAGCATGCACTGTAGGGCCTGTCTCTACTCGATAACGTGGCTGTATGAAAGAGTCATAAATCAAACGTGAAATCTGGCAGGTTTAATAATAAATCCCAAACTTGTGCTAGGTCTGTGAACTTTGCAGTATGACTGAGGTGCTCTGAGAGTGAACCTGAGAAGTTTGATGGTTGCAGGAGGAAAACAGGCAGAACTTGTCAGTTTTGACCCCAAATCAGGGAAAATCTTGTGGTTTTGGCTAAGTGGGGCTTTGTGGTTTTTGTTAACCTGAGGCTCAAAGCAAATGTGTGTTTGTGAGAGGGTGGGGGGCAAAAAAGAGCATGAATTTAAATGGGAATGCTTTTTTGTCATGTTTCTCACTGCTCTCGCTTGGAAGAGGGTAATGCAAGGAAGTGATGGTTTATCTCTGTATCAAGAGAGTAAATAATGCTCTGGAAAGCCTATTTTGTTACTTGTAAAGTTTGCATGTTCAGATTCCAAATCCCATGTAGCCCAATGACTGATCCTTTCTGATCACTTTTGCTTCCCTCCCCCAATGTCCCTTTGTGCCACGTCTCTGCTAAACAGAAGCAATTAATTCCTTGATGTGAGTTCAGATGCGGATTAGTGAGGAGCAGAGAGGGCTCCTCGGTAGCTCTGGACTCATTTTGTGAAGGAGGAGATATTTCCTGCTTGGAGAACACAAGCACTTTTGGGTGCGGAGATCCCAGGGGAAATGCTGCTCCTGTGCTTTTTCCCTATCTCTAACTGCTCTGCTGAACAAGCAGCACCATCCGTGCCCCCAAACTCATCCTGTGAGCCTCGCAGCATCCCCATAAGTTACAGGTTGGGGGAAAAATTGTTCCTGTGTTGTTTGTTTTTCCATCTCTCAAAGCATATCAACGCAGCCAAAAAGTAGCACATGGATTTTGCTGTCATCTCCATGGCAAGAAACAGTTCTAAGGGAAAAAGCTTCTCCTTTGGAGAACCCAATGTTTCCCATGATTTTTAGCAAAGAACTACTGTTGTTTCCCAGTCTAGTTGTACTCCCCAGGTTTCCCAACTCTTACACATAGACTCTAGTTGGGTAGTCGTATGGACAGTGTATTTGCCTGGTACCTTGCTCCGACACTGCCTTGGAGAGATATTCAGCATCTGATACTGCCTAATTCTTACTGGAAATCAACATTTTTTTAAGATGTGGGTTCCTGGGTGGAACCTTCAGTTCAGGCAGGTGCTCAGTGGTAGTTTCAAAGCTTCAGGGCACCCTACTTGGAGAAATTTTTATATTATATTTATAAAGTTATATGATGCTTCTATTGAAAAATCTCACTAGGCATCACTGTCTGCATCTCTTAGACCTATATGACTTTAAGAGTTATTGACTTTATTGTTTATTGGCTTTCTTTATTACTCTTGCTCACAGGACACAGCTGCTTGTGTAAGTAAATGCAAAATACAGGCATGAGCAAAATGTGCAGGGAAGTCCTTGGAATATGGGTCAGGGCAGAGGTGGCTAAAGGCTGAGGAGGAAACTTCCTGCTCCAGGGACAATAGCATGATTGATGCACCCAAAGAGCTGATTTAATCCAGTTGAATTATTTCATCGTGAGGCATAGAACCGCGATAAAGAGGCTTCCTCCTCTCCGGATTGATGCAGGGAGGCAGCCAGATAACAGGATTAATGATCTGAGCATGCGGTTCAGGTTTCATCCCCAGTCGCAGTATGAATCAGATGTGACCCTGCTGACTTGGTTGCAGTTACTCCAGAAGGGCAGGAGTTTAATGAAAGGTGGAATTGAGCCTCCTGATCTCAAGGAGACTGGCTTTCTGGGCATGATTAATTTTTCCAAGTCAAACAGATCTTTTGGGCCAGTGAACAAGTCTTTGTTCAATGCTGGCAGGGATGTGTTAGGAGGAGGGGACTTCCCTGCTCCAGGCTAGACCCCTTGGGGCCTGCTCAGCTCAAATTAGGATGTCGTTTATAGGTGAGATGTTCATTTTGTGTGTGAGTTATATTCGACCTGCTGGTTTCAGGCTGGGCGTGTTTATTAGCATTGAAGCTGCACAATCTGGGCTGCATCCTTCATGTTTGGGTTGGGGTTTTTTTTTTGTTCTGCTCAGATGCAGTTTTTTAACTTGTAGGAAATACTTGAAGCAGGGGTGAAAAAAGGAGGAAAAAATCTTTTTGTTTTCAGCTGAATCCGTTTCCTGATCCAGTCTGCTGTAGGACCACATGAACAGTAGGGCTGGTGCAAGGGCTGCAGCAGGAGCAGATGGGCAGGGGTATGCCGTGGGGAAGGGACCGCTCCTTTTTGGCAGCAGACGCATCAATGCTGGACTAAAGTGTCCCTGTAACTGCACCCAGTGAAGTCCTGCTGCTCAGAAATGTTCCAGAGGACTCCTGCAAATTCAGCTGGATTCCCTTTTGCCCTCATCTCAGAGGTTTCTCCATCTGGAAGGACCCAAGTGGTGCAAAATAGCCATTCCCAGAGCCTGGAAGGGAGCCATGGATAGGAGGCTCAAGCCCTAAAGTATGCATGTGAATGTAAATTGTGAACACCTCCAACGTGCAGGCGGTTTGGATCCACGGCTCTAGCCTTGGCCTCCTTTCATGATGATCAGAAAGGGGTGGAAAATATTTATACTAACAGATTGTGAGCAGCTGTTTTAATGAAGCATTTATGTACTAGGCAAACTTTAAATTGCCCCAAAATGGGACACATGTGTTTTATAAATACACCATTACGAAGAATTGGGGAGTAAGAGATTCTGGATCCAGAAGGCTAATCCTCCTACACTTATTTATTTTAATAAAGAGTTTATATGTTGGAAAGCAGTGGTGTAGAAAATAAGCGTGGGGCTTTCCAGAATGCAACCATGCTTCAGAACTGCGGCAGTGGAGAATTAACCTTTCTGGATCCAGCACATTACCATCCTGCACACCAGCCTATTTACAAATGTTTGAGCATGAAAATACTGATCAGGTATGGAGCCCTTCCTGTAGGAAGATGGCATTTAGAAGATGGATTTGTTGTGGTTTTGGATCCAAATCCAAGCCTTGAAGTGCTTTCAGTTCCTAGCTTTCTTAGCAGATGATTAAAGGTGAGGAGCCTGATTCATGAAGTCCTGTCCTGTCAAATCCCAAAGTGCATTTCTTAGGCAAAACTGACAATTGCTTGATGCTGGTGCAAGAAAACAAATTGCTGAAGGGTTTTGGGGCTAATATCCTCTTTATCTGTCACCTCTGAGTCAGGTAGAAATGCAAAATGCTGTTTTGGAAAGATTTCCTCTTACCAGTACCACTACCTTCTCCAGAGTCTTTAATTCATAAAAGTGCTGGTGGGAGCACAGGTAAAATGCATCCAAAGGTGCACATGCGCTCGCTCTGCAAATTAAAACCGGAGGTCCTGCCTAGAAAGTTGTTGAGAGTTAAACCTTGCTTACTTATTCAAATAGCATGTGGCCCTGCTGATCTGAGGAGGTTGTCATGGTTATCCTGCATCAGCTGATGTCATCTCCTTTTCTGTAGAAATAAGCGCTTTTCAGCTGACCAGTTCAGGGTAAAGCTGTTTAAAATGCTAAGGCAGCCAGAGCAGCTTGCTGGGGTCTCTGCTATCGGGGAACACATAAAAGCTGTGAATCAGATGGCACTGCTAAATTGTGGAGGAATTGATGGGGAAACTAGTACGGACATGCTTGGATGGGGCAGACCCAGAGGTATTGTGGGTACACAATGGTGGCACTGAGGAGAGCGGCAGAGATTGGGATCGCTGGGGAAGCTAATTGAAGCAGTTGAATAGACGGAAGGAGAAAGGCAGTCAGAAACGTACAAAAGCACAGAAAAATGAACCACTAAGTTGTTTGCCTTGTGACTTGGGGATTTTAAACCAGGATAAGGGTGCTGAGTGATAAATGGCTTTGGGATGTTAAATGTCAGGTCTGAGGGTCTGTGGCTGGCATCTGTATGTCCAGTGTTTAAGCCTTGCATGAATAACGGCATTTTGCTGGTGAGGAAGAGTCCTTTGCAGCACACAGAACCTGACACCCTCTTTCTGCCAAGCAGTGCTGCGATGGCTGAGCTGCACGGCTCCCAGCACGGCTGCCAGGGAGATAAGGGCAGCCTCATGGAGGCAGGCAATGAGGACCTGCCCGTGAGACAAGCAGTGCTCGAAGATGTGCAAAAAGTGCTGGGGACCAGAAGTTCATGGTAAGATTCAGGAAAAGATGTGAGCAGGAGTCTTAAAAGCTCACTTTTGGGGATAGGATGGAAGTGGTAAGGGATGTAAGCATGAATTAATTGAAAGATGCTACACCAAAAAGCACATGTTAGGGTGTCTTGCACCAGTCTGTGAGGGAAAAGCAGCTGGTTCTGCTTCAGAGGCAGGAGAAGGCCTTGGATAAACCATGGCAGAAACTGAATCTGGGGGTTCCTAGGTTTTCTTTAGTACCCACATGTAGGTATGGAAACGTGCTCAGTTCAGAGCTGGAGCAGTGCAGCCAGCATGTCTGCTTGAGCTTTCTGAGGTCTGGCGAGGGTTGAGGAGACCTTGCTGCAATTTGGGGTGTTGGAGAGGCTCTGGAAACTACAGAACTGGTAGGGTCTGAATATCCATCTGAGGTCTATTCCTTTATCAAATGTGGTTGAAATGGGCCATGAGGTTCAACAGCTTCAGGGAAGAAGTAGTGGAGAGGAAGCAACAAAGAAACAGGCAGTGCTGCTGCATATGACTTACTTTCTTAGGAATCCTGGCTGTAAAAATAACAATCCTACTCATCATTTTACAAATGCTTTTACAAGCACTTAAACATGGGATGTTAATGTTAAGTGTTGACCAAAATGCTCTGAGCATGAAAGCTTCATTAATCTGGACGAAAACGTGTAAAATGATAAGATAATGTGTACTTGCAGTCACAGCACTGTAAACCGATCACTTGGGTTCACACCAGTGTAAATGGGAGAAGAATATGGTTTTTTTCTTTTTTTTTTCTTCTTTTTTTTTTTTTTTTTTTCCTGTTATGGCTGGAGATCTATGTCCAAGCTTACTCTTTCAGGCTGAGGTTTTTTGTTTTGTTTTTTTTTTTTTTTTTTTCTGGTAAGGAATAAAATGGAGATCCAGCCCCTGGAGGAAACCTGATCAGAGACATGCTGACTTATACACACACTCCAGGTCTATTGATCTCCCCCATCCCCTCTGCCCTCTCTGTCTGTAGGTTATAGAAACAATGTCTGTCAGCAGCAACTCTGCTTTCTGTGCTGGTTATTAACTCTCTGGCAGAAGGGAGTCTGCTCTCCCTTTATGGGGTCCCAAGACCTACAACGAACTTAACAAACCACAGCGAATACCTCCAGGAACTACTTTTGGTCACAAAGCCCGGTGTTTTCTTAAAAAAGAGTAAAATATCAGGACTCTATAGTTGTGCAAGGGTTGAACAAATCTAACGAGAAATGCAGAAAATGCCTATGTAAGCCTGACATTTGGGCAAGTATTAAATGTGTTTTCTTGCAGAAGCTCAGAGTGCAACCTGTTGCCTGTCACCCTTTGTTTTATGACTTTGCACAAGAGAAAAGAATCATAATTTCAGCTACTGGGCAGGCAAATGCTGAGAAAACTTTATCCTACGGGGACAAATCCTGTGAGAAACCAAATTGCTTTGGCTTTCTTTGCCCTTGAAGTTAGAGATTGCTTCAGTGCCACTCCAAGGCACTTCCACCAAAATCCTAACCCTGTGCCAACAGTCAGTAGGAAATCACAGCAGCTCACTCTGTGGTTCTTCAAATTCCTGTAGGGAAGTTGTAGGGGACATTGTCCTGAGGATTTTAGATCATGGAATATTAAACTTTCAATCCATCCCCTCATTCTGTGTGCCCCAAATATAAACTATTAGACATCTTTGCTCTGACTTCTTGCATTGAACTGGGCTGTATCCAAGGGTCTGACAGGGTCCTCTTCAGCACAGCAATCTGCTCACACTTGTGCCTCAAAATAGAACATTATAATTTTGTTTATTTGCAGGCAGCTCAGCCTGCCCCTTCAGTTCACATGCTTTTGCTATGTATTAATAACTTACTCTTGATCTTAGAATAGTCATAGTGCTGGTATATCTTCAGAGGGTTCTCGAGGGTCTTATTTCAGGAACGCAGTTATAAGTCCTAAAAAGCAATATATCATAAAACTGAGCTGGATCTAGGATGGCCCTTGGAGAAATTTAGCATAGCTTTTGAGTAGTGTAACACACTGTTAATCTCCATTCTCTACATCACAAGATGCTTCAGAAAAATGCCGACTCTTCATTCCCAAATTCTTTGCTGTATCCTTTGTGTTCATGAACACTGTGTGTTTGCAGAAGTGATGCTCCTGAGGGTTTATTTGCCTTGTGAGAGTCCAGCAGCCAGTGCAAGCAGTTTCTGGGATCTAGCTGGTCTCTGCTGTCATTCTTGCTCTCAAGTTGCTTCCCTCCTTGTTTTCCTGTAAGACATGCCCAGAAGTCAGCAGAAAGAAATCCGCAGTATGTGGGTCTATGGTAGCTTTTGAGCTGTGCACAGCAGTCTGTCCACATCCATGCTGGAGCACACTTGCTGCAGTGTGTCCTGGCAGCACAGGCGCTGAGATGGGGATGGAGTGAGGCTGAAGGAGGCTAACGACGCTTTGCTGAGAGCTGTGAGCCATGTTTTCCATTGCCAGACTCAGGCTCAAGCTTGAATTTCATACAGATTCCCTGGTTGATGCCTTAAAGGCTGCGAGTCCTCAGAGCAAATCTGGAATGAGTTTGGTGCAGGCTATTTGGTTTTAAGTAGAAGCCAGGAGTAAATGTAAGCTGTTGACCAAAGCTTTCTGTTTTTTGATCTCACCCAAACAAGCAGGAACTGAGAAAATGTCAATGTGAAACTCTGCGAGCCCAAACCTGAGCATAGCCTGTGTCTTCCCTGCTTTTGACTTCTGACAACAAAGCTGGCATCTTTCCATGGTAAATCATGTGGTGTCTTCACGTTGTAACTGGGGATTCAGCTGGATCACTGAGTTTTAGACAGCATTAAATGGAGATTGGACTGGGGGCTTTGGAAAGGTGAAAGACTCTCTGGGCTTGTGTTGAGACCCTTAAAGTCTGGTTCCTGCTGCCAAAAACTGGGTCTAACATATTATTTTGTCTGGCTCTCCATTTGGAAAACTGCTCTTGGCTGTCTTCCCTTTGCTACCCCTTCAGATGGAATATAGGATATTCTCCTTGCTCACTATAGATGTAGAAATTCCCGCTAGCGTTTCTGCTTTCATTTGCTTAAAATATTCCAATTAGATACAATCAGTGACTTGGCACAGCATGGCTTTTTGAAACTCTACTCCCTCTGCCTAGGCTCCTCTTCACAGCATTTCCTAATTGGTGTGAAATCTCCCTCCTTGCCCTGCAGCCTGTGTCAAAGTTGCTCTTCTATAAATTGCTGTGCGATGTCCCTGGACCTTGTTAAAGCAGAGAGATGTCGGCTGTGTTCAGTCCTTGGGGGGCTCCCTTGAGCTTGCAAAGGCATCTCCTGTTTCAGCATCTGGCCTTCCTGTAGGGCAATCACATGTATGTTCTCCTGACCTACTGCCTTGTTAAGCTGAGGGTTCATTAACCTGTAGTAAGTGTTTTTGGTGTATATTGCTACTTCTTGGTTCTTGTACCCGCTGAAGAAACTCAGTCTGCTATATCTGTTAATTTATTCTATTCCTCCTGTGTGAAAGTAAGTTCATTTACTGTAGGTACTTCGGACCTTCACTGTGCAAATGCTCCTGTGCTCTTTTCTCTGCTTAACTGAAAAGTTTCTTGTTAGGAGTGTTTGATTTTCCATTTCTTAGAGCTGTAGAGCAAATGGTTTACTCCCAGTGAAGTTGACTTTGTTTCCAATTTTTTCCAAACGGGTAAGAGCCAAGATCCCACGCAGGGTTTAGCTGCCTAATTTATCATTGATTTCACCCTGATGACATGGTTCTTAGTGCCTGTGCAACTGGAATCAGAAAGGGGGTGCCGGCAGGTCACCCCGGGACGGCCCCATGCGGAGGTGCGCTGTCCCCACTCTGCTGGAGGATACTGGAAGTCATTATTTTCCTCCAGAAAATTTTGCCCACAAAGTTTCAGACATCAAAGATAAGGCCTTGAGGCATGACTATAATCTCAGTAAATAAACAACCACAGAAATAATTTGGTGTACAGTGTGCTGTTGTGGAGCAGTTGCAGTGTGTTTATTCTGCCAGTGAAAGGGAAAATAAATGAAAGTGGTTTTTGTTTTTTTGTTTTTTTTTTTTTCCTGTTTTTTGTTGTTGTTGTTGTTTAAATGGCTGGCTCCCCCAAGCCTCTGAGTAAGGCAGTGCACAGTGGCATTGGTTACCATGCTCCCACATTGACTGGACATTTCTGAGGAAGAGGAAAGAAATCTCTTGGCAGCAAGTGCTGAGTAACCTATATTTAAGGAAAAGATTTTTCTTAATCCCTTAAAGGTTGGTTTATAGCTTGAAGGCTGAAGGCTTTCTAACCCTGACAAATGTAAGCTTACCTGGTGTAACATTAGGTGCTGCTGTCTTGACAAACATAAAAATCCTTCTTTGATTTCTGATAAGCAATGAATCTTGAGAAAACCATGTGCCAGTGAGTAATCCAGATTGTCTGGTTGTTGCGTAAGGATCTGTGTAAGAAGATGTTGTGGCAGCAAGCAGGACGCTCTCTAGATGCTAAGTGATGTTTAGGACTTGTTTGCTGACAGAAGTGAAGATCACGCTGAGATAGGCAGGTATTGCAACAGCATATGGCATAAGAGCTGTTTGTCCACATAAACAACACTTCTACAACAGGTGTTCTGGAGCAGTAGATGGGGGGTTTTTTGGAGCTGCTACATGTTATTTTGTGCAAATTGCTTTAGAGAAGGGGCAGGAACATTTTTTTCTGTGCGCTGAATGTGTTCACAGAGCACCCAGGCCAGGGCACGCTGGGTTGGACTGGGGCTTAGTGCAACAAAAGCAGTAATTTAGTGCTGCTGGAGCTAGGGCAGAGGTTGGTGCTACAAGTTAAACATGACTCATTAGTCACAAAGTACACTAGAGATTAAAAAAACCTCATGAGATAGGTACCCTGTAATTAATATTCCTCCAAGTCTCTTGTTATCAAGCCAGGCGGTGCCTAGGAAGTGCCTTTATTTGGCTGCCACCTCAAGGACGTGTTCTGCCATGTGCCACCTCCACTGAGCATCCCTGGCACCTGATTCATGGGCAGCACTGGGCCCGTGGTCCCCGTCACCTGCAGCTGACCTGTTACTTGTGCAAAGAGAGGAGCAAGGGACACCCAGGGGTTCCCTTCCTCCTGCAGCAAAGCCACAGTGGCTTTCTGCCACCACCTTTCAAGCAAGCCAGTGCAGACTCTGTCTCACCAGCTTTCAGGAGGCAAGGTCCCAAAGGAAATCCTCGGGGGAACAAGTGCGGTGATGAGTGGTAGGTGTTTGCAGGACAGTACCCTAAATAAAACCCAGGGACCACTTCTACTCATTCTAGCCCTTGTCTTCTGCTGTAATGATATATCAGACTTCTTTTCAGTTCAGAGATTTAAAGGAGAATTCTTGCTGTTCTCCCCTCTGTTTTAGGCAAGACTGAGCACAATTGCAAGTAGAAAAAGGCCAACTATTAAAAAAAAAAAAAAAAGAAAAAATTTTGGGCTGAATCTGAAGTGTGTTGCTGCATGAAGTATTCACCCTTTTATTTATAATGTGTATTCTTTGAGGGCAGCAGGAGAATTGGTGAACTTTAAGAGGGTCACTGTAGGTATTAGGCTCCAGTATAGAGAAAGAAGATGGTTTTTGGCTTGGAGGAGTTGGTTGCACGGCTGGTTTAACAGCCTTCTATAACCTGCAGAGCAAATGTATTTGCTTTGGCTGCTGAACAATCTAAACACTCCTCCAAGAGCTTCGGCTCCGCTGCACACGGTGGATTGATCTGCATTTGTTTCAAAGCTGTGTCAAAGTCGCAGCCAGCGGCTCCTCTGGCATAATCTCATCTCCATCTGTCCTAACAGGCAGTCAAATACACCTGGGTGCAGAGGGCCCCGACAATGTGCTGTGCATCCCTACAGCTCGCCCAGGCCATCGGCTGTGATTCAGCCTGATTTACACACGCCTCACCCACTCTCTCTGCTTTAATTGCTCTTGGCTACACCTACAAAGGGATTGAGGTAGGACTGTGATGCTCTGGTCCAAAACTAAAGCCCTCAGAGACACTGCTGGTGTGTTGGTGCTCGATATCCAGCACTGAAGTCCCTCTGAAGCTGAAGTTTTGCAGCTGGCGTGCACAAGAGCTCCTTGTCTTGACAATGTTTCACTTGGTTGGGAAGAACCTGCTTGGGAGCTCCCACGTCTGCCTTGACTGGGAGGCTTGGCCTGGCGGGTGGTCTCTTTCCATGCCCAACGGGAACACCTCCAGCCCCATAGCATGCCAGTAAAGCTATACTGTCCTGTGGCGAGTGCTGTTTCTTTGCTCTTTTCTTTCTTCTTAGACAAATCCATATGCCTTTTCACTTTGCTTTTCTGAGCATGCTGGAATAGGGGTACCGAAGGCACAAGGCTTTGGGAGAAGGGATCCGTGCGCTGGGCTCCCTGCCTGCTGCCGAGGGTGGAAGCAAAACGAAGAGCGGGCTGTGTCGAGTGATGCTTCAAGTTGGGCTTGTGTGCAGCTTTCCAAGACAAACACAAGCCTGCCTCCCTGCTTGCCCTTCTCCCCCCAAACGCTCAGCGCGTGACTCTGAGCAGGGTAGCAGGCACTGAAAGAAAGTGCCAAATTCATTATTTAACTTTGTCGGCTCGGTGAAACGGTCTGATGTTGGTAGGAGGTTATGTTTTCATAGAGAAAGCCTTGGAGAAAATAAAACAAAACCAACCTCCCCTCCTGTCCTGGGGCCTCACTCGGTTTCAGGTTGGGGCCCGGGCTGCTGACTCATCAAATGCACAGGTGCCGGAGAGCCTTCCCCGTGGCGAGCACCACCTCGCCGCCGGCCCTCTGGGAGGGGTTATAAGCTTTGCCCCCATTTTCACTGCAGAACAGATTGTGGATCACCTTACTCTTCTGGGTGTGGGTCCGGTTGCTTTGCATCACAGTCTCATGCATCTACTCTAGCACATAATTTGGCCCAGTGCCTCTCTTCTTTCCTTTTTCTGTACCACAGGAAGCAGCATTTATAAAATCCCTAATGATTCTGTCAGCTTTTATACATTTCCTGTCTTGCTTTTTAAATGGAAGAGGAAAACATAGCACTTTTGACCTGAATTACTTTGGATTGTGTTTGCTGGACGTGGTATTAGTCATTGGTCTGCTTTGCTTCTCTCATCTGTGATGCCAGGATGGCTGTGTCTGCTTCCGTGTCCTTATCAAAGTCCTGGCAATTTTAATGATTTCCTTAACTCCCCTTCTTCCCCCCTCTGATTCAGGAGGAATCTGAGTTCTGGTTTAAAAAGTTACATGAGAAAATTTTGGAGTCACAGAGAAAACCTGGAAAGTGTGAATCCTTTTCACCCTGCAGACTAAATACCCAAAAGCAAATAAGAAGAACTTAAACTCTGTTACTTAAGATGAAACAGCCTTGATTTTTAAGCTAAGCTAGGTTGGTTTTTTTTGCAAGTGCCTTATTTGAGACTACGACAGAGGGCTGACCTCCTACCAAGTGTACATGCAGAATTACCTCTTTGACATATAACTTACAGCATTGTTGAGGCCATAGATGGATTTATTAGAGGATATAGGAAGTCCTGAGAGCTCTAACCATGTACCTGACAGTAGATTTGAATCCTACATTAATGCTGTCTCTGTTTTTTGCAGTGCAGTTAAGAAAGAGCAATCCAAGTGACAAACCTCAGTTTTTCTCTGCCAATATTCAGGTTTTTCAGGGTTTTTCATAGGCAGCCTCCATCCGCAAGGCACATGGAGCCATAGCTGTGCTGGGCAGAAACTCCTCAAAGCCAAGGGTTGCAACGGTTTGTCTGTTCTTGATGGGTGATGTTGTGTTACAGCAATCCCTGCTCATCCAAGGGACCATTTCCCACTAGTGATCATCATCACTTTGGGAGGGTCATTTCCTGCAGCACCTTGCCAGGGCACACAGCAGGAGAGGGGTTTTTCTGCTAGAGCACTCCTCAGTGTGCATAAGAGCAGCAAATTTTGGACCGGTTTCTGATAAAAGATAGGGAAGACTGACTCTTGTATCCTCATTACCTTGAACCTTCCCAATGTTATTTCCTGCACTGGTGGAAAACTTAAAACCCAGACATTAACTGCTGAGTTGAAAGATGTGTTATTCCATCCTCTCTCTTTGCTGCCTTGTTTTTTTCTTCGGAAGCCCTCCCTGAATACCATTTCTACCCATAACTTTGTGAAATGTGGAGGCCAAGTGCCTGGAAACTGTATAACTAGCATAAAGCCAGCTTCTGAGCTGACTTGCACGCAGCATTGCAAATAAAAGTAACTGCTGGAGTCATTGGAGCTTAACCAGACTGAAAACTAGTCTAAGTAAGCAGAAAAATACTGTTCTGACTGCCATAAAGAGGCATTACTCTATAGCATTTATGAAATCACAATGCTGTAACCAGGTGTCTTGAGCAAGGAAAAAGTGGTTGAGTGGTACATAAAAAATTTCAGGCTCACTTTCTTCACCTAAAATAGAGAGCAAATGGCCAAGGACATCACCGGTTAAACAGGCTATTAAATCAGCTTCAGGGGGAGCTGGATGCAGTTTTGCAAGGGGAAAAAATCAGGAGGACCAGCTGTGAGCTGGATATTTTGCAGTTGAGATGAGGTAATATGGTCAAATATGTGCCTCTGCAAGTGAAGTTAGTTATTTATTCCCTTCAAAGACTTTCCTACGTCTACACAGTCTGAAGATTATTTTTACTGTTAGTATCAGCCTGGCACAGGCCAGACTTGTTCTCCTGCTGCTGGTACTGCTGAAGCAGCAGAGGAGCAGCCAGCTCTGAAGCCCAGCTCAGGGGCCCTTTGATCAGGGTCTGTAGGATTCCCAGTGACCCAGAGGAAGCCACGAGTGCAGATTATCTTTATCAGGCACTCGAGCTGAGGTTACATGAAGCAAGTCAGAAAGCAGCTGGACTGATACTGCTGTGTTTGACTCTATCAGCGGCCAAGAATGGGAAGGCTTGGGGGAGATATGCTGAGTTTACCAGGCACATATGCATTGTGAGGGTGGGCCCCAATCTGCCTCGTGCTGGGTGCGTGTGTTCAGGGTGGGGTATCACAGAGCATGAGGCAGTCTCCCTGGGGCATCATGCTGTGTATGCATGGTCTGCATGCTCTTTTAGTGTCCTTAGATGCAGTTTTTTGTCTTCAGGACCAGGTGAAGGAATCTCTTGATGTTTGTCCAGCCTGCTCAGCTCCACTGAACTGGCCCCTGGGTGTCTGGAGCCCCCACAGTGTCCGAGCAGAGGGAAGCCAAAGAGCTCCTGGACTTGCTGCAGCATGTGCTGGAGCAGGGATACGCCCTGTCCGAGACCATCAAAGCAGTGGCATTTGACTACTTTCAAACCAACGCTGGGCTATAGCACAACATAGACTCCTGTGAGACCCCCAAACCTGGCTCTGTTTACTCCAGTGTGTTTGGTGGGGGGCAGGCTGTGAGCAGGCTGGGGCAGGTTACCTGGTCTCTGCTGACAACACAGGCTGTAGTAACCAGTTTCTGTGGGCCAGATATGAAATAAAGTCAAACGCTGCACAGAATGATGTTTGGCACCCACTGGTGATGGGGAGGCACCAGTGCTGTGTTTCCAGGGTGATTAACAGCCCCGGTGTCACACGTCCCTCTGATTCTGGAGCCATGCTCTGTGCCATACCCCACGCCCTGGTCTGGCTGTGCCATTCCTTCCAGTGAGCTCCACCACTCTCGCTGGAGCCGGGCTCCTGCCGTACATTGTGTCTGCTCCAGAAATGGGGGTGTAAAAGTGCAGGAGGTGGGCCTGTCTCCATCTCCAGTAAAGGACTGGAGCAGAGCAAAGATAATGGCTGTGGTTGTTGTGCCCATCCTCTGCACCAAGATCTGGGTCTAAGCTTCAGTTTACACTCTGGAAAGTGAAAGATGAAAAAAATTGTGCTTCTGTTGCTGTGTGTGCTCTCTGGTGTTGGGAAACATCTTAGAAGCTGGAGAGTTACCCTTTAAGGAGCCTTTCAGCAAATTTCAGACTTGAGTGAGATGAAAGGAGACTTCCGAGAAACATAGCCAAAAAGGGGAAAATAAAAAGCAAGAGGAATACTTGCTTTGAGATTCTGCTTTAGAGACTTGGGGTTATCTGGGTTTGGAACACTTAAACTAAGGGAGAAGTCAAAGAAACTAAAGACGTCACCAGGACATTTTGATGCAAGGCAATTTCTTAGCACGCACAGATCATTCCTGAACCCGTACTTAACTTAGAGGCCGGAACTGGAAAACCCAGCAGAGTGCTCGGGTTTCTTACCAGGGGGTTTGGTTTGCAACCCCCATGTTTGGCAGGAGATGCATTTTACTGGTCTTACACAACCCAATCTTTCCACTGCCTCTGCTGAGCTTTCCATCACACGCAGTCCCCTGCTCCCTTCCTCCTGACGTGCCTGATGCCGTGTTACTCAATTTTGCATGAGAGTCTCAGGTTGATCCATGTTTCTGGCACTGCTGGCTGCTCTGTCCCCTGCCCACCTTGTCCCTTGTCACCAGCTCACTGGCATTTTTGGGCTGCCTGGAACACATCAATGCCCTGGAAAGCAGTGGGAAAACAGCAAAAATCATGTTGGAACTTTATTTTTCTTTCTTGTTTTGACAACCTCTGGCAAGAATCTAGATGAAAACAGAGGGGCTGCAGGAATGATTGAGGAGGGATTTTTCTGTGTGGTGTTTTTTTTAAGCTAGAATTTGCCAGGAAAGCCACCCACCTGTTCAGACAAGGCCTCAATTGTGGTAGATGGTGGTGAACAACCGAGTATCTGTGTTCCCCTCCAAGAGCCGCAATTCCTGAGTTATTTTTAGCAGATTTGCACACCTCTGTTTATTTGCTCTCCCTGGTGCACATTCCTCAGTCCCTGCAACTTCCTCTGTAACACAGCCGAAGCCAGAGGCAGAGAGGAGCTTCCCGCGAGAGCACGCTATAGCTAATGGGAAAGGGTTGAGATACTGAGTTTTAGCGCAGTACCCGTTCACTGTAAATCACAGTTGAGGGCTTTGCCTCTGGGGGTCCCTGAGACTCATCCCCTTTCACAGTTCACAGTGACAATGCCTCCTCTCCTATGCCTCTGTAGATGTTTTTGGAGCTTATAGGGGCTGTATCTTCATCTGCTTTTCATTTCCTTGGATGCTGCTGGGCTATCGACTTGTTTTGTCCTTAATAGCAAATTGCTGCTCCATACAGTCTCCAAGACAAGGGAGGTGTTTAGTCTGCTGCAGGTTTTTTCTGTGTTCGTAAAATAAAGGAGAGAGTAACTGATGACTTGGGTGTGGAAGGAAGGGATTTATCAGTGCGGAAAATCAGACCAATCTGAAGGAATCGTATTAGATGTGGATGAGTCCTTAAGTGGTAAAAGTAATCAGTCAGCTGCATGAAACAAAATGCTTGTGGACTTGAGTGATGCTGTCAGAGCCTGGCTGTTGGTGTGGTCTTCTTACCACAGTCTCCAAGGGCCTTGCTGATGCTAGTGTGCATCTTCTCAATGTGCCTGTGAAAAAGGGATTTCTTATCCTTGTCATTGGAAAGGGCTGAGAAGCGGAGAGATTGCCGCCTGCTCCCAGAGCCACCCTGGATCCAACAGTTTTGGCTTAGCGTCTTGTGACCTCCCCAAGGTCATACAGGAAAGTCCATTGCAAAATGCAGACTTTCAGAGTAGGAAGACTTAATCCCCAGGGACCATCCTTCTCTTTTCTTCCCTTTACTGCAGTTATTGCTCCTTGGGTGGGTCTCTGCTCTTTTACTCTGTCCTTGGGACATCATTACTCATTTGCACAGGTAGGAAGGCCGTTGAACAGCTCTATTTCCTTTCATTCTGCATTTTCTCTCGGGGTTTGCATTAACCCTTGATCAATGTGAGCCTGCATTCCTTACTCCTTATGTCAAGGCCATTGCAGCATGGTCACTAGGGAAGGTTAGCGGTTTGAGGATCAGCTTTGAAATATTCAGACTCATGAACCACAGTTAAAGGAACACAGCCAGCACATGGAGTGGGTCAGGCATGAATAAAACCAATGTGACTTTTGTCAGGGATTTCCTTGGTGGCCTGAAACCCGTAACAATTCTGCTGCTATCAAAGCTGCTCTTTAGGAGATGTGCCTATATCCCTCTCTGCAGCTTAACGTTGTTCTGATGTGAGGGAGGATCTTAGAAACCAACGTGTGGGCAACTCTATGGAATATTAGCCTCTGTGTCACTTTGCACACCTCTGCCTCAATACCCTGAGCTGCATTTCCCAGCTCATTTGCTGCTGTGCCACACAGTTGTCTGGGGTGGTACCTACACCTGGGTTGGAGCAGTGCATAAGGGGAATCTGAGCAGTATGTGATGCACAAGCCCCAAAGTGCTTTGGGATGTGGTTAGGATGTGGACCGGCTGCCTAGGCTCAGCTTTGTTTGCAGGAAGGTTATAGGATCACTGAGATGTTTCTATTGGAAATGTAGTACAGTTACACTGGCTGCAGCATACGCCTTTGTGTATGGGAATACATGGGGAAGAGAACCAGGTCCTGCTAAAGCACCTCACTTCCTTCTTGTCTTCCTACCCAAGGCAAAAGCAGTTTTTCCGGGCTGTCTGAGTCCTAAGCAGACTGCACGTGGATGAAGACATCCACTAGTGTTGCACTTGGAGACTGTTGTCTGTTTTCACAGAGGAGCTGATGACCTCTCACATCTATCTTAGTTGGGTGGTAATGACTTGGTGATTCAAGGCACAGTATCAGTATCGAAACATGAAATGACGACAGTGATCCTGGCGGCACTGGAATTAACAGTGTCGCTCCTCTCCTGCCACCTACCACTTGCAGTGTCACCTAGAAACAATAGGAGCAAATTCCCTATACTGCTTTAATATGGTTGGACATGAAACTATGCACACTCTAACCAACTTGCTGTATGTTAAACAAACAGGGAGACGTCTCGTTGTAGTGAAAGCAGAACCATTAATAACATTGTTTATAATGTGCTTATTTGCTGATTTGGAGGTCAAGCATGTTTGACATTCCTACTGCTCAAAGGGGGGCTCGCTTAGCAAGGACCTCTGCTTTCCGTCGGACACATCTCCTTTTTTGCAAACCACATCTACATTTTCCTGAGAAATGTTTACAGTTTGGAGGTCGCTGACATAATTTTAAACATCTGCTCAGCTCAGAAAGGGAGAGATTGTAATTGTTTTTGCCATGGCCCTCTTAAGCCTCAGTTATTTCTTTCATGTGCTGTGATTCATGTGTCACACTCTTGCTTACTTCAAGCATCTTGAAATGCACAAACAGCAATTACTTCATAGGAGAAGCAAACAGCTCAGCACCTGCCGCTTGCATGCTGTCACTGTGGCTTTAAAGAAGACTCTTGAAATTAATTTTTCATGTGCATGGGAAGCCCAGCCTTGATAGTGCAGGGGAAGGAGGCTTTGCCTTCAGCCTCCTGTGTCAAGCAAGAGAGGAAGATCTGAACACACACTGCCTAACTTCATACTTGCTTTGAAAGGACCAGCAGGGAGGCTGGGGAGGTTGCCAGCAGGCATTGTTTGTGGTGGGTGTTGGTCCTATGGAGGTCTTCCACCATTTTATCAATAATGGAGACACCTTTCAAAAGCTGGAGTGAGGTTATAGCAAGAGCCCTGGCCTGTGCTGATGCCGATTGCTGGATCATCTCTGTGTGATGAAGTACCTGCAGCTTTGTCCTGGCTCAGCAGGGCTGTGGATCAACAAGAAGAGATAACAGTTCTTCAAAGCTTTGCTTTCTTATGTCACTTCAGGAGCTGACGGCTGGGATATCTTCTGAAAACTGTGGCTGAGCTAAAAGTGTTAAAAATATGCCTTTCTCCAGTTTTTGTGTACTGTGCCTAACATTACTAGTTCTCTTTCTGCTAAATGGGACTGTCTTATCACTCAAAGCCTGAAATGGAGGTGGAGTTTGATGTGATGATGTCTCTGGAAAATGGCTGGTGACAGTAACACGATGAGTGATTTACAGAAGTAGTTTCTATTTTTTGAAAACAATCCATTTCTCTGCAAAGCACACCATCAGACAAACAAGGCAAGGGAAGCAGATGCATTATCAATCTATGAAACAAACTGGGCTGCTTTTCAAATATGAAGGAGATACCCAAGGGCTGCCAAAATGCATTTTGGTGAGGAAAACAAGACAATAAACTGCTTTTACAGTAGAGAGAACAGGCCAGGATTCAGAGTTGTTCATCTACCACCTCTAGAGAGAGGCACACAGAAATTTGTGTCTCAACATTTCTATAATGAGCAAATATGCACCCCTGCCCCGAGGGAGGGAACAAGTCCCTGCGGGATTACACCAAAACACAGCTCTGGAGTTCTGTGTCCTTTGGAAATCTGTCCCCTCTTGTGGATCCTGTCCTCTTAAATTCCAGCTAAAAAGTCTGCCTTTGGAAACATCTTTGTAGAAGTGGGCATGGATTTGTTGGTCAGCCCATAGGTGTGTGCAGGCTGGGCAGGAGGATCAGCTTTGTCTGCCTTTCCTGCAGCGCCAGAATTCAAGGTCTCTCTTCCTTTTACCCAGGTGCTGATTTTCAAAAAACGTGGGGAATTTGTCTTTAGGACTTCCATCCGTGTCTTGCACGTGGCTGATCCCAGCCAACTGCATACAAATGTCTTTTGGAGGTGTGGAGACTTGCAGAGAGTGTGATCACAGAAGACTTGTTTCTTTACAAAACTTAGCTAAAAATAGGAAATGATGTAGATTGTCATGGCAGAATTTCAAGTTCTAAATTGTATTTTAATCTTATTTTAATCCTAGTTCCCTAAGGAGAAAAGCATGGTGTGCGCATGTGGGGCTACGTGTATGTGTATTTGTGTGTTCGTTTATCCATCCATATTCACTCCTGCATGCTGTTTTTTGAACCTCCTGGCCAATTTCAGCAAAATCTGACATTGTGATAGCGGTCTTGAGGATTTTAAACCTCTCAAATTATGTGGAAATAAGCAGCTCAAAAGAGAAAATAATTTTTATTAATAGCTGCAGTGAGGAGAAAAGTGACATCTAAGCTCAACCCTTAGTAGATAGCAGAGAATCCACACAGGGGGTGTGCTAGAAATGCTCCAACCACAGAAGGAGTTTCTATCACAGCACATCCTTTACTGTGCACCAGAGAATCCAACCACGATGCAGAAATCCCCAGGACACTACCCTGTGTTATTTCTGCTGCTTATAGAAAAACTCTTCTGGTCTATTTGTTTGTTTATTTGTGTGGGTTTTTTTTTTTTTATTTTTTATTTTATGGGGAAGCTGCAGGGCATGACATTTTAAATTAGGATTATATTGCTATAGGAAATGGTGAGAAAGGTCACAAAAATGTCCCTCAATTGGCAATGAAAGATCTTTAAAACCATGTCCAGGCTGCGCTCTGCTGAGCAGGGTGTTGAAGATGTGCTGAAACAAGGCATGGGAATGTGGAGCAGTGTGCTGGGCTGCCCTCTCGGGAGGTGATGGGAGTATCTGGGAGGTTAACGTGGACTGCCAGCACCATGCTGCCCTGGGAACCTCTCCCCAGGCTCATGCTGCTGTTCATTCCCATGGAGTTACTCTGCTGTAGGCAAATAGAGGCTGTAATAATAAAGGATTCAAAGAGGGACCAGACTTTCATATGATATCAGTGGTGGGATTCATCTCACCAAACTGTAGCTGTCTACAAGATATCCAAGGCTAAGCTAAGATCTCTTTATGATCAGAATAAATGGGCAAAAATAGAGTAACCTCCCCCCTGGAGGTACCTCATCCTAAGGTAGGTGGGGGCCCATCCTCTGGGGTTGATTGCTTCTCATCATGGACTTCAACAGACCTCGGGGTGACCTGTTTAGATTTGGTCATCTCTCTTGTAGACACCCTGTTAAGGGCAGGTGAATCCCACTCAAGCTGTTCTGGTCCACAGTGGTGGTTTCTGGAAAAGTGTTTTAGTGCAGCGTTTTAGTCCACTTCTACCAACAAGCTCAGCTCGAGACTGAGATCGAGATGATGAGCAGATATTGCCACCACCCAGCTGCTGTGAAATCCCCGCACTGCTCTGAAGCATCTGGCAGGGTTAGAATGCTGCTAGATGGGACTTAAGTCCGATCTGCCTCTGAAAATAAAGTGCAAATAACCTCTTTCATGGAAATTGTGATTAGGGCAAGCACCTGGTTATGGGGAGTGCGCTCTGAGGATGTTCACGTCCTTCTGCTCAGTAAGGGAGATTTACAGATGTGCTTGATACTGGCTGACTAGTACCTATGAACATTTTAGCACTCTTTATATTGCCAGCAAAGAGCAGAAATTAGAGGAGGTATTGGAAATCCTAACTGGTAAGGGCTTTTCTGGTTATGTTGACAAATAATGATGTATTTAATTTTTTTTCTTCTTTGCTCTCTATTTGCTGATGTTCTCAGCACAATGGGGAGGCAGCTCTACTGCTGCCACTAATTGAGCCCAGCTGATTCTTGCAAAGAAAGTTTCTGCTTGGAATTACAATGCTTTTCTTGTGATTATATTAAGAGAACATGGCAGCCTCTAGTTCTCCTTTTGCCATTTCTATCTGTAGCTGTATATTCAAGTGTGGGGGTGTGTGACTATATGTACACTCACTCTTTTACGGGTACTCTGCTCTGATCATGTTTTCACTTTTTCTGTTATTTCTGCTTGCTGTAGAAGTTGTGAAACTTGAAGAAAGAAGCCAGCAATGTGGCCTGTTCTAGGCAGAGATGCTCTTTGTGGGGACTGGGGTGTTGGAAAGACTGACACTTGTTTTTTGTCATAAAAACTGCTTTTGCTAACTCTAGTCTGGCTTAGTAATACCTCCTCAAGATCCTTGGTGGTTCCAAATACCCTTTTGCTATGCTCTCAGCAATTGTTTATTTTATAGTGTCGACTACTTTGTATTGTTAGGACATCATTGCAGGCCAATATTTTACTTGGCAAAAATCTTTCAGTCACAAGCTCAGTCTCTCAAAATTTCCCACTGTGAGTGATCAGCAAAACCTAAGCATGCTCTTACATCTGCTAAGGACTTATGGGTAGAAGAGAGGGATTAGCAAAGAGGTGATCTCAGCCGCTTGCACTTTGCATGCAGCATATGGGGTAATTTAACAATCATAACTTGAAGTGCTGCAAGATGATGCTTGTGACTCCTCCCCAGTGTCTACAGCTGTGAAGTGCTAAAGCACGCCACGCTGCTTTATTGGAGACTAGAGACCAAAATCAGTTGGAAATTTGAAATGAAAACTTATCCCTTATTGAATTTGTCATCCCTGAGGTGTGAATGCACACCCTTGTGTGTACACACACACTCACACACACAGAGGGGCTCACAAACAGCAACTGGTTATTTTAGGGACAGAGATGGGTGGAAGTGGATCTTGTGCTTGTGGATTTGGTTTTGTGAAGTTTCTCTTATTAAAAATTACTGAAACTCTCATCTGAAATGCAATGGGTCAGGTTCTCCTGACAGGTAATGTGTGGCACAAATTTGGAGAGGGGATCTGATGAATGTTGAGATGGCTCATCACCATGCCCTTATTTAGAATTTTATGTTGGAGAAATTATCGCTCTATTTTTATTGAAGCCTTGGCATATATATTTTTTTGCTGTCAGACTGTTGTAACTGTTTGCTCTGGATGAGCCTTGTACCTATTGTTTTGCAGAGAAGCCACCATGTCCTGATGAACTGGAGCAGAAACCTGTTGCAAGAAGTCACAAGGCAGAACATAGTGCAATCACGGTAGCCTAGACCCTAGACTCAGGAAAGCCCTGTCCAGCCCCTAGCAGGCTATGCCCCTCACTCCTTGTGAGGAGCACAAATGGGCAAATCTCCAGCTTCTCTGGAGCTTCTTCCCCAGGAAATGGATTTTTCTGTCTTGCCAACCTGGCTCACCATCAGCAGTGATACCTGTGATGGTGCTGGGACAAGGTGTCGCTGCATCCTGGTTTGGGTGGTCCTCTGACCATAGGAGGTCTCACAGATATAACGGGGCTTGGCCAGGTAGCTGTGCTTAAAGGCTTGAGGACTGGAGACGAAACCAGTCACCAACAGATGAGTCCTAATTATGTAGGAATGAACCATCACAGCTCACAGTTTTGTTAGTCAGAAGCAGGATCTAAGCCTAGATTGCCTGAGCAGCCGAGAGCGGGTTGTGTTTCATCCCAGGAGAATTTTGAGGGTTATTTTGGCGGAGCACAATGGAAAAAGTATGGACTGTGGCTGCCTTCGCAACTCTTGGCTGCGTGGATGACAAAGTTTGCCTTCTGGCCTGCCAGGCCTTTTCGCCTTCATTAGCAACAACTTATTTTGGAGCCGTTTTTTTTTTTCCCCCCCCCTCTCTTTTTCTTTTCTTTCAGTATCCTTCTGTCTGTTTTTTTTTTTCCCCTCAAGCCCACACTGATGGGAGCATCCAGCAGATAAGAAAATGGTGTGAGTTACGTTTTGCATCATCTATGGTTGGAATTTCAGTGCTGCAGGGTCAGCTTTAAATTATCCCTGGAGGGTTGGTAGTGTTTTATAAGCTGGATGGCTTGGCTCATAGCCGTTTGATTTTTCCAAATAGTATAAATCTATAGACATTTGCCTTTGGCGCAAAAAAGCTCCCCACTTCGAAGTCGAGAATAATTATTTTCCCAGAGCCAAGGTCAGCAGCTGGAGTCAAATAATGGGATGAAAAAAGCCACTCTTGTTGCTTTTCACATGATTTTTTAAAAGCAATTTTAAAAAGTAATTTCAGTGCATTAGCATCTGCCCCTTGCTCCCATGGCAGCCCAGACAGTTCCTTAACCCAGGTACAGCTCCCAATATCCTCCAACAGGGCAGAAATTTCCTCTGAAGATGAATGTTACTCATGTAACAACCCAGAAAATCACATCCACCTTCTTCTCCAGCTTCCTGAACAAAACTTTGGAAAACCTGAGCTGAATTAGTCATAAATAAGGTTGTATCAAGACAAAAGCCCAGCACATTTGTCAATACGATCCATACCTTTGTCAGAATGGATATTTTGCAACACTTGCTATTTTTTCACCTTAACTCAAAGTCTCAGAAATAGAGGGGAGAAAAGCGGGGAGAGAGAAAATGAGGACCGGTTTGGAAATTGCCTTGGAGCAAGCTTTTGGTCTACCATTGCGTGATTTGCATCTACCCATTAAAGAGCTCAAAATCTGCTCCCGGCTCAGCAAGAGCACATGGGTACATCTGAGTATGAAGCGTTTGGGGATATTTACTGTTGACCTCCCTGGGACAGCTTAGTTCTGCTTCTGGGCCCAGACACATGGCCAAGTTGCCATGACACAACGAGCTGCTAAGCCCACCGAGCTGTGCTGTCCTGGTGCGGGTGCCCTCTGCACGTGCCCGGTCGTGACACTCAGCTCCACCTGCAGTGACAAATGCACAAGAAATGGCACACAGATGGTATTCCCCCTGCCTAATGGTGGGTGTTTCCCTAAGATTTTCCAAATTAGTCCAAAACCTCACAATATCCTTTTTTTTTTTTTTTTTTTTTTTAATTTTTTATGGCAAGCTAGAAACAGTGTAGTTCACATCAATTCAAATCTTTCATTTGGATTCCTACTTTTTCAGGGAGAAATTCTCTTAGCAAGTAACTTGCACTAAAATGCCAATTTCAGCTTTAAAAAAGAAGTTAAACGGAAAAATTGGGCAATACTATATTTCCTTCCTAAAATAATTTGGAGGTGACTAGGTTCTTGCTTTGCTCCTTCAAAGCAGCCAGAGCTCCCTCGATGGCCACGGTGCTGCTGTGCTGTGGTACGGGGCTGTCTCATACCCTCCTGCCTCTTCTGCTGGGGCTTTAGGGATGAGCCCCTGCCCAACCCTTTCCACCTGGCTCTGCAGAGAGGACTTGGGATGCAGGAGGAAAGTGCCCCACTGCTGGCCCGACCGGTGGTTTACAGGAGAAGAATACACTGCGTCTGTACAGTATATTATTAGCTACATCTAGCATGATTTTCCTTCTTGAGACTGTTGAATTTATTAAGGATTATTATTTCAGGCATCCTTTCCCCCTGCTACTGAAAACCCATTAACATGGAAAACAAATTCCGCTCTCTCTGAGCACATGGATCTTTCTGGTCTGGACCAGCTTGTGTCAGAGTGACATAACCCAAAAAACCAGTAGGAACCATTTGACTGATACTCTGCTGCCAGAAATATTGAAGGTTAAAATAATTCTTGGCAGGGTCTCCCTCCCCTGTGGATCCCAGGTGTTGGACACGCCGATTCCAGCTCTGCCTTTGCTGCTTTGGCCTCTTGCGTGGCTGTGAAGCAATTTATGGCAGAGAAAGCAAAGGGCGAGGAGCCACGGCTGAGGGGGACAGGCTGGGCTTGGGCCAGCACACGTTTCCCTCTGCAGCTCCACGGCTCCCCGTGCTCTCGCCTTGGTACGGATTTAGCTGCGTCCTGGTAGTTCTGCAGGACCTGGGCTGAGAGGGCTTTTCCTGGGCTGGGGAGGAAGGCACCCCTGGGCTTTACCATGGGCCATTGCCTCCAGGCTGGGATGGGGTTCCTGGAAGTGCAAAATGAGGAAAACTCAGGCGAAACAGCAGTGAGATGCAAAAAGGTTGTCCATTGAAAAATACAGGTGATGGCTGAGTGGAGGTGACAGGTATTGCTTTGTCCCCATCTTTGTTCCACATAGGTGTGCCTTTTCTTTCCCTTTATATTAATTGTACAGCAATATTGAAGGTGTTATTTGTTATCTTTTCTACATAGTTAATGTATTCCCCCCTCCAGCTTCCTCAGTGCTAGCTGTATTTCCTGGGTAAACATTGGCTGTGTTCTGCTCTTCCTCTGCTAAAAACCGACCCCTGAGGCTGCTTGGGGCATCAGTCAACAAGACTGGCTCAAGGGGAAGGGTAGCAGTGGAGGTGACTGATATCCCTGGAGACTTCAGTAAAAAAACCCCCAACATTTAGCATGACCTTGGGTAATTCACTACTTCTTTCCTTGTCTCACTTCCAAATTTGTTAAATAATGGAAATAATGATTCCTCCCCTCTAAGATAGGTCAATGTCTGGGTGATCAGCCTTATTATGAATTTTAGGGGAACGGGCCCGTTTTTGTGCAACAACTGGATTCCTGGCTGGTGTAAATCAGGACGGTTTTGTCACAGTCAGTCAGAGCAGAGCTATTTTGCACCAGCTGGACATGGGTCCCCAGACATCCACTTTGCAGTTTTACATATGGGAGGGTCATTTTGTAAAGTATGAATACAATTTTCAGATGAATTGAATCTCTTTGTGTAGAGAGCTTACAGATCAATGGATACATCATGTTTCAGTTTAACACTTAATAAAACTTTCCATCTTCAAAGCAACCTCCAAAGATTGCCCGATCAAGCCTCAAAATCCCTCCTGGGCAGCAAGCAGGTTTTATTAGCTTCATTTTACATAGCGGCAAACCAATGCTGGGGTTAAGGCTGACATTTTGGAAAGCTGCCTCTAATTCTGGGTGCCTTCAGGTTTTATTCCCATTCTCTGATGTGTCAAGGGTGCTGTCACCCTTGCTGCTGTCACGAGACGGTGCTCGGTGAGTGTCTGATCTTCAGCTCATGCTGAGAAGTGGGAGAGTGATGGCAAAGCTGAGGGAGGAAAGGCAATTTAGGTGGTGGATGCCCACGAGCTGTGCAGTTGCTGTTGGGATTATCATCGAATTGCACCATGGGTTCCCAGCTCATCCCAGCTTTACCAGCTCCAGCAGGGCAGGAGGACCAGATTTGGAGATCTTCAAATTTTTTTCCACACTGGGCATTGCCCTTTGGGCTGTTCGCTGTAATTCCTGATATCAGATGAGGAACCGTCACCCAAGGGAGCGAGGCCGACTGTTTGCCCGCCTGTTTTGCCATTGCTCTGCACCTGGTGTTGTCGTTCCTGCCTGTCCTGAGTGGGTGTATAATGGTTCCCACTCACATTTCACAGGCGCCCCGGATGGGTAAACAAGGTGAGGGCTGGAATGGTCTGGCTCAGAGAGCTGAGATGAACATACTTTCCTGCACAGCTTATACCACTAATACGTGCTTTGTACCCATGGGTCATTCCCTACCCAGATACCCACAGAGTTTCGCTATCTGTGTAAGTGGTGTAACCAAGTCATGCAGAAAAGACTCCAGTAAACACTCAGCAAAAAAGCAGTTCTCCCTTGCCACTCCTACAGTTTAATGAGGCATGGGTTTATTTAAGAGGCTGAGCAGGATCATAGAATTCTAGAATGGTTTGGGCTGGAAGGGACCTTAAAGATCATCTAATTCCAAACCCCCTGCCATGGGCAGGGACACCTTCCACTAGACCAGGTTGCTCAAAGTCCCATCCAACCTGGCCTTGAACCCTTCCAGAGAAGGGGCATCCGTGGATATGTATTTTCCACATAATAAGAAGGTGTTGACGAGGCTTGTTCACTTCAGGTTGCCCAAGGTGTGCTTGTTTGCAGGTACGAGCCCCTCCAAATGAAGCAGGGCACCAAAGTCCTTTCGTTTTACACAGTGTGTACTTGGTGTGATCTGTGCCTTGCTTTAAGCCTCATACGTTGGTAATGTTTCTTGGGAAACAAAAAGTTTGCACCAAATTTATCTCCTGTGGATGGTCGCTTCTGATTTCATTTGGCTTTACACCTGTATTGTACTAACAGAAGTAGAAATGGGAGTATGTACAGTTCCACCACGGGCCACAGCTTCAGATGGGTTTTGAAGAGACGTGACTGCAAGGTCTGTGCAAAACCTCAACCCTGATTAAGCCATCTTGGCACACCTTCCAGCAGGCAGAGTGTGGTGTGAGGGAAAACTGGTGCGGGTAGGAGAGGAGATAGTACTGGGGAGACCTGGGCTGCATCAGCAAAACATGATGGGAGTCCTAACTTTTTGATAAAATGACAAACATCAAAGCTGATTGTGGGAAGAAGATGCGGATTACTAAAAAGATACCTTAGCAGAGAGAGATTGGGCCCAAGAACAGGGCAAATCAGATGCGTCTCCAGTTGTTAAAGCCATGGATTAAATATGGGATGTGGGACTTGGCAGATGGGGGAAGCTACTGGTCAGGTTTGAGGCATCTTGGCGTTACCAGCCAGAATAGTCCTGTTTCAAGTTACAGATGTCAGTCTTCTATATTAATGGAGGTGACAGGATCATTCTCATCGAGTTAGCAGGAACAAACAATTCTCTGAACAGTAGTTTAATGTAACATTGGATCTGATATCACCATCTCTTTGATGTATAATTTGATGTTTAAAAAAATTTTTTTCCCCCTGTGCTGTCAGTGGTGAAGCTTGAGGGACCAATTTATCTGTCTGTTGGTAGAATCTTAATTTTAGATACCAGTAAAACTTGACTTCTGCTCATAGGACCATCTTTTCCACCCTCGTTAATATTGAAATAAATTTTCCTATAACAGAAGAGACCAAAGAGCTGTGTAAGAGGCAAACATTGGGCTGGAAGGACAGGAAGAAATGGTGCCACCCAGAAATTAAGTCCAACAACTTTGGAGTTTTGGCCCCATTCAAATGAGTGGTAAAATTTGCATCAGCTGCAGCTGAGCTGAGATAAACCTTAATCTATTACAGATCATAACTCTTTGCTGCTTATAACGTGAGTAGCATGAATATGGGTTTCTAGGCTTCAGGCGAGTCTGATCATGGGTTGGTTCATAGTTGCCTTACCGAAGCCAATTGCAAAAGTCATATTGACTTCAATGCGACCAGGTTTGTGTCCTGAGGCAATCTTAGCCTTTTAGTCAGTCGAGATCAAGTGTTACATGAATTCAATACCTGATGAATCACCTCTTAAGATATAATTTTTCCCAGTGCAGGGGAAGGAGTGTATTTGACAACCCAATATGATCCTTCCCTCTTTAACTACTAAGAAACTAATCCAACTAAATCTTCTGGCAGCAGACATCTGAAAAACACTGGAAACTGCCATGCCACGAACGTGGCAATATGCTGTAAAAATAACTTTACACTGAAATGCTATTTTATTACAGCAGTTGCTATAGTTTCTGGTTCTGGCAGAGATTCCCTCCCCATAAACCCTGGCTTTAAAGGGAGTGTTGTAAGTCAGCTGTTGTGATTCCCATTAGGCTGAAACTTGGCACCAAGACATCCGTACGTTAAACTCATCCCCTGCAGGTCTTCTGAGCTTTCTCAAAGTGTGTGCGTGGCTTGTGCACATAAGAAATATCAGCCCAGATTCACTGACTGCCCTAAAAGGCTCCTTTCTTGGTTACAGACAATGGAGACTTACTGAAGTGCAGGAGCAGTCCTAAGAGCAGCCAAGGGCAGGAGTGACCCAGCATAGGCACAGCCGTGTAAGCTGGAATACCAGTGCAAAGGTCAACTTCTTCTTTATTACCGTCTCCCTCTGTTTTGTATATTATATTTCACTCTTTCCAAGGTGATGAGGTAGAAAATGAGAAAAGCCATATGTGTTCCTGGATCTCTGCTTCTCTGCACAACTTCCATCTGTCCTGAGCAGCGAGACGTGAAAGCTGCAGGGAAAAGGGGAGAGCAAAGAGGGCCTCTACCAGCCGGGTCTCCGCTCAGGTTGAGCGTGCTGTGCCCCACAGCAGTAGGAAAGAAGGTGGGTGCAGAGACATTCCCTGCTGCCACCCCAGCATCGCCAGGGAGCAGCTCAGCATGAAGCGCTGGTGTATCTTCCACCGCTCGTGGGCTGTGCACAGGACCTGTGCTGGCCTCTCTGCAGAAGGCAGATGTTCTCTTGGGGCTTATTCAGGAGGACTGGAGGCCAAGGTGTGGACAAGATGGCCAAATTTTTCATTTCCTGACAACAGTTTGCAGTCATTTTTGGTTAGCGAGAAGCAAGTAGGGTTTTTTTCAGTCAGCATGACACAAACCACCACTAGAAATATCCCAGCTGGAGGTCAGTGTTTCTTGTAAAGGTGGAGGTATGTTACTGCAAGACATCAGGTAAACTAAAGCCTAGAAGTGAATGATTTGTTTGGGGTCACTACAACAGATCTAAGCAGAAAGTGCAGTTATTTGTGTCACAGTCTATTGCCATTAGCTTAGGTCCTGTACACAACCAGGCTCATTCTCATACCAAGCATCAGGGTCCACTGCTGCAGAGAGCTGGTGGTGAGGGGGAAGGAGTGGGCAGCATCCTTGTGGGGGATGTGCACCCACATGCAGCTCTTGGGAGCCCCCAGCTCAGAGAGACTCAGGTCAGGTTTGCTGTGTCAGAGCTGTAGAGAAGGGAAGGGACAGGAAAGTCTTTTTAAAAAAAAAGAAATAAAAATCCTTTACATCCCCTGGTGCCTGTGATCCCGTGTTGTGTCAGTGCTCAGGAATCACCCATGCAGCACAGGCGGTGCCATGGGTTACCTATCGTGGGGGGACAGCCCCATTGCAGGCAGGTCACTCAGCAGGTTTCTGTTTGAAGTTTATGCAAGGTCTGGATATTCTTTTCTTTTCTTTTTTTCTTTACTTCTTGCCTTGCTGGGACAAATGCACTCCTGTTGTTTCAGCGCCAGCTGCACTTCATGCAAACCAGATGCCCATCGCAGTCCGCTGTCAGGTGTTGCTGCCACTGGCTGACTTGTGCCATGACTGATCTGAGGTCGGTTTGGGGAAGCTGAAGCTCTGCTCCAGCCCAGCACTCTTCCCATGGCAGTGCTGGTGTCCCCACCAAGGCACCGAGGCTGCAAGAGAACCCACATTTCTGCAGCATCTCCCAAAGTTCCCCCAGGTGGGACCCATCTGAGCCTGATACAACTGGGCAGCTGCTGCTTTGGAGGAAAGATGCTTTCAGAAAAAGGGGGTGCAAGGAGCAGTTATTGAGAGAAATGCGAGATGGCCTGCGGAGATCAACAGCCTCCCACTTGCTCCTGCAGAACCCCAGGCGGGCAGGGGAGATGGGATGCCTTCCTCTCCCTCCTAAACCAGAGTTTGCTTATGAAAAATGAACCACATGCCCTGGTCCTCGCCACCAACTCCTTTCCTTGTGGGTTTCTGTGTGCTGCAGTTGCATTTTGCAGACATCTGGATTCAATAACCCCGCTGATACAGCCCATAAAATTAGAAACCGAACACTGCGGAAGGCAGAGGTCAGCAAGTGATTCATCCCGATATAATGTGCTGGGGCTGGAGTGCTCCATGACTCAGGATGGGGCTTTGCGGGGCCCTGGGGGTGTAGCAGGGCAGCCCCCTGCCCACAGCTCCCTGTGCTCTGTGAGGAGAGGTGGGAAAGCAGGGGGAGGCGTTCATCTCCTCCGGCGTTTCCCTGACCTTAGAGGGAGAGACCTGGCACCTCCCGCTCCTGAGCATCTCTGTGGCTTGCAGAGGAAGTGCTGTGCATCCCATTATTGGGAGGCTAATCGAGGACTTGGAAAAATTGGGCTCGTTTCCTCTCCACAAACTTCTTGTGTAACTACAGGCAAATCCCTGCTTTCCTTCTGGCCTACTGCTGTGGCCATAAAGCCAGGACTTGAGCCTGCTGAAAGTCCCGTTTTGGGTGGAGAAGGCTCCATGTGTGCTTTAGCTTATCCCTGCAGCCTGCTGGGCAAGAAGGATGAACTGCAGCCCTGCAGCCTGTCACTGGTCTTCTCTGCCCTTATGAGCTCTCCAAGCACGCAAGTACCTGTGCCATCATCGCTGAGGAGGAGGAGGAGGTGGCTGCAGTGTCCCAGTATCCCCTGACTGCTGCCCTGGCTGGCCAAGGTCCCAGCTGGAGTCTGGCTCTGCCTGACAGGTCCCTCGCTGCCAGCTGGCATCAGCGTTTGGTGCCCCGAGCTTTGCTATGGATGGTTTCACCACCCCAAACTCCAGTGGTTCTGGGTCATCATGGTCTTCGGCCAGGTTTGGGGAGGTGAGAAGTGTGATTCCCTCTTTGCACTGCGCTGTTACTCCTCTCTCCCTGGTAAGCAGAGCTGGAGCCGATGTTTTGTTCTGCAATGCACCAGCCCCAGGCCTGAGCAGGGACCAAGGGATGGATGTGGGTTAGACTGCACATGGAGGGGTTTAAAGCTCACGCTTTAATATATTAAAATGGAGAATGAAAGAGGAGAGGAGGGTATGGAAAAGATCAGATAGCAGAGCATAGATTTGGACCAGACTGCTGTATTGCTGAGCAAAAATTCAGAATGCCCGTGGATACCCTCATGCCTGCAAGCACAAGTGTGCGTGCCGGCTGGTGTGCGTGCAGGCTGGTGAGTCTGTGGCTGCTCATCGCCCTGGATTTACCTTCTGATTTCTGAGCTTCAGTGGCACTTGCTCACTTCACATTGTCTCTGCAGCCAAGAGAGCAAGAAACTTGCATATTTGTGAGGTGACAGCATGCAATCCACTGTCTCCATAGCACAAAGGCACTCACCAGAGGGATGAAGGATTTTTTTCATCATCATTCATGTGGGCACTGACTCACACTGGGACACTGGATGATGGGGGAGGGATTTCAAAGTCAGGAGGAGAGCCAGAGCCTGAATCCTGCCAATAGCCCTTACCTGCAGGGTGGCAAAGGCTTTCAGACAGCATTTGCTACAGCGAGATGTCCCTCGTGATCTCGTCTGGAAGTTGGTTATCACCCAGTGTGTGTCACTTGGCTCTTGGAAGAAATGCAAGACAGGGTGGTCAGAGTGGGGGCTGCTGCAGTGGCAAGCAGGCAGTGGCGTCACACCAGCTCTGGACTGGGCATGTGCACTGGCCAAACTGGGGACTGGCCCAGGGCTTGGTGCCACTGCTTTAGTTCTTATAAGCAATGGCGTTTGCTGATCCTGATCAGAAAGGAGGGATTTAAGCCACCCCATGCAGGACCCAGCCTAGACAAGAGGTTTTATTATAACTATTGTTTTTTATCTTAATTGTTCTTCCATTTTTCTTCCTCTTGCTTGACCTCAACACATGGAGACCACCAGTCCTGTTGGCATCAAACCACGTTTTCCTACTACCCTGTAGCCAAGATGATAATCTCAGGAGCCACTTCCTGGGCAATTTTTTGGTGTATAATATCTGCAGTTTCCCTTGTGTTTGCACAAGTATTTATATCTGCAAACACATGGAGCAACTCAGTCCCTGGTATTGCAGAAGAGCATCTTATACTTCCAAGCTCTGATGACTTGGAGACTTTCCTCCCTCTGAATCTTCAGCCTGGTGAAGCCGTTAATCTCCCTGCCTGTGACACGCTCTTTCACACCTGCCCTGCCAAATCTCTCGCTTTGCTGGGAGGGAAGCTTGCTGACAACTTGCAGTGTTTATAGCTACCCAGGTGCTCTGACACGGAGGGGTTTTGCAGCTCGTGTCACTCCTCACGGCTCTCAGGGGAGGAGGCACAAGCCACGTTGCCTGGGGAGGCTGCCTTCTCCGGCCATGCCTGTGCTGAATTTTTTGTGGAAACTAAGCCTTATGGCATTGCCTGAGCATGGTTTTAGCAGCAGTGGGGGATAATCTGATGCAGGAGGCGGCTGCAGCATCAATCCTTGCGTGAAGTCCCAGGGATGTTCCTCACCCTCATTACCCCTGTTGCTGGTGCGAGGGGGATTCCTTGAAGTTAAGGTGGGAGATGGGATTTTGCAGAAACCTCAGTATCCAGTGCTGGACAAACCAGTGGCCAAGAGAAGGTCTCATGTTCTGCCATGAGGCTTTAGGCTGGACTTCAGCGGATTGAGCTGAACCCTGGGGGCAGAGGGGCTCTGTGCTTCTAACATCTGATCATGGATTTTCACTCCGGATTGGTGGATGCTGCAATAGCCCAGACCTCAGCCAGGAGGCTTGTGAGGGCAGAAAGTCTGGCTGCCCTGAAAGTGCTGCAAGAGTGTGCCCAGAAGCTGTCCCGTGGTGCAGGCTGTGCATGGCCAGCATTGCGCAGCTTCGCAGACGGCTCTCAGCCGCTTCCCTACCCTGTGCAGATCTTGCTCCTTTTAAGGTGAATTTTAATCCCACCTAATTTTGCTGAAGGCAAACTGATATTCCCTGAGGAAGCACAGGCAGGATCAAAGACCAGCAAGATCTTTTCTCTGAAAGTGTGGCTGGATTAGGCTAGCCTTTTATAAATATGCAGATCAAGTACATGACCTGTGTTTCATTTCAAGGATATTTTATTAACTTTATTTTTTTTACTTGTCACGGCTTGAGTGTGGCTTGGCTGAATGGCTTCAGACTGTTAATAGCTTTGGCCTCGGTGCGAGCTTGTGCTGTTAACTAATTTGCAACGGGTTTCTTTAATTATAAATGCTCTTACTTTTTCACATCATCGCAGTCTGCGTGGCAGATACATCTTTTTAGAAACCACGTGCCTAGGCCATGAGGGATTTGTAAAGGCTGTGGCTCAGCTGGGAGCGCAGGCGTGGGCCACACAGGCATCAGGACATCTGCAGGCAGAGGACCAGGCATGCATTGGGAACACCAAAGAGGAAAAGTGGTGTGTGGAGCTCTCAGCAAGAGGATGGAAGCTCAATCCTGCTGAAAAATCACACCCAAGTAGTCCCAAATGATGCAGCCAGAGTCATCAGCTGCAGATGAAAAATCCCCATCTCTCCCCAACAGAGTTTCTGCTCTGCGATGGGGGCTGCAAATGTTTCAGAGCCCGCAGAGCAGTGTGGAGGCTGAAGCACCTTTGCAGGGTGGCATCTGGGGAGGAAACGCCCAGCCGAAGGAGGAAAAACAAATCAAATAAAAGGTCTTTCTGTTTTCCTAATTGCTGATGTTTCAAAAAAAAAACACAAACAAAAAAAACCTCAAAGGAGTTCATGGTGGGACAGGAGCTCAGTTTTGCTGTGTTGTAGCCCTGGCTGGTTTAGTAACGCTGCTCTCAGCGCTGGGGCTGCTCCCTGCTGCTGGTGCTCTGGGGGAGCTGAAGCAAATCAGGCTGCCCACTGTACAGGGAAAGGCAAGTGATGAAACAAAATGCTGTGCTGCCAGCTCAGTGGGCTGGAGAAGCTGTGGAGTCCTGACTTAGTGCAGAAATCAGCCACAGAGGGAAGGAGAAGTTAATTCAGTGGAATAAATCGTGGGGGCTGGCTGGTAACTGAGTGCAGGCAAGTTGCGGTGGCTGAGGAGCACCTTTGCAGCGGGCAGCACTGAGGGCAGGGTGTCCTTGCCTGGACATGCTGTCACAAGATTGGGGCTGTCGGGGTGATCTGACTCACTGACACCAAGGATGTGCTCATCAGAGCCCAGGGGAAGGGTCTGGGATTTGAGGTGCTGCTGGGCTCTGGCACTTTGAGCCTCAGGGTAACAAGAAAGCGTTGGGGTGCAGGAGGTGTTTGGCATTTGGTAGGTCCAGCTCCCCTCCTCCTGCTGCACTTTTTGCTTTGCATCTGTACCCCAGCACCAACACTCAACAAGGTAACGTGTGTCACGGTGGTGGCCCATGTGTGATGTGCGAGTGCTGCGTGGGCTGAGCCCGAGGGCTCCCTGCCTGCGGGCCAGATCCTGCATCGGCACCCGGGCGCTGTGCTGCTGTGTCCTGGGCCCGGTCCCCCGGAGCAGCCTGGCTGTGATGCACAGAGGGAGCTGCTGGCTTCTGAATCACACTTTGGCTCTGGCCAGTTAAACCACACGTGCTCCGAAGCTGTGCAGCTCAGATCCAAAAAATAAAAAGCTCTTCCAATTTCCCCCCCACCCCTTCCCTCGCCCCCAGCTCCAAAAGCAAAAGGAGAGTTCAGGAGTTTCACACAGCATCCAGTTTCAGGCAAATGTTTTCTGTAAAGCTAATTGAAAATATTCCTCCGCACTGTTTCCACTCACACGAGACTTTTAGGGGGGTCAGGGCTGTGGTGATGTTCCCGCGCATCCTGGGATGGGGCTTGGGCAGCGGCCGTCCGGCATGCGGTGCTGAGGAAGGTACTGAATGGTTACAGCGGGAGCCGGGAGGTTTTGTCAGATCCTCGTAAACTCTGGGAGCTTTATGGCAACTGCTCAACCCCAGAGAATAGCCGTCCCAAAGAATTTATGATGCAAATGTTCCTCCCAGACTTTTCAGAGGCGAGTGTGAAATGGCTTAAATCATCGGGATTTGCATAGCATGAGCTGATTGGGATGTGTGGCTTCCTGTGAAAAGGTTTTTAGCAAAGCCTCTCTCCCTCATCTCTCTAATCTTTGATGCCCACCTTGCTCGGCAAGGCCCTGAGACTGCCCGGGGTGGGAGTCGTCCCAGGGGATCCACACTGGACCAGTACGGGGAGGCAATGGCTGATGTCCACACATCCCCGAGGGACCTGGCCTACTGGAATGGGCAGGACGGGTGTGCAGGCTGCCGGCGGGACGTCCTGCCTGGTGCAATCCCATCACGTGCCTTCCTCGGTGCCAGGTTCAGGCGTACGGACGAGGGCTGCGGCAGGAGCGAGACTCCGTGCGAAGGCTCAGGTTTAGGAGCTGGGCATTGACTTTTGGTGAATTACCTTCATATTCTTAGTTCTCTGCTCACTTGCGAGTGTCACAACAAGAGAGCCTGGAAAGACGCCCAAACACACCAGAAAGGAATCTAATTTCTTTTCGAGGGAGTTGCTGCAGAAAAACATTTGAGTTATTTGCTAAGCTCTAATAATGATACTTTGCATTTGCATTGCAGCTTCCACCTAAGGGCATCTTGGCACAGCCGGTAATTAAACCTCCAAGTCCTTGTGAGGGAGACAAAGCCCTTTTCTAACATTTGACAGACAGCTAAACTTTGGGCCAGGGTCAGATTAAGTGGCTTGCTCGGAGATGTACATTGAGTGTGTGGCAAATCCAAACTCAAACAAGAGCCTCGCTCAGCCCAAAGAGACATTTGGGATTCTGGTCCCTCCGCTCTGCTCCAGTTGGCTTTTTGTAAGCCTCTGTCATCTGATGGCAGCTCAGAGACATCCCTTCTCAGTCTTAAATGCAGGAAGGTCTTTTGTTGGATTTAGGCAACAAGGAGAGCTAATTGCAAATTCAATTTTGATTTAGAAAATGCAGCTCAGTCTACATTACCTTAGCAGCCAAAGAGTTATCTCTTAGGACTTCGCACCAGTGCTATATTCATTTCAGGTCTGTTTTCTTTAGAGCTTTATGGTCAGTAATTAATGGTATAATTACACATCGACATAATGACGGCTCCCGACACGGCAAAGCTCAGGGGCAGGGCACTGAGTGTCACTCATTGTTCGTTCCTGCTTCTTTATTTTGGAGGGTGAAAGCAGGCGGCTTCAGGGCTTGCTCAGAGCTGGTTGCCGAGTTCCAGGTGGGGGAAGCCTTGTGCACCAGCGCTGGGTCGGAAGGCACCAGCACCCCACAGAAATCCACGTGTCCCTTTGCTCTGCTGGGAAGTCTCCTGTCATTTCTTATCGCCCATCCTGCTCACCGGCTGCCTTCATCTGCTGGGCAAATCCTGAAGGCGACAACCTGGTGGGAGTTCAAAGGGCTGGCTGCCCATCAGTGGGGCAGAGCTGAGCCCAGCAGAGCTCTTTGAGCTGAGACAGTTTTCTCTGTTTCTCTGGGCTGTTTCTGGGGTTTCCAAATTACCTCCCCTCCATGCAGCATCTTGGCTGAACAAGAGCGTGTCTGGAAGGTGGGCGTTGAGTGTGCTCTGGGGGAGTTACAGAAAGCAGGTACAGGCAAGGAGGGGTGTGTGATGGGCTCTTGGGGCTCTCTTTCCCATAAGAAGCCACACTTGGTGGTAGAGTTTCATTGGGTAGTGGTGCTGCAGGCAGGATGAGGTCTTGGACCTGCTCTCTGGTCCCCTTCAACCTCCCCAGTAGGCAGTGGGGACATCCATAGTCAGGACAGGTCTTCCCACCCTGGACTGTCAGGGGACAGGCAGACCCCACAGACATCTGGTGGAGTTATTTTAAGGTTTATAACCTATACTTGCTGCCCTAGGGATGGGGACTTAAGCTCTTCGGTGTTTTCCCTGCTTCCAAGGCACGCAGTCCCTATCTAAACCCCTATGCCAGCCCTGCCCCGAACATGGCCAGCACAGCAGCCGGTGCCACCCGAGCCCTGACAGCCATCAGGACACAGCCAGGCTGGAGGGACATGGTCGCCCTTGGATCAGACCTTGGCTGCTCTTCCATCCCCATCTACTGGCCAGCCTGGAAAAGAGCTTTCTGGAGGTATTCCCTGAGGCTGCAGTTTGTGGACAGGCATGTTGGGCACAGTCAAGTCTCACCGACCCTGTGATCCTTGTGCCATCCCCACTTGGCCACTGTCAGGAAGGTGGGACAAAGAACGGATCTGGCTGTGAGGAGAAAGCAGTTCCTACTGGGATGAATCAAAGTGGTTCTCTCCGATTTCAGGAGGGACCTTTGCAAGACCATGTGGAGTCTGTATGCAGAGAGGGAAGCTGCTTTGTGCTCAGCTCAGACTGGTCTTGGGTCTCTAACAATGTGTGGGCATTTGTCTTTCCGTGATGGGTCTTAGAGGAGAAAGTAATGCTGGAGGGCCGGGAGTGGGATGGCATCCCTGCCGCCTGGCCCATGTGAACTCTGCATGTCCTTGGGTGAATTCACAGCTTTCTGCTTTCTCAGTGTATTTTTCCAAAAAACGGGAGCAGCAGAACCTTCATGCCTCACTGACAGGCTGCTGGGCACATGTGGTGTTCCCGGCTCAAGCTGGTTCACTCTTGTTTTCTTGCCCTTGTGTGAAAGGAGCAGAAAATCTCAGTGAGCTGGGACGGTGGCTGGATGCAGGGCGAGGGCAGGCAGGTTCTGATGGCTTTGCTGTGCTGTTTTTGTACTGCTACTGGTCCTTTGCCTTTGCCCTGGCTGTAATCAAAGCCACGCAAGCTGATGGCAGCAATGTTGTGAGTGTGCTTTACTGGTGGGGCTTGTTCCCAGAGGTGGGAATGGGATGGTGATGCTGTGGGCAGTGGGCATGCTGCTGCCAGACTGGAAATGGGACAGTGGACATCTCTCCTTTGCAGGCAGTGGAGGGGTTGAGTCAGGGTGATCAAAGCAGGGCAGCGGCTGCATGGGTGCTCTCTGCAGAGAAATCAGCTCGGAGATGCCTCTGGGAATTGCACCCAGCAGGTTTTGCAGGTTCCTGGCTGCGGTGGCTGAACCCCAGCCCTCCCTTGCAGGACTTGGCTCCCCGGAGCACATCACTGACCTCTGGTTTTAATTGATTTTTCAGTTTGGTTGATCTTGCATCTCAGCACTTAGGGAGAGAAAACTTCAAGGGGGGCAAGCCCTATGCAGACAGGAGGCCTGGTTTATGCCAAAGCAATAAAGCATCAGAACAGAAGAAAAAAATGAGAAGACAATATAACCTCAGAAAGCCCAGCCCAGCAGGAAGGTTTACTCTGCCTTCTAGGCAGCTTTCAAGTCACGTTGTCTCATTATCCTGCAGCATGAACAAATTAGCCTGTGATTTAAATGGAGGGGTGTAATTACCAGCCATCAGACCTGGGTGCTGCCGACCCCCTCTCCTCCCCGCCCAGGCAGGTGCTCACACCTTCATGCCCAACCAGATGCTGTGTTTTCTTACTCCTTGGGATGCTGGCGAACCTGGTGGTAGCACAAGTCTAAATTTCTACCCAGGGAGCTCATGTGTCTGGGCAGGAATGTCACGGGGAGGTTGTGCCAGGAAGACTGTTTCTCCGGTCGCCCACTGAAAGGGTGACGGCAGTTCCCTGCACTGCGTTGCAGGGTGGCTCCTGCTGGCACCGGGACATGGGGCCAGGCACCACTTGTACCCCCAGGGTATCACTGAGGAGGGGAAGGTGTATGCTCAAGGGAAGCGATTTCATCTCCTGCTCCCTCTCAAGGACATGGTAATTTTCACTGTGAATTTTTTTATAAAATAGGAAAGAAAATGGCATTGATGTCCCTAAAACCATTCTGCTGTTCAAGTGTAACAGTCAGAAACCCCTCTGCAGATCTTTTATTAATTTCTGCTTTGGATCAGATGCTCATCTGACTTGTGATGCTGGGAGAAATCATGGATTGGACAGGAACGGGCTTTCCTGCATCCCGGGGAGCTGGACGTGCCTGTCCGGCAGCCTCAGCCACCGGGAATGGAAGACCACTGGCACCTCTGAGCTCTGCTCAGCCCTTTCACCTGAAATTTCCCTTTCAGATTCATTGACAGTGCAGTTTTTGCCTTTTGTAGACATAGATCTGAAAGGAAGATAAATCCTGGCAGCTCTGAGGAAAGAAAATTGATAGGTTGCTCCAGTTGGTGCCAAACAGCAATGTCCTTAATAATTTTGAGATCAAAATGCCACTGACTGCATTTGTAGTGAGGTCAGCTTATCTCCATGCTGATTACAGGAATTGAGAGCTGTGGTGAGAGGAGCCACCCCAAAACCCAAACCAGCCATAGCCATCCCCGTGCTCAGAGACTGAGCTGCAGCTCAGGCTGGTTTGTTCAGAGACACATCTCTGCTTTTGCTGTCAGGGTCTGGTTTAGCTTCAGTAAGCCCTAATGATTGCACAGCTAAAGCAAAACCCCTCTGATCTCGGATCCAAGTTCAGCTTTTTATGTTTGAGACAAAAAAGGAAAGTCGTCCTAAAGATGCAGCCAAAGCAGTGGTGATGCAGGACCTGGGGATGGGTTGTGGGATTATGGTTATGGGCTGCAAAGTCTTCATGGATTCGTGGATTATCCTGAAAGGATGATGTGTAGTTGCAGAGGGATTACTAAATGTCTACTTCGTACATCTACTGCTACCAGAAAAAATGATCAAAAAGTAAGTTGTACTGACAACTAAAACCAGAGTATCTACTAAATCTCAGGTGGGCAACTGAGCCTGGATTTTGTTCCAGTAGCTGCTAGTGACGGCTCCAGTGTCACACACTCTCCTGAACCTGGAAATACACTGAACCATCAAATACGGTGAAAAGTGGAATGTAAACTCAGCAACAGATAGAGGTATGTGCTGCAGCCCCCACCTCTGCTTAGCGGAGGATTAGGAACATGTCCGAAATCCAGTATGTGCTTGAGCGCTTTGCTGAGATAGAATGGTTCTGGAGTCTGGATTCTGACCCGCAGCACACCTTACAGGATTTTGTGTCAGCTTGAATCCTGGGGAGAATATATTTATGCCGTAGCCGTGGTAGCTGACATAATGTATTCATGGGATACGTATGCCTCTCTCACTTGGGCACAGCATGGGACATGGAGAGGGCTGTCCTCGGTACCTGATGTGTTCAACAGAGCCCAGAGCTCCCCAGCTGTGAAGGTGGTGGCAGACTGGGAGCACTGGACTGCTGGGGAGACCATCACTAAGTGCAAACTCGTTTGGATCCAATTACTTCAGTGCAGCAAGTTATATTGTGTGGGAAGCTCGTGTACTGTTCCTCTTGCCATCTGCTGCCAATTAAATATCTGGCCACTAGTTTTATTCCAAGGAAACAAAAATGTCCCTTTGTAGCACCAGTGGGAGACTGGATGATGCGAGATCCTCGAAACCACCTTATTGCCCAAACCCCAATACCAGGGTTCTGGGCTGAGGACAGCTCTGTGCAGTAGGGCAGTGTTTATATTTATTGTACAATTTTGTGTGTAAGCAAAAAAAAATGCTCAAATTCCCAAGCTCTCACTGTCCAGGCCCATCTGGAAGGCATTTTTTCCTCTGACAAGTTTAGCAAGAGTTTACCAATGACCAGAAAGATCTGTTTTGGTGAGTGGTGCTGGGAGCTGGAAGATAGCTCTTGGCGTTATTTTCACGGGTTTGAACTGAGGATGGAAATCCTGCCTTTGCCCCAGCAAAAAGAAACATGAGAAAGGGGGGTGAAGGTGGGTGAGGAGCAGAGTGATGCTTTGCTTGTCTGAACAGGACAGGTCCTTTTTGACCACATAAGCCGTCCCACCACCAGCCACAGCCCTGCGATGCAGGGCCATCTGCTCAGGCAGGTTGGTTGGCACCATGCCTGTGGCAGAGGTCAGGGTCTGAGGTGCTGCAGGATGGGGCAGGGTGATTTCCCAAGGACAACTTCTCTCTTGTTCATGAACCCAGCAGCAAAGCGATCGCCGGCCACAAGCTGCAGGGACATGTGTCTCAGGCACTTTGCGTTGGAGATGGGGAGTAAGAACTTGGTGGAGTCCAGTGATGGTGCTGGGCTCCAGCTGTGGTTCCTCCAAGCTCCCTGGGCTTCACAACAAGCTCCGACAGTGCACTGCATTCCTGTTTCTGCATTCCCATCCTGGTTCTTGATGGTCTTCCAGGATGCTACTCCCTCATGCTGCTGGAAAATTTTCCTGACAAAGCTTTCCAATTTTCTGCTCCTTTGAGGGTCAGTTGTATTCTGCTCATATTCATTGTGCAAACACTCCATTGTCTACAGGCTGCTCTTCTTCAAGGACACCTTTTCTTTCATTTCCAAGATTATCCTGTTCTTGACAGGTGGCCAAACAGCCCAACTCTTCAGTGTCTGCCTTCAGAGCATCTCCTGTCTAGCATCAACATGGAAAGCAGCAAGCACTGCTCCACTATCACAGCACAGGGATTTTTATGAGCTTCCTCAGATTGGCCTGAAGCAGGTGCTGAAGGCTTAATAAAAGGTGTCACGTAATATGACTTCCAAGCGTTTTCACTACTATTTAGGCACTGGGAGAAATCAGCTTAATCAGAGCCATCTGTAGAGGTCTGTGATGCAGGACTTGGATGGCAGAGAGACTGGTGGCTGCTGACTTACTCCCAAAGAAACTTGGCTGCAGCAGTGCTGGGCTGTGGCTGCATTTTTACAAACCATATATATATATATATGTATGTATGTATGGCATTAGTGGAAGTGCCTGAATTAGTCTGTGAAAAGAGATAAATGGCCCTCCTGAGGCCTTAGGAAGGTGCTCCCATCTGCTGAGTGGGGAGACCCTCGGGCTTGCAGCAAGAAGGACCTGGACCACAGGGGACCGTTGCTGTTGGACGTCAGTAGCCAAATAACTCCCCTGTCCCACTCTGATCATTCACATCATTGGGACCAGGGACGGGTCAGTGCTAAGAGCTTTTGGAAATGCCTTTGCCCTTCCCAGGAGTGTGTCCATGTCCCCACACTCCCCCGGGGCAGCTGACCAAAGTGTGTCCAGTACATCTGCCCACCTGCCGGACATCCTAGCAGGATGGGGAGCTCTGCAAGCAAAACACAGGGTGCATGCATGTTTGTGGGTGCTCCAGCAGTGGTGGGGAATCACCGCTGTGAGACTGTGCTGAATCCCATGGTACAAGCGTGGCTATCTCTCCCTTGATCTCTTCTAAATGCGCACTGAGACTGCCTGTCAATTCTGTAAAGGAGTCTATCTTTACAATTTTCTGTGATCCCCAGTGATATGAGACATTTAATCAGTGTCTCCTGACTTCTTGTCAGATTAATTACCATCAGCATATGTATTTTCTGCTGGTTTTGGGGGAATCTGGTCATGGGAAAGTGAAGAAACAGTTCTTATTTCAGCGAGGCTTGCAGGAGGAGGGAGGGCACCAAGGGTCTCGTGGCTCTATGGTGGGTGTCCACGTGCAGCGTTGCTTCTGCAGGTCTCTGCAAGTCCATCCTGCAGTCCTGGGCTGGTCTGGTTTTGCAGGTAATATCAGCCGGAGCATTACTTGCTTGCAAGTGTATATTCTGCTCTGCAGGACTCCTTCCCCTGCTCGTGCGAGGAGCCAGAGCAGCAGTGCAAACCCTTCCCAGTCCGTGTGTGTGAGCCCTTGATCTGTCGGCCAGAAGGGATGGGAGTGTGGGGGAAGAGAGGGGAAAGGGAATGGGAAAAAGGGTTTGGGCTCCTTGGGAACGGCACGAGGCTCTTCCCCTTCAATCCGTGGGCAGCAATAATTTTGGCAGCTGCTCCGCTGACGGCGTGGGCTGCTTTCGTGTGTGTGTCCCCCCTCCTGGTTTCTCAGGCTGCGGCCCCGCTCTGAACGCGAGCCGAGGCGTGGAAACCTAATCCTGTATGGGGGCGGCGTGCTTGTCCCCAAATGTTTTTGGGATGGCGGCCGCCCAGTTTTCTCCTCCTGTAAGTCCAACATGATGCTCATCAGCGGGTCCCCCCTCCCACGCTGGGGCTGGGTGGGGGATGCCGTGAGAGTGCTGCTCTGCATGTGGTACCCGTTAGGGATCCTGCGTGTACAAACGAGCGGGCAAAACAGGGAAAAGCTGAGACTGTGGAGAGCAGCAGGCAAGGCTGCCAATTCCTGCTTCTCTCAGCTGTCCCCCATTAGGAACCGACATGCTCTGACCAAACGGTAGCAGAGGCTCGTTTCCATGGCTGTTGTTGGGCTGAGGTCCCCTGTGTCCTGGTGAATGGCACTTTCTCTGCTGTGTTTTATGAGGGTAGTGTGACGACGTGCTGTTCTGCTGCTGGGTTTCACCACCTCCTCCTCCCAGCTGCCTGCAGCCAGGGGGGTGCGATGCCTCCAGCCGGCAGCATCGCTCGGGGAAGAAAACCCCCTCGTGGACTCATCCTTGTGGGGTCCTGCGGTGAGTGTAGCATCGACCTGCTGCTTGTTCCCGCTTGGCTGCAGGCAGGTCCAGGAGGATGTGCTGGGGAGAATAAACTGCAGCTCCCAAAAGACAAACCTAAATTCACTCTTTTCTTAAAAGATAGTGTCTCCCTTGAACAAATCCATGGCGGGAACAGCTAGCTCTGCATTGAGTGTGAGAAACGCCTGGCGGAGAAGTGTGGCAGGTAGGTAACTGGTCCTGAGCTCAGCAGCGCTGAATGGCCAATGTGGTTGGAGTCACTGTGGTTTTGTTCTTCTTTTCCAAAAAACAGATAAAATCTGAGATATTTTCCCAGAAATCTCCCTATCTCTTCCCCCTCTCCCTGACAGAGGCTGCAGAGCAGAAATGCGTTTAGAGCCCCTTGGGCTTTTCCCATGGAGCACTTGGCTTGTTAAAATCTTTGACATCAGGGTTCTTTATTACCTGCAATAAAATTCCTCTGCTAATCTTTAACATGCAGCGTGTCAGAGAAAAAGGATTGCATTAAAAACCTGTTTATGGGAGTGTTACTAAAACTTGTAAAAAGCAGTAAAAGTGAATGATGACTGAAAAAACTTCACTTCTGTAACAGCAAAGGTGCTGCCCAGCCAGACAGTGCCTGGCAAAACTGCAGAGAGCTGTTCGGTCCAGACCTGAACCCAAGGCTCCGTGCGAGAATGAACTAGCACCTCACTCTCTCCTCAACTTTGATTTTCAGTGATTTCCAAGCCTGTTGCTTTTTCCCCCTCAAGTCTTAATTCAAAATTCTCCTTCGACAAGCCAGTCTGGAAACACGCCTGTGTTGCATGGCTCGGCCTGCCTGGGGGCATGGCCAGAGCCCCGGTGCTGTCCTGTCCACCTGGCACTTGGGTTCAGCGTTTTATGACAGTTTTCCCTCTTTTATGTAGTTTGGACAGTGTTTGTGTATTAGAAAACTAGGCTTTCCTGCAGCATTTAGGTTTTTATAAGGCTGCCATTTATGGTGATATCTTAACGCCTTGTGGTTTTCAATATTTTCATCTGTTCTCCCCATTGCATGAGTGGGGAAGGGAGTGAAGCAGCTGTGGTCCCAGGGCGAGATGGCAGCACCATACCTGCTGCTTCAATAACCTAACAAAAACATTTCAGCCCTTTAGAAGTATAGTTTGGTCTCAGCTTCTGTTCAAGACAAGGTCTGGGAGTGTTTGAGCTGTAACCGCACGGACATGCCTGTTTCCAGAGCTCAGCTATTGGATTTCAGACAACAGAGAGGAACAGCATCAGGTGTTGAATTTTTTTCTGCTGCTTCTACTCCACAGTCTATTTTTAATATCATTTTTATTGCATTGAAGATAAACAGCAAGTGGATGAGTTCCCATGGGAATCAGGGTCCATCCACCGCTCATGTCAGTTTGGCTGAGAGGAAAGTACAGTCACGTGAGAGTCTCCAGTGCTTTTGGTGCGGGAGTGGTAAGATTTTCCCTCTTTTTATGATTTCATTATATTTACCAAAGCTGGTTCACATTAAGTCGTGAAGTGACTGTTGCGTTGCCCCATGGTGGGGGAAGGGGAAAGGCCTCTTTATCCATGTCTGGCATTGCACTCTGATCCTTGTCTCCCTGTCGGAGCAGGGCAGGAGTGGAGGCACAATTGATGTCACCCTGACTGCTGCTGACAGCAGCTCTGAGCAGGGCAGGGGGGTGGAAGGGGCTGCAGAACCATCTCCTGACCACCCTTGCATGAGCCTAGGGTGGGACCAACATGTCCTTGCTGTCTCCAGCTTGTTCATAGCTGCTTTGATCTGGAAGACGGTGTCTGAGTTGGCCCAAACCAGCATATTTATGTAGCATTGCCCTAACTTAAGTTTGGGAGATGTACCATGGCTCTGTGTCCCACCAGCCCTGGAGAAATATCTCCAGTGCGTTGGGTGGGCTGGCTACCCCCAACCTGGGAGGGAAATACCAGCTGCCTCGGATGCTCAGATGCTGAGAGCACCCTTGGACAGGATGTCTGCCTTGTTGGTCTGGGCGTGTCACCGTTACAGTCTGGTCATGAAGCCGACAGATCAAGTGACCCGTGGACACACTGGCCTGCATCATGTATGATGAATGCCAGAAGGTCCCAGGTGGATACGCTCTGTGGGAGTGGTTTCTGAAGGACAGATGCTGTTGAGTTCTGGGACAGCATGCGCTCGGACACGGAGGCTGAGCACGAGGCCAACAATAGAGTGTCCCTCACCCACTGGAATCTCCATCCATGTGTGATGGTGATGGATTTGGTGACATACCCAGCAAACAGCAGTGTAAGGAGTGGGAAAGAGATGTGAGAAAGAGCTGCTGCATGCAAAAGGCACGGGAGAGCTGGAACATCTTCTGCAACTGCAGTCAGGAAAGCCTCTGGAGGTGGGACTGGTGCCATCTGGGGAGATGGGTGATGGCAGATGGAGCCAGAGGGGACCTTTGCATGCACCCACTTCATGCTACATCTGCCCCTGGGAGTTACAGCGTTAGATCTGGAAGAATTTCTCGCTTTTATGCTGGAAGCTGAGACCTCAGAGCAAGGACCCTGCCAGATGAGGCCTGGAGAGAAAAATTCTTTTCTGTGGTTGTGTTTTTGAGAAGCCAAAAGTCAGAGTGAGGCTCTTCAAAGGCAGTGCTGCCGGTCCTGCTCTGCAGATGGGCTGCCTCGCACCCACTCCCATGCATCTCCCTCTCATGAGTGCAAACCAAGCCCATGCTGCTCAGATCTGAACTGCTTCATGTAAATCATATGTGAAGCAGCTGGAGGAAATCAGTAGGTGAGGGATTGGAAGTGGGGCTGGGATCTCAGCAAGGGTGTTAATAAGGCGTTTAGTGCAGCCTGTGGAGGCTGAGGCTTTGGTTTGGGGAGCCTGTGGCCTAGCAGGGTGCTGGGGAGGGAGTCACTCATCCCCTGTGTCCCTGGTGGAGGTGGCACAGCTCCTAATCTCCAGGGGATCAGTGGTTCATCACTGGGGCACCTTTTAATGGGGTACCATCGCCGGAGGCATGGTGTTGGCCAGGATGCTGTGCTGACCACAGTGTCATGGGGATGCTCAGACCTGTGCCCTCTGTCCCTTCTTCCAGGTGCTGACTTGGCCAATGTGTCACCCTCCCGCATGACCCAGAGATGACAGTTGTGCCGGGTGCCCTCCCTGGGTGCTGCCCTTTTCCATCCTGGGTGCACCAGCTAATGCCCCAGGGATTAACAGAGCTACCAACCTGCTCAACGGGAAATGCAGCCTCCTCTATGTCGTGGCAATCTGCTCCCCACCTCTTTGGCCTGAGGCCAGGTCTGGGCCAGGAGGAGATTAATAGATGGTAAAGGCTGACAGAGAGGAAGCCAGGAGGTGAGACATGGGTGGTCCTGGTGCTCTGGATGGTGACAGACCTCTCGTAGGAGGAGTTTCCAAACTTCTGCCTAACTCCAGCATGGTACCTTGCATGCCAGATGGAGCAGAGTGGAGGATCCTGGATTTGGGTTCCTCCTTGTCCCTCACCAGAGCCAGAAGCTGGTGGTGGTGGGACCATGCTCTCCACGTATGTGCCAGGGATGTGCCGGAGTGCCTGGGCTCCCCATGCTGCTGTGGCCCCGTCAGTGCAATGGTGCTGGAGGCCATCCCAGCGCTGCAGACGCTGAGACTCCATGCTTCCCAAACATCACTGCCCTGCATGGGCTGAGTCACCATCTCCTGGCTGTAAACCCAGCAGACGGTTTCGTCTCACACCTCGCAGCCTCGTGGTGTTTGCTTGCTGCTACCTTGGCAGTTGGGAGATGCGTAATGGGCTTCAGTGCCTCCCTGGGGTGTGCTGAGTCACAGAGGGGAGCAGAAATATTTCCTCTTACACATCCCAATTAAAACATGGAGTTTGCCTCCCGGAGGGGGCAGAGTTTCGGTGCCCCCAAACCTGCTCTGACAGGGATTTAGTACACCTGCCGAGAGCTCCCTGACATGGGGCCACACCTGAATGTGATGATGGTTGTCCTCCTCTGGGGGCCTCCCAGCATCTGCTGAGCGGGACGAGGCAGCACATAGGACCCACGAGCCAAGGCAGAGGTGAATACCTCCTTTGACACCAAGAACTAGACCGAAACTATGTCAACGGAGAGAGCCGGGGCGGCTTTTCCTGTTTTTCCTGTTGGAGGCTTTGAACTGTGTCCTGCAGGGTCAGTGCACGGGGAGACACCTTGGGCTCGAATGGGGAGGGTCTGAAATCCTAGACCCTGGGAAAGGGGAGACCGATTGCCTGGGAGAGGTATGGGTGGGAGAGCCTGCAGAGCCCATCCATCTCCAGGGAATTAGCCAGGAGGAGGAATTTGGGGGCGAGTAGCAACCCATGCTTTCCAGAGGCTGCTTGGGGTAAAGGAGGAGCGCAAATGTGATGTTGGAGTGTTCTGTCTCTGTCTTTCACAGGCTGCCTCTACCCTACATGCAATGCCATTTTGGCTGGTTTAGCTGCTATGGGTAAGGGTGTGGTCTAGATGGAAAACCATGAATGCCCAAAGCATTGGGGATCTCAAAGCACCAGTGTTACTCGAAGGGGACCCCTTGGCTGCAACCCACCTCAAAAGGATATTTCAGGATTTGCTCTAAGATGTTCCATACCCAGACAGGGCAAGTGGCCCAAAGTCAAGAGAGCAATGACTGTACACAGCTGCATCTGTAGGGCCAGATTTTAGGGGCAGGGGTTTTCCCAGGGCTCAGCAATCCATTCTCCTGCTCTTCTGCAAAGAGGCCAGCACAGACCTCAAACCTCTCAGCTCTCGGTCCTGTCCAAAAAGTGGGCAAAAGCTGCTGGGAGAGGATAACACCCCAGCTCAGGAGGGGCAGGTAAAGCCCTGGGGCCATTCGTCACGCAGGTTCAGTCCCCTCTGCTGCAAGGGCTGCAGTCTGATTTTACTGCTACAACTATAAAGATACAAAAGCTGATAGCACGGACCGTTTCTCCTGGTATACAGCAAGGTGTTTTGTGCTGTAGTTTGTGTTCTGCTGGCGGAGCAAGGGGCAGGTTGTAACTGTGGGCCAGGTTGCACCTGTGGGCCAGGTTGCGTAATCCCTGGCTCAAAGGGTGTCAGCAGGAGAAGCAGGGGAGCTGTACTGGGGAAGCTGGGCCCAGGGCCAGTAGCATATCCCCCCATCACCCAAAATGCACGTGCAAAATAAATGTTGTTTTGATGGTCTGTGAGTATCTCAGGGTTTTGCTGACACAAACGAGTCAGTCCGGGGTTGCACCTTGCCCCATCCAGGACTCAGGGAGAGGCACCTGGTCTCCTCTGGGTGGGTTTTCCCTGCCACCCTCTGCCCGGTCTGGTTATTGCTGCAGCAAATGGATTTATTGGTGTCAGGTTGTGAGTTTTAGTGGTCCAGTGGAAATCGCTGCCAGGTTTAAGCTGGCGCACCAGATACCCCTCTGCATTATTTTTGTTCTTCTGCTGACATCTAGTGTGTGAAAACCTGTAACACAGTGCACTGAGTGGGTTGGGAAGTTTGGATATGGGACAAATTCTTGCCCTATTCATGGCCAAACACCAGCATCTCCTCCCAGTTCCTTTGTGGGAGCCTCAGTGACCTGGGTGACCACCAGCAAGGGGAGATACTGCAGGCTGGTGCTGACTGATACTTTCAGGTAGAGCTGCTGAAAATTAATCCTAACCAGAGTAGGAGAATGAATTTGAAGTGGATTGTTCAAGCCTCTTGCTCGATGAACCCTGTTTTGATGGGTGGTGGGCGTGCGGGTGGAAATAAGGAGCTGCTGCATTGTCATGGAGATGTGTCCTCCGTTCAAGGTCCACCTCTGGGGTGGCAGCTCTGCAGGGAGGTTTGGAGCTGTCATCTGTGCTGGATGGGGAGGAGACGGGGGAGCGGGGAGCAGCGGCTCCCTGGTTTTGTCTCTCTCCCCTTTATTCTGCTTCTGGTCAGAATTTATGGTCTGGTCTCCAAATGTTACCTCAGGACAGTGAGTTCTCCTGTTAAAATAAGTAATTTTTAATGTCTGCTGGTGAACAATGCTCATTAATGTCAACTTATATCCTGGCCTAGTATTCTTGCCATCTACCTTGATACACAAGAGGGTGGGGAGCTGCAGGGTACTGAGGGTGCCCCAGACGTGGGATTGGTAATTGTGGCTCCATCTCCTGATGCTGCCCTGAAATCACAAGCTGGAGGAGGCTCCTTGAGAGGCACAGTGGCAACCTCTGAAGGTGACAGGTGACTCTGGCTGACCTTTGCATTGCACCCTGTTCATCTCCCTCCCTGGCAGTTTAAATTTTTTCATTTCATTGTGTTTATCGTAGTTGTGATGGGAGCCCAGCTTTTGGCATGCAGGGCTGTTACCACTTCATCACACCTCCAGCATTCAACGGGCTGGTCTTGAGCACCCAAAATGACCCAAACTCAGGCCGTTGCTGTAGGATGAGGTGGGGAAGCTCTGCACACCCCGAAGTATCATCGAGGACAGAGGGAACCACGACTCAGACCTGTCCTGTGTCCTGACTTGTCTTGTCCCTGTGGCCACAGGCACAGAGCACAGCACCCATGGGCAGTGGTGCCCTGGGGCTGGGCACACCGGCACCCGCCCGGGGCACCCGCTCCTGCCCCACATGAGAGTGCCAGTCCCTCAGTCCAGCCTGGTCACAGTGAATCCTCCTAACACTGCTATGGGATGTCCAGTGGCTTCAGGGCTCTGTCATGTCACGTCACAGGATGGAGACAGGCAAGTGATCCTCTGTCTTTGCACATAAACTGTGCTTTAAGATAAAAAGTGCTGTGGGAAATCTCAGCCTGAACTGTTTACACCACTGTTCACATGACTTTATTTTGTAAAAAACCTCTCAAATCTTGCCAGAAGTCAAGGTTTATTTCCCCATCCTGAGGGTGTTTAATCCTCATATCATTAACTTTCATTTTAATGTACAATTGCTGAGGAGAGAAAATAACTGAAATATTATGTCTTAGGGAAAAGATCAGATATAAATTTATCCCAAAGCCATCAGAGATGCTTATCAGCATGTTTTTCTCTCTTCCCTAGTTGCCGAGCTTGCAGAAGAACCAGTTTTGCTCGGCTTTGTCTTTCTGAGAGAAGAAATGATTGCTGGAGGAATTCAGCTGGGCAGCAAGTCCCTGCTTGGGACAGGTTGATGATTTGAGCATGGAATAGGAAACGAAAAACATCACTGCATGGGATCACATTGGGGTGCCCTGGGCAACGGAAGGACTTGGCTCCAAAAAAAGGAGAGAGATTTTTTTCCCAACAATTTATGCAGAAAAACATCCTCTGAGTGGTGTGTAGTTTATTTCTGCAGTGGAAACCATCTGCTTTTTGCTTTCAGCTAAAGGCAGCCCAGGTTTACAAAATCAAAAAAAAAGTGTTAAGTGTGATTATTAAGCCAGATCTCACCTTTCTCAGACTTTGCTGAGGCTGTACCCAGGCACAGCGCTGTCCAGAGGCAGAGCACGTCAGGGCGTGTGACCAGCCTCATCTATGAGCACTGCTCTGGGTAATGGCTGAAAACTAATACCGGTAAAATTACTTTTTGCAATGCTGGAATGAACTTTGCTTAAAAACTGTTTGAAAAATGAACTTTTGCCAAATATCATGTCCGCAAAAAACAATAGGAAATTGTTATTTTTTCCCATTTTGGTACTTTCCAGCCACCATTCCCTTATGTTTCCTACTTTCTGTATGAGGTTAAAAACAGGACAAAAATGCTCCAGCTGCTGCAGGTAGAACCACAGAGTGATGGAGGTGGAAGTGGGAAGGCTGAGATGGCTGGGGGGCAGGCAGATTCCTCACAGAGCATGGCAAGGACAGAAAGAGTTAAGCTGCAGTAGTGCTGGGGAGCTCAGGTGTGGCTCTGCTTTCCTTCCTGGCCTCCAGGACTAGGCACCAGCTTGCCAGGCTTTGGGTAGAGGTTAGGAAATGCCTGTCCCAGGCAAGCTGCCCCCAGACCTGGGGCTGGAGCGTCTTGTCCCTTCAGCGTGGGGTCTGAGGGCAGCACCTTCTCTGGGGACAAAGCTGGCCTGGAGGACATCGTCGGTGGGGAAGGTGAAGCAGGTGGTGCACCCAGATTTGCCCTGTGCAGGCTGGTTTTGAACGGCTCCGAGAAAGCAGCCAGTGCTCAGGAGAGCAAAAAGGATGAGATTTACTGTGACTGCTGCTTGGCCAAGGAGGTGGCAGTGGTGACATCCTGCCTCGCGTGCCTGGAGCATCGCCAGGCTGCCCTGGGGAGCAGCAAGCTGCGGAGCTGCTGGACCTGCTGCAGCCCCTCCGAGAACACCGAGCTGCTGCTCCACAGGTTAGAGCACTTAACTCTAGAACCATAAACCTGGTCATGAGTGAGCAGCCTGGGTAAGTGAAGAGTACATACTTTTAGGTGTAACCCTAGAAGCAAGTTTGATAGGTAAGTAGGAGAGAGTGAGGTTTGTAAAACAATGCTTTGTGTCCTTTTTCTGTATGGATTTACTTTCTCCCCCTGGGAGGAAGAGGGCTCCGCTTGCAAAACGAGTGGTTGTTGCCAGTGTGGGAATGGAAAGTTTAATAAACCTTTTGGTCCTGTGCATTTCCCAGGTGTTGTGGCCAGTGCTGTGCAAAGGGCATCCTGCACTGTGCCTGCCACCCCAGCTGCCTGGGAAGCTCTGCTGACATCTGAGGATCGAACAGCCTGAGGTGTCAGTCTAGGCCTTCAGAGACCTCAGTGTCCTTACCCCTACAGGGATCCCTCTCACCCAGTTTTAAGTCTGGCCTGAGATGCTCTAGAGCAGTTGACAGGGCTGGACTACACACTGGTTCTCTGAGGCTGGGCACTGACTGCTTGGCAGCTCTTCTTCCATCCCTCTCCAGTTTTTAGGTTGGAAGGTGGGTTTGAATCCCTCCCTCCAGGTGAGAGCTTGAATGGGGTGGCTGGTTTATATTCCTCTTCCAGCAGTTTTTTAAATCATGGATGACATTCCTACAGGCACATTGCCTGCATTCACTTATCAACAAAGTTTTATTTCCTGCTGCTGTCAGAGAGCTTTCTCAGGCTTTGATAGAAGAAGGCAAAGCTGGACAATATGGGGGTGATGTTTTCTGGTGCTGTTAAACAGGTGCAGTCATCCACATTGGATGGTGGCCTGATCCTTTTTGCTGGAGAGGACTCTGCTCCAGCTCTGGGCATCCAACACTTACTGCAGGGATCAGAGAGTTCAATCTCCTTGGTCTTCTGACCCTTTGTCATTGATGGCTCTCTGGTTTGTTCACAGGATGAGCTTCTTCAGACCCACCCAGAGTACGACTGGAAGCTGAAGTCTCTTGAGAAAGCAATTCTCAAACTACAGAATAACACCCAGTCTAGCACCGTAAGGCAGAACACAGCTGGGTTTGCTCCTGGCTTGCTGTTGGTGCCATGGGTGATCTGCTTCCCTGTAAAATGATGATGGTCAAAATTCTGCCCAATTTCTATCAGGTGGCTTCTGGGGGGCATCAGCAGAGCTCTTGGTGGAGGAGGAGAACAGGGTTTAGTCTGCAGTGAAAGTGATTTTAGATTAGGATGAGTTTTCAGGAGAAGCCTGTAGCAGGGGATTGGCTGGATGGTTTCTTGCAGTTCAGTCTGTGCTCATTAAAGCCAAGTGAGTTAGGAGTGAACTGGTCTAAAATCCACAATTTTGGCTGACATCTGAAGGATGAAGCCAGTGTGAGATGCCATGGCATGAGTTAAAATGCCAAAGCTCCCCGGACCGAGCTCTTACTTAATGTGTGGATCTGGCTTTCAAGTGTCTCTGTAATGCACAGTTCAGCATGGGGTTACTCCCAAATACTGACCTCTGGGTGCTTTGGGCTGCAGGAAATGTCAGACCCTGTTGACACTGCGGAGCAGTCCTGCTCTGGGAGGAGCTGGGTCTCACCCAGTCGAGCAGGAAATCTGAACCCCAAACTCCATGTATTCCCAATAAAAGCCAAACTCACCAAGATCCTGTTTTTCAGGCTGATTTGTTTTAAGCCTAAATGAGTATTTCTCCACCTCAGGAAGGTGGAATTCCCTTATGAAGGGTTGTGTTGGAGAATTACCCTTCAAATTAAACCTTGGTTATATCATCCAGCTGCCTATTGAGTGTGTCTTTGGTGAATCATCACCACCCAAATAGCAGTGACACCTGCCACTAGATGTGACTAACAGCATCACTTGTCATCTTCAACAAAGCGTGAACCATAATGGAAGTTTTAACACCCAAAACAGGCACAGTGGTTGCCTGGTGTGACCAGCCTTGTGAAAAACTTCCTTGAAAACCAGCCTCAGTCCCATGTTTCAAAGCTACTGCAGCCACAACTGGCTCTGTGCTGTTGAGTTTTCCCTTTCCAAAAGGGCCAGTGGGTGGGCCAGTGTTTGCAGGGGAGGTACCCTGGGGTGGAGAGGGGCCAATGGCAGCAGCAGGTGACTTGAAGGATGGTACAACAAGTGACTTCTGTCCCACAGGCATCTGTCCTGGGCATGGAAAGCCTTGTGGAAGGGTTTAGGCTGCTGCTGGTGGCACTGGGGACAGCCCAGCAGGAGGTAGTGGCCCTTCTGAAGGAGAAGGAGAGTGTGGCTGTAAACCACATCAACGGGATGTTAGAGCACAAATGAACCTTCATGGAGAATAAGCTCAAACTGGAGAAGATCCCTGCTCACAGCACCAAGTGCGTCTTAAAAGTAGGGTAGTTTGCCGTGTCTCCCATTGCAGTGGCTGGAGGGATGGGGAGAGTGGAGAGAGTGCCCTGACCACCACAGCGAGACATACCCGCCTGCAAAATGCCTCCAACAAGCAGTATCAGAGCCTAAACCAGGTGAATCTTTTTGTTTATTTTGCAGCTAGGAGTGCTGTGAATTCAGGAAGAGCTCCAGGCTGAAGGACAAACTGTCTCAAATCAGGTGGCTCATCACGGAGCCTGGTATCTGCTTGTACTTATTTTTGTAAAGCCGCACCTGAGGGCACATGCTTGCTTATAAACAGCTCTGCGCTACCACCAAGTGGAAAAAGCAAAGGCCCAGAAAATTGCATGTGAACCAGGCTAGACCCACCATACTGCCCTTTCTTTGTGATAAGATCAGCGCTTCGGGTTTGCAGTGTTACCCTGGCTGCTGTGACAGCAAGCACAACAGGCCAGGAACTTCTTCAATTTTTTTTATTTGCTGAAATTGGAACTTTTCTGAGGTCCTGATAAAACTTCCCCTAAGAACATGTTTCAAACCCAGGAGGGACTTTCTTGTCAGACCTAGAGAGAATGAGAAACAGCCAGATAAAAAGGGCATGAACTCGCAGTGTGAGCAACAGAGACCAAACTCCCTGCTCATCTCGCTCAAGACAAGATGCATGAACTCACCGTCCTGCTGAGTCCCCCGAGACCGGGGTCAGGCCGGGAGCTAACGCTGCTTTATCTTCTGGTGAATAATTTCAGGCCTCATCTTGACAGGGAATGGGAAAACCATGGTGATTACAAGATGCTTTTGGAGCTGACAGCACTGTTTCTTGCCTGGCTTTAGTGACAGGTTCTGATGAGGCATTAGCAGGTTGCCAGATGATCAAAGGGAAAGGGGAGGGATTCCCCAGACCAAGAGGGATGCTGGGTCTCACTCCAACGCCACCTTAGAGCAGAGGGCAAGAAAGACCAGGGGTTTATGCCTCCCTGCTTTGGCTTTGTCCTGGTCTTTCTTTAAAATGATAAACAGCAGCAGTCAGCTGATAATGATTTAGTATGTGGAAAGCCTGAGCTTTATCAGTGTCCCTGTCCCGGCTCCTTTTAAGTCTCCAGTAGAAATCTCACAAGCAGAAAGATATAAACTGGCTGAGTTTGTACCCACACAAGGTAATGCGGCTGAGCCTCATAAATTCCACCAGTTTATATACATCAACCCAGCTTCCTCAGCAAAGGCAAAACTACCAGGTATCAGCAGTGATGAAGAGAAGGGCTTGTGCTGGCTGGGGTCAATCTTGAAAAACGCTTTGCACCCAAATGTCCGCAGAGATGGGGGCTCAAGCACCAGCGCTGCAGTGCAGTTGGGATGCTGAAATGGCCTCTCTCCTGTTTTCAGGCAGGAATAATCTCTCATAAAACTGGCGGTCGAGCCCTGCAAAACAGCTCAAATGCCTCTAGGCGGCACGAGAGTGTGTCTGATCACAGCCAGACACGCAGTCCCTCGCTTCTTGTCGGGCTCTGCATGAACCCCTGGCAGATCCTGGGATCGGGGGATCCTTTCTGATCTCTGTTCCCCATTGCTGTATGTGGTCGTGGGTCAGAGGAAGCAGGTGTGCTGTGCAGAGCACCCCGAGCCCCAGGTTGTATCCCAAAGTGCTGAGAGTCTGTTGTGAAACTGGAATCAGGCCCCACATCTGCATCTGCTCACAAAATCCTCCATTTGGACGGACCCTCTACAGCACTGACTGGCAGGTTCTCACCCTCCGGACAATGTGAGGAGCTGGTCCTGCACAGCCGGGGACCATTGCCCCTGTCCCCATGGTGCACGAGTCCCGGGCACCATGACCCCTGGTTAGTGCTGGGGCAGCAATCATTCCTCTCTTTCCATTTATTCCTGAAAAGAACTGCAGAATCAAAATGATGGTGTCTGCAACTGAACCACCAACTGTCACATCTCTGTCCCCAAACCAAAGACAACGAGTGATTTCCTCAAGTGTAGGTCCTGGGTTCGGTGGTTTTAATACTGACCTGCCTTTTAGGGGGAGGTGGAGGTTGGTAAGAGATTTCTGGACATACTGAGTGAAATCCGTCTCACCTGGATTGGACACACACCTCGGTCAGTGGCGGTGCAGCAGGCTCTGAAGGTGTCCGTCTCCTGCCACCGACTGCAGAGAAAGCCTCAGGGACTGGCTTAGACTCATAAGGACACTTAGGAAAGAAAATCCAAATTAAATAAAGGTTTATGGATTAAACTCGTTGGTAGGAGACTCTTACAAGGAATTCAGTTTTCTTTCTTTCATTTAAGGAGAACTAAACTGAGTCATGATCATTTTAATTCTGCTAAAAATGGTACAAAGACGTTTAATGTGACTTATCTTAATCCACTTGAAAAATCAATTCAGATTAATTTTCTTAAGTGTCTTGCATAGTTTGCTTTTGATTTTTCACATGCTAATTAGTTTTATTGTGTGTGGCTGAAGCCTAGCATGACCATAGCTTCCATCAGTCACAGAAAATGCTCCTGTGGTTATGTGCAGACTTTAAATACAAAGCTCTTATGTTGGGTAATCAGGATAGAAAATGCTCCTGGATAGGTCCTGTTAACAACTGCACAGAATCACTGTGGTTAGCAGGGACCTCTGGAGGTCTTGAGTCCAGCCCCTCTGCTTAGAGAGGAATCAACTGGGGCAAGCTGCTCGGGGCCATGTCCAGTTGGGCTTGAATATCTGCAGGGATGGAGACTCCAGAACCTCTCTGGGCAAACTTGTCCAATATTTGACCATCTTTACAGTAAAAAAAGTTTCTCTTACTTTTCAAAACCACTCTTGTCTATTTTTCTGTTTCTCTTAGCATACGGTGCAAAGCTGGAGGCAGCTGAAAAGTGACCAGCACTGCTCCCTGGGAAGAGCCGTACCCAGCTCATCCTGGAAGAGTTGAACACTGGCATCAAGTGCTGCATGACGAGTTTTTACTTTAGCTGCTACTATTTTGAGCTTGAGAGATCTGGGGCTGATGTTTACCTTGGCAAGATGTACAGAAGCACTGACCAGACAGGTTCAGAAAGCAACAGCTGCACCTCAGGAACAGCTTCTCCTGGAGCATCCTGCAGAAGGGAAAGGGTTTTCTGCATGGCACAGCGATGTGGACATGCCCCTCAAAATGGATGTGTTTGCTAGGATAGGGGTCTGCCCGAACTACCCCAGCAGGACCTAGTCCTTTCACAGGATCCCCTATGATGACATGACCTTGATGCACTAGTCAGAGTATGATTCTGCTGAGCCCCTCAACCCCAACTTTTGGATTTTAATGAAAGAAAACTGTCAGGATAATGTGGCTGGTGGATGACTCTGAGAAGATTCCAGTGTCTTTGTGTTCCTTTGGGGAGCTGCTCCCTTGAAAGCATCTGAGTCAGAAGAACTGGCCAGTGCTTCAGTTATGGTGTGATGCCAATGCTTTTGCCGCAGGTAGCGGGGTGAAGAAGGGAGAGATGTTTCAATAAAGACTCTTGTAATCAAATGTGCTTCTGAGCATCCTGTATTTTAGAGGTGGGAAAGGCTTGAGAATTCATGCAGCTGCATGTCCAGGGGTCAGTGCAGATTGTTCCCAGCAGTATGTGTATTAAGATTCTGTTTAGTACATGTTAAAGCCTTTTTTTTTTTTTTTTAAATTTGTTTTTTAATAATTCCCCCCCCCCCCCCCCCCCCGCCCCGCCAAGGCTAGTGTTGCATCACTGCCCTGACATGTTGGTCCTACCATGCTGGCATGAGTGAACAGGCAGAAGCCAGGCAGACCAAGGTTATGCTGCCATTTCCCTGCTGCGCCTGGATAAATGGTCTCAGCCCCCAGCTCAGCTCTCAACTGGTTTCAGGATCAGGGTGGCACTGGGGCGGAGAAAGGTCCCTCTTGGTCCTCCAGGTCTGCACTGAGACCAAGGGGCTGTGAGCTAGGCTGGTGCAGGCTGGGGGAGAGAGCCCCTGCGGGGGGGGACCAGCCCCTCGGGAGGGGGCCGGGAAGCGGGTGGCAGCGCTGGGGGTGCGCAGGAGCGGGGTTGCCCGCAGCGGGGTGACAGCAGAAGGACGAGCCGCCCCGGGCTCGGCGCCGGGAGGGACGGCGGGTCCCGGGCAGAGCGGCGGCACCGCGGCTCGCCCCCCGCAGGAGGGTGCTCTCGGCCCGCCGCTGGCTCCGCTGCCTTCCTCCCCCTCCTCCTCCTCTGCCGGCGGTAGCAGGGACAGGGCCCTGCACCCCCGCCAGCGCCACCCTGATGTGTCCCTGCCCTGACCGCCGGACCCCAGCCCCGCCGCGGTGTCCTCGCTCGCTGCCGGGGGACCCCGCCGAGGTCCCATGTTGAAGGTGGGGGACTGAGGGGTGCTCTCGTGTTGGGTGACGTCTCACCTGCCCCAGCACCCCGGCACCCCGCCCATCCTCCCTTCCCCTTGGCGGCTTACGGCTTGACCACAGCTTTCGGAGCCCAACGGTAGCAGAGGGGACTGCTGTGGGAGGGCCCCATTGTGGGCTAATTTACCTGTGCACTCTGCTAAGTGACCGCTGGGGACCCAGCGTGGCCCTTGCACCCCCCTTGCGCCCAGGGACAGGGAACAAATGGGTGGGAAGGAGAGAAAATTCCCTGCACACACCGTTGCTCTTCAGCAGGATGGGTCAAGCTGCAGGTGGCAGATCGATGGAGCTGCGGGGACTGCTGAGAAACTCAAAACTTCCACCCTCCAGAAGTCAGCAGAGCCAGAAGAAAAGGAGAAAGAAGCTTTTACAAAGCACTTTGCAGAGGAGGTGAGTCCACCATCGCTCATTCTGCAAATGGGGAAACTGAGGCAAGGGTCGGAGAAACCATTTGCCAGCGGTCCTCTAGCAGAGAAATGCATCTGGGTGTAGGGTGCCTGGCCAGCACTGGGCCAAGTGCGGTGTTAGTACCAAGTTATTGCCTTTATCCCAGGTACTTTCAGTCTTGGGGCTGTAATGGGTAAATGGTTTTGTGCTCTCTGTACAAGACAAAACCAGAAGTGGCAAGGTAGGGCAGAAGAAAAGAAAAGGCACCAAGGCATGGGAATCTGAGCATGGCTCTTCTACTGCTCACCAAAGGGTTGGCCAGAAGCCAGATTTTAATTTCTGAAAGTTTTCCTGGGGAGAAAAAGACAAAACACTAAGCAAGGCCAAACCAAAGTCATTGGCTGTTAAAATCCAAATGTTTAAAGTTTATTCTCATTTAACCTCTACAAAAATATATGAAATGGAATAAGAAATCTGTTTTCTTCTGACCCAATAAGTCAAGAGTTAGTGTTTCATAAAACAGTCCAACAAGATCCAGTGACTCGGAGATGAAGCTGGACAGTGGCATCTGGGCAGGAGATGGCCACTCCCACAGTGAGGGCAGTAACAACCAGGTCCCCTTAGCAGGTCTGGGTGGCTTCTCCACTGCCAAAGGCCCGTAAACAAGTGGATGTGTAGTTAAAAGAAAAGTTGCTCTGGTGATGGGTACGTAACAGCTGGTGCTTAGAGAGGCTCTTTGGTCTGTGTTATGAGAAATGTCAAATTGCACAATTAAATCAGTCCCTGTTGGTTTTAAGCCTTATGGATCTGTAATCCTAAGGGTGCACTGATGGATTTACTTCCATTTCTCCAGTACTTGTTACAAGAGTATTTTGTTCCAAGACACTAGCAGAGCAAAGAGGCTGTAAATTGCACCCATGCATCAGCCCCGGCAGGAGAGGATCTCATGCTGTAGAGTGTCCAAAGGGGACAGCCTGGGTGAAACAGAGGATTCCCCCTGGCTGTGTGGCCTCAGGGGCTTTGAAATGAGGCTATGAGCCTCACTGGGGCGTCAGTGAGCCTCCAGCAATCCCAGGGATAGGGTAGAGCACTGCTTCTCCTCTCTTTGCAGGCTGAACTTTCCTTTCTCCTGGCAGCACGCTGCACCCACACCTGGAACGTCCCTGGCTGTGTCCATGCCTGCACTTGTTCTGCCAGAAATAAGATTTCATGTAGGAGAGATGTGCTTCCAGTTCACACTGGCACAGACAGAAAGGAGAAACAGCCACAAAATTTGCTCGAGCTGCTGCAGATGTGGGACCAGCCATGGACCCAACTCCCACGTTCAGCTGCAAAAACAGCTCCTGTATCCAGGCTCAGTCCTGCTCCCCCTTCACCCTCAGCACACCCCACCAAATTCCACTTCCCAGCATCCGTGTAGTGGGTGCTCCCGGCGGCAGGAAGGGATCACGGTGGTGGCACTGAATAGCCCCATGCCCCAGTGCCCCAGCTAAGGACAGAGCTGGAGAAACCTCCACCCAAAACTGGCTCTGCTGCTCTGCTCAGCTCTCATTTTAGCTTGGCAGCCCATGCCCGGGAGATAGACGTTTTATCCCCGGAGTGCCAAGCTGCTTCATACCCAGGCTGCATTCAGGGATTGGCATGCAAATAAGCCCACTGCTGCCTCAGACTGTGATAATTAAAAGTGAAGTTGTAAAACAAGCAGCATCAATTTTTGGTGCACGTCCCTAGCAACACATGGTGATTGGACTGAGTTAGGAGACATTTCCAGCTACGCAGCAAACTCTAAATAGCCTGGAGAGAATACATGGGAATTTAGCTTGTGCAGCAATTTCAGATGTCAAAACAAGTTTCCTTGTTAATATGAAACTATTTGGACTTTGCATTTTTAATTAAAGCTTTTAATTATCCAACTGTATTTTATTAGCTTTTATGAAGACAGCTGCTTTAAATGCTATAAGCCAAATCTGTGCTCTGAAGCACTACTTGTCCGAGACAGGGTTTTGGTAGTGAACAGCCTTCATTGTGAGTAAATGGGGTTGTTTAATTTAAACTAGAATTTACTGTCCCAGCTTGATTGAAACTCTTTTATGGCAGAGACAATAAATAGCCTTGGTGGGAGCGTTCGTGCGCCCACGGCTGGGAGGGGATGCTGTGCTGGCACCCTGGGGACTCGCCTGTCAGCCCTTTCCAGGGTGAGTGTTAGCTGCTTCTGGAAAGGGTTTCTGTGCCCACCTCACCTCCCTTCTCACTTTCTTTTGTCTTTGAGCACTAGACCGAGACTGAAAGGTCCTGGGTGGAAGCCTCCTGCACCCTTGTGATGGGTTTTGAGGTGCTGAGGCCCCAAAGCTGGTGCTGCTGGTGCAGAGCAGTGAAGTCGCCCTCTCCAGTGCCAGGTCTCAGGGGAACTCACTGGGCTCTGGTTTCCAGGAGGTCAGGCTTCATAGCTGGTCTTCTCCTGTGCCTGCTCTTCAGTACTGTGATCACAGACTATCTTTATCAAGCAATAGCTAGTGCTTGTGGTCCCGTTCATAATGTGGATTACTTATTCACTGGGATCATGTTATTTACAGCTGTGGCATGGCCTCTCTTGGTTTACAGTGTGCCAATAGTTTAACAGGTTGTAGAAGCCATTATGTCTTGCTTGTGCAGGAAGAGAGGCAAAGAAGAACAGAATATCTGAATACAATTGCAAGGGAAGAGCTGACAATCAGAACAGGGTTTCTGGCCGGAGTGCAGCCCTGTGCTGAGCTCAGTGCCAGCTTCATGGAGAGTGCCCTGGTTTGAGACCTTACTCTTCATCACTGTCAAAACTAAATCATCTGTAATTTACCAAGCAGAAAGGGAAAGCAGGCAGCTTTTAAGCACTGATGGAGGTCAACCCATAGCTACTGAGACCTAGCAGGATCACAGGCTGAAGCGATGATAGCTGCACCTGAAGCTGAAAGGGCAGCACCATGTGTGCGTTCTTACATTAGAGGACAGATCAAAAGCCTTGGTGCTGGGCTGGACTGTTCTCTCCAGACCTGCGTGTAGCTGCTGGCAATGAACTTCCTTCTGCCCTCTTTTGTGTTTCAGGGGAGCTTAAGCTGGGATTGATAGAGGTGGAATATTGTTCAAAGGAGATGCCACTACCTAGCATGGCACGTAAGGGGCTGAAAGGACAGCAATGCAGACACTGGTAATGGACACATCTATATGCTTGTGCAGGGCCTGGAAGGTCAATGAATTGAATGTCTTCTGGCTTACCATGGCCCAATGCCTGCCCTGACAGTTTGTACCCGTGGAGCATCGCAGTGCAGACTACAGATGTTTCCTCCAAAGGATGGATTGAGAAGTATCTCCCATTTATCCATCCCCAGTGAAAGCTGCTGTTTGCACTGAGAGCTGCCCTGTGCTTCTTCTCTGATGATGGCATCTGTGTCCAGCAGTCAACTGGGAAGGGTGCTGACACCCAGGCAGGGGCATGTCCTAGGACACCTCCGGATGGAAATGATAGTGATGGGGATCATGTCCAGCTGGTGGGTGACACATGTAGACAGAGCAACAGAGCACGGAGACTTGGTTGGGCTGGGACTAGGTGTCATGGTTTAACCCCAGCTGGCAACTAAACCCCACACAGCCACTCACTCGCTTCCCTCTGGTGGGATGGGGGAGGGAATCATAATAGTAAAAGTCAGAAAACTCAGGGGTTGAGATAAAGACAGTTTAACAAGTAAAGCAAAAGCTGTGCATGCAAGTAAAGCAAAACAAGGGATTCATTCCCCACTTCCCATGGTCAGGCAGGTGCTCAGCCATCGCCAGGACAGCCGGGCTCCATCACACGTAACGCTGACTTGGGAAGACAAACGTCATCACTTCAAAAGGCTCCCCCTTCCTTCTTCTTCCCCCAGGTTTATATGCTGAGCACGATGCCATATGGTCTGGGATATCCCTGGGGTCAGCTGGGGTCAGCTGTCCCAGCTGTGTCCCCTCCCAGCTCCTCGTGCCCCCCCAGCCACTCGCTGGTGGGGTGGGGTGAGAGGCAGACAAGGCCTTGGCTCTGCGTAAGCCCTGCTCAGCAGTAACGAAAACATCCCTGGGTTATCAACACTGTTTTCAGCACAAATCCAAAACATAGCCCCATACTAGCTACTATGAAGAAAATGAACTCTGTCCCAGCCAAAACCAGCACACTAGGGCAGAGACTGGCTCAAAAAATCTTATGACCTGAGTCCTGGTCAAAGTCCAGTTTTCTGGCCCTTTGCAGGGACACAGTTCAACAGTTCTGCTGTGGCCTGGTGAGTTTATTTGCCTCGTTACATCAGGCATCATTTAGTGCATTCATTTGATTTGTCTTTCCCTTTCCCTGCCTGGTCTGAGCATGACGCTAACACTGAAACTCAACCAGCTCTTCTCTGGCACAGGTCTGGAAGGAGCCAGCGCTGTGGGAGTGGATGAGCGGTAAATGGAGGACTCGGCTTCTTGTTCATGCTGGTCTCTTCACTGGACAGTGGGATTGTAAGAGGGAGGAGAAGACTGAAGGGAGAAACGAGAAAGCTAATGAACTTGAAAAATGGATGCAAGGAAGGAGTCAAAGTGGAGCTGGAAGGGAACAGGCTTGTTGTCACTTAATAAACATGTTCGTGCTGCTGACAGCGTCGCCCTCTTGATTTGTAAGGGCAGTTCTTAGAGAAAAGCAAGCACCGGGTTGTGGCTCTGCGGGGACGCCCCAGGGAGCGGGGAGCTGCCTTCCTGAGGGGGGTCAACAGGATATCCAAAGGGTGGGCCTGGAGCAGAAATTCTGACTTCACCCTGTCCTAATTGCAGAGTTACATCAGCTGCAGGGCTGGCTCCTCACTGGGAACGGCCGGCAGTCCTGGCCAGGGCAGTGTCTGTGCTGCTGCATGGGGAGAGGGCTGTGGCTGCCCCAGTGTTTTGCTGCCTAAAAGGCGCCGAGGGCTGCAGAGGCACATGGGGATTTAAAAATCATGAGTGAATGGTCCTGCCGTTCACATGCACCACAGTGGGCAGCGCCCTGGGATAGCTGAGCTCTGTCCATGGGGCTGAGCATGGCCGGGGCAGGGATGTCACGGTGCACACCAGCGCGCGTTGGGGCTCTGCTCACCCCGTGCTGCGGGGCTGGCTCTGCCCCAGCGCTGTGTCCTGGCGTGACGAAGCACTATGCCCTGCTTGGGGATGGCTTGTGTCTGCTGGGGTGGTAAGGAGGTGGGTCAGGTGGGATGGTCCGTGTTCATCCCCAGAAGGATGCCCAGCTGCTGAGAGCTTGTCTCTGCTTCAGGATGTGTATAACCTTGGGAAGAACCAATTTACCTATTAATAAAATGGCAGTAATGACCCTCTGCTACCATACTGGGGCTGGAAAACCCTTGCAAGGCCTGGCACTTTGCACAGCACAGCAGGGTCTTGGGGCCATGGGTCTATCACACTAGTACTACCTTCAGAAAGTAGGGTGAGCATTGTTGTCCAGGGGAGCACTTGTTTCTCTGGAGGTTTCTGAGCTAAAGGCCTCAGTACTGTTTGTTTGCCATGAAAAGGTAGAGAAACCTGCCCTGTGTGCAGTCCGATATCTCAAAGGAGACAGCTGTGCTGTCCTGAAAACAGCATTGTCCATGCTGGGGTAAAGAGCAGAGGGGTGGGGGGCTTCAGATCCTGCTTCTGCCTGGGAAAGCAGCACATGTTGGGTCCTCCACAGTCAGAGAGAAATAATAAAAGGACTTGAACCTGATGCCAAATCTTCTCATGCTGAAGGATGCAATGGCACGGTGAGCACCTCAAGGATGTGGGACTGAGACAAAGAGGAGAGAAGCAGCAATATTAGATATATGTGGCCCAGCTGCAGCAGAGACAGGACCTTCCATCCCGCTCCATGGCAGCACTCAGGGCAGACCCAGGTCTTCTGCATGTGAGACATTGGCTTTAGGATACTTTAACGTCTCTCAATCAAAAGGGGCTGGCCTGCAGGTGTATGATGCCAGGACAAGATAGCAGAAGGAAGCACTTCGCAGACATGAGGATAAAGGCATTTGCTGAATGTTTCTCTAGAGTGTTTGAGGTCAAACCAGGATGGGAGAGCAACATACCAGTGATCATTAAAAACCCCACCCAGACCACATCCTTGTCACACCTCTCTGGAAATACTGCCCTGAAGGTGGTGAATGCCTCTTGCTTTACACTCGCGTGGGGGTGGACATGAGTCCCATCCAAACCTGCTGAGGAAGAGCAGCAATGTGATGATAAGGAGCTGATAAGATGAGCAGCCAGGGATGAGGGCAGCGTGGGCAAGCTCATAAATCTTGGACTGGGACCAGCAGTTAGAGGCTGTTCCGAGTGAGCAGGATGAGGACGATGGCAGGAAGACAGCAGGGCCATTGGAGTCTGCACAGCTCAAAGTCCTGGGGAGAGCTGAGTGCTGGTGCTGGCTTGTGCACAGTGTTGCAGTCTGGGGCCCACAGGGACCATGTGTAAGAGGCTGGGTGCTTTCAGGGTCTTCCCTCCAAAGAGCTCTGGAGCACAGAGACTTGTCCTTCACGCTCCTGCATGGATGGTGGGTGAGTTTAGCCTTGGACAAGGTTAAGCTAGTGCTTAACTGGCTGCATGGACAGACCTGGCGCTGCTGGAGCTGGGATGGGAGCTGGGGAGTTTCCTTGTTTGTCCAGGGCATGAGGATAAAATAAAGATGCTGTACTGCTCTGTAAGTGTGTAAAAAACATTCAGGAACACATGATGCTTTTAACAAAATGAGCATTTTCAAAAGATCCCAATCTTGCCTGAAAAAAAAAAAAAAGTATTTTAATGGTTGAGAAGATTCAAAGTTGTGAACAAATCTGGCCAGTTCCACTTCAGGCATTAAAGCTGGATCAGAAAAAAGTACCAGGAAAGCCTGAATTCTGAACATCAGCAATGAACATGTTTCAGTGCAAAAGTTTCTGTCATTAAGAAGAAATGAGGAGCGAGGAGGAAGTGGAGCAGAGCATGTCAGGATGGGGAGTGCAGCAGCGGCAGCTCCCTGGATGTCCCTGATGGGCTACCCTGGGGTGGTAGACCCTTCTTCCTTGGTCCTCTCTGCTCCCAAGGGTTAAAACCACTGCGTGACAGCCCTACCTTGCATGTGGCCTGAGTGTCCTGTTGCACCAGCCATTGTAGCTTGATCCTGCCTGGTTCTCAGTACTGCTGTCCAGGGGACCCCTGCAGCAAAGATGCTCTGGGACAGGGCAGCATCTCACCCCAACAGCACTGAGGTTCTGAAGGAGACCCCGGGACTAGCAATACCCTTGCCAGCAGGTATTTGTGTCTCAATACCAAGAAGAGCCATGGGTTTCCATTCTCCCTTTGACTGCCCCTTTTTTGTTTTTTTTTTTTTCCCCCTTTAAGGGGATCTTTAAGGGGAGGTTTCCAGAAAAAGATGCAGTATTCTGTGTCAGTATCCGGGCCTTGCTGCAGCTGAGGGCTTGTAATGATGAAGATTTAATGCAAATCAAATGGACTTTTCATCTTAGCAGAAAAGTATTTACAGCCCATTAAGTAGACGGGAAAACTGGTCATTTTTTTTGGAGGGGAGCAGAGAAAAAAAACAGTGCCGTGAAAAAAGTGGCCACAAAAGGCTCTTAGCTTGAGAAATTTAGCCTGAGAAATTTATCAGCTTTGGGGATGGAAAACTCATCATTTATATATAAAATATATCACTTTTAATTACACAGCCAACTTCAGCTTTAGTCATTAGCTACTTACTCTACTCTGCCAAGTTACACAGTGGTGAGCTGGCTGGAATATTTTATATGGCATTTTATCCTGGATCAGAAAAGTCAGCATATGCTCCATCAGCCTTTGTTTTCCTCGGTCATAGGGTAGGGAAATGAATGCAAAAAAATGGAGAAAGGCTGGAAGATAGGACGGGAAGAGGAAGGTGAGTGCCTGGGCATGCGCTAATGCGTACATTTGGGATGGCCGGCTCTGGTACCTGTGGGTGCCTTTGGCCCTGCAGCTCTTTGTGGGTGGGTGCTCTGTTCTGAGGCCCTGCAGCCAGGGCTGATGATGAGGTATCAGAGACGTGAGCATCCCGGGTGAGGGGGCTCCAAACTGCCTTTTTTAGATCTGACCCCTCTTCTTCACCTGGGTCACATCTGCATCTCCTCCCAACTTATGCTTATGCCATCTTCAAATAGTTCTGATAAGGCCCTGACTCGTTGCTGGGATAGCTGATTTCTGCACCTAATCACTCTTGCTTCTAAGACAGTTTTTGTTAGTGCCTTGCCTGAAATATTTCCATTTGTAACTTCAGGCCCCAGCACTCCTTGTTTTACAGTTTCCAGATCATTTGAATAATCCCCCTTTCTCCTTTGATGGTATTTCCCTGGAGGTATTTATAGCATTATCACACTCCCCATTTAATCTCCTTTCTTACAGACTGTATAAAATTAAACTCCCCCAGCTCCTCTCCTTTGCCTGCTGTGCCCTCTCAGCTTTGTGTGTTTGTGGCAGCTTGTTCTGAGCTGTCCCCAGTTTGGGGTGACCCCGCTGATACCCCATGGGAAGCTGCAGCTGAGGGCAGCCCATCATTGTGCAGCAGTGCAGGGCTGTGCAGAGCGTGGGGGTTATGCAGTCCCTTGGAGGGTTTGCAAAGGACCCCGTGTAGTTTAGGGCATCTGTCAGCATTTCCCTGGGTGAGGAGAGCTTTGCTGGCATGCCCAGTGTGGTCTCAGCAGCATGTCTATGTTGCTTGGTATGAACAGTGCTATGACCCTAAAATTCTGATTGGACACAAGAGGAAAATTTTTCACAGTGAGAACAATCAGCCACTGGAATAATCTCCCCAGGGAAGTGGTGGATTCCCCAGTATTGGACACTTCCAAAATTCAGCTGGACAGGGTGCTGGCCATCTTGTCTAGACCGTGCTTTTGCCACAAAAGGTTGGACCACATGATCCTTGAGATCCCTTCTAACCTGATGTTCTATGATTCTGTGAAAATGTGCCTGGTGTGCCAAGGACAGCAGCAGGAGATAGTGCACCCTGACCAGATGGATTTGCAGGGGATTGGTGGGGTGCGATGGGTCCTGTGTATTCAGCCAGTGAACCTGTCCGTAGAGAGCCACCAGCAGCAGAGGAATTAGGAGAGGATCTTCTTTTGAGATTTGGGGTATTTTCTGAGCACAAAAGCCCCAGCAATGTGAGCTGCTCTGAGGATGGGGGACGCTGAAAGGGCACCCCAGCACCCCCACTCCTGCTGTGAAACCACACAAACCAAATGCAGCCAAACAAATATGGTGCCCTTTTTACCCATGAAAAAGGTCAAGCAGAGCACAGTGTGTTTCAAAGACGACTCTTTCTGGTCTCCTACTCCATCCCTTCCACCTGCCTGTTGCTGCCTCCTCCCCTCGCTTCCTTTCCCCGGTGACAGAAGAGCTCAGTCCTCTCACACGGAGCCAAGCTGCAGCCTCCAGCCTCTGTGGGTGGGGAGCAGAAGGTGTCAGGGGCAGCACCAGTGGGAAATTTTAAATTGAAGCTCTTTTGCAGGGCTAACCACATCTCTGAAAACAAGTCTTGCAGGTAACGTCTGCTTTCCTTTTTTTTCCTGTCAAAAACTGAAATGCACATTTTTGCATTCCAAAATTTACAGTGAAAATGGAAAATAGTTGATGTTTTTAGAACTTGCCCCAAAGGAGGGAGACCTTCACTGTTTTCCTTTACCTGCATTCCCCCAGGCCAAGCTGGATGATGGCACAAAGCTGCTGGAAGTCTGCAGACCCTGGGTTAGAGAGACGTGGTTTTACGTCTGCAATATGCCAGATACAGAGGTCTTGTTTCTTCTAGTGCAGCCATGATTGACATCAGATCCCCAGAGATGGTCTGAAAGGGAGGGAACAGCAGAGAGCAGGACTTCAGCAATACATAGTTCCTTGCAGTTTGGGGAAGCCTGAAGCCATGGACAGCAGTGGGGAATGGGGGGCTGCTCAGTGGCGAATGCCTGCACCAAGGTGGATGTAATCCCCGCAGTGGGCAAAGCCACGTTACTGGAAGGAGGGAAAATAAACCTTTGAAATGCTTGTATCTAATTATTAACTTCGAAAAGATATCACCTTGGCAGCGTGATACTGACTGACAGGAGGCTTTGAAACCTGGGCTGGGGATATGGGCAGATGAATACAGCTTTTCCCCTTGAACATGAAATATTCCCTTCAAGTACAAAAACCCATTTCCCTTCCCCACTTTATGGTAAACAATTGGGAATGGGAACCTGTGGACAGGGTCTAGTGTAAATGTGCAAACTGAAGGTTCCTGACAAAACAGAGAAACTGAGTTTGTGACTTCCATAGCCAAGTTTTGGGTGGGAGCTGCCTGGTTTTGTAGAAGATGTCCCTGTTGCTGCAGTTGTATTTTTCCCCTGCTGGAAATGGTACTCACCATGCACGGCCATGCAGGGCTACCACGGCACCGGTGTTTGCGTGACAGGAGGCTGAGAGTGCTGCCTCATGTTCTTTTCTGGCTCATAGCACCCAACACCTTGTGTCACCCAGTAAACTGGAATTAATGGGCGAAGTTCACAGTGGCATCATTGTTTTGCATGTGTGGGATATTGAAGGCAGCCCTCCCTTCTTGCAGTTACCTAACTGGCAAGAAATCAAGGGACGCTCAGAGCAAAAAGAAAAAAAAAACCAAACCAACAAAAACCCCCAAAACCTCAAGTCTTATGTCAAACTTTAAGTCACATGACAGAGCAGTAAATAATGGCTCTGGTGACCTAGACCTGCAAATATTTACATTCCCCTGGCTTGGCTGATAGCAGGGGTTCGTCTTACCATGTCTCACCTAATTAGCAGAGGGCTACAAGAATCCAGTGGTGGGTTCTGGTTTCTTTTTCACCTCGTTTGTAATGCATGCTGCTCTCTTGCTTGCCATGTAGTTTGCACATGGGTACATGTCAGCAATAACATATGGGAAAGGTGTGTGGTTACGCCCGGGGACTGGCAGGACTCAAATGCATCAGCAGCTCGGAGGCCGAGAACAAGTTCCTGCAGCCACCCAAGAAGGTGCTGGCCTTGATCTCCTTTTAGTCTCGATTGCAAAATCTGTCTGAGGGTTGCCAGAGATACAAAATTCACAGTGGACTGTGAGCTCCCTGGTTTTAGGACTCTTCCACCCTAGGGGCTCAACTGGCTGTATCTGTGCTCCTAATAAATCCTTGCCCATACTGCTGCCTGCGAACAGTTCCTGGCCCATGCCCTGCCCTGATCCATGCCCAGGCATGGTTTGGGAGGGTGCTGGTTGGCACGGGTCAAAACCTGTGGTCAGGAATGTCATAAACAATCAAACTCTATAGATTGCAAGTTCATGTTCAGGCCTGTTTCCTGGCTTGGTTTAGTTTACATGTACAGAGGGAACTTGCTGAGAGCAGGACCATTTTGTGCAGATGTAGGAATGTGTGGTAGGAGACATGCACAGCTTAGATGATTAGAAAAAAAAGAATAAAAAAAGCTGAAACAGTAATTGGCTACAGTTGATCAAACTGCAGAGTGGTGAGTGGACAGAGGATGTTCAAGCTAGCTCCAGCCTAGCTGGTCTGGGTGTGGGTGCTGAGGAGCTGCACCTGTGTGGGGCTTGCTGTGATATCTTGGTGATATCTCCCTGTGGCTGCAGCAGAGATGCCAGTGGGAAGGGGATATGATTGCAGATGCTGCCTCACTTGGCAGCAGAGGAACAAAGGCAGAACTAGCTCCAGGTCAGGACACCCAGTCAGTGGAAACTTTTCTTTATTTTGAAAAATTCAATTTAGAACTCTCCTTTTGATGGAAGCTTGACTATATTCCTTGAATAGCTTTTAGAACAAATGGATCTGAAATAGTTGTGTGATGAAATTGTTAACATGACCAACAATGACAGTTTGGGAGTAAAGGTTAAGTCTTCTTTACACCAATAGACAAGTATCTTTTTGCAACATAAGGCCTCCAGGTCAGAGGTAGAAAATGCCAAATCAGGAAAGAGAAATTTCTTTGGTGTTGTTTTTTTGTTGTTTTGTAGTTTTTTTCCCCCATGACATATCCTTGCCCCTCTTTCACCTATGTCTTTGCCCCAGTCAGTGCCCTAGAAATTCTCAACACTTAGAAAAAAACCCCCAATGATGGGTTGGAAACGGTGAGCTGAAGTACTTAACACTCCAGTAAATATGTTTCCATTGTTGTATTAAATCATAGTTTACTCTTTGTAATTGCAAACACTTTAATTGGGCACAGAAAGCAACTAGGAGCAGACCCTCCCTTTCCATTGCACAGAAATGAAAGTATGTGGCTTTGTAATTGCATTTGTTTTGAAGGACCAGCTGATGTTCCATCAGCGGTCTGCAGATCACAGCTGAGCAGCTCTCCAAGCCCACACACTGTGAGTGAGGTGCTGCTGTCCAGGAGGCTGTCTGGCTCACGAAATGTGAACTGTGAATACTTGGAGCTGAGAGGGGCTCTCTTCCCTGCCTGCTCTCAGCTCCTGCATGAGATACGAAGATACATCAGAGCATGTGTGCCTTCAGGGCAGGCTGGAAAATCACCCTGCAGTAACTTTGGGCTGTAGGGTGGAGGGATTTGGCTCCACGTGTTGCATGGTGATACAGTGGGAGCCAGGGGCTCCCAAACAGAGCTTGGGTTTGGTGAAGGCTGTTAGTTGAAGAGCTTGCTGCTTTCCCTGAGCTCTTGATGTGCTTTAAAGGCTATGAAAGCTATTTAAAAATGATCTTTGTTGATTAGACCATTTAACCCAGCAGATGCACAGATCAGGCTTTGCTGACAGCCATGCTGGTGGGGCTTCTACTTTCATAGCCCAGCTCCCACCAAGTCATCCATCAAATCTGTCTCATTTCCATCTGCAGGTCACTTCACCTCCAGCAATGATACCTAAGCAAAGCAGGACGCAGGGAGCATCCCTTGGAGCATGAACAGGCACACATGCTGTCCTTTCCCAGCTGCAGCAATGCTGGGGAGAGCCGTATCTCTTTATCACACCCTTTCTGCTGCTGCTGAGCTGCTCTCGTGCCTGTTCCCCAGCAGTGATAGATTGAGCTGGCTTGTTCAGCTGGAGACGAGTGGTGCGGGTCTGCTGGCAGGCTGGGAGCTGGCACAAACCCTGGGCAGGGAGGCAGGCTGGGGCACGTAGGGTGTTCATCTGGTACTGGGGCAAACACCTGCAGATATGCAGGCTGCCACGCGTGAGGTGGGGTGTGTTGATATGACTGCACCGTATGGCTTTGTGTGTGCCTTCACACATGGCTCTGCTTGTCTCAGTTCCAAAACTCCTCTTGGATTTAGCTTCGTCCTTTTTCCTCAGTCTCTCAGCAGAAATGGTGAGCACGGGAAGAGTCCTTGAGATCAAAGATGTACAGTTTTCATCTCCTGAAAACAAATCTGTGGGGTTTTTTGGTGTTGCTTTTTTGGGGTTTTTTTTGTTTGTTTTTTTATGACCTTCTGTTGGCCAGGTGCAGGTAAATGGGAGGTAAAGCATTGCTCTGGGTTGGATGGGTATTACCTGGTGTGAGAAAGAAGGACCCAAGGACATGAAGACACACTCTCACTCTCCCCTCCTGCTCTGCTGATCACCTTCCGTACCTGCATGCTCTGACCAGGCAGTGGGCAAATCCTGGGCAATGTGTGCAAAGGCCATTCTTCCTCTGAGCTGCAGGTATTGCTTAAAAATGCCTTTTTATTGACTTTCACGGGCATTTCAGCAGCATCTAGCACTGTGGAGCCCATTAGCTCCACTTCTTGGCTGAACAGCCTTTGCTTCTGCTGGGGCACTCCGCTGGCTCTTCCCAGAGTCCAAATAAAACTTTAAATGAAAGAAAAGCAGTCCAGGAATGCAGGGTTGTGTGACATGCTGGCCCAGCTTGGAGGAGCTCTGCTGCACAGGGATGGCCTTATTTTATTTCCTCTTGATCCTGGCGTGCAATGATGCAAAGCCCTTTTGAATTAAATTATTAAGCTGGTGATAAGAACATCATGCTCAATTTGTTGGCGTTCCGCTAAAATGTCACATACATGATTTATATGGAGGAAGGGATAAAAAAAGGGGTACAATTATAAGGCTGACCCTACATAAATTAAGGAGAAGGCCCATTCCCCCCAAAGCCAAGTTGTTTTTGCTGGAGTGGATTAGGTTACCAGAACAACACTGCTGCGTGTCGAAATGCTGAGGGAAGGGGAAGCAGGGGACTGGATGTAAAGGGGCAGGCTGGGTGTGTGGGGTGGCAGCAGGAACTGATGGACTGGGTTGGGAAGGAAAAAAATAAAGGGTGTGAGTCTCTACAATTGCTGACCAGCCGCAGTGGCTCTCGGGAATGGTACTAAAGGAAAACAGCCCCTGTGCTGCACTGTGTGTATTGCTGTTGGGCTTTTTATTTGCCAAAATGCCACCTCCAAAGTGTGCACACTGATACGTGTCAGTGGAGGGAGGGAAAAGCTGCTTCTCCCTCCTCTCCTTACTGTGAATTACAAGCAAAACAACTGATACCTGACATAGGGTCTCTATTGAAAGCTGGAATAAACCCATCCTCGCATCTGTCTTCAGTGGCCTTTTCTCCCTAGGGTGCTTGATGCCAAGGAAGGAGGTAATGAGGAGATGACTAGGAGAAGCTGAGGAGCTACAGAACCAACCAGAAGTCTGTGAAGATGAACTCGAGCAGTACAGCAAAGCCTAGTCCCTGCAAGGAGGCTGTGAAGGTGCACAGTGAAGCAGTGGATGCGAGGGGATACAGCAGGGACACCAAAGCACAAGACATGCCTATGGCTAGCTTGGGTTTCAGAGAAGGTTCAGCTGTTTTCGCTGCGTGTGTCATGTAATTTCTTTTGGTTTCTTCTCCATAAGCCACACTCCATAAGCCAGTCTCTGCAGGGCTGATGGGGGTCTCGCTCTGGCTCTCAAAGGTGAGTTTGATAATGACATTATGTGCAGCCAGAAAAGAGCCACGTTTCCTCACGGGTAGGCCCAAGAACATGCATTTGAAATTGTGACCTATTGGGCCTTCAGCTACTGTGTGTTGGACCCCACACAGCTCTGTGAATGCCTCTTTATCTTACTTTGCCATGCTCCCTGCTTGTCTAGGCTGGGGGCCTTGCATCATTCTTACAACACTTCTCAGCCTGACCTGTAATGCCCTCGGTTGTACAAACAGTCACATGAGTGAATGTTATTCATGTCTCATACAGAGCTTGTACTATGTCTTGGGCAGTGTATTACAAACTTTTTAAAAGAAAAGCAACTGAATAAAATCCAGTCAGCCTTACTGAAGGGCCAGCATCCTCACTTCTTGTGCTTCAGCCAAGGAGGCTCCGACAGGGCTGTAATTTGTTGCTCACAATAGCTCTCTGTGGCAGACAGGGGATGGAGAAAGCTTCCCTTCATACGGCAGCGACTGCAGCGCTACAGCCGCAGCGAGCCAGAGCCACGGGCAAGTGCATGCAGGGGGGTTGCAGCAGCTGGAGGCTGCCGAGGGCATCCGATGTGGCAGCGAGTCTAATCGCTCTTTCCCAGTCTCCCAGGCATGAGAAGCTCAGGTCTCCAGAGCTCTTCAGGTTTTGCAACCAAACGTCAGGTGCCAGGGAGCCTAAAGCCCTGCGTGACCCATCCCAACAGTTCAGCCCACCCAAAATCCCCCAAGCCCCTAGAGATAGAAAACCCCAAGCACAGGCATCAGGCACATTAAAATCTTAATTGTCACTGTAAGTCTTCTTCCCAAATTTGCAAGGCCAGGTTTATGTCTTTTAATATTGAGTAAATTAAGCTTGATGCTAAGACATACTGGCTTGGTGATAAATGGTGTGTAGAGAGATGTTTTACGGGGCCATCACGGGGCACTTTATCCATTGCTACTTGCAAGCTTCCAATTCGTTCCTTATTTATTTTCAGAATTAATTTTTATTGATTCCTTCCTCTTCCATTCCCCCAGCCACACAACATGCGGGAAGAACAAACAAAAGCGGGTGCAGGAGGACAGGACATTGGCTGGCTCGAGGGACTGTGGTTGGACTCGGCGTGTCACCCCAGGTCACTGGTTGAATTGGGGCTGGAGGGAGGGTCTCAGGCATCATTAGCCCCCAGCTCCCTGCGACCTGGCCCTGGCTGTGGGTTTGAGTGCTCCTGCTGTATAAACCATCACCCAGGATGGGATGCTCATCAGCAAGAATGAAGGTTGAATAAATAACGGAGAGGGAGCAGAAGGAGCGCAGACATGGCGTGGGGTGGAAACAGGCCCCATTAGTCCTTGTCAGCTGTGGATGGTGATCATGCAGCCCCACAGCTGCCAGCCAGCCCGGCCTGGTGCAAGCCCCCGCTTTAATGCAGGGTTTAGAGTGGGGTTTAAAACATTGGTTTAGAGAGGGGGAAAATGTTTTTTTAAAAAAAAGAACAAAAAAGGGCCCAAATGGAGGAGACGCAGGGGGCAGTGCTGGTGAGCAGCTTCTCCACGGTGGTGTCTCCCAGCCCTGCCCGGGTGAGGGAAGCCAGCGGCCTGGTCATGGGCTGGCGGGGTGAGGGCTGGGGCCCAGAGCCCAGCCCTGCTGGCAGGGGACACCCCGGGCACACGTGGGGCACCAGGGAGGCCCCGAGCCAGGTCAGCCGGTGGGTTTGGGGCCCTGCTGCAGCCCCAACACTGTGGCTCCCCGGGCCTGGCCCTGGCACCAGCCCCCCTCAGCGCAGTGGCCCTGGAGGCAGGGTGTGCGGGGGACAGGACACCCCTCAGGGGTCTCAGGGATGGGGGGACTCAAGTCACCCTGAGGGGGGTCAGTGCTGCAGGGGTTTGGGGCTGGGCTGGGGCATCGCGAAGGAGTCAGGGCTGGGCAGGGGCTCAGTGCTGTGAGGCCCTAGGGCCGTGCAGGGGAAAGGGCCTGGGGAGCCTCGGTACCCCCAGGGGGGGACATGTGGGGACCCCACACTGGGGACCCAGTGACACAGGGGGGGTGGGAAGGCTGCGGCGGAGCACAGCTGCCACAGGGCAGTGGGGTTTCCTGCAAGGTGTCCCTCCATGCTGGGACATGGGGGACTGCACAGGCCTGTCCTAGAGGACCTCTGCCCTTGAACAGCCAGACTGTGGCAGTGGCCATGACACTCGGTGGCTGTGTTTCCTCACACTCCTCCAGAAACGCCGCAGTGGCAGTTGCTGTCTGGTCTGAAGGCGATGATTGTCGGGGTGGGTGCCTGTGACCACGGATGCCACCTCCTCCCGGTGCAGTGCCACCCACTCTGCGAAACTGATGGGAGGGCACAGGAGGAATCGCTGCAATTAACCTCTGATGCCCTGACTAATCAGCTGGCACAGCATCCAAACACAGCTCCTTTGAGCATGGTGAGCACAAGTTGGGGGGAAAGTGGCCACTTGAGAGTACTGAGTGCCCCCTTCTCTCCCCTCCCCATGCACTTGCATTAGAGGGCCTGAGTGCTTTTATTTTGCTAAACCACTTTGAAGTGGAAACCAAATTGCATGTCTCCCTCTTTCCCCCAACTCCTCTGAGCCCTCCTGGTTTTAATTAGTTCCATCTGATGTTCAGAGGCTTCCCAGAAATAAATGTGCTTTTAAACAAGTTGAAAAAAATGTTGGTGGCAGAGCACAGGGAGCTGTCTCACCGACACACAGACTGACAAAGGACATGCGGTGAGCACAGTGCTCTGCCTTCAGCCAGGCTCAATTTCTCCATTTGGCCATGGAAACAGCCCTGCTGTGCACGTTTTCCGTGCCCATCAGCTGAAGTTTGCAGCCTTTGAGCAGTATGCTGAGGTAAAGAACCATGGAGAAAGATGTGTCAGCCTGCTTGCTGTATAGGCTTCAGTGTTCTTCCTTCTGCTCCTCCACCTGCTCGTGCTTTGCTCTATGCGTTCTGTCTATAGTTAGCCCAGGTAGAAAGAAGCAGTAACAGAAAAGAAACAGTATCTTGTAGGCATCTTGTCTCATTGCTTACAGACACTTCACCTTGCTGTATACAGACCTTTGTTGAGAAAGACTGCATCATCACTGTCTGAGTGTGGAATAAAGTCTTAACTCAGCGCAGACACTGGGTAAGCAGAAAAAGAGGCCACAGTCTTGCAGGAATGGTGCTAGTCAGAACCCCTTGGGACAAAAGGGACGAAACGCCCTTTAGGGCTTGCACTGCATGTCTTCCCTCCTCTTCTCCCTGTTCCCCCCTGAATTCCTATGCCACATACGGTCCTCAGGACAGGCTGCTGGTGGAGAGTTTTATTCCTACATAGGTTAACTTTTACCTTGGTTTCCCTTGTTCTGATAAGTAAAGCCAGTAATCTTAGCAGTGTTTGCTCTTTTGATTTGGGAAACAGTGAGTTGGAGCATATCCCTCTTATCTTGTAATTAATCTGCTGTCTTCCGTTCCAGTTGTCAGGTATTAAACTGCAGTGTGGCTGTGACAGGTGAACAAGCTGACTGTAACTGCACCTCCTGGTCCTGCCAGTGTCCCAGTAAGATTCCAGGTGCTCTTACTGCAGCCTGGGCTCATCTTGCAGGAAGGGAACAACAGCCTTCTTCAGACAGCCCGTCCTATGTGCTCAAAACCACTTAAACGAGCCACACGTGGAGGGGTAAGTCTTATCCTGCCAACATGAAATGTGTGTATTTCCCATCTGCCTCCCCTCCATAGGGCACCCCCAAGTCTCCCTTCTCCAAGGGGTCTCGATGCTGCAGAAAGCTCCCACCACTCTGCAGCTGGGTGGTGATTCCCTGGGGAGGCTGTCGCCTGCCTCTGTGATGTAGGGTTTGGGCACCAGTTTAGTGCTGGCTTGTCGTCCCCTTGTCACATGCCCCGGGCCTGTCCATTGCATGTTCAGGGTCACTGTGACCCTCTGGCTCTGTTGCACCCAACAGGTACCACTTGTTATGGCCCCAGGCAGTGGGGTGTCACACACTGACCGATGTTCAGGTACTCCAGGAGTTCCTGTGGTTGCCCCGTGTGTGTGCAATGCTATATAATACTACATGTGCCTGTCTGGACCCTGACTCGGATCCTTGGGTCCCCGTTTTGCAATTTCCTACATGTTTATAGATATTGGAAATATTAGGCTGGGAGGGGTCCACAGACACCCAGTTGTTAAAACCCTCCCTCTCCCACATTAAGGCAGGATCATGTATAACCACAGCCTCAGCTTTGGGAGAATTCAGCTCAAAACCCCAACTTGCAGCACACAGCACCTCTGAATTTGGGCTATACCAGCGAGGACTATACCCCAAAGAGTGCAATAATGGAGGATCTGCCTTTACTTGCACCTTGGGAACATCCCTAACTGAGACGGCAGGGCCGTTGACCAGCCAGGAAGGGGTTAACGGGCTCTGCTGGATGTGAAGGAAGGGGCGGGCGGTTCTTCCTTCTCTCACAAAATGGCGGGAAGGTGGGGAGCCTCCTGAGGCTGCACAGAGCTGGAGGTAGCCCTCTGTTTGATCAGACGGGGTCTGCTTGTGGCTTTTTTTATGCTCAAGTTCCAGCAAAATGCTGGTCTGAGATCCAGGTATTGCTGTCCTCCTTTTCTCTCTTCCTGAAAGATTAAGTTTGTAAAGAGCCTGGTTTTCTCGGTTGTTTTTTCAGTCCCAGGTAGGATTGCAAGTAAACACAGAGATTGTGTCTTTTTTGGGTAAATACACCTATGTAAGCTATGTAAAAATCGCATGTTTTCCTTGAGGACCTGGGGAAGCTGTTAACGCAGGCTGCAGGGTTTGGGCATGGGTCTGGATGAAAGTAACTCAGTTCTGGTGGGTTTTGTGTGCAAGTGGCTGGGACGCAAATCTTAAGTGTAGGCTAACTTGGTTCTTGGTGAACACAGGTAAACCTCTGAGACTGTGCAGTAACTCCACTTAGACTAGCAGCAAATTCAAGATTTGCTGTCTGCCTTCCAGCTTTATACCTGTATGTATTTTGTTTTATTTTTTTTTGTTGAAAATATCTGTCAGTTCAGTGTATTTGTCGGGGTAGAAGATTCTGCATTTTGTTAACAAAAGCTTGCCAAACACAAAAATCCTCAAGTGCCAGAAGGCTGGTGGAGCCCCACTCAATTACAGTACATCTCCTGAAGTGATTTCCTCCTCCAAAGAACTCTTCTGCTATCAAGTATGACTATGTGGTGTCACATTAGTGAGAGCTTTGCAGCTGTGATTCCAGCTGCTCTTTCCTGGACAGTGTCCTGTCTGTGAATGATTAAAAATATATGAAGCAACAAGCAGATTTGATCACTTGGCCCGTGTTGTATCCACAGACAACAGACTGGGAGGAGGAGAGCAGGCTTTAAGGGAAGGATTTTAGAGCATGTTTCAGTGCTCTAAAATCTACGATCTATGGAAAAGATGAAAATGCATTATATTTGTACACTGTTGCAAAATGTTGTGTGTCAGTTTATTATGCAAAAAACCCCCCAAACCCTTGGAAAGCTTCAGTTTTTATAACCAGACATTCTCATTTTGCTTTCAGATCTGGTTCAAGACCTGGAATTTGCTCTCTGAAGCCCTGAATGATCTGGGAGTCAAGGTAGGCTTGTGAGAGGGATGATGGGGCAGTGTAGATTTTCTCAGAATGAGTGCTGGTACTGATAACTTGCAAATTATGGCTCAGTGCAGTCATGGTTAATTAAAGGCAGCCTGTGCGGGTATTGAAAATGCAGTCACTGAACAAGGAAATAGGAAACACCATTTTCTCCCAACTTGATGATGATTGTGCTTGTTTCTGTTTTGCACTTCATTAGCCCTTCCTCCGTGCACCTCAAAGTTTGATCTTAAGAAAGAGAGTGTTTTTTGCCATTTGGTCTTGGATTTTTTTTTGGAGTTGGAAGTCAACAGCATAGCCTGGATGATACCTAGTCAGGTTGGTTTGCATGTCTTTGGGCTGTCACAGGATGCAGGTTCTTACCTCTTGGCTGTCTTGCCTTTTGGCATGTGGCTGAAAAGATGATGCCTGAGTGCAGGATGGTGTGTTGCTGTGCTGGCTGAATGAGAGGAAAAACTTCTAGGATCACCCAGTGGAAAACAGAATTTACAATCCACCAGTTTGGTTGCTTCTCGTGTAGGTATGATTGGGTGTTTCAGGGCCCCCAAAGAGCTTCTTGCAGTTATGTATGTCCCAGTTTCCACTGGTGATTGCAACACTCAGACCATGAAATGAGGACAGGTGCCTAAAGTCTCCTCTACTTTGCAGTAGCCATTCAATCAAGATGGACAGATTCTGTGATATGCCATTGATGTAATTCTCATTTTAAACATAGATATTTTTATATCTTTGTCTATTAATCTGTCAAAACAAAAGGTTGGAAACTCTGGAAAGATGTTGTAATTTTCGGTATTGCTTAGGACAGGTTGAGTCTGTCAGAATCAGACACACCAGTCCTTTGAAACAGCTGTGTTGGGGATTAAAAGGTGCAAGAGAATACTAAGGCACTGCAGTGCTCAGCTGAAGGCTACTCACTTAAAATTCATCCTGTGCCAATGAGATGTGCTGGGTAATTAACACTGGTGAAGTAAGTGTGAGGAGAGCTGAGACATTGGGAGCTTTGAAATGTTACTTCTGCAGAGAGACCAGGTGAGTGAGTCCACATGTGCTTTGTGGTCCTGGAGACCTGTGCCTTCAGGCTTCATCTCAATTGCCCATCGTTTTCTTTGTTCTACCTGTGCCATGTATCTTCCTCCTCTTTCCACAGTGCTGCAGTTAGCACTTTTTGCCCCCAGCACTGCATCAGGCACTAATACATTGATCTTTGTAAATATATTAATGATGTTCTTGTCACAGGGTTTTAGTTGTTTGGACAGTGCTCATGTGCAGGCCTAATCCTGCTAAATGCACGGCATCCAGGGAGACACTGAGTACCCTGGTCTCTCATTAGCTTCTGCAGGTCTTGGTATCTCACCGGGGTCAAGCCCAGCATGATTTGTACCAGCTATTGAAAATGAGATGTTTGAGATGCTCTGCAGCTTCTGGCACTTCTTTTGCATGTGCTGTGGTCTGGTCAACCCCAGTGCTGACTGAGTGGGTTGATTCCAGTTATGTGGTCTCCCTGGACTGTTTCCTGACCTGCTTGTCCTGCCCCATGTCTGTCTCTACCCTCCGGGCCCTTTAAGCTCTCTTAACCTGTTTTTTTTTCCATCTTTGTTTCTCCTTTTCTTTGTCACCTCCCACCATGCAGATCCTCTTTTCCTGCTCTTCATGTTAAACTGCCTTGGTACAATATATCCTCAAAAATAGCTTGAAGCTATCTGGGAAAGTAATTTCACCAGAGAGATGTGAAATTTTTGGTAAAAGATGACTTGATGGAATTGTATAGTTTCAGGTATCAATTCTTGAATGGGAATTTATCTATGCTGTTGCAGTTTAGTTGGAATGTTTTATTTGAGCTTTGATTTCGGCTGCTTTGATTATAGTGAAAATGTTGTCAAGATAATGCTGAGTCTTCAGAGTAGAACAGAGCCAAATTTAGAGATCTGTTTCACTGAGTATGAGATTTGTTTTTCCAGCAGTTGAAGGATCTATCCAAGCTTTTGCCTAATTTTCTGGGTATGGTGAGATGTCCTAGCAAATGAATGCGGTATCTTACTGAAGTTTGCAAAATCACGACAATGTTATAACTAAGTTAACTTAAGGCAAGACCTTGGTCTTAAAATCCAGTCAAATTAACTAGCAAGAGGAGTTGAATTCTCTGAACAACGCTGCCAGTTCTCTGCATCTTTGTAGTTATATATTCTTTTCTTAAAAAGTACTTTCTCCTTGGAAAAGGTATACCATCTTCATTGGCTAGGGAAGCTAGAATTGACTCTTTGGAAAACATCTCTAATAGAATTTTGTAGTATGCTGGTTTTACTTTCAGATTTCTTTCAGTTGCAATAATATTTTAACAGTTGCTTCTGACAATTGTGGGCAAATATTTGTAGATCTGTATGCTCCCTGTAGTGGATGTTGTCTCTAATCCTAAACAAAGCTTTTAAGACTGTGGGCTTTGTGTTTTCATGGAAGTTGCTTTTTATCGTATCTTGTATAGCTATAATTGAAGACCAAAACCCTGTGAATACATACTTATAAAACTGATGCCCTATCCTTTAATAAATAAATACATGACGCTGTGATAGAGCATCCTGAGTAGTTAAGCAACAGCAGAACAGCCCTGTGCTCTGCTCTGGGTTCCCCGAGTATAGCCTTGTACAGGACAGCACTTAAGTATGTGCTTAACTTCAGACACATGAGTAGTTGCACTGAACTCAATGCATCTACTACAGGTTTGAAGTAAAGCACTTGCTGAACTGCTTTGCATGGTTGGAACATATAAAACTTCCATAAATCAGAAATGACTGCATTCCACCTTTCAGCCCTGCAGAAACCTGTTTTAAGTCCTTTAACATAGGCATTTTGCTACATCATATGGCCCAGTGAGCTGTCCTGAAGGCAGCCTTGCAGAGAGTGTCTCATAATCATCTTCAACAGAGCATGGGGAAGCTGAAGAAGTTCAGATCTAAATTAGTCATCTGTTATGCTGCTTCTGCATGCAGTTGTACGTGAGCCCTTGATGAGGACTGGCTATTAGGAAAGGAAGGAGCTTGTCTGCGAAGCCCTTCTCTGGGAAAAAGTGTGTTCTGACTCAAAGCAACATTGCGTTATACTGTTTTATTAGTGTTTATAAAAACATCTTTCACATATTCCTGCACATTGCGCTGGGAGAGGTGAAATCCTTTTCCTTTTCCTTTCATGAAAAGAAGCGGTGCGGGGGGAGTGGGAGGTAACTGGTTAGCTTTGCAGCTCAGCTGGTAGACTGTCTGGAAGGGAGCCAAGGGGCCTGGGTTCAGTCCTCTGATAAGTCATCAATTTCTTTCTCACCAAAAACATCTGGTTTTGGATGCTGAGTTATGAGCTAATATTAAATACAAAAGTTTATAGCATCACATATATAATATTGTTGATTAGAAGCATCAAGTAAAGTAATTGACCAGAGGGGACTTGGTGTGAGCAGCTGGTAGAGCATCTGGAGGGGAGCCAAGGGGCCTGGGTTTAATTCTCAGGTCATCTATTTCTTTCTCACCAGAAACATCTGGATTTGGATGCTGCAAAGCTACAGGCTATTGTCTCATGCAAATGTTTCTGGGATCGCACTTTTTCATGGTTAATGTGATTCCAGGAACATTTCCATCAAATATCTACACCCAAAGAATCCTGTAAGAGTGTCAAGGAAAAGGTGTGTTCCTGGACCCTGCTAAAATCAAAAGCGAAGTTCCCTTCTGTGGAGTTGTGATTCTGTAGAGATGCTGTTTGGAGCAGCTCGAAGCCTGTATTTAAGGCTGCCCCTGCAAACCTGACGCTGTCCTGATGCACAGCAGGTGAAGGGGGTTCGGTCTGCCCGTGTCAGGGCTGCGGTGGCTGCCAGGCTGCTGCGCAGGGGCCGTGTCCCCGGCGGTGTGGGGGACGCTGCCCGGCCCCGCTCCGAGCAGCCTGGGCACTAGGTGTCACACGAGGCTCACGCTTGTGCTGGCCGAAGCCTGGGGACAGTCCCCTGGCTCCCCGGGCTTCCCACAGCGTGGGCACTTACTGCTGTGGGCACCTGTTCTCGGTGCTGTTCGCAGGAGATGCGTTTATCTGCTTTCTGAAGATGCTTTGGTAGAGGCTAGATAAGCAAAAAGCGAGCTCGGGTTTAGAGCAGGCTGTCGCTGCTCTCTGCCTGTCCTTAGCTCCTTTCCCCCGTGATTGCTCCGTCACAGCGGGAGGGTGGAGGCCTCCGGTTACTCTGGGGAAACAGGGTAAATCGTCTCAAAGGGAAAGGAGGCCAATTCCTAAAAATTGCCTTTTACCCATAGTGCAAAGTTCTGCCTGGATTTCCCAGACAGTGGCTGCAGTTGGCAAGGGAGGGGGGGTGGATCTCACCTGTGGCAAGCTTGATCCCCTCTGTTAACGCAGTAAAGTGACACAGATTAGTGCGAGCTGAAGATCTGGCCTCTGGATTAAATCAAGGAGCTATTAATAATTTAGCAATGAGTGTGATTTGCAGGTGATCAACCAGGATGGAGGTTCAGCATACAGCTCGGGAAAACTCTGGTTTTACACCATTCTGCTGTCAGCCTCTGCAGTTCCTTTTTGGTGGCTCTATGCCTGCGTAATCTGCCAAAGTCTCTCCTGAGCCAGTGGAGAGATGGCTCTGGCCTGATCTGTTTACTGGAGGGGCCCATGGTTGTGGATCTCTGGCTCATTTGCATTCTGGAGTTCAGATAGTCTCTTATTTAGCTACTCTTATTTAGCTATTGAGCTGTGCTAACGTGAGAAGACACTGAGGAGTGAGCCATGCTCCAGTCCTTTCGCATTTTTGCCTTTAATTTATTAGGAAGAGGTACAGCCATCTCTCCTTAATTATTCTGCCATAATTCTCACAAGGATCTCTTCTTGGTTTTGGTTAAAGAAATAAGTGGCCAAATGGAAATAAAATATTACTTTACCTGACTTTACCAGCTGAAGTGGTTTAGAACATCATTACTAGGCTAATTCCACTATTCCTGCCCCTTCTTCTGAATAAAAATACCATTTAAAAAAAGAATCAGAATGGGACATTTCCAGAGGAATATTACATTTCATAAGTATGGATTTTAACAGCCAATCTCAACCAAACAATGCACTGTATGGTGCCAGAAATAATAAATCAGTGCAGCCCTCAGGACTGAAATGGAGAATTCCCTCTCCCCTTGTAGCTCCTTGGAACTTTAATCTGAAATATGCCACGAATCAAAGGATAACTTATTGGTACACAGGAATTCCCATGCTTGGTCAAATCTGATTTCCACAGAGTCTAGCACTTTGCTGCTAGCAGTGGCCAGAACCAGATGCTGTAGAGAAAAAGACCAAAAAGAGTTGTTAGTGGAGGAATGTTTGCAGTAACATGCCTGCAGAGAACACTTAATTTTGCTAACTTTCATCATTTAAGAAGGACTTCAGTGCACCTGATCTTAGCCATGTAGAAATTACTGCCCAGTCCTGCAGACTTCCTTGTTAGTGGAGAGAGACACAGGAGTCTCCAGAAGGCAATTCACCTCCTTTTAAGATATATTAAGGTTTGTTATTGATTTGACTAGAGGAAGCCTTAATGCTGTCTAAAGGCAAGTCCCTAAGCTAAGGCACAAGGATTCCTAGTGACCTTTTTCTGCCCATAAGAGTGGACACTTCTGTCACAGCATCCTTCACAGGTCTTAGCTATGGAGGGACATACTCACCTCCAGATGATTTCGTCTTATTGTGGGGGCTTTAAGATTGGGAAGGGAAGTGATCCAGCGGCTATCACCCAGGACTGTTGCTCTGTTTCTTATGCAAAAATGCTCTATTATAATTTGGGGCAAATCTGATAGCTTCGAGGCAGTTGGGAACTTGCCTCCCACTTATTACAAAGAGGCAATGAAAATGGTTGCAAACAAGACAATTCTTGCTCACGGAGGTTTTGCAGGGTGGGAAGTTCTCTTCTTGAGTCTGGTCAGTGTGCCCTGCTCGTGAGAGGACATTCTGAGGGCTTTTTCCCTGGTATTTTATTTGTTAAGTCCTGATCCAACCCTGAATGTGCTTCTGGGGTTGAGCAGTGGGGATAGGTGGTAAATTTGGTTTCAGAGCTGCTCTTGTAGATGTGTCATGCCTCAGTTCCTCTAAAAGGCCCATTTTTGTATAATGAGACAATTCAAATAGGATATGGGATTTATCTTTGCTGTGCATCATTCTGTGTACTGCTTTTAAGCTGTTTCATAACGGTAGGAATTTGAAATGGAAGAATCATTATTTTTGTGATCTCTCATTGTGTGATGATCTCACCAGAACTAAAATAATTTGCACTGTTAGCTGGGAGTTGTTTCAGAATCTGCCTGTTCCCTTTCTGCTTTGGCTGAAATGGTGCAGACGCGGTGTTGCACCAGGGCAGGGTGTACACAGTGTGCTGCTCTCACTTCGATTTCACAGTATTCGCCTTTAGTTTGCTTATTTTGACCACTGGGCAGTGATTTATTTTTTTTCCAGAGCTGCCCACAATGGCTGCAGTTTTTCTGATATATATAACTCGTTCAGGACTCATTTACTTCCTCTGTTTTTCACTACACTGTATTTGTCAGGGTGAAATTTGCTCTTTATGAAAGAGGGAGGTTGTTATTTTCTCCTGACTCACCTTCCTGTATAATTATCTAGCTCTGATGTGCCCCAGGCTATGTAAGATCTCACTATTACTGTTATTAATAGCACTCCCCCATCCCAAGCATGTACATTTGCAGCAACATCCCAGCGTTTGCAGGCAAGGCCAACCACAGAGTCAACAGGAGGACTCTATTATACATGTGCTTAAGTGTTTGCAGGCACTGAAGCTTAGATTTTCACAAGCAATTAGTGATGTTGTGTGCCTCAGCTTTGATGCCTCATTCAACACGTTTTAGACGGGGCTGTTTATTGCAAAGCACTGAGCTCTGGCCCTTTGAGTGTTGGGCCCCTTTCAGGTGTCTGGCCGGGCAATCGGAACTGGAGGAATTTGCTGGTCGCTCAGCTCTTGTGTTAAGAGCTCTGGCAGGGAGCTTGTCAAATGGTGTGTGTCTGTAAATGCCTTGGCTGGACTGAATGCTAAATGAATTATTATGCACACTCTTCCCCCTCCCTTTTCTTACAGTACACATCCTCAGTTCTTTTCTGTATCTATATTAGTGCAGATCTCTTACATGATTTCATGGGACATAGTTGTCATTCAGCATTGTGGTGTGCTGACCTATTTCTGTCCCTCTCTAGACAATATATTATGTCTGTAGATATCTATCCCTATTCAAAAAAAGAAATATATATTTTAAAAGTAGTCATGTGGAAATAAAGTACTGAGTTTATTATTTTCAGTTACAGTATAAAAGTACCACCTAATCTATCCTTACAAAATGCTGTTTGCTTGTTGGACCGGAGACAGTACTCTTTGGACAAATGAATAAAATCCCTTTTCTTTCAATGTATATCCTGCAGGTATATTTTAAGAGAGGAATTTCCATGATAGTGTTACCAGGCTTGTCTAAGCTCATGTTCAGGACTGGGTGCCTGAACAGTTTTGAGGTAGGCACATCCGTGTTCAGTTAGTATGAGTTTTATACTTAATTCTTTTAAGTGAAGAAATCTTGGGTTAAGCTTAGAATCGGAGAAGGATTAAATGGCTTTTGAAGAAGGGAGTATTGGCTGTCTGCTGGGAAAGGCAGTATAAAAGTGAGACTGGGCTTGGGTTGTGTTTTGATCAAGAGCCAGTTTCAGGTGCTGGTGAATAGGATTTGAAAATGGGTCTTGTACAGCTGATTGTACAGTCTGTGCAGCTTAAGCTAAAATAATAAAGCCCAGGATCATGCAGATATTTCAGTGGGAGTTGGAAACCTGAGCTGGATCTGAGCCCAGCGCTGTGGTGAAGAGCTGGGGCTGTCTTGTGGCCCAAATGGAGGCAACCCATCAGGGGATTGTATTAGAAATATAATGAGTTCTGTTTGATTCTGGATTAACTTTAGCTGACAGTTAACACGTCAGGGATTTTGGCAATGGTGAATTCTGTTCCTTTTCTCCAGTCCCTCTCCTTAGGGCAGATTTCAACAAAAAAGTGAATTCTCTGTACGAGGTGAACTCTCTGGAAGACTTAAGAGCCTGTGGTTCAGATGCAACCTTCCCATCAGTGCCCAACAGATGTGTTATAAAGTGCTCATGAACTATGTAGAAGTGCTGCTGTTTTGAACTCCTGCAAACAGTCAACAAATTCACATGGGAAATTAAATGAGTGTAATTTTGTGGAGAGATACTGAATGTGGCTGCTAAACGAGCACCACAAAAATAAAACACAACCAACAAGGGCGGTTTGCTAGAGCAGCTGGGGAGGGGCATAAATGACAACTGAAGGATATGATGACTTGTAAATTGGCTCCTCTGATTGCTTAAAAACTTGTCTTCACTTTAGAGAAGACTTGGCATTTAGTGGGAGCCTGCAGGGGTGCCGTTGGGGTGCAGAGTAGCAGGGAGGGATTTGAAGGGCTGGTGGGAAAACAGCATGGGCCAGGGAGATGTAAAGGGACTATAAGTGGAGAAGAGCTAGAGAGGGCTGGAAGGCCTGAAGCATGCTGGGGGGAGAAAGGGGGGCCGTGAGTATAATTGGGAATGATATTCAGAGGTATGGCTGTTAGTGCGTGGCTGTGGCTCCAGGTCATGGCATCTGTTAAGGCCCATCTAGCATATGTATAAATCCAAGCATGTCCTTTACTGCTCCTTGCTGTGGAAGGATGCCAAATGGTTCCCATTGCATGAACTTTCCAGGAGTTTCATGGCATTGTTCTGATATCGCAGGAAGCGCAGGCTGTCTCCAAGTTTGTGTAACCCCAACCTCTGCCTCTGCTCAGTTTTGAACCTTGCCTTCATCTATAATACCCAATTAGTGTTTTGAAGTGTGTGTGTGGGAAGAAACCAAACAACCTTTCAGACTGTTGAAAAATGGCTTTTTACTTGCATGGAAATTGCTGCTTACAAATACATTTTCATTTGTAGTGCCTATTTTGAAATAAAAAGATCAAGTTGTATCTCAACCATCTAAACAATATTGAAATGGGTATTCACCTGTCATGTAACTTTAATCTTTTTTTGGTATTTTTAATACGTACTAAATAAGAACTTTTGAGGAAAAGTGAAATTGTTTAACTTAAAACATATTGACATGAAAACAGTTTTGAGGGCAATTTGGATTTCACTTTTGAGTTCTTTTGGCCCGACCCTGTTTTCTTGGAAGGAAAAGTCAACATTTGAGCTAGGGCTCTAAAGCCTGGTCCTGTTTCTACTACTGAAGCTTCAATCATGATTTTTTTTATTCCCCTGGGTAACTGTTAAGAAAACCACAAAGTTCTGTGGGTTTCAGTATAGTTACCCCTGACTTTGGTCTGGAGTGATGTGTCTGCAGAGCACAGGGTACTTCCTGAAAACACGGAAACGATTGCCTAGCCTGTGTGATACGGGCTCCTTTTCATTCATGTCCTCTGCGAATGTGTTCTCTTCCTTGCTGGGAATACCCGCTTGACCATCTGGTTTATGTTTGCTTTGCTCCTGCCGACAAGGAGAAGAACATTTCGGAGGGGCTGGGGAGGAAGGGTCTTGCGGGAGTCCTGTTCCTCGTGTAAGCTAAGCCCAATCAGCAACACGCCGGGGGGCCTGCAGGCGCTTCCTGCTGACCTTGCGTGGCCTCTATTAGCAGAAGCAACGTGGCACCCAAAGCGCGGAGGACTGCGGTATGTGCTGGCCCAACATCTGTTGATAGTATGGGCTGTGTCATAACAAGGAGTGCTTTAATCATGTAATGAAAGCCACATTCCTGTAATTGTATAATATATGGACACGGCTTTGTAACATCACTTGTCTGAATGTGATACAAATTGGATGCAGAAGCTTAGCCTCTTTGGAAACAGCTTATTTGAGGATTATTATTTTGTTTATAATATGATTTCAGTTGACTCCCTCATTTGAAGCCCTTGTATTTACCTTGATATTGCATTGGGATTAACCCCTCACAGCTCTGCTTACCTTGACCCTGCCTGGTACCCACAGCTAGTGGGCAGGCTGAGCCCTGGTTCAGTAGTTTTCACGTCTGGGTGGGTAATAAAGGTATTCCCAGCTTGAGCAGTTATAAATGGCACAAACCCTTGTTCTTCAGAGCATGAAGCAACTGCTGGTTGATTGGGATTAGGAAGGGGTATAGCACAGGCCTTCTTGCACCCTTACCAGAGACAAATACTGATGGCCAGGAAGAACAAAATGGAGAGCTGGTCCATCTGGGACCTGACAAACTGCAGCAGATGGGCAGTGGACCTGCAGAGGATTTGTTCTGCTGGGAGCAAAGCCACTGCTGCTCTCTGCTTCCTGGAAGAGCAGAGACACACCAACCTTGTTCAAAGCAACAGCAGCCTTCCCCTTAGTACTGTCATGGAGTGAAATGGAATAGAAATCCCTTTATCTAGCAGCTGATGCTTAGACTCTGGTGTTCTGATGTTGAATTGCTTTGATGCTCCTTTTTAGGATGAAGGACTTGATTTCAAACTGATTCTTTCTTTGCCTTCTGTGAACTGACTTTTCTTGCTGGTGTCCTCAATCTAAATGGGACAGTACAAACCAGTCATGGGAGTCAGGTCTGCTGAGAGATTTTACAAGCCATGAACTTGAATTTAAAAAAAAAAAATAAATCACTCGTATTTGAGCAGGGAAGTGGAGGAAGGAAGACACTTGATTGCAACAAGAATCAATTTCCTCTACTTGCATTCCTGGCTATTTTTTTCTCTTCCCCTGATGATTACAGGTACTGTGTTTCTGGTTTAATTGGGGATTTTCCCACCCAGTGCAGAAGCAGGCTGAAAGTTGTACAGCCTTTTTACCCCCTCACATAATCACCACTGGGCTTTTCCGGGGCGGTTTGGCTGACTTCTCCTTGCATCATCATCCCATTTGAAGTGCAACAAAATATTGATTTCTTGAACTGTACTGAGGGGTGCACTTGAGCTTCATATTTCTTGGCTGAAGCCATGACTTCAAACAGGCTCTGTTTTTTGACCTGTTGAATTTGTAGGCTTGAGCAGTTCTTAACTTCACGCCGAAGACAGTAGAAGGGCAAAGCTGCACATCCTGCAGTGTTTTGCATGTGCTGATAGTGATACTTTAGGGCAGCCTTTCCTTAGAGATTTCAGAAATTAAATGCTATAGGCTCTATTTCACAGGCACTAGCTCGGGGCATAGAGAGGTACTTTGCAGAGGATCATGAGACCAGGGAATGAATCCCTAGGGCAGGGAAGAGGCTTCCCATGTCCTAATTCTCTATCCACAGGGCCATGCTGCTCAGACCGCAGGTGCTCAGCCTCCCGTGAGCCTGTTGTGGCAGAGGGATGCAAATAGTTTCGCTCCTGTTTATACTAATATAACTCTGGTAAATCTGCTGAAGCCAGTAAATCTGCTGGATTGAAACAGCCCGAAATGAGGAAAGATCTGTGGATGAACCTTTCAAAAAGTCCAGGACCCCTGTGGGTCTGGGCTCTTTGATAGCATCCTAAACTGGGTTTCAGCAGCCCTGCAGTTTGGAGGACACTGGCTGAATGACCTTGGGAAACTTGTTTCAACTTCCTTGGTTTCTGGAGCTATTGAAGTGAAAGCCCTTTTAAAGAAACATAAATGATCAGCAAGTGCCCAAAGTGAACAGTGTTAGAGTGGTGTTTGCTCTAGCAAAAAGCTCTTTTTGCTTCTAGCAAAAAGAGGGGCACCTGAAGAAGAGGGTGGGCTTAGTTGTGACCTCCTTTGGAGCAGGCTGGTACAGATGAAAGCATAAAGATGTTACTTAGCCCCATGTGCTGTGTAGGTGCCTGCATACCTGCATGCATCCGAACACATGTCCACATACATATACATATATGTCTATCAGACCCTGTGGATGTGTGTCCAGACACCTGCATGTATGTAGCTGCAAAACTGCTGCTTTTATAGTTGTGCTTCTTTCCAGGGAGCAAAGGGTGTTAGATGGGAGAGAAGAAATTTGTTGAGGAGTACAGAAGTGGTAAGAAGCAGACAGTGTTTGTATGACAGTCAGGTGGCTTGAATATGAAATTTCACCCTTCAGGGAAAGTTCTGGACAGACAAGAAAGAAGCAGGATTGCCCCAGAGAATACTTCCGGTGCAGGTCCAGAAAGCCTAGAGTGAGCACTGATGGTATGATATCAGCTGGATCTGCATAGATTCCCTTTTGAATGTTGTAAACTAGTGAGATTGCTCAGCTCTTGTTGTTTGGTGGCTTCAGCAAGAAGTTACATCTGATCTCCCTCTGGTCCTCGTGTGGGCCTTGCAGGTATTTGAAAGTGGTGGTGATACCTGCTGGGCTGTGGACAGAGCTATGCCAGCTCCCTGCTGGGGGCTGAGCGCTTGGTGTGCTTGCTGCACCCGGAAAACTGGAAAGAAAGAAAGAAAGACTGGATCAGGGACAGGGAAGGGGTCTTACCCCTGTACTCAGCACTGGTGAGGCCGCACCTCGATTACTGCATTCAGTTTTGGGCCCCTCACTCCAAAAAGGCCATTGAATGACTCGAGTGTGTCCAGAGAAGGGCAACGGAGCTGGTGCAGGGTCTGGAGCACAGGTCTGATGGGGAGCGGCTGAGGGAACTGGGGGGGTTTAGTCTGGAGAAGAGGAGGCTGAGGGGAGACCTCATGGCCCTCTACAACTCCCTGAAAGGAGGGTGCAGAGAGGGGGGATGAGTCTCTTGACCCAAGGAACCAGCGCCAGGACAAGAGGGAATGGCCTCAAGCTGCGCCAGGGCAGGGTCAGACTGGCTCTTAGGAAGGATTTCTTTGCAGAAGGGGTTGTTGGGCGTTGGAATGGGCTGCCCAGGGCAGGGGGGGGAGTCCCCATCCCTGGAGGTGTTTAGAGTCATGTTGACATAGCGCTGAGGGATATATGTAGTTGGGAACTGTCAGTGTGAGGTTAATGGTTGGACTAGATGATCTTCATGGTCTTTTCCAACCTAGATGATTCTGTGATTGTGTGAAGGGCAGCTTGTGTCTGCTGCAGCCGTGGTGTCTTGCGCACAGGAAGATGATGCAGTCAGTATAAGGACCCCTCCATTCCCCCCACCTCTCCCTTCACCCTGTTGTTTCTTCCTTTGGAAGGTTCAGCAGTTAAATATGCTCAAGTAACAGGTCCCACCAGCAGATGAAGTTCCTCCCTTCATTTGCAGTGAGAGCTGTCAACTGAACAGGCTCGTTCCATGTCAGTGCCTCATGTGCTGGTCTGCTCAGTCTCATGTCTCATTTGTTATTGCATTGTTTGAAGGTTTTTCTAGCTCCTCCTTAAGTAGTGTGACCGGCTTGGTTGTGTCTTTGTCTTGTTCTGTCTTTTACTGAGGACTCCTGGATCCATCCTGGAGAAAGTGCTGTGCCTCACGCATGTGACTGCTGCTCTCAGGGTTGTGGGTGCAGCGAATCCCACAGCAGTTAACTGGTGTGTAACGAACAGGGCCAGGAAACCTGGCTTTTCTGCTTCTCTTTTATTTTTTTTTTTCCCCCCCCTTGGATACTCTTTCAGGTGGCAGTGGCATGTGTGAAGACACTTGTGCTGTCATCTTCTATGCTGTCCTGGGGATCAACCAAGGAACATTATTGTCATGTCCCTATCATTTCCAAACTTTGAATTTTCTCAAGCCCAGCAAACTCTTGAAATACTGCTTGAGCAGACCTGCTTCACTGCATCTAGCTAATGCTTGGGATCACTCATGTCATCGCAGCTTCCCAGCAGTGAGCAGCCCTTCCCCCAAGGGGATGCACCAAGAGCTGAGGGATCTGAACATCCCTTGGACCTTTCGCTGGCTTCAGCTGGACGGGGGGTGGGTGCTGGGGGAGCCTCTGCGGTTTGCACGCCAGAGGGGAGATGAGCTGCTGTATGTCTAAGACAAGGCACCTTTGTAGGGATAGTGCCTGCATATATAAATGAGGAAGCGGTTTGTGACTTGCAAAATTTATTTTAGTGTTAGTGATGGCACCAAAATATGCCATGGGGAAAACCCTCTTTGTTTTGTTCTGATCCCTAGTGTGTTTTTTTATCCTTATCAAAAAAAGTAAATATTCTCGCCAAACACATTTTAACTCCTGGCTAAACACTCTGGTTTAAAAAATATATTTAAAAGAATGAAGTTACTTCTGGAAAGCTTAGCACAGTTCAACTCTGGGGCACCTGCCCCGCATTTAGAAGTGAATTACCATTCAAAATTTAATTTCGTGTTTTTCCCTTGATGGAAGCATTAGAGGCATTTGACCTGAACTTGTGAAGGACTTAAGTCAACCTGAAATGCCAAATCATTCAAGAGCAGGTTTTCATCCTTAGCTAATGCTTTCTTGCTTTGTTACTGTATCAGCTTGTCCAGTGATGTAGTAAGAAGTCTGAATCTGGATCATGGGTCAGTTTTACTCAGGTAAAAACTTATTTTCCCTAAGGAAATCTCCTATTCTGCATCATTCTTCCAGTGTTTCAGGATGCTGTCTGGAAGGAGGCGTGCTCTGCCTGGCTGCAGTGGTGGAGGGCCACTGTGCTCCCAAAGGAGCCACAGGGCTTCTGTAAAAACAAATGATACAGCCCCCATGCAGCATGGCTTCTGAGGTACTGCAAATAATCCCAGATAGTATTTGGAGATCCATACCTTATTCTTCAGCTCCTGAGGGCGTGTGAAATCTCAGCCCAAGTTTACTCTCTTGCTCCTGAAATGATTCATATTGTTTCTGCCAGGGAAAGGCAAAAGGAAGGAGCGGGAGAGGGGAACCCGTTTGCAAACACTTGTGAAGGAGATGGCATGGATTTATATTCTAATGGGGGGATGTCTGATAGATATTTGGCTGTGGGACATCTGAATGAATACAATCTGATGAGTTTCATTAAGGCTACACCTCATTCTTTTAATTAACTTCTTGTTCTTGTCCTTGGTGAAGTAGTAATTATTTTTTAATTAACCCAACACTGCATTGCAGAGCTAGCCAACCCTAGCCTCATCTCACAGAGAGGTGTCATAAGAATTAAGTTAATTAGCTTGTCACCATCCCTGTAAAATATGTCTGTGTTTGGCAAAAAGAAAAAAAAAAAACCCTATGCTGTTCCAAGGTTAATTAAAAAACATGGTGCACAGAAGTGCACAGAGCGGCAGATCCTGGGGTTTGGCTACTGCTGTGATTTGCATCCTATGTGGGCTCAGAGGCAGAAAACCGATGTATTGCTGGCAGAACTCACTGATTCCTAGTGGTCCTCTTGCAGCCTGGGGCTTGGACTGTGAGTCGGCTCTGCAGCTGGGCCGTGGGACGGTGCACGGGGCTTGTGGCTGTGGATGGCGACAGCAAGTCTTGAAGTGGTGGCCAGCCTGGGCTGCAAAGTGGAGCCCTCCCGTCCTGCTAGCTGTGGTTGTGGAGGTAGGGATCCGAGATCTGAGCTGGTCACTGTACTCTTTTCTGTGCAATTTCTGCAGTTTTCACTGGCAAACAAATATTTTTCAGGTTTCAACATCTCACAGTCTGAGTATTGGACTGGAGGGGGAAAAAAAAACCAACCCAAGCCGCAAACATTTAAGAATTTGTAGAACAGATCTATTCCCTCCAGTTGTTTTGATTAAACTGAAAGTAGTTCTCTAAAACTGAACTTTAGAGTTGGAAAAGCTATTTTCTCTGTCAAAGTCCATCTTGGTGAGAGATTTTCCACCACCTTTTGAGAGGCCCTGGTCCTTGCACACCCTAGGTTAGCCCCATGTCTCTGCAGGAAGCATGCTCTCAAGTGTTCTGGTGCAGTGTGACAGCTTCTCTTCCTTTCACAGAGAGCCCAGAGAAATTAGGCTTTTTCTTCAAGCCTCATCTCATGCTTATTTGACAGTTCAGCATTAATTTTTTTTTTAAAGGGCAATTTCTAGCTCTCCTGATTGAAGAGATGAACTTGAATATATGATCCCTGTGGGATTTAGGGCTGTCTCCTAAATCTCCCCAGATGATAATGGCTCTGCTCTCTTTGCTCCGAGGGAATCCTTTTTTCTAGCTGCATTGCCAATTGCTGCTTCTCCTGGATGGATTCTGACTGTTCATTAATACGTTTCCCTGTGTGCTGTCCCAGGACAGAAACATGTTCCTGACACCCCTCTTGCTTGCCAGGGATGGGCTGGGGGTTAAATCCATGCAGCCAGTTGTCAGAGGCAGTTTGCTGATCTGTGCAACCTTTAGCCAAGGGTAAAGAAACTCCAGCAGCTGCCAAAGGAGCAGCCATGAGGGATGGGTTGACTGAAGATGCTGCATGTTGGTTCAGGGTTCACATCAGAGTGGTGTGGCTGATGCTGTAGGATTTTTTTTGTGATTTACATCAGTGTAAAGGACACCAGATATCTGGCAAGCTTGATTCTAATTCTTGTGTCACAAAACTTGCGTGAGAAGAGCGGGAAGCTCTTGGGGAGTTCTTGGCATAGGATGGAAATCCTCTAGGTTGGCTTCAGAACAGCCATTTGTTGATTTGAGCTACACTCCTTGAGGGTTTGCAGTAGTGGTCTGTGGCACAGGTGAACAGAGCAGGATGTAACATGGGACTTGGAAGCGTCAGTCCTGCCATGAGCAGAGATGGGGAAGGAAAGCATGGAAGGGGTGGCGAGAAGGCTCTGAAAATGGCAGGGAAGAAGCAGAGCTTTACCCCTGAATGGGCATCTGGAGCTGCCTGTGAGAGCAGTAACACTGAGCCCTTGTTATTCACAGGCTGGTTCAAAACTGCTTGTCTAGAGGATGGGCTGTGGCAGAGATGTTAACCCTCTCCTTAGCTGTCTCTGTCAGGTATCCCCATCTTGTGTTGCTTGGCCAACAGCACTCCACTGGTCCCATGACATCTTTGAATGACTTTAAGTCAGTGTAGAAAAGGCCAAGAATACACAGAAAACATAATTCTTCGTTCCATTGTAGCCATTGGCTTTATGGGGTTTAGGAGAAACTTCTGTGGAGAAACTTGTACCATCATTTTCTGTCTGACAGATCAGAGCTGAAGATATTCCAAAAAATCTCTTTATAAAAATATTTTATAAACTGGGACTATTTTAATGGAAAATACTAATGAATATGAAGATAATTTCATATAACATCTTTTTTTTCCCAGAAAATTCTGACTCTTCACTGAAAAGCAATTATCTTTGATCAGGAAATGGAAAGCTTTAGGTCTAAAATACAAAATCATTCAGGCTGGAGACCTCTGTGTTTTTCATTGCAAAGTCAACATTTTCTGTAGGCAGCAGGCTGCTTTTTGTGAAGAATGCTACATAATGAAAAAAAATGTATCTATCGGTAAAGCTTTGACAGAAAACTTATGACCAGCCCTGCTCTAGAGCAGCTGGCCACCATCAGAGACAGGATACTGGGTAGACAGGCCCCTGGTCTGATCCAGCAGAGTGATTTTTATATTCCAATGTAAATAATCATTTAAGAGGTAACTGTTTGGGGCTCCCTTAAGCTTTCAGCTGGGGGTCTGCTGGCTCTGTGTTTCTAACTCAGCAGAGAAGGCTCTTAGTAAAAAGCTGAAGAGGAAAAAATAATTCCAACAACCCCAGTGGTCTCCTTCAGAGAATAAGGATATTAACTTCGGCTTTAATAAAAACATAATGTTAACTAATCTACTGTGAAGAGCTTCAACTGCAAACCGTAGCAATTTACCAGTGAAAAATTGGAAGGGGACTGAGAGTTGGAGGGAACCTGCAGTCATTAGCTGCAGATTAAACATGAATTAAATTACTTCTGATTGTGTCAATCCATCCATCGTGAGGATTGTACCTTTCCAGCATTCCTCTGCTGAAGGGAAGACAAGGAAGCTTTGGCTGGATTTGATGCCTCGCAGTGGTGGAGAAGGTGGGAGGTGGGGTGCTTGTGAGTGCACAGCTACTCTGCAGTGTTTGAAGTGGCCAAGGCTTCTGGTGTCTCTGGTTCTGCCACTGCAAATACTGCTTTTAAAAGTAATATTTCTATTTTTGAATCCCAGAACATATGTCATGGCCATGTACCTCCAGGATAGAGAAGTGTTTCCAGCAGTAAGGTGGGATAATGCTGCATCCTGAGGCTGGAGAGGCATCAGTTCCAGCTAAGCTTCTAGAATAAGATGAAAATCAGTTGAGGAGCAGTGCTGGGGTCAGGTCCACTCAAGGCTTGGGTGTTTGTATATGCTTCCAGGCATTTTTCACTGGTGTGGGGCAGTCAGTCGTGCTGATACCTTGGTGGTCAGTCAGGGAATGGCTGGCTGTGGATTCCTCAAGTCTCTGCTCAAGTAAGAGTCACTAGAACAGCCCCCTGAAAAAGACCTGTTCCTCTGACATCTCTTGAAATACATGCATTTTATTTGGTATAACTGGTTATATTTATTAACCAAATGGATCCTGCTGCAATGCAGATGATCACTCAATCCAAAATGACTAGAAAGTCTGAACTGAAAGCCTGTGTCCCATTTTTGAGGGCATCTGGACCTTGTGAATGGCCTTTGCCTGGAACTGTATAGTAATGGATAACCTAATTCTGAAAATTTTCCCTGCTTAAATTGAAGGGAAGTTTGGATTCGGCATCCATTCCACTCAGATCTAAGGCTTTCCTTCCCCCTCAAGGTTGTTTACTACTAAACATGCAGTCTTGCCTGAAGATACAGAAAAATGTCAGCAACCTGCAAACATCCAAAAGACCATTCCAAATTGTGTGAACAATAAGCAGAAATGAAATCCTAATTGCATGGCATATGGCTCATCCCTACAAACCTTCGTACTCAAAGAGCTGGGGGGTAATAACTATTCAGACAAAGTGGAGGACATGTTAAGGCGATGCCTGTCTGAGCTATCAAGCCTCATTGCTTGCAAGAAACACATAATCCCTTTTAATCTCATTCCTTGCATTCCGTGTAGCTGTAAGGCTGGGTTTCAGTAAAACTGATTTTCTAGTTGATGAGCAGAATTCTAAAGGAGCTCGGAAGGTGCTCGCAGTGGGGCACAGCAGGTTTGTTGCAGTGTTTGCTGCATGAACAGGAAGAGACAAGGAGCAAGGCTATAGCCCAGGTCCAGCCTGCTGATGTAGCTTCTGGGTACAGGAATGGCTGTGCCTGGGCTTAACTTGTTAGGAAGTGAATTTTGGGTTGTAGGTTTTCAAACAGGAGGAAACAGGAGTAGTCTTTTCCCTGGGGGATTAGACCAAGGGGCCACTTGTGGCCTTCTGGTATGTAGCCATGTGAAATTGGTGGTGTCTTCTGTAACTGTGATTCCCCCCAAATTTTTCAGTCCCCGATCAGGTTTAGTAATACTCCCTGTTGTTCCTATAGCTTTTGGACTGCTCATAGAGGAAATGCTGAGGGTGTGTTTTCTATAGAGGAACAGGACTCTAGATGATGATTTTATTTTAGTGTGGTAAGGTATAAGGCTTTTTCTCTGGGACGTGAGAACCAAAGTCATCCCTAACCTGAAAACTTCCAGTTTCTGAGTTGTTTGGAATGGGGGGAACTGATGTGGGAAATGCTGACCTTTTGATGAGAGTGATCAGTGTGTGGGTGGCACTGTACAATATAATAAGCCTAGGGTAGTGGGAGGTTTTCCCGTTGGGGAAAAAAATTCAGGTTGTACCTTTCAGAGTGCTTTACTACACACCCAGATTTATGGGAAAGAGCAGTGTGGGCTCCAGGGAGGATGTTGTGTTGCTGGATTAGCCTAGACTTGACCGGGGAATATGTTAAATCCTGATGTATAGCCACTAATGAACAAGATAGTTTTCATTTAGGAGTGGTGTGGAGGCTGCGATACTTGTCTACCCTAGTGAGCAAAACCAGCTCCTAGGTGGTGGTTCAGATAAAACCCCCTTGAGGTTTAGCATGTGGAAGAAAACTGGTGCTTCTATCATGACACTATGATGGGTGGTGTCGTGTGAATGCTTCAAAGATAGCAATTGTAATAAAAAATCCACCTCCACCTCTCGCCATTTCCCTGTATAGCTCCTCAGAGACTGGTGGGATTTTTAGCTCAGCTCAGTCCTAATAAGTTTTCTTCTCTTTCAATAATCTGTGGTTTAAGAATCCTGGACCAACTGTGCTGCTCCTAAAATGGTCAACTGTAGCTGTTTAATCTCAGTGAAATGAATAGGTTCTTTGAGCAACTCCAAGTTTAGCAGAGCTATTCCGCAATTGGATCAGTCTGTAGGACTTAGTCTGAGGTGTTCAGAAGAGTTTGGGAGGTGTGGGAAAGACTTGTGGCAAGTCCTTTTTTTGTGGTAGCTTCACCTCATGCTGTAAGCAGCAGTCTGGGTTTTATTTTTGCTTGCATGGCAGAATAAAAACTTAAATATGTAGAAATTGTCATAGAGCAAATCAAAGTTCATATGGGGGTTATTTCATCCTCTTCATTAAAAGTAGGTTAGTCTCCAACTAAAAATATAATTTGACAAAAGGGGGAGTTGAAATATTCATTCTGGATAATGTTGAAATTCAACATAGTGACCTTCCTGGTTCTTCTCCAAACAGATTCACATTTTTAATATACTATTTGCTGAAACTTCATCTTTTTGGTCTGCTCTGGACCATCCATTGCTGAGCCCTGCAGATGGGATCTAGTTGAGCCAAGCCCTTTGATTGTCACCGAGATGCAGCACAAACTGACGGGCTGAGCTTGGCCGTCTCCAGAATAACATTCCTTACGACATTTGATAAAGCCTTCCTCTGCTAACTGGAGTTAGCCTTTTTGGTAGGCTTCATACCCTGTGAGCCAAAGCTGCAATGGACTGAGGCAGCTGAGGTGAGACGCTGACGGTTGGTTGATCATGGGATGGGCTGTGCTATGGAGGTACCTGAGTGCTGGTCCATACTGGGACACGTTTTCTTCTGGCTCTCCATCCCAGTCTGCTTTTAGCTGTGCTTTGGCCTCCAAGTGCCTGTAAAGGAGGCCACCTGTTTCAAGCTTTAGTGAAGGATGTTTTTTTGCCTTGGGCAGCAGACTGGAATGAGGACCCAAGGCCAGAGAGACAGACAGTGACCTCTGCTCAGGGGGAGCAGCACAGCCAGGTGAGCAATTTCCTGCTGTAGGAGCAAATGAGGCTGGGTCTCCGATGGGAATAATTCCACTGATTTCACCCCAGGAGCTGGCTACATAGTTGCAGTTGTACCTTTAGATGGAGTGAAATCTGGGATGTGTAAATCACAGCCGTGGAATATTGTATTAGCAAGTCTCCTGTTCTGTTTTCATGGATGGGGGGGAAGAGGGGAGCGTCCCTCCATCATAAAACATTGCAGCAGACGTCACTGATGGGGCTGGGTAGGGAGAACAATACAAAGATAATGACACTTCTCCCCCCCTGCAAGTACCTACCTCCCTTTCTTTTTTCTCTCTCCTCTTTGTCTCGTGTTTCTGAGTTAAGAGGATTTTTTAGGCACAGTAACGAGTTCTCGCTTTGAACTTGGAATATGTATGCGGCAAAGAAAGCCCCTGGACCGTCCTTACTTAATATGCCCAAATATGATTAGTGTCAGACTGTGAAATATTGCTTCCTTATCTCTAGGAGCCAGCAGACAGGAACATTTCTAGGGATCAGGATCTTTTTTTTTTTTTTTTTTTGGCAAAATGCAGACTTTGAGAAGGAGATGGCTTGTGTGTACAGTTTCTTCACTGGCATGATTCTCGTAAGCCTCTGGAGAATCTTGTTTCTCTCTCCTTCTCTCTCTCCCTCTCTCTGCTCTCTTTTGCTCATTCATTCCTTGCTTCATCCCTCATCATCTGCCTTGACACTAATTCATGATCAAGGGACATAATTTTCAAAATGGCAGATGATTTGAAGTTGGATTTCATTCTCAGCTATGTCACTGTCTTGCCTACAGCTGAGGAGCAGTGCCTTTCCTCTTGCTCCCCATCAGAGTTAGACTTGAAGAGGTGCTTCAGGAAGATGCCCTGGTTGCAGGAATTAATTATTTGGACCATCACACAGACTGCATTGTTGCTGTTTATCTGCTGAGCAATGCTGCTTTGACTAGAAAAAAAAATGCCCAACCCAATTTATTTACATATTAAGGGTCTTGCATGTCAACAACTGCAAACTGTGGATAAAGGATTTGTATCTCCTGTAATTTCATGGATCTGTTCAGTGGTTTTGTTGAGCAGAAAGTGGGAAAGGAGGGAAGGAAATTAGTATTAAAATGTGTTTCCATCCTTGCTTCTTAACTGGCTGCCAAAATCTCTTTCCTTTCCTCCCCCTGCGCCCCCCAAAATCCCAACTATGTGGAATAATAGGAGAAACTCATTACAAATGTATCACTTCAATGCCTTGGAATGCTTTTGCTTCCAATTCTCTTTGATCTTCAGATGGGCTAAAGATAAGGACTGAGACTGCTATTTAATATCTTCGGTCCAGATCTGGAGCACACGATGTATGGAGAAGAGTTTTGCTGAAATCAGACCCTGGGTTTTGAGCTCATTCAAGTAAGCATATTTGAATTGCAGGCTTTGATTGTGATCTATTTCTGCATGCAACTTGGAAATGTTTAGGATTTAATGTATACCAAGTTTAATACTCTTACATGCACCATTGGCCTCTACTGGAAAGGATTAGAGCTCTTCAGTTATAAGTCCTAAACCTTAATACTGCTCTGAAAGAATCTTCCATCTAAGTAACAGCATACAGCACTGCGCTTTAAGCTGCAGAGCACTGATCCTGCTGCCACTGCACGCTTTCAGGCCTGGCTGGTTTTGTGCTGACCAAAAGGTTTTATGCCATCATGTGAAATGTCCAAATTTCATCAGAAATGTCTTTGCTGTTGTAGATGAAATCATGAAACTGCAGGTATTGCTCTAGATGGACCCATCTTTGAAACAGTTCAAAGAGTAGATGTCCTTAGTTGTAGCCAAAACTAAAGGAGAAAATAGTGTAATCTCACTGCGAGAGGGAGCATGCGAAGATTTTTAGCTCAAAGATTGGTCTGAACCCTGAAAAGCAAGGGAAATGCTGGTGTAAGGAGTTTGTTGGCTTTGAACACTGGGAGTGGTTTTTTCGGAGCAAGCATCAGGGATTCAGGGAAGGCCTGGTCATCCAGAAGAATCTGCAGGTGAGTGCTTAGAAAAATCTGGGAAAATGATAAAAGAGAAGAAATTCTGGTGTTTTAATTGAGATGTGAGAAGACTGAGAGGAGACAGGAGGAACAGACTTCATGAATGCAAAAGCTGTTGTAAAGAGAATCAGGAGGATATCTTAATTGTGTCACCCCAGGTTTGCATTACAGGAGGGGCTGTAACCAGTAGGTGTTAGGAGAGGAGTGACCAGCCGTGAAGGTAGCAAAGCTTGGAAGAGGCATGGAACAAATGAAAGTGTTTAATAGTTGCTTGGGAAGCACATAGCAGGAAAGATGTAGGCAGAATTGATCCTGCTTTGGGGTACAAGCAGGAGACGAGAGCCTTATGGCATCCCTTTCATCCTCCTTCTGTAGATATTCAGAAATACTGCTTTAATTCTTGATTCACTTAACAGGCACCTTAAACCAGCTCAAATTCATCACAGCGAACTGCCACAGGCTGTAGGGAACATGCTACATTATAGTATTAATTCTTTTTTCTTTTGGGATCATTTACCAGCCTGCTTTGTTCATAATGGGCCTCTTGTTTGACATACTCATTGATAACCAAAGTGCTCTTTTCTTGACTGGAAAATATTGACTTTGAGGTTAGGGCCTTCAAATGTGTTCAGCATTTGCCAGTCCTTCTCCTGTTGAAGCCTGTGGCAATAATCCTGTTGATCGCAGTGGGAGTGGAATTCATGGGAACAGAAAATAAAGGGAAGCCTTGGAAATTCTGCTCTGAGCATTTTGTGACTCAGATGTCAGAGGAAACATGATGTAATCCAGTGTCAAAGGCACTCTGAAACCTTTCATGAAGAATTTTTTTAAATAAAGGTGACCTTTTAAATAGATTAACATTTTTGAAGCAAAAAAAAGTCTATTAGCGTGAAAATACAGGGAGTTGAATCACTTCTCTCAAGGTGTTGGAACAAACCCCAGGATGTTGTCTTTTCTTGCTGGGGAAAAAACTCGACTGAAGTGAATATATTTTAAAATATGGAATAGATTTCCTTGTTAGCTTTATTGCCATCAGCAGGGAAGGGGACTCTCAGTGGAGAACAGGAGGAGCCTCACCAGAAAGTAGAGGATTTGACACTGCGGAGTTGTAGTTATCATGACAGATGAGCATCTCCCTGCACAGTGCTGTGAGTCTTGTGTGATCGCCTGCCCCGGGGAGGCAATATCCCGTGACACTGGTGCTTTCTGGACCTTGGTTGCCCACTCCTGTGACTCTTGCTGAGTGTGGCACTGCCCTCTCCCCTGGGAGGTGGTGGCCGAGTACTTTTGGTAACAAGCAGGTTTCTTGTATTCAAAGGTATATAGCAACAGGAGCAAATGTTTGGAGAGAGGACACCACTGATGAAATGTCCATTAGTCTTACTGCGAGATCCTACTTTTTTTTAATTGTGAAGCTGAAGGTTATGGCTGTTTCCCAGTCTGTGCTAAGGAGAGTCCTTCAAATCCTTCCGTGGTTCTTCATTCCTCTGGGCTCACAGGCCACCTTCTATATTTCCTCTCACCAGTTCTGTGAAATGGTTGTCTGGGTAAAATCATAAAAACTGAAAGATTGCTCCCATTCTTTGCATCAGCATATGTTCAAAAAGTTCAATTCTAGCCACAAAATTTGCTTTTTTTTAACCCATAATAACATTTTCTGTGAAAATCTTCAAAGATTTTACTTCTCCCTGCTTGATTTATAAACACAAAAAAAGCTGGTTCTAAGTTCAAATGCTTGGATTTGTGGCTGTGATTGATTCTTGTATGTATACTTTGCTCTTCTCAGATTTTCAGTGCTCAAAATACCAACTGGAATAATACAGCCAATGTGACCCCTGTAATCTTCTGCTTGGGTTTAAGTTCAGCTGAGATTTCTGCCTATAGTGGTGCTGCTCCTGTTCAAGTACACTGAACAGTAGCTCCCCAGAGTCCTGTGGCTCAGCTCTCACTTCCAGCCTGAGTTTTGCTTGTGTTTAGGGCAGGTTTGCACCATTGTGTGTTGGTGGTTTTGTTTCTGCTCTGGGTTTCACAACAGCTTCCTGCACAGCCTGGGATTGAAATGAGCCTGTGTCAGACAATAAGGCATGCTAAGCCTTAGATGTGGGTTTTGCAGCCAAAGGGCTGTACACTGGGACTTTCTACTTCTTCCCAGTGCTGTCTGGAACCAGAAGAATTAGATATCAGATATAAGGAGTCAGTGCTTCTGGTCCCCTGGGTGGGACTGAGCTCTGTGGTTAGATGGGTCCTGTGTATTTTTTCAAAATAGGTGCTCATGATTTGCTCTTAGCCTTCCCTGTAGATTCACCCTTGCTTTTCTGTGACTCCGCTGAGGCACATTTGCTTCCTACCCAGCATCTGCAGAGTTCAGGGAGGTCTGTTTTAAGTCCATCTTTTCACAGCTGAGGCAACCTTGCTGCTACAATATTTAGGTGCCATCATTGGGTCCGAATTTTTCAGAAAATGTGAAAAGTCTTATTTGCATGTTCTTAAATTTAGGTTTGTATCGAGGAGAGAAGTACGTACCCAAGGATGCAGGCAGGTGTCCTTGCAGTAATTTATACTGAAAATGTGAAGTGCTCCCTAAGTGTGAAGTAGATGCTCTTATCTTCTGGTTAGAATTGCTATGGCAGTGCAAAGTGTTACAGTCTAAAAACAAAAAAAGCTTATTTGGGATCTTAGAAATGTTTCTTTTCTGAAGTCAGATTGGTATGGGGTGTGAATTCTTGATAGGAATGAAGAACAGAGTGGCTGAGTGAAAGCTTTCCATACAGGCGGGTGGAACAAGATAAAATCCTATGCATGCTTACTTTCAGTCTGATACAGAATTTGGGAAAGTATTTGCTTTGCCAGTGGGTGGATCCCATGCAGGCAATGATTAGGATTTTTGTGCAGGAAATATTACGAGCTACTGTACTTGGGTTGTTTTCTGACAGCAGAAACAATTAAAAACTGCAACACACCACATGCTTTCCATCTTCAGTTGTCTCGCTGCACTAACTGCTCCCTTCATACCCTGCTAAATTCATGCCTTAGCTTGAAGCAAATTTGCCAATGTGTCCAAGGAGACAAAAGAGCAAGCATAATGGTGAGAATCATTGTTCGAAGCTCAATCCAAAATTGCTTTCACAAAAGCCAAATGTCAGGATAAAGGCAATGTCTTGCAGGGAATTTTCCCCCTTCCTCTAGAAACAGGCAAGCAAATAAAATAATAAGCACACAGCTCCCTGTATATGTGAGTGCAGTTAAAGTGAAGCATATTGTAGGGAAATCTCATGCAGGATCAAAATATTGCTGTAGCTTCAGGGATCTGGCCTGTGTGGCACTAATCGATGTCTATTTGCCCCTGACAGAATGGTGATGTGAGGCCGTACTGGGGCCTCTTGTGAAGAATTGTAGTGGCTTTGTGGTGAGTTATAACGTGTGTTTATCCACAGTTTCCAGTCAAAATGCTGTGGTGTTAGCACAGGGACTGTGTGCAGTTCACGTTGAGTTCTTCAGCTGTTGTATAAATAACTGGTGTTGCTGGGATCAGAGCATTTCTCCTGGAGATAGCTGTGATGGGGTTTGCTTGGTGCTAGAATCATGCCCTGGGTGTAATCTGTGCTGGGGACTCCAACCAGTCTTCATCATACGGGAACTGCAAGGAATGTTGATCTTCCCCAGCTTGGGGACAAATTTGTTGTTTGGTGTACTTCTAGGCTTCCCTCTTCTCAAGAAAGACTAGTATCTAGATGCTGTCCAAGGCTTTTACAACATAGGATGAAACAGCACCAGTGCATAGCTTCTGCAAGAGCCTGGGCTGTGGCAGAAGAGGTGGATGGTGGAGTGTGGCTGTTGCACCAGCTGATGTCTGGGATCTGGGCTTGCTTTGGGCAGCTGGTCTTAGTACATATGAAAACAAACAGCTCTTTTCTTTTTCTCATAATCATCAGTATATGGCCTACACATTTCTGACCATGCCCATCCATGAGAAGTAGGAACAGCTTGAACGGAGACAGCTGGACAAAGAAAGGAGCAAGGAGTCTGTCCATGGGTCATCCTGACCACCTCAGTCGATTGCCTCTGTCACCTTGGGTTAGTGAAGAGCGAAGTAAGATTCCCTGGAATCAACAGAATTTGCATCGAACCTGTGGATTCTGATAAGTGTGCCTTAGGTGTTAAATGTTCTTTGTCACTGTATTTTCTTCAAAACCAAGAAAACGAACCTTTAATTCCTGAAGTAACTATGAGCAAATTTTCATGGCTTTTTCCAGCCCTCCCAGATATTGTGATTTTTTTTTTGTTTGGGTAGGTGCTTTGTTGTCAACACTTTGCAGCATTCTTTTATTGGAAGTTGGCTGTGCTCTGGCAGTGTTAGTTTTTTGGGTACCAGGGAGTTATGGGATGGAAGATATACCTCGTGGTAGTCACATTGAGAAGATCCTGTCTTAACCCTTCATGTATGCTGAGATACCATCTCTCTGTGTGGCTAAGGATGGACAGATAACTATAGGACCAGATAGAAAAGGTGCCACTGCAGAGGCTTCATAGGAAAACCTGTTTGAAGGACCACACTTATCACTAAGTGTTTCTAAACCGTCCTCTCTTTCTCTGCTTGTTAATTCAGAAATACCAAACCAAAAGCCCCTTATAAGCTCTAGGGCAGGTGACTAGCTTAAATTCACCTCCTTACTTTTAAAGAATAAGACTTTTCACTTTTCTGGAGAGGTGGCTAGTATCAGAGTCCATAGCCTTACTTTGAGGCCAGGAATGTGTCAAACCAGGAAATCTTTTATGCCAAAGGACTCTAAAGTCACTGTTGTGGCATTTCAATGGATGAAGAAAACAAAGTTGCAAAGAATGAAAAAGCAGGTGACCTGTAATGGATGGTGATTAGTGTTTTGCAGCACCTAGCATGGGTTATCCCATCTATGTTATCTAGCATGTTAGCTGAGTAAATAAATGAAAAGCACAGAGGGGGGTTGTGAGTTGTTAATGGAGGAACTTTTTCAGTCAGCTATTGTAGCACTTTGTTCCATATAAACAATGGTCTGATGTTAAATCGTCCCAGGCAGATAGTGCATACATTCAAGTTTTACACAGACAACAAGGGACTTTGGAAACCCGTACAGTCGTCTCTTGTTTCCTTATCCATCAACAAGCTACCAGGGGCTTTGATGCATTATTATTTGGCCGAATTGCTCTTAAGAGAGGACTTAATCTTTTTCTCACTATGAAGACCTGCTTCTATGAGCCTAGAACAAGGCTGACCTGTAACACTGTTAGTGTGAACCTGAATTCAGCCTTTTATGATGCCTAGAATGTTGTTAGCTCTGCTCTTTCATTGCCTTTGGCCTTCCTGGGTTTGACCATACTGGAAATTGAAATGCCAAATAGCAGCAATAAAACTAAGCCCTCTTGTGATACTTCCAAGAAGAACAGGAACTTCCAGAAATCTCCTGAGAAGGGTTTAGCTCATGAGGTTTGCAGCCCTGTTCAGCCTAAATCAAGGAGTTTGGAGAAAGTTCAGAGGAAACACCCAATCTTTTGAGCACTTCATCACTCTGAGCCCTTGTAGGCTCCCCCATTACTGATGTCTGGTTATACACTGTTCCTCATCAGAGGCTCAGCATGTCTCCTCCACAAATGAGCACTGTTCAGCCCCTCTTTTCCATCCCGTGCTGTCTTCCTTGAGTCCTGTTTCCTTTTAATTGCCTCTGAAGAAAAGCTACTTGCTGACATTAATTTTCTCTTGGAATGATATTACAGCTTCTAAACCAAGCCTGGGTCAGCAGTATCACATGGATAAGAGAGTCTTTCCCCCTCATGTGATACCGTTTTAGTAGAAGATTAAGCTTTTAACCCTGAAATAAAAGCAGCTTTCCTTCCTTTCCCTCCCTTTCTCTTGTTATCGCTCCTGCTTTTTTTTTTTTTTTTTTCTCAGGCCCCATCATTTAGATACGACATCAATTCTGGCTGCTGGTCTAGTGAGCAATCCATCCTGAGACTTGATCTGGAGACTTAATTAAGTGTGAAATTGAAGGGAGCACTGGCACAAGAAATGGACGGGGTCCTGCGAGGCAGAAATTTTGTAAGTCGCTAGAAAGCAAAGTGCAGATGGATATTCTCCAAGATGCCAGGAAGTTATTGACTGTTATTGCTCAACACCATGATGATGAAAGATAGTTAGGTACCTAGAAGGTATTGTCAGGGACTAGATAGTTTGCTGTGGGCCTCCATAATACCACTGCTGGCTTTGTGCCTGAGTGGATGCAACGACCTACCTGCAGCCCTGGATTTCTTACTTCTCTTGTATAAGGCTTTGCAAGGCAAGAATCAGCCTCAGATGGATGCTGTGCTCAGTTTGGGCTAATGCTCTTAGCTGCACAAAGATAGTCCTTTTGTGGTAGGAGGGACTGGCTGATTCCTTCTGGGAAGTCACCTGTGCTGCTTTGTGCTGGGATAGTCTGAGGTGCTAAGTCCCCAGGTCTCCTGCTCTGCTCCACGTCATCTTATAGCCTCCCTCTCTGTCCCTAAAAGGATCTAAACTGAGAGCGTCAGGTCTTGGGATGATGTAGTGTCTGGGGAGGGCTCCTCCCTGCACCTTGGCTGCTCTCCTGGGCTGACCTCTTGGCGTGGGTTTGCACCAGTAATGAGGGACTCAGAGTAGGGCTGTAGCTGACTTGCTCCCATGGCTGTTGAAACCCTATGGCTACAGATCACTGGCTGTAGGGTTTCCTCTGGGGGAGACTTGTTATATGAAAATTCTTTGTACGTGGGTTTTGGCCTGACCTGTGTTCGACTTCCAAACCCTGGCCCTTTTGCTTATGTTTGTTGGTGCAAACTTTGTTTGAGGGCTTTATTGTGGCAGAAACATAGTTGCTGGGGGCTTTTGAGGACTGGGAAGCTGAGCAGGGGTTGAGATTCCTCTGCCCACTGCAGCTGATGCTGAACGCACAAGTGTTAGTGCCGTTCCTGCACGGGGAGTATGAGGCCATATTGGAGACCTGGGGTGAGCAGGGCATCCGCTGGAGCAGGCTGGGACTGTGCAGCGATGCTGCTGGGGATGCTGGAAGTAACACTGCTGTGTTGTGCAACGTGATCGATGCCTAACCAGCACTGCTGTGTGACTCCTGCTGCCAAGTTAGCCTGGCTGGGCTGCCCAGGAGCTGCGGGGTGGAGAGGTCCCAAAGCCCTGTGTGCAGGCAGAACCAGCAAGTCAGCTCCGTGCCGGCAATCTCTTCCCCTTCAGTGCTGCCACTGAAGATCTTATTTCTGCCACGTGAGCGGAGGCCACTCTCCTCCCGCTTCCCCGTGCTGATGGCTCATTTTGGTCAGCGGTGGGTTTAAGCAGCAGGAGGGTGTCAAATGTTGCCTCCAGCAGGGAGGCTGCTTGAACGTGCTCAGCCCAGAGCCAGCAATTTAATCACGTCAAGGCGGGCTCTCTCCCGCTGGCCCTGTGACCTCTGGAGTTTGCAGGCCAAATGCTAATGCTTCTAGAGAGCCGTACCAGTAATCTCCATCCCCCCTCACACCGCTGTTCCCCCCTGCCTCGTAGACAAAGGAAAAGAGGGTGATGTACAGTAATCCAATCCCTTTTAAGATAATTCATTGTTCAAATGCACTTGTTATCCATTAGAGAGACAAGAGCATCCATCCTTGGGAATCCGTTTTTCTCTCACCTTACTTTCCTCTTCCTTGATCCTCTCCTAATGTCACAAGATGTGTTTACAGATTTGGGGGGGGTGCAGGCATGCAGCAAAGGTGTCTGGGCGCTTGGATGTTGGAGTGGGGCAGAGCCTGTTGGGTGCAGGGACTGGCTGTTGCTGCAGGGTGCAGAGCTGGCAAAGGCCCTCCTTGGAGCAAAACATCCTCTGCCCCTCCTTGCCTGCTGGAGCGGTAAACTCCAGGGGAAACAAACCCAAACGAGGTGAATGGCTGAGCCTGCCTGGGGTGGGCAGGGGTTTACTCTTGAATGGAGGCCAAGGTTAATATTTGAGTGAGGTCCTCAGCAGAGTGTGGAGAGTCAAGTGACAATAGCACTGAATCAGGGATCCCCACTGGTTGTGGGGAAACACAATCAGCCTTTCTCTGTTTTTCCCTGTGTACTGGGCCTGGAGGACCTACAGCCCGAGGAAAGCTGTCGCATTTTGTGGGAGAGTTACAGCCCTGCTGCAGGGTATTTTCTGCTGTGCCTGCAAAGCTTTGCTTTAGATCATGGGCAGGAAGTCTATGGGGAATGTGCAGCAAGATGCTCCTGCAAACTAGGGCTCTGGGATTGATGCTCACGGTGGGGAAGATGCTAAAGTGTTTTTAAGCCGAAAATCTCCTTGAACAGGCCATCCCATGGATGCAGATTGAGTTCATGGGAGCAGGTCTAAGCCTTGTAGCTGTGCCTTGGGCATAATTTCCTTTGTGTTGATTGAAAATTTTCTGAAGGTTAATAAGGACAGTCAGGGAAATCACTGGTGCTCTAGTATTTTACATCACCTGAGGATCTGGCCTCAGGCACTGATGATAATTGCCTGCTGAGGTGACACAGCAGTAAATATTAAGCCTCTATTTAATGTTGTATTTATGTACAATAGAAGCTGATAAAGCTTCACTTCAATAAATTGCTTTTCTTATAAGCGCTCTAGAAACCTGGTGGTCTATCTACACTCCTCAGCAAAGATTTAGTAACAGATGCTGTAGCCATGTCTAATGTTAGCAAGATTTCATTAGCTATATATAGCATGCTCCGCTCATTTCAGTGCACCATGATGTTTGCTCAGAGATAGCTACTTCAAATGGAAAAGGAGAGTATTTTGTGATGCATTTTTTTGTACTTCTCTTACTCCTTTTAGTCTGAAATATTCAATGTGGTTTCCTCACCTTTAGTGTGAATTAGTGAGGTACTGTTGTATTAATCTCCTCTGGGCTCGATTCCAGTTTTCTTATTTGCCCTAGCTAGGATCTGACTCCAAATTGTGGCTTCCACAGGACCATTTGTGGATTAAGATACTGTTCCGTGTAAGCGTACCATAATCCAGCTTTAATTGTGTTTTTATAGTGACTGTAACAAAAGACTTAGTGGTAATGGGTAACTACAGACCTTCGTGTTTGACCTGAATAGCAGGAAAAGCTTTGCAGTGAGTCTTGAAGAAAAGATTGTTGAGGACAGGGAAAGTGGGATGGGATGCAGCTTCAGTTTAGGTGCATTGGATTGGTTAAATATGACATCTTCGTAAGCTACACTATCTTTCTTCTATCTAGAAAAAGGCAGGTATCTTATGCATGGTTGTCCAAGTATTCGTTATTGTGCCACGTGGGAAATTATTAGTTTAGCCATAGAAAATAGAGATTAAGGCAAGATTTTAAAGTTGGTTAAACTGCTTAAAGGAAACTGGGAACTGCTTAAAGGACGTGACGGATTTTGTTGATAGGAGAGCTGTCAGGACAAAAGATGTTGTGAGGTGGGGTCTTGTGAAGTGGATTTTATGGCTGATTTTATTAAATATTTTCATTAGTGAAGTTGTTGCAGGGAGAAGGTGCATGCTGATGATGCACTGTTGGGAGGCATCAGCCGGGGAGGAGGACTGGAGAAGTGGAGCAATAGAAGCGGTTTGACATTTAAGTGCAAGGTGATGAATTTATGGATTAAGATCAGGAATTTTTGCTGTAAATTGGAGGCTCACTGGCAGTCAATGACAGAAGTGAAGGAACTGTCTGTGTAAATCACAGATGCCTTCAAGACACTGACATAATCAGAAGTGCAGTATGGAGGCTGTCACCAGTGGTGATAAGGAAGCACTAATGTCATCGTACACGGTGGCCATGAGATCTGGGAAGGTCATGTGTAGTTCTGCTTGCAAACTTCCAAAAAAGAAAAAATCCCAGTGGAACAGGTCCAGAGAAATCTGGATGCTGGAAAAGGTTAGGAACAGGGTTATTTTATGTGGACAAGGTCTTGCATTCTCTCATGCCACAGGTTTTCTTGTGTTGCGACCCTAGCTTTGTGTCTGGTCTAGTCTGTAGATACTGTAAATGTCCAACTCTGCCTCCTCCCTGCTATGTTGGGATGAGGGCTATGTGTATTGCAAATACATATGTATTTGATGCTAAAAGGGGAAGTATTACAACTTGATAACAGGGGGTGTGGAATGGATATGTTTTAAATTTTGTAACTATCCCCAATGGACTTTTTTGCAACTTCCAGTGAAGCATCTGGACGTGGTTATAATGAGAGGTAACTGGACAAGGTGTGCTGCTGATTTATCCAGTTGCCATTTCTTGTGTTCAATGTATTAACTGATCAAAAGGTGCTGGAAATACAGAACAGAAATAAGAAAAGGAGGTGGAAACTAGAAAAAAAAAAAGAGCAGTGAACTTTCTTGTGAAATGATAATCCAAGACATACATGCTGGAAGAAGATGGTTGAGAGTTGGCAGGGCTGAGAAAGTTTTGAGCAGATTAAATAGGAACCTGTAATACACTAAGCATCTGGTGGGTTTTGTGGTGTGTTTTTTGTTATTTCTTATTTTAGGGAAAGCCAGAACATTTTTGAACTGCCTCTGCATGCAGCACACCACAAACCAAGCAGGTGATGGTTTCTTTTGCTATAGGAATGAAAGCGTGTGTTTATCCCCAATTCCTGTCTTCTAAAACAGGCAGGTGTTGGGTACAGCCGCAAAGGTGAGGAAGGCTGGGAGGGTTGGCTCCTGCAGAAAGAGGAGAGGAATGGGTGAAGGAGCTCCCCTGGGTGGGAGGGGTGTGATTTGGTTGGGTAACCTGCAGGTGAGGGGGGAATAGGGTTACAGAGCTATTAAGGAACTGGGAGAAGGGGAGCAGTAGACCTCAAGGCCATTGAATCAGCTTTAACCTTGTCAGTAAGACTAAAATGTAGATGAGGTGCTGTGTTGAAAAAGATCCCTAGCCCCTGCCTGCTTGGGAGCATTGCAGCCAGCCGGGCAGGGCAGTAACACGTGAGTCACTTCTAGAGTGAGCAGAGCTGGAGGTGGGCCTGCAAGAGCCATCCTGCCCCAGTCCGGAGGTGCCATGAAGTGAACTTTTTGAATGTTGTGGTTTTTAACATTAAGTTTGTGGGAGGAAGGACTGAATCCTGCTTTGTCTTTTCCACCTCAGTTTTCTTCATGTCTGTACCAAACTAACGAATCCCTTGAGCTCTTTGGAAGCTTGACAATATCACACCTCATCCTCTGTTTCTCAAGCCTGGACCAGTTCTACATGAGCAGACACAGTTGTGTCCCCACTGGTCCAAAATAAGAAGTGTGGAGGGGAGAAACCAGAGGGACAGGCTGATCTGGAAGATACTCAGTGCCAGGAGCTTCATGTACTTCCACAGAGCTACCAGGCTGCTGTGGAGGCTGTCTGGTCTTGAGGCTTCAGCATCCCTGGGCTTGTTGACATGGTCAGTGGCAAGTAAATGCAAAAAAGTTCTGCTCTTGGGTTCAACATGGGACCATGCACAGAGTGGGCTCTGATCCTGCCATTTCAGAATGTTTGGTGCAAGGTTATGCCTGCATGAAAGATACCAGTTGTTCACTTCTTGCATGTTAAGAAAATCACTGGACTAGCCCAGTCTGGGTATTGGATGCTTCTTCCTCAGAAGGGCTCTCCTCGGCTCGCTTTGCATATCAGCGGCTGCAGTAGGGAATGAGACTATTGGGATCTATACCTGTGTTTGCAGAGTCATGTGCATCACCTCTGCTGGGTGTAAGTGTCTGTGCTGCTGCTAGTTAGGAGGGGGAAATCCAGAGAAAGGTGACGGCAATCAGTGAACCTTGTGAAAGGGAGGATCTCTCCCTCTGTGAGTGTGCTTCTCCCTGATGCATTGGGCAGAGGTTCTCAGCACGTCATCCTAACTATTTCTTGTAAAAATAAGTGGGTTTTGATCAAAAACATTTAACATGTATCAACATTAGGGATTTTTTTTAATTGCCAATCCAAGAAAAGAGGTAAGTCCCAGCAAGGTGTGAGATTGGTGACTCTAGCCAAGACAGCAAAAGCTTTGCTGTTTGAAGAGCCAAGTTAAACAAGACACAATTAGGACTAACGTGCCCCCCACAGCTCCCAGAGGTCATTTTATAGATCCTGAGGGGGCCAGAATTGAACCTTGCTGTGTCTTGTTTGCCTTGGCTACATAACACAGCAAATCCGTGTGCCTCTTGCTTGGCATCCTAGTCACAAATCACGCCTGCAGGAGGCTCAGGCACAGAGTTTTTTTCCTTTCTCCTCCTCCCTGACCAAGTGGTTTAATTCTGATAAAGTACAATATAATTCTGATCCCACCATGCTGGCTTTTCTGAGGAAGAGGGCTCATCAGCTTTGCTGTGATGACAGAGGCTCCTGCATCCTACAAGCAGCTCTTTCCCTCAGGATTTGTCCATGTTTTGTGTATCTCTTGTGGCTGGCAGTTGTCTCTTGTTCTGATTAGAAATTGAGAGATTTGCAGATTGCTGGTGCATAGGTGGCATTTCAGGAACTGTTTTAGCTTCCTTCAAGTACTTGACCTTGGTGAACACTGGAGATGGAGCAGTAGGTTACACCACCAGATTGACTGTTGCTCTGATAACAGAAATACACCTCTAACCTGTTTGGTACTGCAGATCCCACTCTCACCTGAGCTCAGGGGAATTTTTGCTCAGTCCATTGCAGCCTTACCTAGGAAGTTTTAACTCAGGCTCTATTGTTCATGTGTTTATACTCTAGAAGCTTTCAGCCTTAATAAGAATGCTGTGTGTGAAATGTGCCCCTATAAATGCTAGTTTTTCAAGGCTTGTCAGGACACTTCATACACACTCTCTTTGGGTTTTTGGCTGTAGAAATCCATTTTTTTTTTTTTTCATTTGAAACTCTTTACTTCTGTATGAACACCACCATGTACAAAGATGCCTTCTAGAAGACAGAAGAAGGCAGGCAGGAAGACGACTTCTGACTTACTGGTCAGGCCAAACTCAGGCTGGAGGCACAGGTAGCGCTTTTTCTGTCTACCTGACATTTAACTGGAAAACAGACAAACTTTCATGCCTGCAAATGCTCCTGCAGAGCTATTGCTTGCCTTGTATCATTAGGCCATATGGCTGCAACCCCACTGCATTAAGAAAGAGATACCCATCCTTATAAAGCCAGTGACACATGACTGCAGAGGTCAATATGCATCAACTCAGTCATGTTGGTTTAGTGCTGGAAAGGACTTGGAGGGGCTGAGGAGTTTTTGGTCTCAATAACTAATAGGTTGGATTTGCAGACAGTGTTCAGAGGACCTGAGACGATCCTCAGTTTAGGTTTACGTGTAAGCCCCACGTTAACACTTCTGTCCTCCAGCTTCTTGTTTAGCATCTGTACCATGTCAGCAATTGTTTGTGTCGCTTCTGGACTCATCTGAAGGTGTTTTATCTCCCAGAGCCACGGGAGGACCCTGGGAGGCTTCAGAGGGGCAGGGTGTTGGTGTGGATGAGCTGAGACAGTGGAGCAAGGACTGATGCAATGTCAGGGAGGTGCCTTTGTCCAGACATCTCCTCCTGTGGCCATTAAACTCGCCCACAAATTAAAAAAGCAATAGCAAGAGGCATTTAATGGCTCCCCCGTGAGGGCGAGTGAGAGGGAGGGACACTTTTTCAGCTTTCCCATCGTTTTCATGAGTGCTACTGTCCCCGAGGGATGTGCCCTGGGTGCCTGCTTATTTCAAAGATGCAGACGGGGACTGTTGGAGGGTTTGTTATCCCATGTTACAGCTCCTTTGGGGGCAGTTTGGTGTTTCTCACACTTACACGCAGAGCACGGTTTCTCAGAGACTCAAACTTAGGGATGGTGCTGAAGTCACAAAAATGTTTCTTGGTGTCTCTTAGCTCCACCGCTGGCTTGTACGAGGCCATCCAGGACTTCACCCCTCCTCTCTGCAGGGCTGCACTATGCTGCGCATCGGAAGGCGGTGAGGTGTGAACGGTGTCATTATTATCCCCGGGGAGGTTAGATGATGGAGGCAACACAGGTTGCGTGGACTCCTGTGAATGAATGAACTCATTATAGTTCACCGCCTTCAATAAAAAAAGTTGTGAATCTTAATTAAAAGCACAGTCATCTGCGTTCTGGAGACATTGTTTTGGGCTGTTTCTTTAGCTGTTAACAGGTTGTAAAACATTTTAAGAGTTTCTTTTTTTTGGGGGTATTACTACTTAGGCTGTTTAAAAAATTTTTTTTTAATCAGAAAAAGATTTAAATGAAGATTTAGTGGTTATAGAAGGAAGGACTTGAACTGACTCTTTGCTGCTGTGTGCTCGCCTTGGTCAAATGTGGAGTTCGCATGCAGCAGCTTTGATCATGGATGAGCCTCATGGTACCCTCTATTTTGCACTCACTGTGGACTATAAGGCTTCTCTGCTCTTTCTCCACGCCCTAACCCCAAAATATCTCTAGCACCCACTTGCTCTCCAGCATGCATCTGGGTCCCTGCTGACACCACAGCTCTGATAACTGCTGGCTTATCTGCTCCTCCAGCTGTGGGCATGTCTTGGGAGGAGAGGCTGCTCAGCCCCCATGGTGTGTGCCATGTCCCAGGGTGGTGGGCTCTGTCAGGGGATGCCACACAGTGGCTTTGTGACTGTGCCTCAAGGTTTCTACCTCCAGCACCTGGAAAGCAGGTGGCTTCAATCTTTTTGGGTTATGAAAATAGGACTTGTAAATGCACATGTAGCAGAAGCAAGGCTTAGGGGATGGCCTGGTTCTAATTTTCCCCGATATTGATTTTCCCATGTCAAGTTGCTTCCTTACCTGAGGGGAAGGGAGGGTTTGGCTTGTAGTTATGTGAAGATTTCTTCTCAGTGCTATAAAGTCTGCAAAGGCAGCAGATTGCAGAGCTCAGACCTGTGTGGTTTTCATAAGCATTGCTTTTCTGTTGTAACACATGTATGTGGATACATGCTTTCCGGATTCCTTTCCACAGAAGAAGAGGTGGAAATCTTGCCTCATCCAGGGGCTTTGAGCAAGCTATTTTTGCAAGGAATATAGAAATTGTTGGGTTGTTGTGTGAGAAAATTCCACAAAGATGGCAAGTGTTCTCTTTTTTTGATTAATTATATACTAAGTCTTTCAATTGTTTGTTAAAAAGCCCCTCTTGTTTTCACTGAATGTCACATTGCTGCTGCTTTTGTTTCTCCATATTGGAAACCTGAAATTGCTTCGTGAAAATGGACATGAAAAAAGCAATCCCTTTTACTGGAGGCTGTTTTATCTGTAGCAAAAATATTTTGATAGGCTTTCTTTTTTTTTTTCCACGCCCCATTCTAGTACCATTAACCACAAGGAACAAAACCCTGTTGTTGTGTGCGGGTTTCCTGTGGAATGACCTTTCTCAAGTCTGCAGCCTGAATGTGTTACTACGAAGCAGCGCAATGATATGATCTTATAACAACTGAATGTTCGTTCAGGGTGAGATTTCATGGCAGGTGATATTTCCCCCACAACAATACCATCTGCAATTATTTCCCTACATCCAGTGTCACTGAAAGGTCTGTCCCAGTGAAAGGCTCTGAATGGTCTGTTTTCACTTTCAACACTCAAACTTTCACTTGGAGGTGAAAGTTCGCTTGAACCACGTCTTGGTGAAATATCATAATATCCAATTCCACAGCAGGTTCAGAGAGTGTTTCATAACATTTTTGAACCAGATGTCAAGCTGATCTAAGAGGAAAAATGGGGGCATCTTTAATGTGTCACCGTACTTTATCTTAGAACAAATAAACCTTCTAATTCTGTGAAGGGAGGTCGTGGCGAGGAAAGCAACTCAAGCCCTTGTTTTAGCGTGCCAATGACATCAGTCTGCCAGGGAAGTCAAAACAGCTGGAGCCCAATCCTGTAGGTGTTGCTCAGGCAAAAATCCCAGTGATCCTCACTAAATGTTTTGCCTGATTGGCAGTCTGGTGAGGTTTACCAAGACTGAATTGCTTCAGGATTGGGCCTCTGCGTTTTGTGAAGGGGTAGAATCTCTGCAGTATTGGCAGAAAGGATGTATTGTTTTTGCTTGTCACTTGCTTGTTTAACTATTTGGGTGATGGCTTGGGGGAGTGACAGGTATCTGTGCTGTGACAGCCTCTCTGCGCTGGTCTTGGAGTCTGGGGGAAATACCTGTGGCATTACAATACCCAACTACATTTTTGCAGCATTGAGGCTTTAATTCTCCAGGATTCTTGCTGGACTGATGCTGGGTTTGAGTGTAACTGAGGACAAAGCAGCTGCACTCTCTGCTTTCATGTTTTGCTGTTCTTTTTGTTACGTCCCCTAAGGAAACAAAGGTTATGTAGCTGTGTGGTTGCAAGTCCGCTGCTATCTGTTTGCAGCCTTCTAAAACAGCCTTTGAACTGCAGAACGATTGCAACAAGATTTGATGGAGGGAATGAGGTCCCAGAGCTGTTGGGCTCATGGCTCTTTGACCAAAGCAGGTGATGGGGCAGTGGAAAGATGCAGCTGTGGAGAGGAAATGTGGTGTGTATTCAGGCTTTAATAAGCAACAGAGAATATACATGGGAAAATGGAGCTGTAGGAAACCAGGTTTTGCTCTCAAATAATGTGTGTGTGAAGCAAAGTTCAAGGGGGCTGAGGCAGCTGTTCAGACAGCCTGGCAGCAAGATGGGCAGTCCTTTGGGCATCTCTGCTTGGGTTTGCAGGGTTCTGCCACTGACCTTGCCTTCCTCTGCCCACTCCAACACATGTGCTTCAGGGCTGAGGGCATCCTCACCACTGCTCAGCCTGGCTGTCCTCAGAGCCCTCCACCATCTGCCACCTCAATACTGCAGGCAACTTCCCTAGCCACGCTGTAGGAGAGAGCAGCATCCTTGCTCTGTCTGGTTAACCTCAGTCCCTCCCCTTCCTCAGCTCCCAAATACAGTTGTTTCATCTGTGATTAAGATAATAAAACTGCTGGCTGGAATAAGGCAAATACTTCATGCTTTGGGTGTGAAGCTGCAGCAGTCAGATTTGCTCAAAGCCCTGGGCTCTGTCCCTGTAGAGGAGGTGGGGGCCTTTCACTCCTGAACATCAGTTTAAAGCAATTTATCCTAATCTGATTAGTGGCTAATTCAGTGCCAGTCTCCTTACAGCAGCCTGGTTTGTGGGGGCTCAAAAGCCAGTGTTTACCCTTCGAGTGGAGGGTGCTCATCCTTTCAAGGGGGCTGGCTCTGGGAAGCTGATGGCTTCTTTGTGTCCATGTGTGCAGGATTATAAATAATAATACAGGTTCAAAGCACTTGTGGGCGGTCACTAGGGCTCCTGGGCTGCATGGCTTTGAGCTCTCGGCTCTGCTTTGGCTGCAGAAGGGGAAACTGGGGGGTCATTTTCCATCGGTTGAACAACAGGGAGGTTAAAGCTGGGTAAATGGCTTGTTTCATTTGGATGTCCCCCTTTGGAGACATTATATGTGAATAAGTTTGTTGCCCTCTGTTTAACCCTTTTTGAGACCTGCCTTTCTTTTTGAAGTGTCCTTGGGGATTTGCCTGATTTTTTTTTTTTTTTTTTTTTCAGGTTGTTTGCTTGTGGGGTGACGCTGGGTTGACCAAGACTGAGCTGTGACTTTATGCACTTACCTCCATCTGTGGAGAGCTGGTTCCTGGCCCCACCAGTACAAGTTGTTGTAGGTCCATTTGGTTGTGGAGCTGCTTTGTACCCATCATGGGCACCGGGTTGGTCCAGCTCAGCTGTCAGCATTAGGGCTGCTGCTGCTCTGAGCTGTTGGACGTGTGGCACGAAGCAGCCTATGTGCATAAGCTCAGCTAATCCCTGCCTGTGTGATGGCTGGTTTAGGCACATGCTGATTCCCCATCTTTTTCCCTGCAGGCTGGTAACACTGAATAGGGTATCAGGAGAGATGGCAGGGTGCTCCAGGGCCTGTCACCTGGATGTGAAATGGGATTTCATCTTGTGAAGGCAAACCTCGGTCCCCTCTTGTGCTGTGTCTGCCCTCTCCTATCACCTCTTTAAGACAGAGCTTGACTCTTGTTTAGAAGGGTAGTTGGTCATGGCTGGTAGCAAATACATGTGCAAATCCCTGTGAGGACAGGGCATCGTGCATGTTCTATTCTTGTGATATGGAGGGAGGTTTAGCTGTTAAGACTTCTGTTTGCACCATTTGCTCTGAAGTTTTCCAGTGAGCTGTGTCTGTGTTAGCCATCATGCTTGTGAAGACACCTCTTTTTCAACCAGGACGGGATCCCTGGCTCAGCTCCTCACTTGGCACTCCAGGAGCTTTGTGGAAATGTTTTGTAAAACTGTCTGGCGTGGAGGGATCTTCATCACAGTTTGGCTTGTGAGGGTATGATGTACAGATATAACTTGTGGTCCTCTTGAAATATCCTGGTCTAGCTGTCTATGTGAGCCCAGTCTTTAGGAATTGTTATAATAGGAAGACTTACTGCTGAAAATTATGATTTGTGGGTCAGATTAATTCTTCTTTGTATTGCTGAATACCTGAAGTTTCTTCTTAGAAGCCAAGGGTGTAACACAGAGGTAAATCTAGAATCGGGTCCACATTACCTTCTTGATCCTTCAGATATATTTGTACTAACAGACAGACTTATTTTTATTTTTTTCATAAGTATTTTATTTAAAAACTGAAGCAGTGAAAGATCTTTAATGTATTACCAGTTTTCCATTTTTCTTAACAATTTAACAAATGTTCATTGATTTTTAGAGATGAGATCAGATAAGGGAAAAATAAGCAGAAAGAATCATGCCAGGAAGTTTAACACAGTTAATTTGATGACCTTTAGATGTCAGTATAATCAAAGAATAACACACTGCCCAAGATGTGGGAGGCAAAGGCAGGGACTGGGAGAATGAAGAACTGCCCACTGTAGGAGAAGGTCAGGTTTGAAACCATCTAAGGAACCTGAAGGTGCACAAGCCCATGGGACCTTGTGAGATGATCTGCAGGTCCTGAGGGAACTGTCAGATGAAGTGGCTCAGCCACTATCCATCATATTTGGGAAGTCCTGGCAGCCTGGTGAAGTTCCCACTGACCGGAAAAGGGGAAACATAACCCCCATTTTTAAAAAGGGGGCAAAAAGGAAGAGCCCAGGAACTACAGACCAGTCAGTGTCACCTCTGTGCCTGGCAGGATCATGGAGCAGATCCTCCTGGAAGCTCTGCTAGGGCACATGGAAGATAAAGAGGTGACTGGTGACAGCCAGCATGGCTGCACTAAGGGCAAATTGTGCCTGACAGATTTGGTGGCCTTCTGCAGCGGGGTTACAGTATTGGTGGATAACGAAAAAACAACTGATGTCATCTACCTGGACTTGTGCGAAGCATTTGACACTGTCCTGCACAACATCCTTGTCTCTGAATTCGAGAGACATTGCATTGATGGAGGGACTACTCGGTGAGTAAGGAATTGGCTGGATGGTCGCACTCAAAGAGTTGTGGTCAATGGCTCCATGTCATCCAAGTGGAGAGCAGTGACGAGTGGTGTCCTCAGGGGCTGGTGTTGGGACCAGCGCTGTTTAACATCTTTGTTGGGGACATGGACGGTGGGATCGAGTGCACCCCCAGCAAGTTCACTGATGACACCAAGCTGTGTGGTGCGGTCGAACACGCTGGAGGGAAGGGATGTGCCATCCAGAGGGACCTGGACAGGCTGGAGAGATGGACCAGTGCAAACCTCATGGAGTTCAACAAGGCCAAGTGCGAGGTCCTGCCCATGGGTCAGGCCAATCCCAAGCACAAACACAGGCTGGGTGAGGAGTGGATTGAGAGCAGCCCTGAGGAGAAGGACTTGGGGGTATTAGTGGACTGAAAACTGACTGTGAGGCAGCAATGTGTGCTCACAGCCCAGAAAGCCAGCCGTGTCCTGGGCTGCATCAAGAGAAGTGTGGCCAGCAGGGCGAGGGAGGGGATTCTGCCCCTCTGCTCCATTCTTGTGAGACCCACCCCTGCAGTGCTGTGTCCAGCTCTGGGGGCACCAACATCAGAAGGACACGGACCTGCTCGAGCGGGTCCAGAGGAGGCCACAAAGATGATCAGGGGGCTGGAGCACCTCCCCTGTGAGGACAGGCTGAGAGAGTTGGGGGGGGTTCAGCTGGAGAAGGGAAGGCTCTGGGGAGACCTTAGAGGGGCCTCCCAGGACTTAAAGGGGCTACAGGAAAGGTGGGGCTCTTTATCAGGGGGTGTAGGGATAGGACAAGGGGTTACGGTTTTAAACTGAAAGACAGTAGTTTTAGATTAGATCTAAGGAAGAAATTCTTTCCTGTAAGGGTGGTGAGGCCCTGGCACAGGTTGCCCAGAGAAGCTGTGGCTGCCCCCTCCCTGGAAGGGTTCAAGGCCAGGTTGGACGGGGCTTTGGGCAACCTGGGCTAGTGGAAGGTGTCCCTGCCCATGGCAGGTGGATTAGAACTAGATGATCTTTAAGGTTCCTTTGAACCCAAACCATTCTAGGATTCTACAAAAACTTGAGGCAGATCTGGAAATCTTCCTGTGTGGTAGAATTTGGTGGTGTCTTTCTTTGCACTGATTTGTTGGACTCTGGCTTCTGGGAAGCTTGTTGCTGCTAATTTATATTTGGCCGATGTGCAGCTAACATGAAGGCTAAGTGTGCGGGTAGCTAAGTGGCAGGAGACCTTCTTGAGTGCTTCTCTGTGGCAGATTGTCACTGAGGGATTTTGGCTCTGCTGTCTTCTGGAGTAGCAAAGCTTCTGCTTGGTCATTCAAAGGGGAGAGAAAGGGAAACAACTTCACTGGCGTTTTGCTCTGTGCAAATACTTGTAATAACATGGATCTATCAAAATAAAAGTTTTTCAGTAAGAATTGTGGTAAATGTTTGAGGAGAAATGAATCCAGCAATTTTCTCTATCTGTAAACCCATTTCTCCACCATCACTAATGTTTTATAAGCCCTTGGACAGTAGAAGTGATATTCTAGTCCTTAGGGAATTTTTTTTGTCAGAGCAGCTTGCTGTATTGCTGCTGACTTGATGGGTGTGCTACTCTGTTATTATAGGCTTGCTCTGAAGTGTTGAATTGTGCATGCAGAAATGGGCATGTAAATATTCTTGCCCATCAGTACTAGGCTACGTGTGCTGCATTGCTTTGGTCACCATGTGCTCGTGGGTTTGAACTTCCTAGTCCAGGTAGGTGGTGATGTTCTGAAATCCTGGGTGGCAACTTATGGGTTATTCATGAAACATGACATCTGCATGTGAAGCTTCTGTAATTTTTCTTTTACTTTACTTTTCATTTTAAAAGCATGCTTATATAAAAATCATGCAGAACTTCCAAAAAGCCAGGCAGTGAGCTGGAGGCCATTTCAACAATCTACCCTATCCACTTTAGTGTCTGTCCTATTGTTTTGAAACACTTTTTTAATTGCAGTTTTCCGAGGCAGTATTTCAATGGATTGACAGGACCCCATTAAGTCAAATTTGGCCCCTGAATTATGTTCTATTTAAGAAATCCAGCACCCCCCAACTTCCACAAAACCAAAGACCAACAGAATGTTTCCATTAAAAGGAAATCCAAATGGAAACAGCTTTTAAATCTATCAAATATATGTTCTTTTTTCTTTATTTGCCTGTCAGACTTTGTATGTACATGAAGGCCAGACAGTGAATTGACTTGAAACGTATTATTACCTAAAATGATATTGACATCAGAAATGCAAAAGCATCAGTGAAATAAGGTGACCAGAGCTGGAAAATTGTGCTCTGGGCCTGGATCCAGATTTTGAAAACCTGCTGCCTACGTTTTGGGTCAGGAGCTTGGGATACAGTGCTTGAGTGTGAGCCTGGATTGGGTCATAAACAGTGATGAGATTTTGCTGGTTTATAGTCTCAAGCTGGGCTGCCCAGTATCTGGCTCATGAGCTGCATCTGGCCTGCCAGGACAATTCACCTGGCCTGGAGCCCATTCCCAGCCATTTGCTTTCCTGAGGGCCTCTCAGATGGAGGCAAGGAGTGAGCTATAGAAATGATGTTGGCTGGCCTCAGCCGGTTCTTAGCTACCTTTCCTATGGGTAACCTCCTTTTTTGCTGCCAAGAGGCTGGATCATAGGATCATAGAATAGTTTGGGTTGGAAGGGACTTTTAAAGGTCATCTAGTCCAACCCCCCTGCAATGAGCAGGGACATCTTCAGATAGATCAGGTTGCTCAGAGCCCCGTCCAACCTGACCGTGAACATTTCCAGGGATGGAGCGTCTACTACCTCTCTGGGCAACCCACTCCAGTGTTTCACCACCCACATTATAAACAACTTCTTCTTATATCTAGTCTGAATCTACCCTCTTTTAGTTTAAAAGCATTATTCCTTGTCCTATTGCAACAGGCCCGACTAAAAAGCCTGTCCCCATCTTTCTTATAAGCCCCCTTTAAGTATTGAAAGGCTGCAAGAAGGTCTCCCTGGAGCTTCTCATTTCCAGGCTGAACAACCCCAACTCTCTCAGCCTGTCCTCACGGGAGTGATGAAACACCTCCCCTATCACTTTTGTGGCCTCGTCTGACCTGTTCCAACAGGTCCATGTCTTTCCTGTACCAGGGACTCTAAGAGCTGGACATAGCACTGCAGGTGGGGTCTCACCAAAGCGGAGTAGAGGGGCAGAATCACCTTCCTCAACCTGCTGGCCCTGGTGAGAAGGAGAGCTACTCAGTCCCCAGTGGAAGGGGCACCCAGAACGTTTGCAGTCAGCGGGTGGGTACAGGGTGACTGCTGTGGACAGGAGGAAGGCTGTGCAGCCTGCCGTGGTAGAGGGAGGGGTTGGCCACTGCCGAGTTGAAACATAATGGCAAAGCTAAGTTTCAAGAAGGGTGATGCAGCAATGCAACAGGATCTCAGAGCTGTGAAATCTCTGTCCTTTGAAGGTTTTCAGTGCTTGACTGGGCAGGTCTCTGAGCAACCTAGGCTAGCTTTGGAAACAGCCCTGCTTGGGCTTCAACAGGATTCCTTCATGGGTCCATTCCAGCTTTTCATTGCTTTCCTAATTGTAAGAACAGCCTTACTTTTGTTACATGAATGTACAGCACCAAACACATGGGACCTGAGTGCTTGCTTGGATAGTACAGCAGTAGGAACCACAATGTTGTCAGAGTTGGACTGTGTGCAATGTGCAGTATTGAATAGGTGGGGAATGGCAGCTTAGTCAGCATGAACCATCTCTTCCAGCTCACAAATTGAAGCAATGACAGATTTAGTACTCATTAAGTTTCAATACAACTCAGTGGAAGCCTTGTCCAGTGTGAAGGTATCCACTGAGAGTTTATAAAGTCAGCATTCAAGATCCTGGTTTGTGTTGAGCCCATGTTCTTCATCTCTTGGTTCCCCCATCAGAACAGGGGGGATAACAGTTCTTCCCTCTCTCTCTCAGGGCTATTGATGGTGTTGATGTATGAAGGGTTACAAGGTGCGCAGAAACTTTAACAGTTCAAAATATCTAAATCCATATGGATCGATGTCCCCTTGAATTTTTCTTTTTTTTCTGAGGCTTTCTGAAATGTCTGTGGCTTATTCTCCTTTGAACACAGTGAATGCACTGTCTGCCAGGCAGTGCGGATGTTCTCGTTTATAACTATAATATCCTTTACTCAAATTCCTGAGAACATGTTCCAGAAACATATGTCATTTGCCAGGTGAGGGTCTATAAAGATGGGATGGGTGAAAGAATACAGATGGAAGAACAACACTCCTATCTCCCTGAAGAGTCTTTGAGGAAACTTGTAAGTGCAAAAAAACCCCCATTTTTTCTTCCCGTTATTGCATCTGTAATTCCAAGTTTCAGGCCAAAAGCAAAATGATGAGTGACATGGCCCATTGTCATTAGAATATATCATTATGATCTTGTACTATTTGTAATTGGTCCAGAAGCAGGAAATTCCAGAAATCTCCCAAGTAAGACCTCTCCTCTGGGATTCTCAGTCTGTGCTGGCATCCCTGTCAGGTTTGGATCAGTTTTCATTTAAAAAATGATTACACTTCTAGTTGTTGCTCTACCAAAGAGTCTTCCTACTGTAAACCAGTGCACAGCTGTCCTGCTAACTAGCTCAGCTGGGATCTGTGCAGCAGTGAGTGCAGTGAGAGGAGATGAAGTCATCCAGTTTGGGGTGCGAGGCTGGGGGATTGTGGAGCTGGAGTCTGTCCTGTGCCTGGCTGTAGGCTGCTCTGATTTGGGTCCATTTGCTCCATCTCTGTGTGTTTTCAGAGTCATCTCAGTTTGTGGCAAAACCAGACATATTCCATGTGAAAGGTGACTGCAAAATGCTGCTGTTCCTTGATTGCTCTTTTGAGAGAGGGAGGTAACAGCTCTCTGAATTTGACTCGGATTTGTGAATAGCTTTGATGAACTAGGTAGTGTGTTTTTCAGCAAACAGATTTTGCCAGAAGCTTTTGCCTCTCTGATCCTCAGTGCCATGAGGAAGGTGTGCAGGGCTGGTTATGGTTGCTGTGGGAGGGAGGGAGTAATGCAGCTTTCTAGGGTAGCTGGGGGTGAATAATGGACCAGAGCAGACAGGGCTCTGGACAGAGGGTCTATTGCCCCTCTGGATCTGTTGTTGGCAAAAGTGTTTAGCCATGTTCTCCCTCTGTGTGAGTATACAGAAAAGCAGTAAGGGGGGGAAAAAAAAATCACTTTGTGAGCAGCAGAATGCTCCCTTCCTGCAGAGCCAGGTCTTGGGGTTGGGTTCTTCTGTGCCTACTGCAGGAAGTACTTCCCATAGTTGAGAGTACTCAGAATGTTTGTCCTTCATTGGGATTCCTTGCTGCCCGATAAAGATCGGGTTTATGCTACACCCTGTCTCATGTGATCTTTCAGTACATATCTTCATGTATGTGATGCTTTTGAAAGCTCTGCGCTGCTCTTGGATCTGGGTGAAACAGACCACTGAGCTCAGAAGTCGCTGGGTTGGGTGGCAGAGGCAGACTTGTGATCTTGCAGCAAGGTCGTAAGATCTGCATTACCAAGGTTGTTTTTAGCACCTGGGCTGAAAACAGCAGAGCAAGGAAACCCCTGAAGTAATTCCACTCCCTGCACTGGCATCCTCCTTTTAGTGACTGTGTATTTAGTTAATAGTCTTCAAAGGTGTTTTCAAGTGTTAACAGGTAGTGCAAGTAAGAGTGATCTTAATATTGAGATTTGTGCATGTTTTCTCTACATGGTCTGCGACAGCATCCCTTTAAAGTATAAGGGTGCTTTCTTTAATGGTCTTTTCCAGGGGCCTCTTTGCAGAAGCAGCAGAAGATTCAGAGAAAATGAATAACACAGCAGTAACTTCCAGTGATTCCAGCAGTGATGGTACAGGTTTTTTGATATACAGCGGCATCCTTCCCCTTATCAAAAGGTTTTCCCATTCTGAACACCGCTGCCTGACATGATCCTTGCACCCTGAAAATCACTTTCCTATTTAAGGAAAGCTGATTGAATTAAACCACACGTGTATCAAAGCAGAAGCTGGAGGTTTAAAGGCTATCACAGAACACCAAAGGTAAGATATCACATGCAGAGTTCCTTCCGGATGGGACAAATTTCATGTAGCTTCTGGATCGATTGATATGTCAGTCTGATCACAAAAGTTTAATAGCCTCATCACCATCATCTCTGAGCCTGGCAGTTTCTGGCAGAGGAGCTTAAGTGAGTTAAGCCCTCAAACCCCTGGGATACAAGCTTCTACCTCTCTTAATACCCCACCTGCCCACAAGCTTTGAGCTGGTCTTGGCTTTCCCAGATTCCTCTGATGTTGTACTCGTGAACAAAATAGTCACACTTGGGTTAAATCCATTGCTGCTGTCCAGCTGCCGACTGCTGGACGTGTTCCTGTCCTTGCTGGGCAGCTTGAGTGCCAAGGAAGGCAGTAGTGAGTTTTCAGAGACCTTCATTCCAGGATGTGGCTATGTTGGCGTGAGGTCTCAGGCAGTGTGGGTAGGACCCATGAATAGGAGGCTGAACATACAGGCTTCCTATGGGGATATTCATTCTTATGGTCCCCAAATCAGGAGGAATCTCTCAGTACAGCGATAGCGGAATAACTCTTGGAATTTTTTTCTTCTTGTAGAGGTCCTGTGTAGTTAGGGCATTGATGAAGACCTGTCTGTAAGATGCTGAGTGTGTATCTAAATAGAGCTGGAAATTAAGCGGTAATGAACAGATCCATCCAACTGGTCAAAAAGAGAGGTTTCAATGTCTTTGGGTAGTCATTAAAAGTGAATGTCATCTCTTGCAGTGTCATTAGCCTACATGATGAAAATGGGATTTTTTTTTTTTTTTTCCTAGCAGGCTTCTGGGAATGATTATTCAGTGGGGAAAAATATATAATTCCCTGATAATCTAGAGCTGTTGGAGCTTTCACTGAAATCTCTGAAGTATTGGCACAATGATGAATGGCCTCTTCTGGAATACAGAAATGTATAAGACATGAAATAAATCCTTCATACATTGCAGGGCTTCGGTGTAGTGCTGCTTATCTTAAGGGTATTATGCAAATCTGGTGCCTATTTAAATCTTGACACTCTCATCTGGAGCAGGTGTATTAGAAACTTACTTTTCTCCGAGAAGGTTAATTTGTCAAATATTGACTGCTGGTTTCATCTCAAATGACTTGTCGTTCCCATGAGTTATAGTCCAGTTACTGGCCCAGCTTCCCTCCAGCTCTACTGTAGGACCCTGGCAGTGACATTTTAATGGCAAGCTTCTGATCGTCAGTGCTTCTAGGTGGATGGGGATACAGCTTTTGCTACCTGAAAGCTGCTAAAGAAGAACCTTTTCAAGGACAGAAAATGCAGGACGAGATAGCCTGATGATAAACATAGTATGTGTGCTAGGAGTCACAGAAATCCTTACAATGGGATAAGCCAAAAGGGTGCTGTTTAGGTTGCAGCAGAGAAATATTAAAGATTTTGGTAAAACATACTGTCTAATGGTTAAGCATCTTGGATGATAACCTGTTGTCAATGATAACCTAAGCTGCATTTGTGGGATATTATCATGGTAGTGTTGGAGTCCATTCACCTTGATATTCTGTATTGCATACCCTGGGCTCTTTAGACATTCTTTTAGTTGTCTTTAGGTGGGTTTCTCACTGTCACAAGGCAACGTCCATGACTGCATCTCTCTCTTTCTCAGTAGTAACATCAGTTGTCTTGCCTAGGGCTGATCCTCTTAATTCTCTGTGGCCATTCAAGCAGCCATAAGAATGCCTTCCTACTTGTATGTCTTGTTTGGGAGCTGGCTGTTTTTCTTGTCCTCTGAAAGGACAGGAGTACTTCTGCATGAACAGAAGGCTTGTTTCCTCCCTTCTGTCTTTAGGAAGTTTGTTATCCACCGAGGCAGTAGAAGTGATATTGTGCGACTTGTACGAGCAGTCTCACACATGGGTAATGAAGAGCAAACACACTGGAGTGAACGGTCCATTGGATGAAAATGATTCATTCCAGCTCTGGGGTGAGCCTCTTTGAGTAATGAAGTCATGGATTGGCTGACAAAAACTCATGGGCTAGTTCACAGGTGATGACGATTGAAGCCAGGATGACTGCTACTTGCAATTAATTGTTTGACTAATCTAGGAGCTAAAGTGAGAAATGGTGCTGGTTCTGTTGGTGCTCATGAAGAGAAGGAGGAGGGTTAGTTTAATCTAGCCACTGCTCTCATAATACTCTGTCAGATGTTTTAGATGGTTAGATAGAGCTGACTGAGAACTGTCCATTAAAACTACTTCTTAGTAGAAGGTTGGTTGTGTTGAACTAAAATTTTACTGAGACATGTTAGTTTGCTATTGCAGAAACTTTTTTTTTTTTCTTTGTGGAAAGGGTCAACATATTTTTGGCTGAAGTTCCTCTTTGACAGGGAGGGTTAGAGTTTTCCAGACTCATTTCACTTCCATTAATGTTTTCCCAGGAATCCAGTCTCCCCATCCTTTGTCTAGATCTTTTCACTTGGCTAGATGTGAAAATGATGCTCATTCCTGGCTCAGGCCCATCCTGTTTTGGGGTGGGTATCCCCTGGCCTTCACCTAGAGAAGCAATTTCCTATGCAGATGCAGTTGTGGCCTTCGCAGCGTAGCAAGGCTCAGTACAGCACTCCTGGGGGCGAGCTCCCAGCTGTTGTTTTGAAGGACGGCACTGTGAGAGCTCAGCCCCTCTTTTCTTTTTGCATTTTTCCTTGAAAGAAATGCATTTGGGCAGCAGCTGCTGACCTCACGGATGTTCAGTGGTTGCTGTTCATGGGCAACAACACAACCATCCCCCCTCAACACATTAAAAACCTCGAGGAAATAATGATTATTTTTTTTTTCCTTTTGGTAACGTTTCACTAGTGCTGGGGAGGGGTGGTGGGACACGGCATGCTGATGTAACCCATCCCGTGCAGTACAGTGTGTGCACCCATTGCAGGTCTGGAGGTTGGGTCTCTGGCAGGCTTTCCCTCACGTGCTGCAGGACACACACGCTGCTGTGTGATTTTTGCCTACCCCTGGCCTGGCCCTTGGGGCTTTGTCCTGGCTGCTCACGCTTCAAACTGAGTGTTCAAATGACAATGTAAGATTTCTGCCTTGGGAATCAGCAGAGATCTTTGTAAGCCAGAGAAATGAGCCCTGGGTTGCCAAGATGACCCAATGTTACCTACAGCCCAGGAGTTCAGCACTCTCAGACCCAAGGCCTGGTTTGGTGCAGCACAGCTGTGTGACCTTGGCTCAGTTTTGGTGAGAAAATTGTTTCTGAGCTGTGAGAAAGTCTGTCAGCTAAAGGCGTGTGATGTAGGAAAAGGGAAAACGGTAATTGTTGAGATAATGATTAGAGGATTCAAGAGGGAAACTGTTGACGTGAAAAGTTATAAAACTGTAAGAAAAAAATGTAGAAAAATAGAAGACGGCAACTATGAAGGTTGAGAACCAGCCTATTTTGAAGAAGGCTAACACATCCCTACCTGACTGATTGCTTGGCCAGCAGAAACTCACTGGGTGTGCTAATGCTTAACCTAGTAGCATGTAACTCTTAAAAATCTACTGGGGGTATTAATAAATAATTACTCTATGCCCATAAATTGTGTGTATCCCACCTGCAGAGCTCTTTGCACATGGGGGGAGGTGTCTGAGCAGAAGTGACTCAGGGAGAGCTACACCAGCCATATATTAATGGTGTACACATTGGCAAGTACCATTTGCTAAAGTTTCTTCTGGATGTCAAGGATCTCATCAGGCCCTGAGAAGACACTTAATGAGGGGATTTCTGATACCTTCCAGAATATCTGTGTTTGTTTTAAGCCTACCATTTTTTGGTTACCGAGTCACAGTTATAGCTCAAGTGTCTCCTTTGTGATGAGACAAGCATGAACACCTTGGTGCAGAAAATATGCCTGGAATTTGCAGCCCTTCTTATATTACGGCCATGACAACAATGTCTTCACTGAATATAACCTATAGACTAGTGGTCCATCTCATAAAAATGCTCAGGGTGTTTCAGGCAGTTTAGAAATATGATGGACACTCCAGTGGATCAGGATGGGAATAGTTTGCAACTAAGGACTGTACTGAGAATATCTTTGCACACCACCTTCAGTCAAATATCAGTCAAGTTTTATTATGGGGAGGGTGTGTCTCAAAAATAGAAGGTGACAATAAGGTATGGTTAGAATAATGTCCAGGATATGTCATTGATCAGGCAGATGACAGCAAGTTACCTGTTAACTAATAAGAAATTGTTCTTTAACCCCAATAACTGATCCCCAGTTCTGCATTACTAGTTAGGCTGCCAGCCATCTCCTGGCTTTCCTTCTTTGATGCCTCAAAGGACAGATGAGTGGAGAAAAAGTGGAAATCCCAAACATGGCAACATTATATGGCTGAGATGGTTTTGGCCTGCAGTCTGGGGACATTTTTCTTCTTCTCTGCTTAAACCAGAACCTATATACTGAAGACCCTCAGTGATCCCAGCTGTTACCAGCAACTGAATTGCATGAATGAGGGCCCTGCCATGCCAGATCCATTGCCTCAGGCTGTGAGTGCAGCTGAGTCAACAAATGAAAACAGAAGGAAAATTGACTACGAAGATCTTTTTGAAAAAAAAATAAACAAAATGATGCAGACAGCAAGGTGCGCTCCATCCCAGGTGTGTATTATTCTTCTGAACTTATGAGCTGATGTGTGAAATCCTGCATCCTCTGCACACACGCCTGCTGGAGCAGATGACTTGGGTGAGGGTGAATAAGCCCATGTGGTTACCATTGCTCCACTTCATCAAAAATCCTTCTTACAAGGGGAAGTGAGCTCAGCAAGCTGGAAAAGTGTCATACCAGGGGCTGGAGGAATGGCTGGAGGGCAGTAGGAGAGACTTTACACAAACCAGCTGGCACATGGGTGTGTTTGGTTACATCATACTGAAAGATAGACAAATCCTGCAAGGTCTGGGTGCGTTCCAGACAATCCTGAGACCTCCTCACCTCCAGTCTCCTAATAAAGACTTTGCTGCATGAGAACTGCTATTCTTCCTTCTCTGCCTTTCCCTATGAATCACTCCTTTGTAGTCTTATGTGGCTTTTATAGTTAATATGAACCAAGTGGCTCATGTTAGGAAGGAGAAAGGATTTGCCCCCCATCCCCTTCCATCAGAGGTGGAGATGTAGAGGCTGATTCAGGCACAAGGGAAGTCAACAGGAGACTTTTCGTTCCTGTCAATGGGTTTGGATTGCAAAGTGCTTGAGAAGTATAGGGACAACACCTACCGTAATCTGACCACAGCAAAATACAGCTCAGTTCACTTCTGGGCAGTGGCAAATTGGCACTGAGTTCAGGGAAGTTATGATTTGTACTAGTGAGATATTTAACCACATTTTTTTTTGAACAGACAGATATGCTGGGTTATAATTGGCAGCAGCTGGATTTTTTTTCTCTCCAAGAATGTTATCCATTTTCTGGGGAGAGGTGCTAAAAATTGGTGTGGAGAGTATGTGTGGAGTTTTTGTCTCTTGATCATGGAATGCTCTTTCTGGTCTTGTCTGTCACTAAACTTCTTGCTATACTCCAATCTTTCTTGAAAACATCATGCCACGTATTGGTCAGATTGGACCAGACCTGTACAGTTTTGTGTCCTGTCTCTGGGACTGGATTGTGCCTCGTGCTTCCTGAGAAATTAAGGCTAGGTGGTAGCAGGGTTTGAGATCTCCTCTAGCGTTCTTATTAATATCAAAAAAATCACATAAGTAATGTCAAATATTGTACTGATTCCTGCTGACTCTGTAGCTTGAAGAACTTCTTGCATTAGTCAGTTCTGCAGTTTAATTGCATGTTTCTTTGGATTTCAGTTTCTCAACTTCTGATGTCCTGGAATATTGCCGTAAGAAGTGATGGGATTGGTACATCGCTTTTCCTTTTGACTGAATGCATTCTTCTTTGGATGACTGCTTCATCTGATTTTTACCCTTGTCTTTCCTCTCCATGTTGTTAGTCCACTTGTGGTTCCGTTTGTGGCCTGCAGTTGTGTGATGCCAAGCTGAGCTTTGGTCATGCCGGTAGGGCTTTGGTGACTGACAGAAGAGGACTCTGAGGAATAAAATTTGGTGCTTTTCTCTGGGCCTAGGCTGTTAGTGCCTCACTTGCTCGGTGATTGAAATCAGTTGAAGCTGTGAAACCAATTAAAATAGAATATTAAAGAAGCAACATAAGCAGCGCAGTGAAATAACATTATAAAAGCCTTGCATGAATAGCACTGCTCGCCTCTGACATCTGCAGTTAAGATATTACACTTATTGAACCTGTATCTCCAGTTGATATTTGAAGCAAAATTTACCATGAGGCTTTACCTTCTTGGGATTTTGTAAGAAAGACTAGAAAACAGGGCTTTTTAGATGTTATTTAAGCTTAATGAAAAACCTTAAGGCTTTACTGATATGCTAAAAGCTAAGAGGTCAGCTTCATATCCAGAATTTATTTACCCAAGAGGTCTGGGTGATTTCATAGATCATAAAAACACAACTTCAAAAGTCATATTTTATTTCACAGCGGTGGTCTCCGCCATAAGGTAAGGTCAGGTCAAGAATCTATTCCTGGGAGAGACAGCAGCCCTGGAAGATCTGCTTTCAGATCTGCAGAGGAATGCCCTGACGTGCCCTGAACCTTCCTTGTGAGGAAGCAGGAAGAGCGATGTCAGTGTATGAGACTGGCTTGTGCTCTGCTCGCCAGGATGTCTGCTGCTGCTGCTGCCTCTGGTGACACATAAATGCATCTTCAACATCTTCAATTTGTCTAGGCTGCAGGTACCTGGGGCTGTTGCCAGGTGTGATGGGAAGGTAGCACAGATGCCTGTCAGTGACGGAAAGCTACAGAGGGAAGATGTCTGTTTTCTCTAAAAATGAACTATAGTACTCATAGTTATGGCCAGGGTGGTCACTCTGATACTCTGCAGATGGATTCTGCAGTGCCTCTCTGGTCTATTCCAGCCCCAAACTGTCCCTTGTGCTGTTATCAGCCACTACACAAAACACTATGGCCCAGACTTGCTTGCTAGAGATGTTGCTGGAGGCACTTTCTTGGCTGTGGATAAAGGGTAACTGCAGTGATCAGAAATACGCTTATCGCAAGGGAGCTGACAGATGTGGCTAACAGGATGCCTGAATTAACGTCATCGGGGTGATGAGATGTGAACGATATCAGAACTTGGCCCAGGGCTAAACTTAGTGCAGTGCAGGAAGCCAGAACAGCCAAATGGAGAATGCATTGGAGAAGGACCTTTGGGCATACTGAAACTCAGACTGATGCCAGGTTTTAATACAGGAAAAAACTTCATCCAGTGAATGATCAGAGGTCCAATTGCTGCTGTTTCAACAGAGCCCACTGTCCAGTTTCAGGGCTGACCTACAGAGACCCTCCTTTCCATTGTGGAACTGCCTGTGTAAACCAGACACTTCTCTTCCTCATTTCTAAAGGATAGAGTAAACTGAAACAGAGATGGAAATGTCCCAATCTCTGTTGTACTAGTTATACAGTTAGATCACAATCTACAGGAAAAGAATGTCCTTCATAAGCCTTGGAGATCATACCCACCTTGTTCCCTGTTCCAGATCAGTGCTATCAAAGGCTGTCATACTCTAATTTAAACCCAAACTTATAAATTTATCAACAGACACACAGTGGCAGCATACCCTTGTTGTAGGGGCCTTGATCCTAAAAATACCATGGCAAGGGCTTTTCAGGGTCCATTCTTACTCCCTGCTAGACTGGCTGAGTCTCCTCTGAGCAGGTTGGCTATGGCAGGGGTGAAGATAGACTTAAAAGAGCGGTGGTTCCAATCTGCTCTAAGCAGAAGAGGTGGAAGGTGATGGCTAATTAATTTACACACAGGAAATAACAACTGTAATGTATCCTTACAGAATTGTCTTTGGGCTGGAAATGAGAAGAGATTGATTGAGGTAAATGAGAAGGAAAATCGCACTAAGGAAGATATGTTGGAAGAAAGGAAAGGAGCAGAGATAGCTCCTGCTTGTTGCCATACAGAGCCCTCTCCTTGCATCTCCTCATGTCTTGCTCAGCAGTGGCTCTGTAAAGCCAGCGCTGAAGGCTGGCTGTCCAGCTCTTCTTCACCACCGTTTGGTATCGGTGTCCTGGACAGTACTTGATGCAATGAGATCTGACACAGTGTTGGTGATTATAGATCTGTTATGCCAATCTTTGCCCTGAAGTTTAGAATGTCATAGAAATCTTAGTATTTGGGAAATTGTCTGCTCCATAATTGGTTAAAAAAGTAATGGTGCAGGGGACTGTTTCTTGCCTGCTGATCCTGGATATACGTCCCATCCTGTGATGCTGCCAGTGGGGAGGCAGTGGGAGATCACAGTGCTTGCTGGTGGTGGATGGCTCCAAGCAGGTTACCACACTGCACTGAATTTGGTTTCTACTGAACATTTTTCCTCTCTTATAAAATGCTGTTTGAGAGTAGAACTGCCTGTGTGAGAGAGCAATTTTGGACAATCTTCTTAGTCTGCATATAACAAATTCTAAAATAGGGGAAAAGAACCTAAGAATGGCCGTGTTGGGACAGGTGATGGGTACAGTTTGCTCAGTACCAGACTCCAGCAGTGGCCAGAAGTGCAGGCATCAGGAAGAGCAATAATGGGGCAGGCATACATGATAACTTTTCACAGCACTCAAAATTTTCAAGAGTTTTCAACTCAGAGTTGGCCGGTGATAAATGTGGATTTTTATGTATTCAGTAGCACTTAGTGGACTTTTTTTCTTCTGTGTACTTGTCTCATTTTCTCTTGAACCAAGGCAAACCTTTAACATCCACAACCTCCTTTGGCAGTGAGAGCTAATATATTCAGGGTAGAGAGTCATCTGCTTTACTGGATGGGAGCCTGGCTCCCAACAGCATCATTTGATGGTCTTTCTGAATTCTTGTATTGGAAGAGGGAGTGAACAGTGTCCACCTTGAATTCTTGTATTGGAAGAGGGAGTGAACAGTGTCCACCTCTCCATGTCACTTGTGGTTTCATAGATTCTTGTCCTTTCCTTCTGTGGCAGGTGCACCCGCCCGATGAAAATAGGGCTTCTTGGCTGCCAAAGTGTAGTGGCTATTGATTTCCTTTTTCCATGCCCTTGTTCTCAGGGCTTTATGATACTTGGGGCCTTTGGCTAATGGGAGCTGTTATTGACCACAGATCAGATTTGGCTGGGTATAAAAGGAATCACAGAATTCTGTGATTCTGTGAATCCCTTGGGGGAGCCATTTTCAGCTAGTCCCCACCTAGAATAGTACGCTGTGGTCAAGGATTCTCCCTTTGGGTTGGGACGCAGCCCAGGGAAACTCCTTGAGGTTCCTATGGGTTGGGACGCTGCCCTGAGAAGTTCCTTGAGGCTGAGAGGCCTCATTTGTTAGGTGAGTGATAGTGCGTTTTGGGTTGTCATTAAGCGCTAGCAAGTGGTGGTAGTTCTGTTCTCTCATGGGCATTCAAATCTGCCATTGAATGTTTGCGGAGTGCCATGAATCGTGCTGATAATAAATTTTTACTTGTTGTTTGTTTGAGAGCCTCCATAACACCTTCTAAGAGTCAAGTCTCTTCTAGGCTGGAGAGCCCTGGCTTGCTTGACCCTGACATTTAGGAGCTGTAGTTAGTTCTGACCAGCCCTGTTGCCTTTTGCAATGCCACAATATTCTTTTTGAGTTGAGGCAGCAACAACAACATGTGGTGATCAGGCTGCAGGTGAAGCACAGATTTATACAGTGACATAATTATATTCTCTGGCTTGTTCTTTACTCCTAATAATTTCTAATAATGGATTTTTAATTACTGCTGAGCAATGAGCTGATGTTTCCCAGATCCATCTGTAAACCAAGTGGCTGTGGCGATACCCCAAGCTATTACTCCTATGTGGTTATGGTCAGTTTAGAGCCCATGATTTTATATAGGAAGTTGAGATTTGTTTTTTTTTTTTTCCTGGGTGAGTCTCTTTACATTTATCTGCATTGAATTTCATCTGCCATTTTATTACCTGTCACTGTATCATAAAATTGTTTTGTAGTTCATCAGGATGCTCTCAAAATTAGTATTGTCAGCAAACTTTCTCACCTCACTGCTCATGCCCTTTTCCAGGTCACTTATGAACATGCATTTTTAATAGCACAGATTTCTCCAGAGCTCCCATGCTGACCTTGCTCCCTTGCAAGATCTGACCATTCCCAGTTTCCTAGCTTTTAACCAGGATTTATCCTTGCAATGACTTTTCTCCTGCGTTTGCTTAGTTTCCTAAATGGCCTGAGTCAACATCTTCTGAAATAGATTTAAAAAAAAATCAGTTTTGGCTGAAAGCTGCATCTTGCCTAAAAACAAACAATAAAGATAAAACCAAACCAAAACATCCTCCCATCTTTTTATTCATCCAACAAAGTTTCCCCTCTCCTTCTTGTCTTTCAGCACCTGAAGATTTTTGAGACTAACTTTTCATCTGATTTTATGTGGCAATCTCAAACCCTTCTAGGAAGGGAAGATTGTTTCCTGACTGCTTTTCTAGTGGTAAATAAATATGCTTAAATTGAGCTGTGCTTCCTCTTCCCCTTCATTGCTCATTTGATTAAGTCTGGCTAATATTTGATATGGCCACACTGGACAAAATTGATTTTTTTTTATAAGTGCACATTCAGAATTGTGTTGGCATAATTATAGTAGTGTAAGGGCTTACACTGGTACAGCTGATTTTCCCCATAAGGGGGTAACTCCACTGATGATAAAATACCTAAAAATAAACATTTATAACTGTATTCACATCAGGAGGTTTATCAGCCTTCAATTAAGTTAATGTGGTACCACTTCCTATTGAAAGACAAGAGATTAAAGTACATTTTGAGCTTGCATAAAGCTTGGAGGGTAACTCGTACTATGCTGCAGATGCTGTAGAAATGCCCCCGCATCTCATTTAAAAAACACTGGTCCTGTCTGCCCTCTAAAGCCTCTGGGCCTGAAAATTGCATGGAGTGTGTGCGTATTTTCTTCAAAATTTTCCAAAAAATGTTCTCCGGAGCTCTGCTAAAGTGTCAATGCCAAGTTTCGGCAAGAAGGGAAAACTTTTATTGCCATTATAAACCTTGAAAATATGTTTTTTATAAAGCAAGTGCCAGCATAACCTTTAGTACAGCTGCAGTAACAACCCTACCTGATTTCCAGGGCATGCCTAAATGAGAAACTCCTAAACAGTGCAAAGAAAACAACTGAGAATTTACAGTGTAAAACCAGCCTGGTAATTGTATTAACAGTCCCTTCTAAGCAGAATCAGGCTCCCAGCTGTAGCTGAAACCCATAAAAAGCACGCCATTAATTTTATGAAGAGAAGTAGCCATTTTAGTCCTCTGGAAGCTCTGGAGTCTGTAAAGATAAGGTGATGGACTTTTCTCACAGCTGCAAGAGCTACATCTGGAAACCAGGTCTGTACTGTGCTGTGAATCTGCAGGAAGCCCGGCAAAACCATATCCTGCCAGAGGATGGTCCCCATGGTGGGATCCCTTGGACGGTAATGTGCCCCTGTTCGCCCGCAGGGTGCCATGCCTGCTGTGTTTGCTGTTGGCATCGTGCTCCCAAAAGGAACATTGTGCTTCCAAAAGGACAATCCCCTGCTGTCTTCAGCAACCATAGAAAGGCCCAGGATGGGGAAAAAAAAATATAAAAAATTCCACCAAATCTGATTTCATAATTGCCTGTTCTTGATTTTTGTCTTTCCTAGCTGGCTGTCTAGATTTCATAAACACTACTAATTTGCTGTTAAACTTGCCATTTCTATGATCCTAGATGATTTGTTAGGCCTTATTGAACAGCAAAGAATCTTTTTCTTTTTTTCTTGGAGATGGCTTTTCACACCGTCAAGGCCACTTTCTCAACTTATTGACAGCTTTATGAGCAATGTTGGAAAAGCACCAGCTTCCTTCATTTCACAGCACTCCGGCTTTCCGTCGAGTGAAAAGGCAGTTTCTTAATTAGGGCCTGAGAGCCTTTGCTTTACTCCAGCATTCCCCAGGTACAAAGCAACACACGGGCCTTTCTGTAGTTAATCACTTTTCCAGACTTCAGCCCACTAAAATTAGGTGGGCTTTTTGGTCAAATGTTTACCTGGCTTGGGGCCATCTGAAGAATCTCTTTGGGCTGACACATCTGCATTTGGCATGTGTCTGCGTTCTGGCTGTGCTCACCAATTAACCAGGAGTGCAAAAAATAAAATAAAATTAAAAAAATAAAACCAGTCTTGCCCTGCTTATAAAATGTCCTATTTTCAAGCTGGTTCCTGCACACACAAAGGAAAACTCTTCGTTGATTCTCCTGCTTCCCTCTTGCCCAGGTTTATAGTTGTGTCTTTGTTATTACTTTGTACTGGAGTAGCTCACATTTGCACCAGTTGCTCTGGCTCTCTTTCAGATCTGTTTATGAGAGTTTTAAAGTTTTATATTTGTGGTTACATTTAAACTCCTCATCATCATTATAGTCCTACGAAGCCAATTTCTTCCTCTTTTAAAGGGATGGTTGCAGCTTTGTTTTGCTCAAGTGTTGCAGCGATGCCACAGGCTCAGTGGCAGCTCTGTGTGTTGAAGCTGGGTGTATTATTTTGCTGTAGCACTTGCTCTGTGCTTGAAGCTGTCCGGGTTGCAGGAGCTGAGGACAGTAAGGTGCTGATGTCTCCTTTGGTCATTGCGAGTTCCTGTGTGGGAGCCTGGGAGCCTGAGGCACAGCAGCAAACAGTTGCTGGTTCAGAAGACAGAGCCAGACTCTATCTGATTTTCTTAAGAAAGAGTGTCAATGCCCTGAACCAGAGGGGTATTTATGAGACTGGGGACTTGACCTCAGGCTGCAGCTGTGCTGGCTGTAGGGGTTATTTTTTCCAGATGTTTGTCCATCCTTTTCCCCCAAGCCACCAGCAAAGCTGCTGTGGTGATTGCTCCCTAACCTGTCCCAGTCCAAGCAAGTCTGACCAGGAAGGAGTTGCTGTTTATACTGGTTGTACTGTTGAAATCAGGGAGAATGGCTGATGAGCAGCTAGAGGTGGTGTCTTGTGAGAATGGAAGACCGTGGCAGGAGGAGGGTGTGAGATGGGTGCAGTCTTCATGAACCAGGGTGATCACATTCTCCTTACTGCTGTTTCCATGGAGGGGCCAGTTGCACTGCACTGTTTGTCCTATAATGCTTCATGGGAAGACAGGAATTGCCCAACTGGATCCATACCCCTGTCTCAGTGCAGCCATGTGCTTCAGAGAAAGGTGTAAAGGGAAGAGTTGGGGTGGGAGATGCCCTTTGTGCAGAGGCATTGCATTAAGCCGAGAAAAATGTGATTTTAGATCCTTTCCAAAACTCTTTTTTTGAAAGTATTTATCGCTGTGAATATTATCTGGTTCACCTGGAGCCTGGAAAAGACCTACCACAGTGATGGGCAAAGGATGAGCATCTGCAGAGCTCATCTTGCCCTAGGGCCACAGAGCGGCAATCAGGTGGTAGCAGGCTCTGAGTACATGCTGGAGCTGGGCCACCCCTGTCCAACTCATCATATTGGTGAGTTGAATTCCTAACCACATAATCATCTCTATCCGTGTAACCCAGAAAAGAGCTGGTCAGGAATGTCTGGGAAATGTAAGTCTTGAGAAATCCAGCTTTTCAAATAGCCCTTAATGAGAAAGGGATCGCTTTAAGAGCTAATTTGACTTTTATAATGTTACAGAATTAAATACTCCCAGCTCCAGCAGTGACTTTTCATATAAATGTTCTGTTGCTTTGGAATTATCAGTAATCTGCAATAAAGCAAAAGCCAGGTTAAACTGTCTCCTTATTTAAAAAATAAAGGAAAAAGAAGAAACAAACTGGTTTGGTTTCTGTTGAAAAAAAAAATTAACATCTGCTCAATTCAGCTGGTGTTGGCTTGTGCAACTTCATAGAGGTTTTGTTTTTTTGGTGTCTTCTCTAGTTTTAAGATGGAAGGGAGAAAATATTTTGTATTGGAGTGTCAGAAGCTGGGAAATACCCTGCTCGGCTGTCATCTTTCTTTTCCCTTTGATTCCCCTACCCTGTTACTTTGCAAGAGAAGAGATGCTTCTCTCTGAGCTGTGCTAATTCTTGGTAAGAAGAGTAGAGGTAAACTGGGATAAAAGAGAAGAAAGACTCTAGAGCGAGAAAGGAGAGAACTGGTTTGTTTTGAGATTTGCACTGGTTCTTTGAAATTAATTATAAATATTGATCCATAAAATCTTCAAAAATATTCATTTCCCTGAAGTTGACTCACCACTTTTCCTCCTATTCCTAGTGAATGGTGACAAAGAAGTTGTTTTTTTCCACGGGAGCAGGATGAGAGTGCAACATGATCACAGGAGCTCGGCTCTCTGCAATCTAGCCTGTGCTCTGCATGCAGCAGCATGAGAATGATATGTTTCAGTAATGCCAGCAAGTGTTTAATGGCATTAAATGTGTTTGTTTAGGGATTAGAGCAAAAATCCCCTCATCTTCCAACAGGGGGGGAAAAGCTTGTGCTTTTTTTTTTTTTTTTTGAGGCTGCTTTGTGCCTTCTAGGCTGGAGAGGAGTGAGTAAGCCACAGTTACCAGCAGATGAACTCCAACCTCTCCAGGAAGAACCACCCTGCTGTGTTATCGTTGTTCGAAATCAGGAGTCACTGGCAGTCACCCCTTCTTCTCCACTGCTCTGATGTCTTTTTTTCTTGGCCTCTGGCTACTTGTTTTCTTTGCTGCTAAACAAATCCCTACCGTTGCTTTTCTTTTGGCTTTTCACATTGCTTAGCTGGGCTGGGGATGATGTGGAAAGTCCCTCGTGGACCATTCCCTCCAGGAGTGGGCCTGTTCGGAGGGCTGTGTCCCATATGGGCATTAGCTGGAGGGGAGTTATGTTCACCACAAGTAACTTGGAGGGAGCAACTTTGCTGAAAATCCCAGCTTGGACTAAGGATCAAAGGAAATCTTTGCTCCCAAATGTAGCTGAAAAATACCTGTTTGAAATACAGTGCTCTGTTCTTCACCTCCGTTAAAGCAGGAGGCAAATATGGGAAGTCTTTCCTTACTTTGGCAGCAACAGAGAGAGATCAACTTATCGGATAGAGCCCGTGAGTTTCCCAGGAAAATCAGACTTTTCTTTTTCTCTGCCTCAAGAATTCGGTGTTGTCCAGAGAAGAGAGGATTCTTGAGTGGGAGATGTGACATGAAATCCTCCCTTCTGGGTCCTCTGTGTCTTTGCTGTGGGGGTGATGGAGGATGCAGGTTTTAGCTGGTGCTTCTAGGCGGGGGACATGTGGCACTGGTCCCTACCTGGTCTGTGTCACTGCAGTGGCACTGTGACAGCTCTGGGAGTGATGGGCTGCCCAAGAAATGTCTTGTTTCCGTAGGAAAAATATTAGCAGAACTTAAAGATTATCCATTTTGTCAATAGAGCTGACACTCCCTTTCCAAGATGAGAGATCCTTAGAGCCCACTGAGGTTGTTTTGATTGAGCTGGAAGTGTTTAGATTATTCTTCTTTAAAAGAAAATATAAAAATAGCTTCCAGATTTTTGGTGTTCTGTCAAGAAAGGGCTTTCCCACCAAAATTACTCTTGACAAAAATAACTGTTTCCATTTTTTTAATAACAAACTGCTCATGCTCCATCCATCACCTATGTGCACTGCAGTGATCGCACAGCCCTGGATCCTCCCTGGAATGCCTGTGCTTCCATCAGTTTCTCTGCAATTTTTGCCTGTTGTATTTCTTGTCAGGTCTAGATCGTGCCTTAGGAGGTTTAACTGAGGATTGAGTACGTTTTGGGACATGCCTGTGCTGTTGTGTGATAGAGACTGGGAGCAACAGTTTGCAGTAATAACCCTGATATTGATTTGCCACTAAAACTATGGAGCTGGGAGCTGCTTTGATATATCTGACTGGAGACACCAGCAACCTTCCCCTTCTGTCCCAATACGAGCACCTGACAGATGAACAGGGAAATCTGATCCCATTTACATTGAAGTTCCTGGTTTGGTGGCTTGGGTTACAGCTGTTTGTTTGACTGGGGTTGACCCTAAGTCCTAGCTGTCTACCCATCAGCCCCGGGGAGAAGTCAATGTTCCCCTTTTCTGGATTATTGTGGTATAAGTCTCCCTCTGGGAGGAGAGGAAGAGCAAGGCTGGAAATACAGCCTCCTGGGTCCAGGGGGTGCTCCAGCCAACCCTGTGGCAAGCAGCATGGCTCTGCTTGCCCCAGTGGAGAGCTTGGGGCTGTCCAAGTCTTGCACCCTTGTGTTGGGCCGGATGTGCCCTCTGAACCCAGGTCCCAGTGCTTCCAGCTCTCTGGAAGTACTAATCCAGTTGTGATGTCAAGCATCCAGAACCATCCTACTACCAACCAAAGGATAAAACTGCCAACAAGGATAAAATTCCTTTGTGACTCGGTAGTGATGGTAGACAAACCCTGGCAAAGTATCCAACCAGGAACTAATTGCCTGGAGTTTCCAAATACAGTGCCTAATTCCATAGTTACGATTCAACCTCTGCAATAATTGTTGCGTGCAGAAAAAAGAGACCTCTCATTTTATTTTGAGCATAATATTAATGGGAAGGGGCTTTTCTGTTGTGTTTTGTTTCGCCAATGCCACTAATGAATGTGTAAACACCTCCTGGAATAGATTTCCCAGTTTACTGAGGTTGGAGTTCACACTACTAACACGCCTCCCTGTATGAAGTGCTCCGTTCGTTAACCTTGTGCATCCACTAATTAGTGGGTCACTTGCAGGTCAGAGGTGTGCTTATGCTATGCTTCTTGGCTGTCTGTTGTATTATTACAGCAACTGTAAATGCCACATGCGGCAGACTTGAAGAGTGTGTTTGGAAGGCTAGCTATATAATTAGGATACATTATCCCAAGGCAGAGTATGCCAGCTGACATTCAAGAGGCAATAAAAACAATGTGGTTTTTTTTTTCTCCTTCGTTTGCAACACATTGGCTGTCAATGAAAAAATGTTGAAGTGTTGCTGATTTTAGCAAGTTTGGGGTGTTTGCTCCAGGACCAGCAGCTCAGCAGCCCCACCGTCCATCCATCAGTCAATCCATCAGCCCATCCTGGCCTCAAGTTGACTACAACTGTGTGGTGTATGGGGCTGAGCTGTCACTTCCACCATTGTTTGTGCATAAGCTGGGCCCTCCTTCGTGAAAACATAATCATGAATTTAGTTGAATAATGATGAGTTCTTAAAAACACAATTTAGCTTCCTTTCATTGGCCCTCAGTTTTCTGGGCATTTGTCTCCGTTTTCAAGCTTTTTACCCATCCACCCCTTTGCAGAAAGCTCTTTGGAGGTATTTTCTGCTTGGCTGAAATTTTAGAGAGCAGCGTTATTTCTCACGCCATCGCGTGACTCCTTATACTGGGGCTTTAAGTTGGTCATTAAACATGTTGAGTGCTCTGCCTTTGCTCTTGACACAACATTAAAAACATGAAACTGCTTGGAAACAATTAGATGGTAAATAAACTTGTTCAGTAAATACACACAAACTGCTCTGGCTACATCCAGATGTTCCTGCTTTGTCAGACTTCCCTTCCGCAGTGCAGGACTGGGAGGTCTTGTGATAGTTATCAAAGCTGTTTGAACATGTATTGCCCGCTGCTTCTCCACCTTCGAGATGCACAATCAAATCAGAACTAGTCAGAATATGCAGCAGAGTAGCATTTTTCAGTCTCCTTTAGTTAGCAGAAAGTTGAGTATAAATTAGAAATGTTCTTGGTGACGTTTTATTTTGATTTTCAGTAGTGGAAGTGACTGCAAAACATATGTAGCAGTGGAGAATTGGGCTCTCTGTGTTTTATCTGAAGCCTCTCAATGCCTGTAAAAATCTCCCTAAACGGAGGGAAGAGAGGGGAGAAGGAGTTCAAAATTTTTGGAGGAAGAATGCATAAAATGCAGACAGAAAAGAGGTTGAAATATGAACGTATGAGACACTGCAGAGGGTCCCTGAGGTAGCCCAGGAAAACTATGGATCCTGTTTAATTTGTGAAATTAATTAGAAAAAGAAAGAAGCTTATATTCTGTGCCATTCCTGCATTGTTCTGTGCTTAGCAAAACATGTTTAAAAGAAAAAAAAAAAAAACACAACAAAAAAAACCAACAAACCAGTGACGAAAAGATCTGAAAAACCAAAACTCCCTATTCCAGTTGGTTTCAGGCCTCGGCCAGGAGCTTTGCAAACTGCCCTGGTCGCAGAGGGCTGTACATGCTTGGGAGTGGAGCATCACCCTACGCCAGCAGGAGGGATGGTCCTCGCAAAATGCCAACGGGAACATTGCTGTACTGGAAACTGGGGATGAAGGAGTGATTTAAAAGGGCAGGAAGAAAAGAGGCAGCTCACAGCATGGAGACACTTGCTCTGTCTCTCCTGTCTATAGTTGATATGTCGAGGAACAGAAGCAGCTGAACAATGAGGAACAGGCTGTTCCCATGTCGGGTGGGAAGTGCATGAAATCCCATGAGCAAGTCTGTGCTTTATAATGATTTCCAGATGGCATCCTAGCCCAAAAGTGTTGTGGTTGTCTGGATACGCATTCACACATTGCGAAGCTTCTACAGAAAATCAGAGGATCTCCTTTAAAGTCATACCTTGGCCTGAACTGTGAGCCTTGGATGTAAAGATCCATGTGGTAGGTTTGGCTTCCCCTCTACCAAGGGACGTTCATGCTTAACCTGTGGAAAATGTACTTTAGATGATTGCATAGAATTTGCATTTTTGGCCATTTTCCACCACAAGCTTGATCCAGACTGCAGAGTGTGCTTGGATTTCCAAAAAGCTTTTGTCGAGTTTTCTCATCAAAGGCTCTTATGCTGAGTTATGGTAGGAGATGAAGGCGTGTCCTTCTGTGGGCTTATATCTGGCTAAAGGGTACGAATAAACAGTTGGTTTTCCTGGTGGAGAAAGGTCACTAATGGAGTCCCCCATGGCCAAAGTGTATGGTGAAGTGACAGATTTTGCAGGTGATAAAAGTATTTAGGATAGTCAAAACTTAAGTTGCAGGTGGAAATGATAAAGGGAGGGTCTGCCTTCACCCAACTTCATAAATGTTAAAATTTGAGGTCCAATGTGGCTGTTTACCCAAGACTAACCAAACAGCAGGCAGGGCAGGCTACATTCAGTGATGGCATGAACAGCTGAGTTTGTGTCAGTCTGCCTGTCCATCCTCACTTCAGTTTAATTCATCTCCATGTAGCAGTAGTAGTACAGCGTGTTGGTAGTGTGCTCCTTGCAAGCATTTTCCTAGTGGAAATCTTCCAGAAAGGAAGACACAAAACAGCAGTGTAGTATCATCAAGGGAGCAGAGATGAGTGGCCTCCTTTGTGCCACATCAAATCAGCCTTTTAGGCAGGTAGAACTTTTAATCTGGGGAGAAAAGATGACATGCATGCGGGGCTGTTGAACACTACCCGTTTGCCATCCCTGCAGCTGCTATGCCATGAGACATAAACTGCAAAAGGCCAGATGCAAATCTCTGAGTCCTAATGTGTCAATTATCTTTCTGACAATTACATATGGATTTCATTAGGTTGCTAAATGGTACCTATTACAGCATCTCACCAGCTGGAGGGATTTCCAGTAGGAAATAGGAGATGGGAAATGCTGACAAATCTCAAATTCCCAGAGGCTCTCTGGAATTTGTGCAGATGAAGTGCGATAAGGGCAGCCTTGAGCACCCCTCCTTGGCTCCATGCAATCGCATCTCCTGGGAGCGAGGAGGGGCACCTGGGTGGATCGGTGGTGGGATGTGCCTGTGGATGAATGTTTGGTACCTTGCAGTTACTGCAGAGATGGGAGGAGAAAGCAGAGCGGGAGATTATCCTAGGGCAGCCCAGTGATGCTTGTCTTCTGTGAAGATCTTTGGCACTATATTTTCCTGTAGTTTCAGCACTATAAATTGTAACTTGAGCTTGAAGGTGGTGGGGTAATCCCTGCAAGGAGCGTATTTGAGTGAATGCTGCTCCAGATAGTGAAAACACACCCAGGATGGATTTGGTCTTAGTGGTCTTTCTGCTGTGCAACCTCTCTGCAGTGTCTTCCTGGAAGTATTTGCTACTTTTCTTCATCTTTGACCTTGCTCTTTCCAGGGACTTGTCAAATTGGAGTGGTGAAAGAAAGGAAGGGGGGGGCTAATGAGTTGGAGAGGGTTTTCGTGATGACTCCTGTGGTGCATCTTTGCCATCTAACCTCATCCTGCTGAGCTCAACTGGAAGCTTAGTGACCCCACAACCTCAGAGATTGAATCCATAGCTCGTGTGCCCTTGTGTCAGGATGCACCCCGTCTCCTCTGGTACACCCCCCATACAGCTAGCAGTTTAGGGACTGGACAGCAAGGTGTAGCCAGCTGCCAGCATGGTTGGATCTTGTAGAAATACACTGGAGACTCTTTCCAGACGTAGGTGTCTAGTCCCCACATGCCTCTCCTGGTGCTCCACGCTGCTGGATTTCCAGTCACCTCTCGGAAACAAGGCTCTCCCAGATGGCTGCTTAGCTCAAGAAGCTGTATGTTTCTGCCAGCACGTTCTGGATACCCACCCCGCTAGCAGGAGATAAACTAAGCTTGGAGTGCGAGTTTGCAGATGATAAGAAGGGGCAGAGAGGATTTCTGCAGGAGTGGCTGGTGAGCTGAGTGCCTGGGGGCACGCGGCTTTCCTCAGCCCACCACGTTGCCTCCCAGCTCTCAAACCGCAGTGCTGAGCGAGCAGGGTGTGTGCAGGTGTGTTTTCAAGATGATCAGCATGACTCAAGGGCAAAGACTTGCCCCCACACAGTGTGCTTTAGGTGAAAAGCCTGGAGATTAATGATGTACTTTTGGTTGACACATGTCTCTTGAGAATGTCATGGGTCTCGTTATCTTGTAAGGCTTGGAGGAGAAGGGATTGCTGTCTTTGGGATGCAACCAGAGGAGAGCCCAGGCCCCCTTTTTCACTGCCCTTGCCCATGTTCCCCTTCCCTATTGAATGTTCTGTGGCATCTCCATGCTTGTGCAATTTATGTCATGCACTGAATTATTCCTGCAAGCCTGGCTTTACTCTGGCCAATTCAGTATAGGAACAAGTTAAAAATGTGTTTAAAGAGAAAGACTAGGAAGATACACGTTTCTTTACCTGTGGCACTTCCTACACACTGGGAGAAGTGTAAGCTATAGGGATAGTGACTCTGAAGCAGCATTCTTAATTTTGTCATAAAGAAGACCCAACTTTCAGGACTTGGGAGGGAAGCACAAATGAAATACTGCTTCTGTTAGCGCTTTCAATGCAGTGCTGTTCAGCTGGTTTGCATCTGGGATTGAGAGAGAAAAAAAAGGCTGATGCTGTGTTGGAAAAGGATGCCTCAAAGGCACCTTCATTTATTTCATGGTGCTGCTGATGCCAACTGGGACTTGTGATGCCAAATGGGACTTGTTTCCCGCAGCAGTCCTGGTACGTGGGGGAGATGCTGCTTCCTCCTCTGGGTTTTGTTCTATTTTCTGTTGAAGTTTTTCTGCTCTCCACACTTAAATGTTAACTGCAGTTCAGCTCAGAGTGCTCTTCGGTTGTGGTATGGAAAGCATGCTCTAAATCACCTCTCTAGCTTCCTCTGTCCTGGGCGTATCTAGGATTGGAGCACAAGCCACGGAGTCCCTGTTAGCAGGACCATGCTCCAGACTTTGCCCCTTCCTCCCAAAGTGTCCAAGCCAGGAAGGGCCTGGGTAGTCCGCTGAAATTTTTGGTGTCATAAAAGCCCAAAGGCTTTGCTGAATTAGAGCCTCAGGGACACTTAAACTGTCCTGATGAGATGTGCGTGGATGGCTGCAGAGGCTGCTGGTTTGTACCTGGATGCTAAGGAGAATCACCATATAGACATAGTGAGACATCATGCTGAACTGAACTGCAGTTAACATGTAAGTTAAAGAAATAAAGTAAATTAAGGAAAACATGTAACCATACAACTGAGTCACCATCCCTTTAAATGAGAAGCCAGCCTGGAGCAGACCCCGTTGGGTTGGTGGTAAATGCAAACAGCTTTGAAGATCTGATTCTGGTTTGATATGTGACTGTGAATGTGAACTCCTGTATGTCAGACTGCATCATGTCTCTGTGGGCTATCTCCACCATCCAGGGGTCAGGTGTGTCAGAGTTAATTGTCTGGGAAAAAAAGCTGCCTTTGCTTACAAGGTGTGCGTGCTTGAGTGGCAGCTGGCTGGGGTTGGGGAAAAAAATTGAACTGTTTCTTCCCCAAGAATCCTGCTCAGAAGGGCATGATCAACAAAAACCTAGGAAAACTCCAAACTCCATTAAAGTCTTGCATGCATAAAAAAGGAAAGTTCTGGCTGCTGTTGATTTCTGCAGTGGGACTTTTCCTTGAATTTAGCCAGCATCACCAAACATAAGAGATATGTCTTTAGCAGGTGAATACAGACTTAAGTGACTGGTCCTTAGAGCATTATGGTTTTTACATATTTTTATATATGCACAGACCAGCCTTGGAAGGAGCACTGAGATGAAGAGCTGCAGCAAGGGAGTCTGTAAGACTGTCCCAAGTGTGCAGGTGCTATGGGTATGTTCACTTGAGCTGGGATGTGGCTAGTGTTTGGTCATCACCCCTCCTGTATTTAAGATCTAAGATAGTGAGACTCAGCAGAATGAAAAAAAGGAAAAACTTGATCAAATTTTGTTTTGGCTTTGGGATGTAGATGATCTTTGCATCTAACTGTCTAGGACTAAAGAAATGTTTACCTGTCATATACATGGCATAAATGTGTATTTGCAGTGTTGGCATCATATATAGAAATTAATATTACAGATCCACATCTTGGTGTCTGATCTTAAAACTGTGACATTAGTGCAAGAAAAGCCTAGTAGGTAATTGTCAGCAATCTGTTTTTTTTCTCTGCATGCTGACGTTCTTGGGGGAAAGAAGACTTAGCAGTGGACAGACACACAAACCAGGAGGGAAGAGGGGACTGCAGCACTCACATGGCATGGTTATGTTGCTTGTGGAGGTCATGTTTCACATGCTCTGTCTCTGTATGCCAACCCACATCATGTGTGCAGCAGTGGTAACCCTATAGCCCACCATGGACAAACACAATAATCTTGATTTATCGTGGCCCTTTGATTACCTCAACAGCTCTCTGCACACCAACACTTTTTTACAGACGCAGCTTATACAGATCCAAACCTGTATGGCAGCTTCAAACAGCTGCCATTTTGAGAGCAAAACCTTCCATGGAATCCTGCTTCCACTGGAGCTCCAAAGAAAAATGTCTTCTCAGTGTTACACTGATTTAAAGAGCACATGCAGCATTGGTCTTTGGTTCAATGCCAGACTAAAGGTCCTCTACATTATAAACTATCAGGGCTAGAAAGATTTGCTCTATAAATGGCTCTGTATGCACACGCACTGTATATATATATATATATATTATGGATCTGCTTATGTCATGGAGTACTTCAAATATCCCCTAATAAAATAATAGACCCCTAGGTAGCTATACATACTGGCAGAAAGCGGTTCGGCTCTTTGGAGCCACGGAAAAAGTTAACGCTCCTAAACATTTCTTCTTTTTCTTCCGGCTGGTTTCCACTGTGGGCAATTAAAACCACAGAACATCCTGGATCCTATTGCATGAAGGGACGCAGTCGTGGTCCTCTGAACCTGACAGGAGCAGAAATGGAAACTGCTTAAAGAGAATGTGAAATGTGCTGCTTGTCTCCTGGCCAGCCTCAGGAGATCGATGAGCAGCACTGGAAAGATCTCCGATGAGAAGAGAGAAATTGTTTCTTAGCTTCATTTACAAGGGCTGGGACATGAGATGTCACTGCCAGGTTCACAGCTTTTTAGCAACGAAGCTGCTCTTGCTGATTGGAGAGGTCTTTCCAGCTGTGAGAATGACCCCCTGGCTGATCCTTTGCTTTGCGATATGTAACCCCTGACACCCAGTGAGGGTGAGAGGTGCAGCCAAGCAGAAAAGCTCTGTTTTTCCATGGGGGTTTGTTGGCTATAACCTGAGCACCAGGCTACGGGGTGGGTCTGTTGTCTTAATCCAAAAAAGGGGGTCAGGGCTCCAGGCTGTTGCTTGTTTCCGCAGGAATTTCCTAGGGGGAGAGGAGTGCTCTGAGCATACTTGCCCTGCTCCCTGTGGTACCCAGTGAATGGAGAAAGGAGGGAAATAGTAGGGCAGAAAATGCATATAGACAGTAGTTAATGGCTTGAGTGATGGGGAGGTATCCCTGGAGCAGGGAAGGGGAGAGCTCTCCTGACTGTGGGGCAGCAGTGGTTCTGCTCAGCAGGTGTGGGCTCTCCAGAGACCCATCTTGCAGCCCTTACCCTGCACCTCATGGGATGCGGGAGCCCCTGGCCCTGCTCTCCAGCTGCATCTGGCATGGAGGGTCACAGGGACGGGCAGGGAGATGCTGCACTGTGAGGGTCCTATGGGACCCTGCTCACAGAAGTGTTTGTGTCCTGCCCTGACAGTAGCCACGGCCCCAGACAGAGGCAAGTGACTCCTTGTGGCACTGGGCACAGGCCCTGACTCTGGGGTGCAGACTCCGGGTACCCTCAGAGAGCCTGTACCATGCTGTGGTGGAAAATACTTAGTTCTTTCCTTATAAAGGAGCTTGTGTGAATGAAGGTTTGCCTTCTGGTTAGTTAACACTGTCCTATCCCTAAATGTTTTTTGGGAATGTGGTCTTTATGGACCCTTCCCACGAGGCAGGACAACAGGGATGGTGTCTCAGAAACCACTTGCCCAAGATGCCCAACCTTTTGTCTCTCCTGGCTAAAACCAGACAATAAATATGTGGCTGGTTTTGCCACAACAACTGAAAACAAAGATTGACTGCCAAGCTGTGAGCACCTCTCCACTCTGAATTTAGCTTTCAATTCTCCCTTAATTTATTATTTGCAGTTAATTTAATCCATATTGAGCTGCCTTAAAGAGAAAAAATCTCTAGATTTGGTGAAAAATAATCTATTTTTAATTATTTCTGTTGTAGAACACTGGCCTATAAATAAATTCCACTGCTACCCAGTGGTTTTTTTTGCTATCAGAACTGTCTTGCTGGAATCAATAAACAGTTGATTAAAAACCTTGTTATTTAATATATTCAGTAACCCTAATCTATTCATTAGAAACTTAATCACTTTCATGTCACCAGCTGCTGTGATGGAGAAAAGAGCTGTAGCTAATTATTAGCAATTTTACAAAGCTAATATTGAATTTCTAATGGGTCCTCTGTGGCCTCTATTTCAAGCAGTTTGTATATCCCACAAACATGTGTTCTGGCTCTGGGCAGGGCCAAGCATCTCAGACTTACAGCTTTGTGGATAAACTTGAGACCTAGCAACCAAATCTCTGGTTAGCTTGCGAGAGGAACTCGCGTGCGCGGCGCGGGCCCCTGGCCAGGTCCACCCTGATGCTCCCCTGCACAACGGCTGGCCATGGGACGAGGGGCTGCGGCTCCCCGGCTGCTCGCCCGTGCTCGCAGCTGCGGGAAGGGGTGCGCTCCTGTGCGCCCCACTGCATCCTTCCCCTGGGACAGAACCAAGGGGAAACGGCTGGGCTGCGGTGAGGGAGAGCCGCTAAGGGCACAGGCAGGCGTTTGGTGTGATCTGTGTGTGGCTCATCTGCCAAGAGCTTTGTTTTCCGCCTATTCGGTTGGTTTTGTTCTTTGATGTTGGAGCCACTGGTTTGGCTACGTGGCTGTGCGAAGCAGAGAGGAAGCTCTCTGGATGAGACAAAGTTGTAATTTTCTTTATGGCTGTCTTAACTTTAAAGCCGCTCATCTGGATTGTTTGCATCTGCTGTTGCTGGACTTACATCCCTACTATTTGTGTTTTTAGGAGCATTACTCTTATTATTTGTATTGTGATAGCACTTAAGGTGCCTTTTATTGTTCCAGGCAGGGTCCCATGCACAGGGAAAAGAGGTGTCCCCTCAGGACCTTGAGTGGGACGTGGGGTACAGGGGCACTTCAGTGCACACACCCTAAGTGCAAAGCTAAAGCATGTATGGCTGCAGCAGGGTCTAGTGCCACTTGGAGGTGGCTGAATTGTAAAATATTTTCATTATATGTTTGTGGAACTTAGTAAGACTTCTAAAAAAAGTACTAAAACCTACTAAAAAAGCTAAAACTTGCTGTATGTGAGATACAAGAAAAAATCCTTGGATTGGAGTTGTGCAGGTAACGCGCATGGCTGTGCTCAGTGCTGGGGTGGGAGTGCTCGAGGGGGTGGGTAACGTCAGGGCAAGTGACAGGCTCAGGCATCAGGGGGCTAAGGACCTTTTTTCTCGAAAGGAGAATTGTTTCACTTCTCTCTCCTGTGGGTTTCTTGCCATCTGTGCTTATGGTGGCCATTACTGGAGCTGGTACAGTCTAGACTGTGCCCTGACCATCAGTCTGACTGACTGCTTCTGGTGTGGCTGATCTTGGGTGCCTCCTGTGTTTTTCCAGGTTTCTGGTCTTTGCGACACTTTCTGCATCAGGACATAAATATGCTCTAGGGCTGTAGTTTAAGAGATTTAATAATTTAGTGTTCTTTGCCTTCCTGTTCCTGCCCTGTTTTGGTGTGGGATAACTGACTATGCAAGCTCTTGGGTTCAGTTTGACATAGAAAGCAACAGCACAGGGCTGAAGGTGTCCTGAGCCTCAGAGCAAATGCAGACAGAAGAGCGCATCCAGTGATGCCTTTCTGACATCCTCAGCCTCAAGCTCTCCACATGTGATGGCTCTACCCCATAGGGCATCTTACTGAGGTGCTCAGGTCTGGAAGGGTGCCTGTGTGCAGGTGTATTTGTGGGTCTGGAACCTGTGGTGTTATCCTTCCTCTGCGGAGCCCCTTCAAACAGCCTTAAGGGGAGAGAAAGGCTTGAAACATGCTGTGGCTGGATGTTGGGATTTTAGCACTGTGAAAACCTGCAGATCTGCCTCCACAGTATGCTGGAACCAGCCACCCTTGAGGTTTGCAGACAGCAGAGGGTCCTGTTTTCCCTTGTGTGCCATCAAAAGCAACAGCATCTTCTCTTATCTTCTATGCCGTTAGAAGCGGCATGTGCTCTGGCTGAGGGGGACTGATGGCAATCCTGTTTCAGGAGGGTGTTGCTGAGAGGTGACTGCATGCGAAAACTTCCTCCCTTGGGCCTCAGCTTTCTGTCTTGGGAAGGAATTTGCCAGATGGAAGGAAACAAATACACAAACATATACGTAAACTCTTCCAAAATGGCTTCATATTCTCGTTTTCAAAAATATGTGATTGAGCTTGTTTTATGGGCTTGGCGAACTTCTGGCGGCATCTGGCTGAGCTAAATATTATACTTAATAGCCCAAGACAGCAGTGATTGCAGAGAGCTGTCTGCATTTCATGTGTGTTTACAAATGTGCTGTAGTAATTCCACAGAAATTAGCATAGAGCCTTAATAACAAAACAGGGGACAGAGAACAAAGAGGAATGTCTCTCGGCCTCTCCTGTTTATATGCGTATCAGTCCGTGTGCCTGTCTGTCTGTCCTCATGCGTAACGCTCTCTCTCTGCTAGTCTGTCTATTATTGGTAATTTTTGCACTCCAAACCCTCCAACCTCCCAAAATGGCTTTTTTCTTATGTATTAGATATTATCTAGAGGAAGCACTGGCAAGAGGTGGTACCTGGGTTCTTTTAAGTTAGTCGGAAACATGATTTTTTTACCTTATTATATGACATTATGATCTATGAAGTTGCGTAGTAGGAACATTGAAAAAATATTTAGGGGATAGAATTTTCCAGTTTGCCAAATAGTCTGTTGAGTGCGGATGTTTTTGATTTCAGAGGTTTGAAGGAACCTCTTTGTCGGTCCTTAGCACAGTGTCTCTGACGGGGAGCCCAGGGCTCCATGAGACCATGGTTCCAGCCCCCAGCAGCTCTCCCTGGGCCATGGCTCTATTTTTTTAGGTAGCGAGTTTTAACCACCTTAAATTTTGGCTTGTATCTGATTGAAACAAAGAAAAGGAGTATTGAAATCCCCCACAAAATGAAGTTACTTTCCTCCAGATGGCTCTGTTAAGTGCGGTGTGATACAAGATTTGCCATCGGTGCAAAACGCTGCCCTTGCACCAGCTGCAGCAGAGCTGAGACTCTGCTCTGCCATGTACAGTGTCGGTAGCAGCTACGGGGCATGTGGGAGCCAAACGTGTTGCTCTGTTTTCCAGGTTGCTGGGGCAGGTAGGCTGGGCTGTTGACACAGGGAGCCTTTTTTCTTACGATATGACCCATGTCAAGAATGAATGGGTCAGTTCTGAGTTCCTGCTGCGTGGTGGCTGTGAGCATGGAAATAGGGAAGACCATGCTGATCCAGCCATGGCCACGCAGTGTCTGAGCAGACCATGTTTTTCCATCTGTGGTTTTCTGCGAGGAGCGTAAGGTTATTCTGAGGGTATCTGGAAATGCTTTGGTGTGACACAGAGGGCATGGCAGTGTCACAGCTGATCTAAGCTTCTACCTGATGTTATCCTCAAGCAGTGGGCTGTGCCTCTGGCAACGCTGGGCAGTGGGGACAGTGGCAGCTGGGCCAGTGCTCTCTACCCAGGGAAGGGGGCTGCCTTGACTGCCACAGACCGATGACACGTGTAGAGGAGCATGGAGGCTGTTCAGTCGTGTGCTGGAAGCTGTCCCAGATTTCAGCTAGCCCAAAGCTGGGGAGGAGCCATCAGAGGAGTTATTTAGGTGTGCACCCACACCCCATGTGCAATTAAATGCACCTGGCCTAGTTCATCAGTTCATGTAAAGAGGCAAAGCTCCATACCAATCTTCTGAGTCTTTGCATCTGCAGATGATGTATTATTGAATTATGCTTGATTAGCTGTTTTTCTGTTGCTTAACAGAAAGCAAATCTCAGCATAAATGAGATTAGTATGTGCCCTCCATGTACGCCAGCTCTTGCTCCCAAGAATTTAACATTCTTAATAGAATGATTTTTTTTTTTTAAAGGAAGAGGGGGAAAAAAGAGTCTTTGAGGCTCCTGTTTCATTTGCCAGATTATCCGAACATTAAATTAAGCAAGTATGGAAATTCAAAATATAGCTGTTCTACAACATGTGCTGACACTGGCATAACAATATCAGTAATCCCCCTTGACAGCCATTACAGCTTAATGCTCTAAGAAAATGAACTACTTATTTTCTTTACCCCACATACACAGTGTCTCAAAATCTTTCCCTGTCTTCCAGCCCAGATGACTCTTTGAATTAATCTCCCCCAGGTACCAGCTGTGTTTGTCTCATCCTGCAGAGCAGCACCAATCGCTTTGAGGCTGTGTCACCTTGACAGCTCAGAAAATCCCCAGCTGCTTTTGAGGACTTCACTGCACTGGGGTTTTTGTCGTGTGATAGAGCTCCTCAGACATCCTGAACTTCAGTTCATGCCAGGGGCACCCCTCGCATCTTGTAGGATCTTGCCCCATTGTCTTTTTGTTGTGCCTCGTCTCAGTGCAGCTGAAGGAAATGCGGAATCCCATGGTCATAAAGCTAGTAGGTGTTTTCAAGTATGGATGAGTTCCCCTTCTGCCTGTTACATTGTGTCTTTCAAGAAACATCAGGATTTGGTCTTTGAATGATGGTAATCTACAGCTGTGACAATGAAAGCATAGTGTGGAGCTAAGCTTTGAAAGTGTTCTTGAGTAAGGGTTGAGGAAGAGACAAGGTATATTTATTGGAGGTGGCAACTGAGCCTGTTGCTTGTGCTGAAATTTGTATCCTTGTCCTTCTCATTAAAAAGAAAGGCTGTTCATACTTCAAGCATCACCTTGTTCTTAGTGCTCTTGGGAAGGATCCAGGGAACTTGCTTAGGAGACCTCTTTTGCAATTACAAGGATAGTTTAGCTATTTCTTTGCCAGGTCTCTGGGTCCCAGCAGGTCTTTGGCCCTCCAGAACAGGGAGGTCTGGGAAAGCCTGGAAACTTCTGTTAGGAAATGAAGAGACCACAGAGAGGTCAGTTGAGAGTTTTAAGGGCTTCTAGGAATAAGTGGTTGTGGATGCAGGGACTTTCATATGTACCTTTGTGAAAGGAGGTGCTTAAATTCCACCAAAGTCCAATTTTTGGTACCAGATGAGCTTTTCCCACATGTACCCCTGAGCTCAGATTTACTAAGATATTTAGGTACTTAATGGTGCAGCTGGGCACCAGGTGGGATTCCTAAAAGCCTTTTGGGGAGCTGGACTCCAAAGGTGGCCAAGGGCTTTTGGAGCAAACTGTGGACACTTGCACAGGTTATATGGAGACCCAATTTTGTTGAGCCATTTTAGTCCATAAAAGGACTTCAGTAATTGTTCTTTCTATCAAAAATTTACCAAACAGTATCACTTCTTAGTGAGAGGCTATCTACAGGAGTTGAAGGAGGCAAGTCAGCTTTAATGGGCCTGATCTCAGCTAGTGTAAACTAATTTCCCTCCTTTGAATATACTAGAGCCATGGTGATGTGCATGAGGACTTACCTCTCTATCATCAGGTGCATTTTACAGCTAATTCATAATGAGAAGAGAATTTCCACTGTCAGATCATTGTACCGCTGAGCAAAATTGGAGCAGCTGCCTTGTAAAATGTGAAATGGCATCAATATACTATGCTGCGTTTCAGAGCATGTGACTGAGAAGGTGATTGCACTCGTTAATAATGAGCCACTAAATTGGATGCAATTGCAATAGCTCATCATTGGTATAGAAATATTATGCTTTATAGGTACATTACTGGACTGTATTTTATAAGGCTGTTAAGCTTACGCACTTTCCCTTGCAATAAATGTCAGCAAGGTTACAATAAAATTTAATACAATATTATTAAAGCTGAAGTGCATCAGTATGGAATGATCATGTACACACACTAAAAATTCTTTATTATTGCTTTCTTAACCTTCTTAAGGAACTGCTTGTTTTAAAATACAGCAGTGAAAAGGATCAAAGCTTGGAGGTCTCTCTGTCCATCCAAAGGTTCATTAGAATTTTCAGTGTAGATGGGAATTTTGTGACCCATTAGTTCAAGTAAATTAAACATTAAAATTTCAGCTCTGCCAGGAAAATTTCAATACAGCTGCAGATTATAATACAGGTGGTGAGGTCTCCTCACGTTCACCTTAGCTTTCATGGGGTGGAACTGATTGGCAGATTGTTGGCCTCAGAAGAAGCCAGGCATGCCCTCCACGGTGCATGTCTTGGAGGGGTGGTACACCTAACAAGCCTTCAGGGGTCTGACATTACCATGACAATGCCAACGTCCCTCCCCTTGTAAAAAAATCAATAGGCTGCGGGACTCCGAAAACAATTTCCCTGACCTCCCAAGGTTGCCAAAAGCAAGGTCAAGCAGCAGAGATCAAAGGCCCAGTGGAAAGAGGTGTCCCCTCCCTGACCTGCTGGCTTGGGAGAGGGATCAGTCTTACCTTGAATTATTTTCTTAATTTAAGAAACTGTTATTATTTGCACATACTCTAGCCAGAGGAAATCAGAATTAATCCCAGTGAAATCTGAGGCATTGTCTCCCAACTGATTAGGTTTTGTGTAACATTTCAGGGTGGTTTTCATGGGCAAAGCAGCATGCAGAACCGAACGGCAGCCTGAGAGAGACAGTTTCGTTTGGATTTTGGTGCAGAATGGGAATATTAAGGTTCAGCTGTGTACCTTTGAGAAAGTATCGGTGGTTAGAACTATTCTTGGTGTTCACAAAGCTAATCCTTAAGTATTTGGAAAGAGCAGAATAGACCTTGACTACATGAATCTTACAGTCAACTTCTTCAGACTTGTCTGGTATGAGTAGCTGATGTAAAAAAACGTATTTCAGATATAGTCTCTTATCAGTAATCTTCAGCTTCACACGGGAGCTCCAGAAATCACCCCCGGCTTGAGATACATCAGCTCTGGGAGCAGCTCAAACACTCTGCGGTGTGTTCATCTTCTAATTAGACTCTCTCAGTCTTTCAATCTGCTTCTTATTTTCCTTTATCATTAAATAGATTTGGATTCTTGTCAAAATGTTTTGACACTTGAGAGCTCCCAAAGAGGGTGAATTTTAGGCAAGTGGGTACTTGGTGCTTCCCAGATACCTGGTCCTAGCAGGGATCTCGAAGCAGCAGAGATCTGGAAATGCTGCTGGGGTTCATGGGCTCCTTTTCCTTTCGAAGCAGCAACTCCTGGAAGTGGCAGTTGGCTCGGATGAATTAGGTTCCTATCTCTGCCATTCTGCTTTTGACCACACTTTTAAATCACAGTTTTAAGAGCTTGTGCCAGAGGTTTCACCTCTGGAAATTTATGAGAAGCTGCTGCCTTTTGTGCAGGTGTGATTCTGTGATAGCCCCACTGCAGAGCACTGTCCTCCGGGCGGCCCTGCGCAGCAGCAGGGTCTGCTGTGTCCCCACAACCACAGAGGATGCGGGAGGAGAGGAGCTGCTGAACTGAAAAAAAGCAGGGACAGGTTCAAATGAAGGTGAAGAGACTTGCGGTGGTGCTACGAGGCCAGTGGGCAGGGGAAGGGACAGGGAAGAAAAGCAGGTGGCATTTGTTCGCAGTGGTTGAGACCTTTGGGTGCCATGTGTCACTGCATTTGGGCACAAGTGTGTGCACACGCTGGTTGTACATCTTGGGTGGGTCTGCACACACACACACAGACAAGCATATGCATATGGACACACATGTGCACATAAAACTTGCTCCCTCTAGCAATCCTATTTCAGATGAAGACTTGCCCTAGCTTTTTCTTTTCAGCTTCTGGAGTGCAAAGCTCCTGGAGGATGACTGGGTGTGGTGTTGCTGCCCTGCCTGTGCTTTGGGTGAAGACTCTTGACAACTTTCTTTGAAGGCCAGCCCATGTCTGGGCTCCTGCATAGTCCGGTCAGACCTTCCTGCGCACAGAGCTTGTGCTAGCGCTCACCTTGTGTCTGTGGCATCAGCGCATGGTGGTGATGGGAACATAGGAGGGGTATGGGGAAGGGCCACTCCTACCAAAGAAAATCTTTTGATTTTTTCCCCCCTTCCCTTTTGCAAAGCTATAAAAAGGAATGGGTTGTGACAGACTTGTGAAAATGGTCAAAGAACAAATTTTCATAAGATCAAGCCCAAAAATCTTGCTCTAAGTGGATACAGAGTATACTGCAAACTTTCCTCTTTTCACCTTGCTTGCTTGCTTTCTCTACTCTCCCTTCCTCCCTGCACAGCCCCTGCTGTCTGTTTTCCTGGTTGTCTCATCACCGTGCTGTGGTACCTGGGCAAAGCACAATCCTTTTTTCCATGCGTGGATGACGTGGCAGTGGCGTTTAGGTGCTGCCATGAGCTCCCACCAGCTCCAAGCAGTCGACAGCCCACCTCGCAGTGGCTGTCCTCTCCATTTCCAGGCTGCTTGTTTTCTTCTGCAATGATCCTCCACTTTCCCTTCCATAATTACTTTCTTGACATTTATTTTCATCTTGGTGCCTGATGTGACCAAAGTACATAAGTCTGTATCTATTGATTTCTGACAGCAGAGCCTGCTTGTTCTCCACTAATATTTCTAGCATCAGCATTCATCTTCCTTTCAATCTAAAAGATATGTCAGTACCACATCACTAAGGCTTCAGTTTTTTCTCCCTGTCAGCAGCATTCTTTCCCCATGATTCATATCCATAAATTGCTATGGGAAAAATTAAACTTTTTATCAAACTCTTAAATATTTTGAGACTCCACATTTTTTCCACGCTTTCAGGAGGGAGGCCATGGCCAAGGAAGCTGGGTGATCTCTGGGTTTTTTGGGAACTGCCTCTTTGGTCTGGTGTCCGTGGTCCCATATAGTCATCAGTTCCTTTAATACATTGACTACTTGCATCCACATGCACACACACTTTGTTTTCACCATGCTTGAGGGTAGCCCATACTCATCGATAGCCTTATTTTTTTTTTGACACTAGCTCTGACATTTCTGGGGGTTGTAGCAATGAGCTATGTCTGTCACTGTCATGTGTGATGTAGGTTAATAGGTGTCTGTCAGTGCAATTCCCAGCTGCTTCCACTTTAGCCAGGGTTGTTTTAAAATAAAATCGATGTACATGCTGCAGAGGCTTGGTGGCAGGACATGTGTGTCACGTCTACCCAGTGCAAAACCACTTGTTCATTGCTGCTGTTCATGGGGATGGTTTCTGTTTACAATAAGAAAATCACACTGAATTTGGTGAGATGCTCTGGAGTTCCTTTATCTGATGGCAGAGAGGGATGTATTGGATATTTTGAGCAGCCTGTGAAATGCACAACCAATGCTGAAACTCTATTTTTTCAGTGACATGAAGGATGTTTTTAATTTCCCCATAGGTGCCTTTTCTATCTCAGGAACCAGCTGATGGTGGCATTAGTTCTGCTTCTATCATTTACTTCACGTGTCTTGAATTATGTCGTGCCATGCTTGACCATCAGAGAGATGCTATGATAGTTACAATATTTCACGTGACCCTTCTCATGATCAGATTCCTTTCATTGAATTGGCTGGCTGATTTCCAGGCATCAATATATCTTCACAAATTTTTCACCTGAGAGCAATACCATGATCACTGATCACTTTGAACAATTCTGCTGATTTGCCTTGGTGCTCTCCCAAGGTTCATGTTCAAACTGGCATACACAATTTCCTCCAGATGTATCTGTCTGAGATCTCCATTTTGGGTTGGAACTGCTGGATGTACCTATTATTTCAGGGATATTTCAGGTGGTGTTTGATTCCTGCACCCTCAGCATAGTTCCTATTTTTATTGATCTTTTACTGCTTTCAGTTGGAGGAGAATATTTGTAGCAAGGAATCTGAGATCTGTGAAAAAACACCCAGTAAAACAGAACAAACGGACAGCAGTGGGAAACCTGTCTGTCTCTCATTACAAAGTACCACAGCAGGGTACAGATAAAAATGACCCAATTAAAGCACTTTGTTGTGGACTTCTAGGCCTGAAAGTTCAACAAAGTAGAGTGGTGGGCAGGTTCTTCCTGGTGAGAAGAGTATATTTGCATTCCTGAAGGTGCTGGACTGAATTTTGGGGGAATTATAGTGCTTGTTGGGAAAGGAAGAAGCCATTTGAAGCTTTCTAAGGAGATGATTGGAGCTGGCATTTGGAAAGTAAAGATGAAGGGATGCTTGCTGTTATGTCTAGGCCATTGGAGAAGCATGTGACAGATATACATGGCTTACATAGTAAAGGAAGAATTGGGTTCAATTTGTGGTGACAGAAGTTGGGTACTTGGGGTGAGAGAAAGCGTCGTATATCATCTGCAAACCGACATCAGAGATCACTCGGGGAGAACCCAGCCTGTGGGAGAATCACCACAACCTGCTTTGGAGGGACACCAGTCCCTGTGGTGATCATGAAGGTTTTGTGCCCCTCTGATAGCAGCTGGGGGCAGGTGGTCAACAAGACCTTCAGTGACATGAAGAAGCATTTGTTAATGAAATTGTCCAGCAGTTTTTCTAATTGGGAAATTAATATTAGAGCTGGAGAGATAAGCTCTCTTAAAGAGGTAATGGCAAACAATAGTCTGTTTTATAAAATGGCAGTGGTGGGCTGTGTAGGTTTTCTTGGCTGTTGTGTTCACCTGCTTGGTCTGAATACCCAGTTCTTTAGCATGTGCTGCTGTGACAAAGGACTGAGCCAACTAAGCAGTCTGCTCTGGAGACTTGAGTGTTTGGTGGCTGAAGGCTTTCCAAAGTGCAGGTTTGCGGTTGTTGTGATTTCAACCCTAAAACGAGCAGCTTAGAAGGTAAGGGCCACCCCCTCCAAGGGTTGTGCTTGAATCAATAGCTACCTGGGTACTGCCCAGAGCTGGGTGTGCTCATGAATTCTACTCCCAAATGGAAGTGTTCCTCAATTTCACTTACTCGTGTTGTCAGCTTTAGGTTGCACCAAGATGACTGGAATTGTTGTTGAAGTAGCAGAGAGAGCACAAGGAGTGGTGGGAGGAGACAGGACGCAGAAGTGAGTGCTTGAAGTCAGGGGGAAGGTGTACTGGGGCAGCTCCAAGCTATAACTCACATGTGTGCAAACAGCCGTGTTTCTCCCTGCAGGAGCGCTCTCCCTCGGTAGCTACTTCTGAGACTTTACAGGGTGGTGGTGAGCTCGGGGTCCCTGTCCCCCCTTCCCATCACCATATGAGCACTAACCCCTGCATACAGCTGGGAGAGGGAGAGCTTCAAATTAAGCCACAGATGTTTCACATTACCCCTGCTAATGCCTGGAAAGAGATTACACACTCACCCTCACGTGAAGGCTGGGCTGATGCTGAGTGTGAGTGGTTGAAGGTGCAGGGAGCCTGTGTGGGTATTTGGCATGATAAATTTGACTGTAGGCTTTCAGGAGTCTCAGAAGGTCATCTGTTGAGGAAGGTCTCTCCAGAGGGAGCTCTGGGGTGTCCATTCCCCTGCTTTTGCTCTCTGCAAGTCGTGAGGACACGGGGGCAGATTTCCCGGCATGGGGCATCAGCTTTTTGGGCTAGTGCAGCCTGCAGCGTGCATGCCCCTGGTTGCAGGGCAGGGGCTGATCCCTGCCCTTCCACCCAGCTGCTGCCTGGCACACACACAACGTATAACCCAACACATCCGTTCTCTATATTCCAGCATCTTCATGAGGTTTCTGTCTGTTTTGGTTTTGTTTTAAAAAGGAAAGATTTTATTTCAGATGTGTGTCGAGTAAGACTTTGGCTCTTTGTTTTATTCCCTGTGATGGATTCCTGAGCTGTGGTGGTGTTGCACTGCAGCTCCAGGCTCTTTGCAGGGTCTCCAAAAGGACACTGAGAAATCACCAATCATTTCTTGAACCCTGCAACAGGCATCTGCAGGGAATATCCACCTAACTAAAGGTAGCCATTGCTGTGAAAAGGAAATTGTTCCCCTTTATTCATGGGATATGACTGCAGGGTAAATACAAAGTGAGAGCAAGTTTTAAGTGCTTACACTGAGAGGGTTAGAGGGGTCACTTGCATTTGTGAAATGTCCAGTGCCTCTTGTCCCTGGCGCAGCTGACAGATGGAAATCATTTCAGCTCAGGGGGTGTGAGCCGGGGTCAGCGAGGGAGAGAGGCAGAGCCCGTAGGGAACAACTCATTAATACCCTGGGGCCAAAGAACCACCTTTCTGAGCTGTTTTCTTTGTGTTGGTATAAAACACAAAGGCAAGCAGGCGAACCCATGGGCTGTAGGAGTTTAAATCAATATGACAAATCCATAATTACGTAGCGACTTGTGCAGTGAGAACATCATGGGCTTATAAGGAAAAACGAATGCCAGTGTGAAGATACAATGTTATACAATGTCCAGGTATATATATTCAATATATATAAATGCATATTTATCTTATTTTGGATATTGTGTACATGAGTGTTTTTCTAATGTCTCTGATCTTTCTGCCTAATTCATAAATCATAACAGCAGATACAATAAAATGAATTAGGTGATCATTAAAGTAGTGTGCACTGGATATATTTTTCCTTTCCTGTTTTGGTCTGAGAGCTCATTAAAAGCTCACTTGCCTCTTGAAGTATCTTGACATTGAAGATGATGATGAATAGAGCTGCAACGACTGTTAATAATTTGAAATACATTGTCAGGATCACATGATGGTGCTATAGGAGATTGTTACAGTGGTATTATTTGTGTGTGTTTTATTCAGTTATCCTCTAATCAGCCAAGATTAGAAACAGAGAATTAAGCTGGGCAAGTATTTATTTTCTTTCTTGAAGGACATTTTAATTAAAAATGAGCTATTAAAAAAAGAAGTCTAGGCAGGTGAAAATTACTGGAATGTCAGCATCATAGCCAAGTTCACCAAACCATGCTTAATTCCAGTCCCTTGCCAGAGTCTCCTTTGCTTCCCAGGCATAAGTGCTTTGCTGGCTTGGGGACAGTTCCTAACATGCTGACACTTAAGCGTGTGCTTAACCTGTCCCTGCGCAGTTGGAGCCATCTGTTTGTCCTTAGCATGGGGGGACAGTGGGCTGGACGCCCTCACTCCGCATTGCTCTGCTGACAAGTCCTGTATCAGTTGTCCGGACTCTCACTGTGGGGAGCAGCTTGTTTGCTCTCCGTGCAAAAGGCTCTGCTAATGTTGATGGAAAGAGCCCCTTTTGCTGCTTGGAGGGGATTTCTCCTCCATCCCAATGGCTGGAGTTTAGCCCATCGCAGAGGCGTTTCCAAAGGAGTCTGTCCCTGTGGATGGGCTTTGGCTTCCCCATTTGAACCACCCGAGATTCATCCTAATAGAGTTGTTCAATGTATGTAGGAGGACTTGGCCTGGGAGGGGCCATGTTCTTCAGGGAGCACAGAGGCACATGGGCAATTACATCCCTACATAGAGGTGGCTGTGGTTCAGGCTCATGCACCCCAAAAGACGTTTGGGACTTTGCCTCTTGAGGTTAGGCTGTGCAGGGGGGTCCAAGCCATTTAAACTCCGTGGGGTGCAGATTTCTAAATGTTCAAATTGCTTTTGGTGATGGGAAGCATGTGCCTAAATCCCCACTGCTCTGATTTGCAAAGGAAACTGGGTACTTTGGGAGGCATTTCCAATGTGTGGGGGGCAGTTGCCCACCTTCAAGCTGTGTTGCCCTTTAAGTGCTTTTATTTTTTTCCCACTCAGCTTGGCATCCTGCAGCAGGGAGGCAGTGGCTGCCTCCCCGAAACACATTACTCATGCCAGGTCAGCTCTTCATTTTCCTCTATCCACTTGATGCTCTCAGATAGAGCGTCCTGTAAATCATATTTAAAAATACATTAGTGTAATGTTTCTGGAGTTGATATTAAGTGAGCTTTGGGGACCCTGCTGGCTCCAAATGCCCCTGTCTCAGACTAATTTACAGTATATTTCACCAGGACAGGCATTTCCATACCCAAGGACACGCCCCAACCCTTTTCTCTCTCTCTCTCTCTCTTTTTTGTTCTATTATTCAACTGTTTTTAGAGGATGATTGATGGCTTCTGATGTCGATGCAAAATTGCTGTTTTGTTTTCCCACCTACCTCTGTAAAAGGAGAGGGAAAGAATAAAAGGGAAATGTGTTACATGGGGCAGGCGAAAGCGCCAGCTGATCCCGCCCTGCGGTAGCTCCTCCGGCCTTTGCTGGGGAAGCGCTGCTCGTGCCAGGGGTGCAAAGCGTTTTGGCAGGTGGAGCACTTGGCGCGGGGGCTTTTGTTTTCTGCCGTGGGACGAAACGCTGCGTTAGCAGGAACTTTTTACCCGCTCTGCTCCCCAGCATCAGGAGGGGGCTCAGAGGCAGCCAGGGGCTTCAGGCCACCTGGAGCAGCAGGGACATTGTTGGGCAGTTCCTACAGCTACACGGAAGCTGATGAGTTTTTGCTCAAGCAAGAAAGTTAAAGCAATTTAGTGAGGGAGAAAAGATTTCTCCCTCTGACATGCTCATGTGAGAAGTGGAAAGCTCCACAGTCTGGGTGAAAGCTTAGGAAAAATAATACAATAATAATACTTTGCATTTACGTAAAGCTTTCCTAGAATAGTTTCAAAGCACTTTGCAAATAATACGGACCTAAGCCTTGCAATTCCCCTGTGAGACAGACTAGAAATTCGTCAGGACTTAGTGCTGCTAAGAGAAGTCCACAGCAGGAAGGGAACAGGGCTTCTTCCAAATGTGAGCTTTGCTGGTGAGAGAGTGAGCAGTTAATTTTTTAAATGTAAAGGCTGATCATAATCTTCAAAATAGTGATCAGCCCATCAGATGCTCGGACTGTGAATCTGGGCAGTGCAATCATGCCCGTTCTTCAGAAGAAAACCCTTTAAAGCAAATGAGATCCTGGTGGATGCTTCCAAGAGGAAGTGTTTGCAAAAGGTACTCACAAGTTGAAGTCTCTGTTTTTGCCTCACTGAGTGCACAAATTTAAGGCATAACAGTAGTTCATTGTTTTATCCTTCCTGATTATAGGCTATATATTTTTTTAGGGTAAATACTTTTTTAATAGACATGAAAATCATAGAGAATTTGGGCCCTTGGTTTTCCTGGCTGTTCTCCTGTAAGACAACATTGTTCTTCATCACTGAGCCTTTGGGTGTGAAGGATAAGCTGAGCGTACTTTGTTGCTTGCTGATTTTTAAATGAGATGGCAGCCCGCCACAGAGAAGTCCTGTGAACTGTGGTCCTGGTGCACCTTTGGCCAGAGATGTGTCTCAAGGTGAAATAACAACTTGTTTTGTGTCTAGGCGGTCAGACCTTCACAGGGCCCTCTCACACCTCTCTTCCTGACTTCACCTTACTTCTCCTGCTCCGTTGAATTTGAAGTCACTCCAAAATATGTCAAAAAATTGTAATAGTCATGTTGTTTCAAACTGGTTCACAGGGCTGGCAGTAGAAGCCCTGACATCTAAGGAGGCTCCCTGGAGACAGAAAGCTGATAAAACAGCAAAGCTCACTCCTGGAAGCCGGGCGGACCCAGAGGCCTCTGCTTCTACTTGGTCTCCGCTGAAGGTGATTGACTTTGAGTGAGCAATTGCTGCAGACTCTGCAATTTGATCCTGGAGTTTATGTACTGTGTAAGTAACCTTGAGATAGGGATAACTCATAACCTTTACCTGACCCTGGCTGTGCATCTCAAGTGAACAGGAGCTCTTTGTTTGAGGTTTTTGGAGCCATGGGAGGTATATTTAGCTCGTAGTCATGAATTGACGCTAAACATATGTGCCCAGAAGGCTGCTCCTTCATTTCATCTATGAATAAGTATTGATTAATGGAAGTATAAATTCATACGCATATTGAATTGTTCTGTGGAATTGGTACCAAACCATCAATAGGTTGACTTGGTCTTTTTTAATAAAATGAAACACTTGTTTTGAGAGAAGAAGGACTTTGGATATCGATAGGTGAGTGATGTAGTGAAGAAAATCAAGTGCAGTCTATGCTCTACATGTTGTAAAATTGCCAACAGATGGACAATTGATTTGGCATGTTGCAGACTTCCAAAACGCCATGCTGGTGAGAAATGCTTTGGTGATGATGGGATGTGTTGTGCATGTTGTACACAGTCAGGTTGTGGCAGGAAAGCATGTACTTTCATGGAAAGGGGTAGTATCAAACAAGTTAGGACCAACAGCCGCATTAGGAGGTTAATGAAGGACTGTACAAGTCTTCTTGATGATCACCCAGCTCCTGTGGGAAGAGTGTTTATGAAGTTCCTTAAACATTTGTTTTTAATCCAAATTTGGTCTGTTCTGGACATATGGACAGAGCATTTATGGCTCAAAATTAATCTTGGGTCTTGGATGTTCCTGGGGTGAGTGACCTTCTTGATAGTAGTAGCAGTGTCTGTGACAAATTCAGTTTCAGTGACTGTCTCTGTCTAAGGTCTCAAGCTGCTCTTACGGAAGCGCAGCTGCAGGGCTGCCTTCTCCATGGGCAGCCTTGAAAGCCCTGGAGCAAGACTGGTGGTGTCCTGGGCTTGGACAAGTCCTTGGCCTATTGCTTTGGTGGGTCTTACTCAGAGCTGAGGACGTGGTATACTGCTGGATGGTAAGGACATTCAGTCCATGGTGTACTGCTGGATAGCTTTGTTCCAAACCTAGAGCTTCTGGAAAAATGTGGGAATCCTGCCTAGATTGAGGCAAATCTTGTTAAACCCAGGCTGGTTCAGGTTAAACATTTTGGTCTCAACAAAATAATGTTTTTTCTAATCTGCTGTGTCCGTAATTTTGCACTCTTACACCTCTCCACTGGGCAGAAAATGGATTGTGTCAAAAATCACATTTTTTTGTGCTCTGGAAGAAGCCAGAGCCTTTACACCCCTGGCTTTAAGCCTCTTTCTTTTTTTAAAGAGAGCTGCTAGATGATGGCCACTACAAACCGTGCAGTGCTGCCACTCTAACAGCAAAACACCCAGCAGTGAGGTGGTGGTGCTGGGGCCAGCCTGCTCTCTCTTGCCTCTTGGGTATGGCATAGAAATTGTCTGCTGCAAGTCTGCTGGGACCTCACAGGCAGCGGGGTGGAAGGAGGAAGCTCTGCAAGGCTGTGGGAGGTGAAGCTGAAAGTGCAGCTCGACCATACAAACACCAGGGGTTTTCTTTTTCCAGTAAGATGTTTGCACAGAAAATTAACTCCCATTCAGCCTCCTGCGGCAGATACATGTTACGTGCAGCCATGCAGGAGGTGCGTAAGTGATAGCATGAGTTGTGTCCCTGCTCACCTGCGCAAAAGTGCACATGGAGCTGCATGTGCACATCCACAGCCTGGACCTGTGCCTGAAGGTGTTGAGGAGGGCACGGACTGACTTTGCATGGTTGCACACACGTGTCCACATTGGACTATCCGCACGTACCACGCCACAATCCCTGCCCCGAACCAGCCAGCTAGGAAAGAACCCGATATCGATAATCAAAAGTCAATCCCAATATCAATCGGGGAATAAAATGTAGAAGCTAGCTCATTTTTTGCAACGTTTTATGTTGCAATCAGTTCAGGTTGCAGTGCACCCATTGGTTTCAGTCTCTGAGCTCTCAGACTGAAGGCCTGATGATATGCAGGTTGGGTAAAAATGAGGGTTTGCCTGCATGATTTCCACATGCTGATACTTTTAATCCTTTGCATCAGCCAACAGAATAAAAAAAGGGTGAAGAAAAACAATTTACATGAGCAAATACTAGAACTATATCCTATCCTATTATTTTAAAATGTCTCTGAGGAATACAATGTTTTCTGTAAAAGGCAGGGTGCCTGGCTTCATAAACCCTGCTAAATTACTGCCTTGCAACAGCCTCCAGCAGCTGTCCTAGTTCCCCAATTCATTTTTAGCATTTGAGAATTAAAAAGAATACAAAACACATGCTTTGAAGCCAAAGCTCCCAGTGGATCCCATGCCGTGGGGAGGGGGCAGCTTCTTCTGACTTGTGAAAGCTGATGTTAGCCAGCCCCGCCAAGGAACAATAGGATCAGAGAACAGGGGGATTTGTTAAATCAGCTTGAACTTGTGTAACTTGTGTTTATGTGCATTTGCTTCTAGTGGAAAACAGTGGTGATGCTATTGGAAGAAAAACTAGCTTTAAAAATAATTTAATTCTATCCACATAGGAGCTATACAGGGAGGGGGATTAATGCAGAAAAAAGGAAATGGTTATGCAAAATACCTCCCTTCTGCCAGCAATGTTCTGCTTTTCCCTCAGCAGATACTGATTTTTGTTTTGGGGAAACAAGCTGAGCCTTATCTAGAAGTGGAAGCATAATGATGGGCAAGCATCAGGAGACTTGCAAGTGTGGTTGGTTTTCAGTTTAATACATAATAGGCCTGGCTCATGTCTTCATTCTGGATGAAAGGCAGAAAAGGTGTACGAGATGTGTGAGTGTCTTCACCTCCTTTTCAGCTACCTCTAAAAACTAAGCCTTTAAAAAAATTACATCTTGTCTGCATGGCAATATGAAGTCATTTGGAAAGTTTAGGATCATTAATGAGGCTTAGCTATAGCTTTTGCCTCTAAAGCTGCTTCTCTGCCGCTGCTCATAGGAGTTGGCCTTTGTTTTTTGAAAGTTGTCATTTTGTTACTCCTTGTAATTATGCTTTAAACTGTGTATTTTTTGTAGATGTCACCCACCTGCCCATCTGCTGTCTCAGGGAGACTTCAACTGTAACAGTTGCTAATGTTATTGGTTGCCTTTACTCTAAGGTTCATCAGATTGAATATGGAGATAAACTTGCAATGAAAAAGATGACTGATTGTCCAAGAAGTGGATAAGCTTGGTCTCTTTTGAATTTTGTATTAAAAAGTATGAGTTCAACCTCCATGTAGAGCAAGTCTTATGTGCAGTCTGTGTTTGAGTTTCTGTGCTTTCTCCTGGTTTGCTTATTATTAGCAGGATAATTAGTTTGTTGAGAAGCTTAAATATTCCCTGTATGATCAGTTGTCTGTAGTCCTTATACATGCTCTATCATATTTAGTGCCAACAGCATAGTTTTTCACCAAATCACTGATGCTGGAAAAACACATCCTTTCCTAATGTGAAGCTCTAGTTCCTGACTGTGAGCAGTAATTGACTGCAGTGGGTCTTTGATGCTCATAAGTATTTAGTCATTCACGCTGTGCTCCTTGAATCAATAACCCCCTTTGGTCTGTAACCTAATAGAATTGCTTAATGGATAAAATTTTGCTTGTGTTTCATCCACTTAGCTATTTCACTCTTTTGATAGATTTGCTCCATCAAAATAACTACTGAAAATGATCACGCACTTGTCGTATGCCTGTGACAATGAACATCATCATATTTTCCCACACATACTCCAGGACACAGGTAACTTGTATCCTTTGAAAAGAACTGGGATGAATACGTCCTCTGCATAAAATCAGAGTTGGGTGGAAATCAGCAGCTGCTGCTGGGAAAACAGAAGCAGGGCAGAGAAGATCAGGCACAGGAAAGCTGCTGGATAAGCCTCTGCTCATGTAACCTGTGCTGCTGTCAGCCACAGGGCTTGAAGAGACAGCACAACTGTCCTCGCTGTGCGTGAAAGCAGGTTATTCTCAGTTAGCAGGTACGTTGTAGCAGAGTCCAAAATGTTCATTGAAAGCATCCAACTTGTGGAACAGAGGGAATGGAATGGTTGTGTGCTAGATACTAAAGGCATAGGGTAGAGGTGAAGATGTAGAAAGCTGAATTTGGAGGAAATGAGAAAAAGAACAGGGTTTAGGCCTTGGCTTCTTGATGAAAAGGAACCAAAGGATTAAATTGTTCTGATGTGGATGTTGGATACCTTCCTGCAAGTGTGGATATTTGGGCATGAAGAGGTTAAGCTGTCTGTGCTCTTTTGTGTTGCCCTGCCTCTCCCTTCAGAAGAAGATTTGCCTATAAAGTTATTTTTAGATGCCTTGTGAGCAAGTTTTGTGGGAAGACAAGCAGCCAGCAGCCCCCGGAGAGCTGCTAAGCCCACCCCTCTCAGCTTACAGCATGTAATTAGCAGATAATCATGCCAAAATCGCAGACTCCAACAGGCTAATTTTATCGCATGTGCTGACATCGGTAAGCTTGTTGAAAGTAAGTTGTGGGTTGTTGGTTAAATGTGTTTCCTCACTTGTTTATGAGCTTGTGTTCCCGCATTCGCTGTATAAAGTCGAGATCAAATGCAGGTCTTGTCATTTAGCAGCCACTGGTGTTTTGATTAGGTTAGATAACCCAGGACATTTCCTAGCATTAAAACTGCATTTTATTAAGATGTGGTTGCTGCTAATAGTATTTCCAATAACGCTATTGTGTTTTGCTGCAGGCTTGGTATGGAGGGTGTTTGAGCTTTGATTCAGCAATATATTCAAGCACGTGCTTTGAGGTGTACTTATTCAGCTAACATGTAATTATATATTTATAAATGTATGTATAAAAAACTGAAGGTGCCTGTTAGAATTGAACTCTAATTTCCCATGGTCTAAATGGGAATTAAGCATGTATTTTTAAGCTACATTTATACTCAGTTTTGCTAATTTAGGGCCTTAGTAACTCCTGCAGTTTTCTTTAGCAAAGAAAAAATATTACGTGTCTGATGGTTGAGCTGAATAGCTTTCAGGACCTGCATACCTCTCTTACTGATGTGATAAAATAAAGATACTTCTTAATAGAAAACACAGCCCAGAGTCATCCATCTGGGTACAATAAATCTGAGACAGGTAGATACAATAAAAACTATCACTATTTCCTCCTGATAATAGGAAGATTAAGTTGGCCAAGGCTATGGGGTCAAAAATAGGCTCAGTAACAGGAATCTTTGGGAAAGATGACCTGAAGAATGTGAGAAATGAGCCCGACCTCCTGCTGCCTGATTTCTTGCCCACGGGCTTGGAAAATCTGACTTTGGGAGAGGTATCAGCATGTAGCAGACAAAGGTGGTCTGGGCTGTCCCAGAGGTCAGCAACAGAAGGGGAGCATTTGGGTTCCCTTGGTTCACAGAACTGCCTTTTGTAGGGTGGGTTTCCCTGCTCGAGGGCATTTAAAGCTATTGTGGACAGCTGAAGGTTTGGAAACAGTCCTGTGGTGGCCAGAGGAAAGGCTGAGGGGGGACCTATGAGGTCTTTTCTGTTTATGAGTGTCTCTGGTTTTGCGTCAGGACTCTTAATGAATAGTATCATCCACCAAAATGGTTCTCAGTTCCTGCCCAAGCCTCTTCCCTGTGACCTGTTGGATCTGGCTTTATGGAAGCAGATGTCAGGCACAGGGATCAGCCTCTCCCAGATGAGCATTTAGTATTTTATAGGAGAGAATAGACCTTTGTAACCTGTTTTCATTTTCTGAACACTTACTGTGACAAAAAGTGTCTGTAGCTGAATTGGACCGAGCTTGAGGATTTGCTACAATAATTTATCCAAGTCCATATGGCTCTTGGCTATAAGGTCTTGCATATATTCTCACGTGTGAGTTTGGATCTTTGCAGTAGTATCTTGTTCTTTCAGGCTGAATAAGAAAAGCAATGGGGGAAGTAATCGTTCAAGCTGAGGCACTAAAACCCCAAAGTGACCCTTTGTTGATAGGCCAGCAAATAAATATTTGTCTAGGAGATAAACTTCGTTCCTTTTTTCCCTAATCGTAATGGAGGCTGCATGCATAGAGGAAATATCCCTTGTGAAAGCAAGCCAGAATTGCTGGGCTCCAGGTGTATTCGAGTACTCTGTCTGCCTGTCATATGGCAAATTAATTCAATGACAGAATATGGCACCATTGCCTCAAGCAGGCAAGTACCGTTCTGCAGGAAGCATAGTTCATCCTAATAGCTGGCTTGTGAGCAGCGTATCAGAGTAGCAATGAAGTAACATCTTGTATGCAGGAGACGTGACAGTAGCTCCAGAAATGAGATTGCAAGTCTGGTTCCGTCACAAGTCCCCATTTTCCCACCTATCCATCTAAAGTTCACTTGGAAGCAGTCACTGACTGCTCCATCTGTTCAGATTCAGGCAGTCTGAATTCATGAGTCTTGTCCAGGTCTCCTTTGACACCGTTCTTTGTTGTCTGAAGCTGTTTGTGGCTCTTTAGAGAGAGAAGAACTGCTGTTAGTGGAAGCATCACTGTATCTTCATTTGGGCAGGTACTGATGAGGAATGGGACAGTTACCAAGAAGGGTGCCTGTCCCGTAACATTGGGGCATGATGTCATTTGCTATTCGTTTGAAGATGTAGATGATTTTTGTGAGTTGCTTGTCAAGAACTTGATTTGCTCCATAGCAGAGGAAGGAGGAAAACCCTCCAACACTCTCACGGGATATGTTTGGGTTCATTTCCAGAGGTGTCTGGGGGGACAGCAGTGTCATGGTAGGGATGGTTGTTTTGGTTGCGATTCAGCTCCCAGGGGAACTGCAGTTTCATCTTGCCATGACCCTGTACTGTTGCAGCCACATCACGGGCTGGCTCGCTGTGAGATGCTGAGTGCGAATGCCGTGATGGTCCAGGCTCTGGGCACATGTAGGGGCAGAACCTGCTCAGCCTTCACTGCCATCATTTGAAGCTGGACTCTTCCAGGGAAACATTTCACTGTGGAGAAAATGGTGAATTCTGATAAAAACAAGATTCATTACAGTTTTTCCAATCAGATCTATTTATTGCCCAGCTCTCTCAGGAATCACAAATTATTAAAAATTAATTACATTCACCCTTTTGACTTGGCTTCCAAGTCAGATCTGAAGACAGACAGAAAAGTTACTGTTGGTAGTTCAGATCCTGCCAAAAACCTCATGAGAACCAGCTACTGAGATTTCTGTGTTTAAGCACTGACAGATGGAAATGGTATCTGATGCTTTAGCGTTCTTTAATTGAGCACTCAAAGGCATGACAAGGTCCAATGGCTGGAAACTGAAGCCAGAAAAATTCAAATTGGAAATAAGGTACAAATTTTTAACAGTGAGAGTAATTAACCTCTGGAACAGTTTACTGGGGTATGTGATGGATTCTCCATGGTTTGATCTCTTCAAATCAAGAATGCGTGTCTTCCTCAGAAATACTCTGTAGCTCAAACAGAAGTTAAGGGGCTCGATACAGATTTTTTTTTTTTTTAATTGCAATTGCATGACCTGGACAATGCAGGAGGTCAGCCTATCATATCTGAAGAGATAAGAATCTGTGAATCTGAACCCAAACATGATCCCTTGATTCCAAGCCCTGCATTTAAACTTAATCTGGGCCTAAATTCCCCCCCAAGTCTGCTTGGAGAAGTAGAGGGGATTTTCTAAGGCAGTAATTTAGAGAGTTTAATGCAGTCTTTTCTTCTCAGCCCAGGAAGGTCTGTGGGGATTTTGGCAGAGATGCTGGAGAGCTTGAACCTTCACTTTGGGCTGTACAGAATGGCTCTTTCTCATCCCAGATCTCAGGTGGTTGATAAAGTCCCAGTTTTATGTGGTTATCTAGAGGTAGCCGTGTGGTCAGAGGTGTTGCTGAGCAGTTGCACCTTTGGGAGTCAAGTATTCACTCTCCATTTCCTCGTGGTTCTAGGAACACCTTTCTCCCCTGCTTGTAATATGGGGATTTTGCTCATCTTTAGAGTTAAATTTATCTCGGTGCCATGCAGCTCTTATGCTCTCCGGAGTTAATTAGTGGCGCCTCAAAAGCTGAATCATGAAGTGCATCATTAAGAATGGCACACAGGTTAGAAAAAAGTAAGGCCAGCAATGTTTCAGGCACCTCCTTTTTGCTGAGGTTACACAGCTATTTCCCCAGTTTCACTTTTTAATGGCATGTTGTAACGACTGGTGCCTCAGCCACAGGGATTGGATGCTGTTGCCAAGAAAAACTGGCAAGACAGAAGGTGGAAGAGGTCCATTAATTGGCTCCAAGTACCAATTTCTCTAGAGGGGCTTTTCTTAACAGAGAGAAACTGTTCGGCACTGCAGGGGCAAAGCGTACCTGCAGAGCAAATGGCTTTTCTGAGTCTGAAGACATCTACAGACCATGGTAATAATGCAGCAGAAATATCGGAGCTTGATTTTAAGGGACACCTGAGAACGCAAAGGAATTGCTCTTTATTAAAAAGCCCAGACCAGAGTCTCTCTTGGTGCATATCGAATACAGATTCTTTCACAAGGATCCTTTGCTGGAGTGGGGAGGAGGGAGGTGGGTGGAGAAGAGGAGGAGACAAGGAGGGAATTTAACCCTTAAGGGCCTTCCCTTGAAAACCTTGCTTTGCAAAGCAGTCATTGCCACAGGAACATCTTCTCACCCATAAGTGAGTTATTTTCTGTGTCTATAGAGAGCAGCTGGCATGCTTTTCTGAAAGAGCCGTTTGTGTCTCTCCTGTTTCACTGTATTAAAGCAGATCATCCTGTGTATTCTGGGCTGGAGGGAGAACATACAGGAAAGTCTTTGCATGCCCTCTCCATGCTCAGTCATACAAGTCTGAGCAGCCTAATGACTGTTTTGCTGTGTATCATCTGCTTATTGCAGTGCTCAGAAGTACCCTTAGCTTTTGGGGAGCATCTGACAGAAGATTAACATAACAGTTGGATTTGCTTCACTAGGACCATGGGTCGTCTTTTTTTTTTTTTTTTTTGATGGTATCATTGTTGGACAAGCCTTTAGGGTTTGGTTAAGCCAGTGTCTTCTGTGCAAGACAAAAGAGACCCCAGAGCAGCAGTAGTAGGACAACTTGCCCCAGAAAGTTTTCTCCTGACCTTAGTAGCTGGGAGCTGGCTCAGACTCCACATGTGATGCTGGGAGACACTTACTGAATGCAGACCTGCACTCAAGTATTTTGTTGGACCTTTGGACATTCTGGGTCTCTCCAGGATGTTTCCTGGTATTCATAACTGCCTTTATTCTCAAAGAGGTCTTTGCTGCTTCCCTGCCACCCAACATACTCAATATCAAGATATCATCATCATCATGTATATGGCCAGGGGAAACCTGGCAGATGTGGTGGTCAGGGAGGCTTTGGAGCATTCACATGCTGCCTGCTGTGAGGTGTTTGCTGTCTGGAATGATTGCTTTGGGAATGGCTCTACCAGCTTTATATGTGGTTGTTCTGAAGGCTTGGACTAGCTCCACAGCACTTGTTCTTGGTCCTTTGTGTTTCTGGAGGTGGGTTGGATGGACAAACATAGTACAGCAAAATGCTGATGCAGTGATGTGTGTTCTTTCCAGAACTTGTGCAGACATAGGTCAACGTTAGCTGGAAACAGCTGAAGACAGCAATGGTATTTCTTAACTCTAGAAGATGCCTAGCAGTCTTTGGCTGGGCAAAACCCTACCCAGCGTCCTGCTGCTAACAATACAGAGGCACCCAGTGCGTGTCGCAGCCACCATGACTGGCCTGCCTGGAAGAGCATCCTATGATGGCTCATCCCTCCTTCAGTGCTGCCTCTGCTTATGGTCCTGTTCCTGCCAGCCTGTCATCTTCTCCGTGCCACTACAGCCCAGGAGAGCAGCCAGCTGAGGAAACGCACGGTCTTCAATCCCATGTGGGGCAACTTGGCACTCCTTTTGTGTTTTTAGTTAATGTCTGTGTCACAGACAGGGATGACTCCAGCGTGGGACCGGATTGCTGGGGCTACCAGATCCAGCAACAGCAGAACTGAGCGTGCCAGCAGACGTTTTCTCATGCGTTGCCCACTGCAGCATGTTTGCTGCTTACTGATCTGGATCTTTGACTTGCATACAGAAGACAAACCCTTCATCTCCTCTTTTGTCCCCAGTATCTTTATTTTCCTCCAATCCACGCATGACATCCCTTACCAGTTTTGTCACATTCCTTGCTGATCACTTATATTCATTGCCATTAATGTTTCTTGTCTTTCATGGGGAAAAATTTCCCATTTATTTATTACTTTATGATTTGGCTTTCACTCGTCCTCCAAGCCAGAGCAGCTTTTAGCCAGCACAGCCTTCTTTCTTTTCCGTGGGATTGTGGTTCCTCTGTGTAGGCAGTAAAATGGTCTTGAACAGTTCCCAATTATCATTCACATATTCCTGCTCAAATTCTTTCTCCCAATTGTTTTGCTTTGTAATTATTTTCAGCTTTGTTAAGCTGGCATTTTAAATCATCAAGTAGATATATTACTCGTTTGGACTTTATTCTATTTGCACATAACAAATGTAATCAAATCAGTCTCTTGTACCTAAGCTGCTACTATATTTTTACATTCTGTCATCAGTTCCCCTTGATCTGTAAAAATGAGGCCTAATATAGAATTTCTTCTATGTTAGATGCGATTGTTTTTGTGTCTGGATATTTTCAAGTGTAATTTTAGGAATTCCGAGCACATTTTTAGTATTTGCAGCACAAGGCTCCAACATATGGCTTTCAAAATGAAATCCCCATAGAAATGCAGCTCTCTTTCTTGAGTGATATAATTATGTTTACAATAGATCAGTGCTACATGAAAATGATAGTGTTGTTAGTAATATTGTACGGAATTTTGAAGTCAATAAATATTTCTGTTTCTTACAGTGAAAAGGGAGATTGTGTGATCATGTCCTTTAACAATAAAACACCTTTTATACTGAAAGAATATTGTATAGCAGCTCTTAATTAGAGATCATTAATACCAGAAGTTACAGCTATGTGGAAGAAGTTTAGTTTTGTGCCATTATTTTTTAAGGGATAAACAAGGTGGCTCACATAACTACGGATTTTTCTGCCTGACATTAATCCCAGACAAAATAATGGAATTGCTGATAGGGCATGTAATTAGTAAAGAATTAAAGGGATTAATGTAAGTAGTGTCAATCAACATGGGCTTATAGAATATGGTTCTTGCCTAATTAGATTTTTTTTTTTTTTTCAGGAAGATTACAAGTTGTGTTGATAAATGTAATAGTACTGATGTGATAAACTTCTGGAAAGGCCTGTGGATCCTGGTCCGATCACATGGCTGACCCTGCTTTGAGGAGCAGGTTGGACTAAGTGACCTCCCGAGGCCCTTTCCAACCTGAAACACCCTCTGGTCCCCGCAAAAGCATTGCCTTTGGCTATGAATAACTTCTTGTACAAGACTGGAATGATAGAAAACCAGTTAGGCACCTGTGAAATGGATAAGAAACTGCTGTAGTCTCCAGTTTTAAATGGGAATTCATCAGTGAGTAGACTGATGGAGTCCTGAGATTATCATGGATCTATCTTTGCGATGAGATCAAAATCTGAAGAACAGATAACTGAAATAAAAGAGAGATCACCAGTGCAGAATGATTTAGATCCCATTAGTAACCTGGATAAAACCAAGCAATGTGTTTTAGTAGGACCCACGTAGAGCTGGGACGTATCCTGGGAACTGTTGACTCTGAAAAAGATGTGTGAAGTTGTGGGGACCATCAGCCAGGTACAGGCCCCTACATGGGAGTGTGGCAAAGAAGGGAAATGTTGTCTTTGGGTGTGTAAAAAGAGGAATATTGAGACGAGGAGGAACGTGCTCCTCCTGCAGTTTCCATTTGTGACTTTGGTAGTTCAAGGAAGATGTTGTTATCAACAACTAGAGAGAATTGAGAAAAAGGTTTTAAGAATTGTTAAATGATTGGAAAGCACATCTAACCACCAGAGACTGGAGGAGACAGTTTGCATCATCTAATAAAGAGGAAGGTGATGGGGAGACTTGAACACTTCAGTGTTGAGAAACATAAATAAAATAAAAAGGCTGACTTCAGTCCATCAAACAAACATGCAATAAAAAACAGTAGAGAGATACAGAAGGCAGGTGAACCCAGACTAGACATAAAACACATTTTCAGCAGTGAGAGCAATTAACCACTCACAACAGCGCACCAAGAAACATAAAGCTTTCTGTTTCATTGGAAATTTTTACATGTTTTTCTTTTCCTAAAATATCTGCTCTAGTTTTAGAAGGAATAAGTTCTGGGAAGTCTTATGGCTTGGGTTATCCAGGGGGTCAGAAGTGAAAATCACAGTGGTCTTGTCTGGTTTTGCAACTGATTAATCCAACAACCCCTGACACTATGTATGCTACCAGCTCCGCAGCCTGTGTGTCGCGGTGTAACACAAGAGGTGGTTTCACAAAAATAGGCTGATCTAGAAGTGAATTAGGAGTTTTATTTGTTTCTTACCAGCTTAGATGAGGATTTCTGGAAGAACCAATGAACCGAGGACTGAATTTTCTGAAAATCTTTTTATTTATTAAAGTGTTCCAGATACAGATTAATTCACTTAGCTTCATATTGATTCCTTCACCTGCTCAGAGATGAGAAGCGCATCCACGCAGACAAGCGGCTCAGCAGGTTCCTCTCATCGCTGCGTCTCCTGGGAGCCCGTTTTAAGGAACGTCTCTGGACCATTTGTGCAGCCACTTAACTCGGTTTAGAAACGTACGGAGGTAAATCAACACAAATCCCACTAGTGTGCACGTTTTAAAATCAAGTTACATGTCTTAAATCACTTCAGGCTTTATCCTTTCGTAATCTAGCCTGTTGCTGCGGCGTGCTGGGAGCAGCAGGGAGTCCCACGGCACACTAACCCCGGCGGTTAACGTCAGTGTGTGCAGCACAGCTCTGTCCCCTGTCAACCCACACCATCACCAGGAGGTATTGATGCTTTCCACGGACTAAGGAGAGACCTGAGACTAGGTGCGATGTTCAGAAGGTGACATCAGGAGACATGAACCCCTCCTGAGACTTGTGCCTGCAGGTTGCTGGGCCAGCCTGTCCCCACTGGTAAGCTTATGTCCTAATGGACCAAGACTCCTTTTCCCTTTCCACCCCCTGTGGCTGTTAATTCATGTCATGATTTGGCTCTGAAAGTCCCAAAATGTTTTTAGACTCCTGAATATTTTCAACAATTCACCTAGACACTTGGAAACAGTAGGGAAAATGAACAGGAGCATGTGAATGAATGTGATTAACGGGTCATGGTTATTCCCAGCTCCTTCTCTTAAATATAATTAGTTCATTACAATACATCCACATTACAGAACTTCTATAAACAAGTGTTAACGTCTGTCTACTCAGACTCTTTAAAGTCCAGATCTTGGAGAGGAAAAAAGATTTGGAATGGAGAAAAATAGCAATTAGAGTTAAATGGCAAAATGGAGAGTTAATGTGTAGGGAGCAAAACTCCTTTTAGTGGAAAATGTTTTTTATGTTAACTTTTGTAAGAAAACAGTTTTCCATACTTGTCAGGCTTGACAGTTAAAGTTAATGGTGTTAAAAAACAGAGTACTGAAAAATGTTCCCTTCAGTGTAAAAGATTTATTCAATGAGAGTTTGCTTGAAAAGTTATTTTGGCTAACAGTGCTGGCTTTTGCCTAATGCTTGGAACAAAGATCCTTGCTGTGTAACCAGGATGGGGACAGCCCCAAATTCATGATTTCCCGATTAAGATGACATGACCTATTTTCTTGTATTGTTGACCTATTGTTGACCCCTTTTTTAAAAGAATGCCACCCTTCAAATGCCTTTTTTTTTCACCCCTTCTGGAAAAACACATAGAGCAAATGCTGATCTCACTTCTGTCTGGAGTAAAGCTTGGTACGTGCTGGGATGCTCAGAGACAGAATTTGTGAGTTAATCTGAGCTGAAAACGGACTGAAAAATGTGTTGAATTGTTTCTACCTATTACATGCTACTTAGCAAGGTAGTTACGCACTGAAATTTCTCATGTCATATTTGTATGGACAAAAAAGGCTGCCCAAGGGCAGAGCTGGCTCTCCCTTTGCTGCGGTGGAGGTGGTGGTTTGTGAAGGACTTGAGCAGTTACAGCAGGGGCATGGCTGGGTGCTCTGGGGCTCTTTACTGGCTGAACTGGCTGCCTGGAAACATACTTGGAGAGAAGGGATTTTTCACAGCTGTCCACCTAACCTACAGACACAAAGGTGCTTGAACTGGCAACCTATTTGCTCCTTGCTCATCCCAGTACTTTTAAAAAATTGACACTTTTTTTTTTTTTTTAAAGCCTGATCCAAAGTAGATAGAAGTTGAGGGCAGTTTCCCTCTTAACATCAGAGGGGTTTGTCTCTTGAAGCATTTGCTGGATTTTCATCTACTTATGATAATGATAAAGTAGATATCACTTCACTTTCTGGTTTCCTGGAATTAGGCTGTGGGGCCACATGTGTGTGTTTTGTTCTGGCTGTGGCCCATGTTCTTCTAAAGCAAAGGCTCATGAATGGTCTCTTGAAATCTGTCTGCCCATTGCCCCCTTTTTCACCCTCCTGATTTAGTGCTACTCTTTATAATCTGGACCTCTCAAAATCTCTGAATTCTACCTATCGAAAATCCTTGTAAATACAGAGTTAGTGTAGATTGGCAGAGCTCCACTGGCCTCCATGAAAAGCTGGTTGGCACCATTTGGGAATCTAGCCTGGTGCTTAGAATAAATCCATCAAGACTTACTCCAGAGAGGCAGAGCTTAAAGTCAATAGTGTTAAAGCTCTGGTTTGGAGCCCACCCATGTCAGAAATTATATTTTCCTGAACTACTACTGAACAAGACTTCATTGCATGTCTTTTTCAGAAGAAAGCCAAACATGTCCTGAGGCCTCTGATGTTCTCTAAGCACACGTATATACAGGTGCTGTATTTAATACACAATTCTGGAATTGTTGCTCCCTCTAGCCCTTCCATTTGTCTTACCCTGTTTGGATCCTGGAGAGTCCAGGAACTGAGAATCTTGTGCCAGTTACTGGTGTACAGTTACAAGTGTCCCAGAGGCACCTCCTCTCTGCAGAATGGTCCTTACTGCCCCACGTGCAGGTAGAGGATGCTGCCAGACCCTGGGCGCTCTCTTATCCAAGTCCTTTGCTCTTTTCCCACCTACGCTCTGGCTCTTGCGGTGTCCTGCAGCTGCCAGGATGATAGCACAGATGTGCTTACAGATTGCTCTTCAGGAAAGGGTGCAAACAGAAAACAGATCATGGAGTCCTCCCTGTAAACATCTGCAAGTGCAATGTGTGCTTGGTTTAAACATTTCCCAGTGATGTTTTTAATCCTTTGGTAAATCAAACCCTGAATGATACCCCTGTGACCCCAGTGATGTGTGGGCTGAGGGGAAGCAATATCTGGAAGCTTTTGGAAGTGTAGAGTTTCGGCATGGGCGTTTGTAGCGAAAGGTTTGGAAAGCAGAGTTAGAGCCTCTCACCCTCCTTCAGCTACACCTCTTTGGAGACACAGTAATGATGTTGCTCAGATGGATTCTGGGATCAGCACCAGTGCAGCAGCAGATTAGACCTAGGGAAGAATGTTGATTACGTCCCCCTTCTTCATGTCTGTCCACCAGAGGCTTTGTTAATGTTACAACTGAGTCAGATTTCCCTGACCTGGGAGATGGATGTGTTTTTCCTGGAGAAAATTCTGCATTCCTCACACTGTGAGTTCTGAGGAGCCACATTTACCAGTGCGAGGGGCTGGGGAAAGCAAGGAGGTGGCAAGATCCATGTGGATAAAGTCATTAAATTGCTACTTAAGATACTTCTTGAAGAGTGGTGGAAGATTATCAGATGGACGAGGATTTGAGCAAAAATGTTCACAACATGGTTCCCAGAATGGTTCCTAAATTCAGCTTTAGGTCTTGTATTAAAAGAAGCCTGATTTCTACTGGCACTGAAAAACTGTGTCTTTGAATTGCAAGTGCTTCTGGTGCAGAGTGCCTGAATGCCCAGAGATGGAGTCAGAGCCTAACTTTGTGCTCTTATAATTCAGACCCAGGCACCAGATGATCATTTTCTGCAAACTATTTTGCTCATGGATGTTTTCACTGGGATGAAAGCTTTCTAGCAAGATTGATTTCAAGTTACCCTCCTACTTATCCTCTATGCCAGTAGCCCTTAGGACAAATAAAACTAACCCCAAAATGAACTAACTTCCTTGCCCATACAGAGTTTTCCGTTTAGTTCAATTTATGAGTATGGATTTTGACTGATTATTATTGTGCCTGACTGGGTACAGAGCCATCTGCCTTGTGTTATGTTTCCATGTGCTGCCTCTTCAGCCAGACTTCAGATGGTTGTTCTGGCAGGAGAAGACCAGGTTCTCAATTACATGGTAGTAACAAATGGATTTTTAAATGGAAGGAAATTATATTGTTATCTATTTGGAAGCAACACTGCAGTACCCTGTGTGGAAAGGAAAAAGGTGCCCAGTGTGTTTATTATTATTATAACCCATCATCTTCTGTTAAAAGTAGAGGTGGCCTTCGAAAGAGTCCAAACTGCAGGGAATTTAGCTTTTTTTCCCAGAAATATGTTTGCTTTTAATGACATTTTCATCTATAAAAGCTAAAAATAACATGCCTCATTAAGTTCAAAGCACTCTGGGACACAGTTTGCTCTTTCTGGCTGAAAAGTTGAAATTTTCCCCAGAGAGGATCACATTTTCTGTTGAGTTTGGTGTTTTGTCTGCCTGCCTGCCACAGTTTTGCGTGGCTATGGAAAACGCAGGGGAGTTGTGAAGCACCATTCACAAACCCAGGGCCTTGGAGGAGCTGAAGTCTCATTCCTGAATGGAGAGAAGTTGTTGCTGTCTCCTCCATGTCCCAGGAGGACAGTGAATGCTGCCAGTGCAGCTGATAGGAGCATTCAGGCCAGTCATGCTGGTCTGTACCTGGGCTTTTCAAACCTTCGGTTTCATGAGATGTTTCTAGTTGCAGTCTAGCAGACGTTGTATAGCAAAAGGCACTGAGAAACCCCCCTCTTATTGTTTTGATTTGGGAAGGGAGGGAATGGCTAAAAACGCAACCGTATCAAACGTCCGTGGCAGTTCACCATACAGTGCTGCCGCTTGGTCCTCAGTACAGGCAAGAAGTTTTCCTCTATATATGATCTCATCTAGATTGTTCCTAGAATTATGTCTGAGCAGGAAAAGAGATGGGGTGCAGCCCAGCATGCCATGGCTTAGTAAATGGTGTTGCTTAATAAATGGTGTCAGATGTGCGTGGTGCGAAGAAGTCAGGATGTGAGTGCGGGGCTGGCCTGGCCGCAGCCCAGGAGCGGCGTGGAGGACAGGATGCTCGAGCGCTGGGCGGGAGGCCGAGCGGAAAACTGGTGACTTGGAGAAAAGATGATTAATGGAGCCTATGTGGTTCCTACTGAGAACAGTCAAGGCTGAGCTGAGGGCCTGCAGAAAGGGCTCGGGTTGCAGAGCATGAGGCTGGCAGGGGCTCCAGTAAGTGGGGAGGTGGGAGGAGGTGAGTTTTTGTGTTCACAACAGATGAGGAGGTCAACAGCAAGGAAAGTGCTGAACCGCACTGACCTGCTGCCACCTCCTGTCTTGGGACGGGCTGAAAGTGTAGAAAAAGCAGTGACATCTGAGAATGGGAAAGCCTGAGCAATGTTGGTAATAAATTCTGATGTGGCATCACCTGTGTACTGTTTCCAAACAGGAGGAGAGACCCACTGTGCTTCATGCTGTACATGCAGGTAGCAAAGAGGCATCATCTGTCCTGAAAAGTTCACAGGCTAAATAAACCTCACATCCTTAAGTGCTCCGTAAGTGTTTTGGAGCAGCTGCAGCCAGGCTAGCGAGTGTTATGCTTGGGATCCAAGCTTAGCTGGTACAAGGCAGCTCTGGTCTGGGAGCTGATGTATTTTGCGCTGAGGAGTGACTGTGGCACTGTGCACAGGTTAGTAATGCCTGTAGTAGCACTGATACACATCTTCCAGACAATCTTCAGTTTAAATCCTCACCTTAGTTTCTACCCAGAGCTTAGTTGGATACACCTGGCCTCAGACTGAACCAGAGCAGATTCACTGTCATTTACTGAGATGCATTTGAGTTGCATCCATTTTCTGGTCTCTTACTGATTGTTTTAAGACAGTTGCAGATGGAGTTCAGTGCAGGTTACCTGTCTTCTGGAGAGCAGTAAAAGCTCTGTGGTATTTTACACAGGAGAAATCTCAGCCCTTCCCTTCTTATTGCAACAACTGGATGTGTTTTTAGAATGTTAAGATGTGTTTTAATTAATTTAAAGTCAAATGATAATTGTAGGGGGGTGATTTTGCTATTGATGCGCTCTTCAGTATTTTCTCCATTTTCAGTGTGAGTTCCTGCTCCGTTGAGGAGCAGAGTCTTTCTCAGTGCTGCTCCAGAGCAGTGAGTTTTTTAAATGCTGATCTGTTTTAGGCTGCATGTGGTGACTAGACAGAGAAAAATATAAAAATAAACAGCGGGAGTGATTTGTGAGGGGCATCTGCCACATAACAGTTAGTTGGTGATAGTTAGTTGCATGACATCTTTGCCTGCATAATTAGGCACTTGTTTGCCCAGGGAGCCCCACAGCCCTTTTTCAATTTTATGAAAGATTGTGTATGGTTTTGAAGTGTTTTTGCAGCTGATCCATCTGAAATCCCATCAGGTTAAAGGAAAAGAAAAGCCACGTTTGCTGGATTATGGTTTCCAGATCCTCCAACTTCTGGAGTGGGCAGGGACGGGAGTGGAGAAGGAATCACGACTTGAGCAATTAATCTCATTGTAGCTTGGACAACCCTTGTCACAGGCTGACAGTGATTTATGAACAAGGCTTTAATATTTTTCTACTCTGACTTGTGCAGGAGCAAGGTTAGATCTGCCCCAGTGTAAACTGGCGTCGTTCCGTGGGGGCTGATGGTCTATCAGCCTTTCTGAGGGCAATGCATTGCCTCCTGTCATCATTGGGAGACCTGAGTAATGAGGTTGGTCCACTGTCCTTCCTTCAGCGGGGATGTGTATTTTGAGGTATACAGCAAGATCTAGAGCTGTTCTCATCGCTGACTGCCTCTGAGCAAGTGACCGAGCTGAAGTCAGTGAGGTTCCTCAGCTGTGGAGAAGAACATGGTGAGTCGTACAAAGCCATGGGTGTTCCCGGTGATGTGGGGTCCTTCCCAGCCTGCTCTGCCGGGCTTCGAATGACTTCTGCAGCCTTTTGCCAGACAGAAGGAGCTGAGGAAGGAAACCCTTCTTTCAGACTGCTTCCTCCCCACCTGCACAGGTACTTTTGCCACAGCTCAACACTGTAAATCAAAACATTTGCTGTACATTTGGCCCATAGTTCATGTTATCTTCAGCCAACAGGCTGCTGGTAAGCCAAGCACAAGGCCCTAGAAGCTTAGGGGGTTGGTGTTGGTACCCACTAGTGGCATAGAGAGGAGCTGCCGGAGCCTCCAGAAATACCACGTGGATGTTGGGCAACCAGCTTCCTGGTGCCAGGAAAGGGGTTGATAAGGTAAGTCAGGCCTCCTTTCCATGTAATCTGCATACATGCATGCAGTCATTTGAGAGGTTTTTTTAAAAAGGAAAAAGACTCAGGTCTCTTTTTTGACCCCATTCAGAGTGAATTTTGCTCAGTTGTTCAGTTTGAAAGTAGGTGGACAAGAAGATGTTCATGGTGCTGAGCGTTAAAGACTAGATGTGAGACTGAAGAACAGAGCTGGGTTTCATTCTTCATCCACCTCTAAATTCAGGTTTAGAGCTTTCTTCAGATCATCACAGCTGCTGCTGGGACAGTGCCTGGTCTAATTTCACTTTTCTCAGCCATTTTGAAATTCAAGATTGCTGAAGTTTCCTGCTAAAATGCAAACAGCTTCTTTGCCTCTAATCTCCTTCGTTCCCTGAAGCTGCCCTTGTCTCCATCTTTCATCCAAATCCAGACAGAGGCTTCCACAAGGTTTTAAGCAGCCTTGTGAACATTTCCCCAGATGATTTTCATTTCCGCTTGCCTCTGCCCTTCTTCAGTCTAACTAGGAGCTGAGGTTTCAAAATACCTTGAGGAAAGGCTATTCTTGTGGTTTTTCTACATGCTTCAGAGAAAGACATACAGAACATTTCTTGAGGGCCCGGCTTTGGGGGATTTTCAGTCTTGTTTTCCAGATCTTGCAGCTTTAGACAAGTTATCAAAATGTAGATGCTGAACTGAATTACTGAACTTCTTGAAGATTTCCTGTCACTAATAATGTATTTGGCCATCAAACTTGGGATTGCTACGGTTTTTTGTGGGTCAAAAAAACCCTGTCTCAGCTCTGATGCAGTGCAGTGTCCTGTCGAAGCCAAAGGACAGATGTCATTCAGAGGCGAAGTTAAGTCAGTCCTGGCCACATTCAAAAATCCTAACCACAGTTAAGTCTGTTGTAACTTTTCTGCCAAAACTTTTCTTTGATTTAAGAAGAAAAAAAAGGAAAAGGGAAAAAAAAAGTATTTTAATTAAATACAAATTTCTGTGGAATGTATCTGCCGTTTTCTAAAAGCATCCATGCTTTATCAGTAACTCAAAGCCAGAACATCATGGCTGAACAAAACTGTTTACATTTGAAAGCTTTTCAGTTGAAAATGTGTATGTTTTGGAATTGAAAATCCTTTTTTATAGCTTTCATTTTTATGGGAACACTGGAAAATTTCTGCTTTGGGGAAGGCCTATTCTGACTAGTAAGCTTTTTATTCTCAGAAGCCAAGTACTGTTTTCTCAAACAGACATTTCTACATTTTTTCCTCATGTCTCTTTCTTCCCTTTTACTGCTCAGACCACTTCCCTTGACTTGCTTAACTCTCCTTGAAAACCAATATGAGAAATGGAGTTTTGTGTTACTGTTGCCCAGCTCGCTGTTTTGGGGCAGTGAAACAACCATCCTGGATAGCACTGTGGACTGATTGCAGCCACAATAATGCAAGGTTTGCAGTGGGAGCTATTTGAAAGGTTATTTTCAGGACTGAGATATATACCAGCACTTTATCCACCTGAGCCTAGCCTCTGCTGAATGATAAGGTGCTATGGGCAGGGCAAGCATGGATGATTTTAATCTAAACGGGCATGAGAAGATGAGAGGCCAAATGCTGAGTGGATTTAATCATCTGACAAGTGCAATGATTAAACTTAAATATTTTGTATTCAGTCCCAGGGTGGAATTTCTGCATAGAAGTGAGGCCATCAGCCATGGGCATTTATTTTCTGGCGACCGTGGCCATGATGTGTGCAGCCAGCTAAGAAGTTCTGGTTATGCGTAAAGCTGTAAGTAATGACAGATGATGAGTTGTTAAATAAGTTTATAACTTGTCAGGTGCAGAAAGGTGCTTCCAGCCTGAAGTGTGGCCTCCCCTTCCCTGGAGAGCCACAGTGGGTTGGGGACATGTGTGGCTCTCCAGAAATTGTGTGATTTTGTGTTGTGAAATGCTGATGCATTTGCTGTCTGCAGGCTGGGGGTCTTTCCCTACTGCTCTCGGCTCCTTTCCCTTTAGAACTACTGCTTATGGGGTCTTTTTTTGGTAGAAAGTCAGACTGGTGTCTTGTGCACTGGAAGATGATGTGAAGGGAAGATAGCAGAACCAGACTGCACACCTGTGTGGGACATTTGTATCCTGGATCTGGCCTCTTGCATTTCTTGCACGCGAGTTTAGCTTCCAACCCAGATCCAGGTCAAAGCAGGGAATGAAACAAAATTTCCAGGTGACTTCAGTAGCCTCACACAATCTTATCTCCCAGCCTGACCTGGTCAAAGCGGCAGGTTTCTGGTTGTACTGGATGGTGGGTCTGGATCAGGCCCACCCTCCTCTGAATGGCACGGCAGGGAGATCAGGTCTCTCCTGACACTCCTACCTGTCCATGGGGAGTTGCTGGGAGCTGGATGCTGGTGAGTGGAGAACAGGCTTCAAGGCTGTGTTAAATTTTTAGGGTCTCATAAGCAGCAGTTGGCACCAAATGTGGCAGGAAAAGTAGTGTGGGATTAATTGATGGGGTGCCATGGCTATTTCCTTACCGTTGAACGCCCGTTGTTTTGAGCTTAGTAATGGCATTCTAATACGCATTTTATGTGAAAGAAATACATCACTTGTTTATGCATCTCACCACTTAAAGTTCAGTATGGGAAGGGTATTTCTTCTCTCCACCTCTGGATGTTTAACTGCTTAATAATAATAGTTCGCATTAAAAGTTCATAACATTTTATCTGTAATAGCAAGACATTTACCTTTTGCCTGCAATACACTGGTGAATTTACATACTACATACCTGGGTGCAACGCTGATGACGATAGAAAATGTTAGCCTGACTTAAACCAAATTAGACACTTCTCCACAAGCATTCAGCTAGTTTCCTTTATATGGGAGGCAGCAAACAATAATATAGATACAGAAGGAGAAGACAGAACAGGTAGAAGACATTGGAAGTAACATACAGTGTGCAAGTATGTGTGAAATACTGTAGATTCAAGCTTTAGCAGTGCTGCTGGGCACAGAGTCCTTCCAGAGCCTCTCCTTTGAGTGCTTAGCAAACACCCGTCAAACAATGCTGGTGCTCAGTGTTCAGCAGACAATGTGGGGAAAGCTTGACAAACGTGATTTGTTAGAGCAGAAACTGTAGAAAGTCTGGGCCATGAAAAATATAAGCCTAATACCAATTATTTATGGTGTGCTGGGATTTCCTGATGGGGTATTTCAGGAGTGCTGTGTGAGCTGGCTTGGTTAAAGACCTTCCTGAAACTGTGTCAATGAGCTTCTCTAAATCCTGAGAAGGATGAAAAAGTCCAAAGTCACTGATGCTGCCTCTGAAGTTGGACTTGCATCCACTGGATTTGGGATGGTATCCCAGTCCGAACCTGGGAAAAGAAAGGCTACCAGTGCAAGTGCCCAGTCAGCCCCAGGGCTTGCAGTGGAATGTCAGGGTGGAAATGGTTTTATTTAAAAGATAAAACATATTGTACAAATCTTACGGAATGCTTAAATATGCTCCCAAATCTGTGGTGTCCGTATTGGCTGTGGAAGCCCAGCTGCAGCCATCCTGAATCAATTAATCAAGTCCTCCTCGTTCATAGCTAGACTCAAACCCCCACCACCTTTAAGGAAAAAAGTGGTGTGATGCACTGGATGCTTCCTGCTTGATAATATCAGGCAGCCTTTTCACCATCTCCCTGAGAAGCAGCAGTTGCTGCCTCCACATGACAGGAGAAAAGTATGTTTTAAAGAGCAATATTAATAATAATAGCAACATTAAAGTGTGGGGAAGGATTACAAAGGTAATTCCGAGATCTTGCTCAGTAATGCAGGCTATTAACAAAAGATAATCACCTTTAAGTCAGTCACCTTTAGCCCTGGAGTAAAATGGAGGCACAATTATTCAGTGCAGTACAAAAGTAATTTAAATAGAGATGGATGAACCGTTGGCTCTCTCAGTTCTTGCTTGGGAAATCAGCCAGGGCCAAGTCCTAAAGGGAGGAAAATGTGATGAAAAAAAGGCAGCAGTAAGTAAATAATTCCTGGTGTCCTTCTCTGTTTTTCCACTGAAGCCGAAGTTGTTCTCCCTTTGGAGTGTAAAAAGGAAAAGGGGGAAAAATAAGAGAATTGTATTGAAAAGCAGTTCCTCGTGTTCCTTTTATGAGTAGCTCTTCGGAGGCTCTTACACTCCAGACTGCCATAAAAGCTCTAGATCCATGCCCTGTGTCAGAGCGTGGGGTTTTGCCATCAGAAACCACAGGGCCATGTGGCTTCATCGTTTCTGTCGCTCTGGGTGCATGGCTGAAGGGTGAGGCGGGGTGAGCTTCGTATGGAAAAGGTACTCTGTCTACTGAAAGAGGGTCAGGACTGGACGAAATTGTTATCAGCATGACGAAAAAGAGATGGGCACAGGGTTTATGTGCATAGCAAACCTTTCTATGCTGGAAACAGGAGTCTCTTTCTTTGCAGCAACTGCTGTGTGATCCCTTCCCTTGTGTCCGTATCCTGCCTTCTTCCCGGAAAGTGGCCTGTGGTTGGTGGAGTGCAAGGGCTTGTTAGTTTTTGTAGAGATGCTTCTGAGTGCTACCTTGCTGGCTTTGTTTGTTTAAAAGGGTCATTGGAGTTTTATGCTGGGAAGAAGGAGCGTATGGACTCTGGAAGCAGTCATGAGACTGCAAAAGTGACATTGAAAGGTCTTCCAAGCTGCAAAGACAAGCAGTTGGGGCCCTTGGAAATGCCTGAGGCAGGGCTGTAGCCGCTCGTGAGTCCTCTGGACAAGCTGACACTGACTTACCATCTGAGCTTGCATTCAACACGCTCTTAAAATTCCCACTGATTTTCCTTCCTACAGAAAGAAGCACTGGAGCTGAGCATCCAGAAGCCATCCGTTGTCTTTGCATTGCCTCCGTGAGCAGCAGCAGGGATGACAGGCAGGCAGCAAGGTGAAGAAAGTCCCAGTGAGCCTTGCGACACGTGGCTCAGCCTGACCCTTGCTCTGGAGCAGTTGAGGACGTCCGGGAGAGATTAGCAGGTATGAGAAATTACAAACAGAATAAAGTTTTTGGAAACAACCTGAGAGTTACCATGAGAGGCATTGTTAGTGGCTGCTAATCCGCAGAGCGGAGGGAGGAGAAGATCCAGTCCAGCCCAGTATAGAGTGGAATAAATTCCGTGTTTCTGTTTTATGTCCTGTCTGTGCAAGCGAGGGGCCTTGTGCGCTCATTCCTGCAGCATTCCCGTGTGGTTCTGTCTGGATTGCTGCCTGCTTTGGCTTTATAAACAACATGGTAGGAGCTCAGTGTGTGATTATTCTGAGATATTATCGCAGTGTTAGCTCTGGTTACTCGTTTTCCATTGCACAGCTCATGTGCAGGCTCCTTACCAAAGGCTCCTGACCTGGTGGCCTGCCTGGGTCTAACCTGTGTGATGGGGCAGCCCCAAAATCCTGGTTTGTAGAGTGTTGCTACTGGATGCAACCCTCTGTGTCCCAGAGTATGGGCTTGTGTGAGAGCAGTGCTGCTGTGGGAGTCCTTCTGAAGAGTTTGAAGGACATGGGAGAGCCTGTGAATGTCCACCAAGGGACACCTTGCGTTGCAATTGCTGAGCACTGCCAGGGGACTGTCAGGATCAGTGTGGAGTTAGCACAGAAGAGACCTCACCGTGTGCTGGTGAGTGGTGTGTAGGAGAACGCAGGGAACTGGGATCAGCTTTTGCAAGCAGAGACCTCTGATGGCAGTGCTGTTAGTTGGGGTTTTGTCTGTACCTTTGGAGGCAGTGCCTCTGGGTGAGACACAGCTTTACGGGAGGCTAGCAAGGGGTAGCGCAGCGAGCAGAGGGAGGGATGGGATCTGTCCCTGCCTGTCGCACAGCTCAGTAAATCAGAGGAGGGCTGCTCTGCGACCGGGAGTCCAGCGCTGTCTAGAAATTCCCCGTACATCCATCACCATCTGCACCATTGGGGAGTCTGAACCTTGGGCTTCCAACCAGAGAGGTAAACATTTAGGACCCAAACCTACGATGACAATAACCAGAGCAGAAACCTTTCCATCCCGTTGCTGGTTGAGCCTGGTTTAGGCATTTCAATCCACAATTTCTCTCCAGGGTTATCAGGCGGGCGGTGCCTGCTCATGGCCCTTCACTTCGCCTCATAAAACCCTGCTCACGTACTTGGTCTCCATCCACCCCCTACTTCAGGCTTGTGTTCAAGACCCTGGTGGAGAATATCTCGAAAAGGCAGACAAATAAGCCTTGTAAAAACTGGACTAAATTGATAGTGCATTTATTGCACTCTGATGTTAACCCTTGGTGTGCTGTACTGGGGGCAAGCTCTGAGCTTAACACACCACATGCTGTAGGGTTTTCTGAATGCCCTTGGCCTCCAATGCTGGTAAGATGGGTGCTGCCAACTGTGCTGGCCCACGTGGGCTCCTGAAGATGTGGCTCACTACCTGCTGCCTTCTTGCTGTGGTTGTGCATTGTAGTAGCGGTGTAGATGGCTTTGAGTTAGTATTGGGCATTGTGTTGGAGACGCTTGCCGTTCCCTGGAGGGTGTGCAAGCTAGATCAAACCCCAGATGGTTGTTGTCAACTTTCCCTGTTGTGTGAAGATGAGGGGCACAGAGGTCTGGACAGAGTCTCGTGCATGCTTAGGGGCTGTTTAGGCACCACATCCATGTTGAAACCAGTGTGGGTTTGGGAAAAGAAGAAGGCGGAAGCAGCTGAAAAGCAAATCCTTCTTGTGTTTTGTTCATCTGAAGCCCTGAGCAATTTGTGAGATCGCTTTCAATATCTGTCTATTAAAGTGGACCTTTTTTCCATAGAAATTGCTCTCAGGTTCTTGATCAGCTTGAACAAGCACAATGCCTTCCCTTGTCAGATAGGCCCACTTCAGCCATAAATCTGATGCTGAGAAATTAGATTTCTCTACTGCTCCTGAGCTGTCATCAGAAGAGTAAGACGACGGCAATCCATGGGGAGAGCTGAGCGTGGCATCACTGTTACATATCTGCCCGTGTAGGCGCTGGGCAGGGTTTCCTTGGCTCGCCAGAAAGGGAGGTTTGCTGTTCAAATTCTCATTTGATCTGTGGTGGATGAACCGAAAGAGCTGTGGAATGAACCCGGGAACTAGGAACCGTTTAAACTCTGCTGTGTTTGGCTAAGCCAAATGAGATAACCTCACAGCTAGTATTACTCATGTTTTAGTGGAGAAAAAAATGGTTTCCTCTTTCAAAAGTCCTGGAAGAGATGGGGTGGTATCTCCTCCGTGTTAGCAAGGTGCTAACACGTAGGTAATAACATGTCCCAGCCACCAGCTGGCCCTTTGTGTCTGGAAGCCAGAACTGTTTCTAAAACTACTAAGGGGTGGCTCACAGCATCCATTATTTACTATGACAGATTGAGCACCACCAACTGCTGGGGGCCAAAATACCATGAATCAGGCCCTCAACTCAAGAGACAGCTTAGAAGAAAAAGTTTAAATAAATAAATACGTTAATACTGAACTCTTTGTTCTGCTTTAGATAGCCTTTACTATTCACATTTTCGAGCTTTCCTCTGCAGCTGTAAAATTGAGAAGACCATTTAAAAAAATTAAAACTGAGATTTTTCTTAAAATCACATGTTTCCAGACACAGGGGACTTGAGAGTAAAGCTCCAGATATAATCCTGAGATTTGGCAGTGCTCTTTGTATCATATTAAGTGATGGTCTACAGCACTCGTTAATTACTGCAGGCTGAAAACCAGTTCTGGCTCCTGACAGAGGTCTTCTGCTCATTCTCAGCATATAAGTTTCTCCAGTTCTTCTGGGTAAGAGGGAAATATCACTTTCTAAAGGGCATAGGTACAAAATTACGCAGTGATAGAACCTGTATTTGTCTTGAACAGTATTTTTAACTGTGTTATTCAAAACAAAATTTGAGTACATGCAACTAAAATGATCTACAGTTCTGTTTCTGAATAATCATACAGGTAATTTGGTCTTTATAAGCCTCCATGTCTAATCCAAAATCTGCTAAAGACCAGAAGAGACCAGGTTGCTGGATAAAACTGGATAGTGATCTGGACTTTATTAATGGATGCATCCAGGATCAATCCACATTTCTCTTCCCAGTCCTCTGCAAGCTGGGGTTTGTGCAGGTACCCAGGAGAGGCAGTGCTACCTGGCAGATACAGCATCAGTCTGGAAGTAATTTTCTTGTTAATGTTCATTAAAACTGGTCTATTTTTGGACCCTAGGTCAGGCACTCCTCTGCAGTGCTGTTCCTGTTTGCACCCTCTGAGTTGTCTGCTTAGATATAAAAGCATTTGGAGCAGCAGCTTTCTGTCTCAGGCCTGACCCTGCTCCAAGCTGAGGCCAGGTTTGTAATTGGGCTGGGCTCCCCTAGTCTCCATTAGGATGGATTTATGGCAGCTGAATACATTGTCCTTGGCCACTAGAGACAATCTGTAGGTGCCATTGGAGATGGTGTCCCATGGCTGCCCGCAGACATGGTGGAGAGGGGCAGGACATTGCCTCCAGGGCAAGAAAGGTGTTTTGCTGCAAAGCTGTCAAACACAATTCATAAGATACAGAAAAGTGAAGCTGGCATCTCTTCCTTCTCTAGCCAGCTCACAGCCAATCCCCATTATTTTTACAAGCATCCTCCACCTGCTCCTGGGCCGAACTCTGCCATTGCCAAGGCATTGCACAGGCTGTTCTTCGTCGCTGAGCAATGGTCCCTATCTATAGATGCTGCCTTTTGCTTTTTGGCAGCGTGCAGGGGAGCATCCAGCTCAAAGCAAAGGCAAGAAGCATTTTCACAGTGCTGATCCCCTGGGGGAGATGCCTCTTCTGTCCCATGGAGCTTTTGATACTGGAAAAGCAGCAGCAATTCACTGTGGTGTGGGGGACTGAGGCAAAAAGGCAATTTATCTCGATTGGGGTTGGAGAGGAGGGGGTTCACCTGTTCCCCTTACATCGTCCCTGCCTTTGCTCCGCTGCCTGCAGCCTGGCGTCTGGCAGGGCTGACTCCAGCAGCCGGCGGGTTTGCGGGGCATTGTCTCTGTGCGAGTGCTGACACGTTCCAGCAAGCTGCCACACAAACACAAACATCAAAGGGCTGGCATGTGTGTTTTCTGAAGCAGCTTTCTAGGTTTTACTGGGCTATAAAATACAGCGACGAGGATATAAAAACAAAGCTGTGATGGACTTAGCAGAGAGCCAAAGCAAGCGAGGAGAGAAATGATGAAAATGAGAAAAAGGGTTATGAGTGAGGAATGATGTATCAGCTCCGTGTCAGGAGGAACAGATTTTGGAATAACTGTGAAGAGCATAAAACTGGTTTAGTCATTAAGAAAAAAAACAGAAAAAAAAGGAGAAAAAAGCCTGATAAAAATGAATAAAGGAGGGAACTTCAAAGCATAAATTTCCTGACTGCATGACACTGATGTTTTGAACAGTTGTTCTGTGTGAGATAGCAGCAGTGATTTTAATGAACTTTAAAGAGCAGTATAAATAGGAACAAACAAAGAAAGGCGATCGCATTAACACAGAGCTAGGCACTAAGCTAATTGCCTGAACAGGATTTAAATGGCAGGTTATTATTTTTTTATTTATATGTATAAACCTATTTTTCTATTTGGGCTTAAGAAAATATAATAAAATAAACTCAAGCATCTCAATTTGAATTTAGAAGAGAAGTAAATGCATGCTTGATTTCCATGAAGTACTTGAGCTGTTGAGCCAAAGGGCAGTGAAATGGGTGTAGCAGAGAAAGGGGGAGCATTTTGTTGGCCTATAAGGGGGCTGGGTGGGTAGAAGCATTTATTTTAGCATGATGCACAGGCTCTCTCTGATGTTTCAAATGGATTTCACAGTGCAGCTGGATGGGGACTCGGAGGATCAGAACCATCAGAAGTGGGGAAAAAACAGTTCACCTTGTGCTTGGAGCGGGTCACCTTATTCTCATCCTAGGCTAGAGATTTTCTTATGCTTTGGATTTTCAGATTAGAGCATCTGGTTGTACTCAGATGTGCTTCTTGCTTTTACACTTAGTGTAGCTCAGGGCTGGATGCCCCCACTGCTGTTGCAGTAGATGTGCAGAAGCACCTGCCAGGGCAGGCAAGAGTGCTCTGATATATGGCAACCCACTCCTGGCCTTGGCTACCATGAGATATCATTGATGCCTGCTTTCCTGGCTTGATATACTCACCTGAAAGTAAGTCAACTATATCATGGGCCAGATTCACTTGCGGGTCTGACATTTCTAGTCAAACCTCTCTCACCTGTTCTACATTTGGTGGACTAAGAGCTACCACTGTGGAGATAGGCCAAGGGAGCCAGCCCTGAACATTTGCAATGTTGAAAGCATCCTGGCCTCTATAATGAGTGGGTTGTCTTGTTAGAGAAATTTGTGGTCCTTAAAGAACTGCTAAGGAAGTTAATTAAAAATTATAATTTCTAGTTGGGTACATGACTGGAAAGTCAACGGTTCTGTGTACCTGAGGTGTAGAGTAGTACAAATTCAGATTGCAGTCACTGCTTTCTAATTCCCATCTCAACTTGCCCCTTGAAGGCTTCGAAGTATTGACCCACTGCAAGCATTAATGACCTCATCAGCTCTCCCCAAGGCCCATCATCACTCTGCTGCTTGTAAAATAGGTTTCTTCTGCACTGGGGAAGAAGTTCACACACCACAGCCACTGCTCTTACTGTCGCCTTCTGCCCTGCAGCGCAGTCAGCCTGCCTCTTCGTGTGCCATTTCTCCCTGGAAGAGGCACTTGCCGTACAGTGTATTTCTGTGCTGACACTCCTATGATCCTTGGATACTTTGTCAAAAAACAGCAGCCAAAGGAGGGAATCATCTCTCTGATATGTTAACCACAATTCTGGTTGTGGGTCGGAACAGTAGAGTTTGGACAAAATCCAGCCTATCTCCATCAGCTCTTCCAACTGCTGCCCCCCATCATCATTTTCTTCCTTTGATTAAAGAACAATGTGGATTCAGAAATCCCCAACAAAAGCCAGCCTTCAGTGGAAATGTGATTAATCCTCACTTGACTCCATATTTGTTTTAAATTAAAATTCTGGAGGAGTTCATGTGCTTTTCATATTTATTCTTCCTCACCATGAGAAGAACTGGCCCAAGATGGACATTTCTGAGCATGTAGCTGCTCAGATGGCTACATACTGGAGTGATTACAATTATCAACACTGAGATTAAGGGACTTGAGTTAAGAAAAGAGGGAACTGGGGAAGGAAAAAGCAGAAAGAAGGCAGAGTAAGAAAGGAGAAACACTTCAGTACCTTTGCTTGCAACCCAGAAACAGCTTGCATTTGCAGTCCATTAGCTCCTGTTGCCTGCTTTATTTTTAGTGACCATAGTCTCGGATACCATGAGAAGTCCTTTAAAGTGTGGGCACAGTTGGAGGAAACAAGCCAGGTTAAAGCAGAAAAGAGGCCCCACAGTTTTGCCAGCTTCTAGAAACCAGCCTGAATTGAATGCTTGCTTAAGGTTGCTGAAGGTTCAGAGAATATAAAGGTTCTTGTAGCACTGTTTGTAGAAGATTTAATGGGTCAGTCTGTTCTTTTTGGCTATGCTGAACTGTATGTTTCTGAGCCAGGCACTCAGATTTTTTTAGTGCCAAACTCCTGATACAGTCAGTGGGGCTGACTTTTGGGAAGTGCCTGGCTTTGCATGGCCTGGAGCTATTGATCCCCCCTCTGAACGATTCCGGTGGGTCACTGAAGAGAGGGACATCACAAATCACTTTTGCAGAGCTGTGTCTGGGTGTGCTGAGCCTGGGTGCTTCTGTCTGCTGAGTCTGGAAGCTCCACGCTGCGGGTCCTCGTTCCACTTCAACAGAGATCATGTCCTGGGTTTTCTCATTAACATCAGCGAGGAGAATTATTTTGATATGAGTTTATTCATAGGGACTAAACGCCTTTCCTCCACGTGTCCGAACGGTGATGTGCAACATTGAGTTTGCTCTTACCTGATCTTGGTGCCATTCAGAGCAGGACCTATTCACAGAAACCTCTCTAATGTTTCCTGCTCAGCAGTCTTATGGTAGCACAGTACAAAGATTTTTTTATGCTCTACTGAGGGACAGTGAGTTAAGACCAAATGATTCATAACAGGAGACCCTGTCTACCCTCCGCCAGCCCCCTGACCTGTTCTGGTCTGCAGCAGTCGCTGGAGCTGCAGCTGGGGAAAGGCCAACTCCACTCCTGTGCTCCAGGCAGGAACGTGCCCCGGATGGGTTGAGGTTTCTGCAAATGTAGGTTGTTCTGAGCTTGTGCAAACTCTGACTTTACAAAAGCTTGTAAATTGCCCACATTTTCTCCAAGACAACCGCAGGGACATACATCTCAAATAAAATGCCTGCTCCAAGGTGGAAAAGGCAGTGAGGAATTTTTAAGGAAAAAGTTGCTCGAACTGTTTAACTTAGCTGAAGAATGTTATTTTTGCTCCTGTTCTCATCCCAGAAAGGGGCAGGTCATTTTAGATATAAATTAAAGAGAAAATATTGCTGGAGGCAGATTGTTCACCTGTAAAATCTCATCTCAAATCATTAAAGTTTGGCAAAGTTGTGTAAGCAAGTGAGGTTGAGAAGTATTCAGCAGTTTTAAGACTTGATAGTGTATTGCAAATATTCATAGGCAATTACAGCAAAATAACAAGTTTTAAAGAATATTAAGAAAATTTATGATTATAACAGGCCAGAATTTAAATTGCTGCCTTGGGTAAATGTAGATATGATTGCCTTTCATTTCATGGTCACCCACTATTCTTTTCAGATACCTTATCAGAATATTGTTGAGTATTCAGTGGTAAGAGGTGAATAGCCTGGGTAAAGGATGTGCTATCGGATGTTTATGCTGCTCCTGTGAAACACTCCATAGTTCACTGACAGTAGTATCTTGGGACTCTTTATCAGGAATGTAATAAGCCAGATATGGCAAAATTCAAAACATATTTGATTTGGACCTCTGAGATCTGGAGCATCGTGATTCACTGCCAAAGCAAAGCTGTCCCAAAATTGACCTGAAGAAACTTCTTGCACATTTTGGTGAAGTCATGGAAGTTCAGAATAGTGGAGGTGGGAGGCAGCTTTCATCTGCTGAATGGTCTGTGCTTTTTTAAAAAAAGCAAACCGTTAAATTAGTATTGGACCTGATGAATTCCAAAATACTTCATTGTTTCTTACTCTTTTTTTTTTTTTTTTGCAGTCATTGCAATCCTTTTTGCCCCATGAAAACTGGGTCTGTTCCACTGGTCAAAACAAAGCAGTTCTGTATTATTCTGACACCAAAAACATAATAATGAAGTGAACTGAAATCAGATTTTCTTCAGTGGATTACTGAGAGGCAAATTTAAAATGGTATTACAAATAATACCTCATAATTACAATGGGAATGATGAGCACCCTTAGTCATGCCTTGCAGCTATGTTTGTTAATAAGAAAGCAAAACAGGGTAGTATTGTGACATTTTTCATATTATTTTTAATGTAGTCTACAGTTTTCAGGCCAGATTTTAAGATGGACCAAATAGCCTTCATTGCCTCCAATATAAATAGCCTGCTTTACACTGGCCAAGCCTCCAACCTTGTTTTGCTTTAAAAAAGCTCTTTCCCCCACAAAGTCTTGCAGTAGGGAAGGAGAATGGATCTGTGGGACTCTGGTTCATTTCAATTGAAACTCTGTGCATTAATCATAGGTTTGACGCACTAAATGTTTCTAATTAACATCCAGCTTAAAACCACATGTGCTTCAGCCCACGTTCAAACGCTCGAACTGCACAGGTAACCTCAGGAAAACCATGAACAGATGGCAGGACATGGCTGAACCGAAAATCAGGCGAGGTATTTGTCCACTTTAAGCAAAGCAGAAGCCAGAGGAGCAGTTGTGATTTAAGGCTGCTGAGCGGGCTGTGTCCCAGTGCCTCGGGATGGCGGTGCCCTGGGGAGGGGACCGGAGTGTGTCCCACGAGTGTCCGTGTGCCCTCACAGACCTCTTGCCACGCTTGGGTCCTTGGCTGGTGGAGGGAGTTGCTCATGGCCAGTGTGGCTTCTGACTGCTGGAGGGGCCAGTACTGATTTTTCTGGGAGTGGGGAGAGTCATTGCAGTGGTCTGTAAGTGGGATAGCCCCGAGAGGTGGTAGATGCCCCATCCCTGGAAACATTCAAGGTCAGGCTGCACGGGGCTCTGAGCAACCTGATCTAGTTGAGGATGTTGCTGCTTATGGCAGTGGGTTGGGACTAGATGACCTTTAAAGGTCCCTTCAAACCATTCTATCATAGTGGCATCAGCAAGGGTGAGTTTGTTGATATCTTTTGGATGCTGCCAAACCTTTTCCTCTCCCAGCTCACAAAACCAAGGTTTGCTGCAGTCAGGCTGGTAGCTTCGCTGGTCGTACGCCTGCTCTGGTGGTGAAGTCTGCCTTGTATCCTTTCAGTGCTTTTAGCGCCGTTCCTGGAACTGCAGTGTCTGGGGAAAAGCTTTTGAAAATTGCACATCATTAGCATGCTGAAGAGAAGGTAATGTATGTAAAGCATTTGACCTCCTTCTGGCTCCTGTGGCTGGGACAAATTCTGATCTCATTTGCAGCAACGCAAATCCAGAGTATCTACATTAACTATGTTAAGTTTAGTGAAGTTGCTCGGAGTTTATACCGCTGCCTGGTAAATGGAAGATGTCACTAGCAGTCTTTTCGTGACCCAAGGGAAGGAAGTAACGAAGGCAACCTGCAAATGAAAGAATCAGAAAGTTCCCAACAACAGGACTTTTGCAGGGGTGTGAAATTTATTAGGAGTTGCTGCACGCTCAGTGTTTTTTAAAACCAGCTCACACTTTTGGTACTAGAAGTATGGAATTAGGAACCTTACTATAGGCGTCAAGTTTTTAAAACATGTTCAAAAGCTACCTGGGGCCTACCTGGAGAAAAGGTTGATTACAGATTGACAGAGCAGTTTGAAAAAAGTTAAAGTATGGGGAAGAGTGTGTTTTTAATTTCTCGGTTTTGCTCCTTTTTTCAAGAAGGAAGAGAAGATGGGGAACAAAACAAAATGAATAGAAGGGGGGAAGAAAGCTAAAGCCAGTTTCGTGCAAAATTAGTTGGAGGAATAAAATATCCCACAAAATAACAATTGCCACATTTTTTAATTCTCTATCTGCATGTATAAAACACCGGTGAAAGATCAACCATGCAGTTTGGCTAGTGCCACCCCCCCCACCCCCCCAATCCATTATCACTAACTATTCTTAGTATTAAAGAGTCATTTTAGTTTTTACAACAATACAGAAAATTAAAACCATCTGGAAACTAAGGACTTCTTTGTGTGCAGTGTTTCCAGTCTGAGTCCCAACAAGCCCGGAGAACCCGTGCTTTCCTGGCGGTGGATGCGGCAGAGAGACCCGATCAACGTGATGAGGAGCCTGACTGAGGTATCGGATGCACCTTGGAGACACTTGTGTCTCTTCTTCGCTTTTTCATGGGAGACAGCCAGATGTAAGTGTCAGCTTTCTCAGAAAAAAAATAGTTGGTTTGTCACCCACATGCGTTGGATATTAATATATAGATGATTGATTGTGAAAATATTTAAGGGTCCAGTGAGAACCTTTATTCATCCATGTAGAAAGACAAGAAGAGACCTTTGGCTCTGTGGCACGGTTATCCATCTCGCTTGGATGCCTGTGTCCTCATGGCTAGGAGCAGGGAAGAGCTGCTGTGCAGGGAGAGGCAGCTCCTCTCCCTTCATGTGAGTCACTCTGATTTGGATCCCAGCAGCTGGACACGCACGTATCCTTCACCTCATCACTGGGCAGCCCTGTCTCTGCCGGTCATGTGTGGATTGGCAAAAGAAACTGCCTTTTAATTTGGGATGGGGGAATCCTGCTGTGAAATGAAATGCGGAGAGTGGAGTAAGAGTTACCTGATGAGGGCTGAAAGGATCTTTTCTCATTTACCAGGACCAGGCTCTTCTGCTTAAGCATAGATGCCACCAGGTGAACAAATGGGCCCCAGCTCCCTGCGAACAGAGACCAGCCCTCTGTGTGGTTCCTTTCCTCCTAAGGTACCTGCCTAAAGTAAGCAGATATTAGCCCTGAAAGTCCCCATTTTTCTCTGTTTCATGTCTCCTTTTTTCTTCCAGGCTGTGTCTGTGGTCAGTTACCCTGTGTGTCGATTTGCTCCTCCACACATCATGCCATGAGGTTTGATTTTGGGGCAGACTGAGTTCTTGGCTGCTCTCTGAATGCTGCTTGGGTCTCATTCCAGAAGTGTGTAAAGCTTCTTATTTATCATTATTAGACTTAATTTGGACAAAAATGCCACAGATTAGATCTTTCTTACAAGACCTGGTTGTCAAATAGTTTTAAATCACAAACTAGTTTGTCACTTTACTTTAGATTCTTAGAAAATCCATGCTGTGCTTTACAACTTGGTAAGTCTGGGGAACATGCACTGGGATTTTCACACGTGCTATTGCTTTCTGCACAGGAGGAAACCCGTAGCTGGTGAAAATCCAAGTTTATACTTATTAGGAGGTTCTGGAGCATTTTCTGCATTTCCTTGCTGATCCCAGGTAAGAAGATTCCAGCTGAAACTGATGCAGGTGTTTGGGGAGAAAAGGGATGTGATTGAAAATATTTTCTGAGCACAAAGGTAGAAGTGGTTCATGCTAAGCAGCACGATTCCTGTATCCCATGGGATGCCTTGCTGTGTGCTGGTGGAGCGCTCTTCAGTGTGAACAGCGACGGGAGGAGAAGGAGGGAAACAACATTAGCCTGCAATAATCAAGTGTGTGAAAATTAGTAGGCGTTTGCCGTACATGTGTTTGACTGAATTTCCTCTTGAAGTGAATTTGACAAGCCTGGAAGACAGTATTACACACAAGTGCTTCTGTTTGCTCCCTGCGCAGCTATTTGCAGCAGCTGCCAAAGACCCGACGAGCTCTGGGCACGGGTAAATTCCTTCCATGTGCTGATTTGTCAGGTCTTGTACTGCAGAACATGTCAGACACTGGCAACTGCCCATCTGTGAAAGGGTTTGGTGGCTCCTGAGCTGTCAGTGGGCTTTTAATGCGATGGTGTGTCTGGGCCAGCCCCTCATTTGACCAGTCATTCATATTTTTTTTACAAGGTTGATATCATATATCTCCCTCTCCCTAATTCGTTGATGCAGTTGTGTTTCTTTACAAAGAAAATGAGAGAAAATAGTCAGCAGTGCAGAATAAATGACAATTTACCAACAGCTTTCCAGTGTTGACCTGTTACATGCCAGGGGTCTGGAGCAGCCCTCCAAAACTGAGCCAGTGTGCTCTTAAAAGAGGAAAGAGGATTCTTCAACAGAAAGTAGAGTTGTTTTCTGCCTTTGCTGTGTGATTACTTAACTGACTTCATTAACAACTACCTGATTGTGATGAACAGGAAACAACTCTGTCAGTCGGAGTCAGATGGGATCCGGGCTGTATCACAGACCCTGTCATTCTGAGAACTGAATTTATCACAAGATGCTTTAATGCAAGGTCCATTAGGAACAAGCAAGCCTGAGATCTTGCTGCACTGCTGCCAGGAGGTCCCATATACCTCTTAAGCTTATGTGAAAGCCACAGCTGCCAGGACTTAGTTTAAGCAGTTATCTCACAGAAGTGGTTGGCTCTTTCCTGCCTGTGTCTGGCCCAAATCCAAAAGCACAAATGAGACTAAAGAAGAAGTGGGTGACTGAGACCACTTTTATTATCTTTCCTTTTATGCCCATCTTGTGGATTAGCTTGGGTTGGACAAAGCAGCGCGAGGCCCTGAGCTTCTTGGTGAATGTTGAAGGCATTGTTAGAAGGGGCTCTAACACTGACTAGCAGCAGACTGAAGAGGCTGAGCTTCTGCTGATACCCAATTAGCTGATTATCCCAAAGGGAATTGAAAATGAAGGTTATCTTTCAACTTGTGATGAGCTTCCAAATAAATATTCAACATGCATTTAATAAGACAGTTTTATGCATTATTTAAGTATCAATTGATGGGTAGAAGACGAAACACTGCACTACTGATGCTGAGGTCTTGAAAGGCAAGGACAGAAATCTGGTGACTGAGTCATTAAAGGAGATTTGTATCACTCATTTTACTGGATTATTATTTACACAGTAATCATGAAAAGAATTTTAGCAAGAATTCATTTCTGCATTTTGGTTGTTTGGGGATTTTTTGCTTTCAAAGCACGAGATGAGCAAGGCTACAAAATGAATGAGAAGATTAGGGAAAAGGGGATGTTGGCACAAAGGATGTCCAGCCTTCATCTCAGGGCAAGGTCTCCATCTCTTCTGGGGCCAGGGTGTAGCTTTGTTCCTTGGAGTTTTGTGCCTGATTCAGAGAGAATAACTGTTTCATGGCAGGGGCTAAATCTTTTTTCTTGAACTTGGAGGGTTGATTCTCTTCTTGCTCTTGCTTCTGGTGTATTTCAGGATGGACTTTGCTGGGGGCAAAAGCCTTCTCTGGGAATGAATCTGTTGCTGAAGGACAGTCCAGCTCCTCACACGTAGTGGGAATTTTTAATGTTGTAGACACTTAAGGGAAGTCTTGACTGTTGCGTCATTCAGATCGTTGCTGGATTGATCTTGCAGGGTATAGACCAATAATGTGCCCTATTCACATGGAGAAATTGTGTGTGGCTGGGAGTTCTGGTGTCCGTGACCCAAAGGACTGATCCCTGTGTTAGGGACCTCTAACACATCTGACAGCGATGCCCATTTTTGACCCGTACTTTTCCCTAATGTTGCTCCTCCAGTCCGGGTTACCTGAAACCTTGATGATACACTTTAACTTGGTCCCATCCCTGTGAGAAATCCAGGATTTGGACCAACACACCATGGTTCCAACACCACAGAAATGTCATTGAAACTCTTCTCCTGTGGGATAGCCGAGAGCAGGATCAGCTTCATGGTCCTGGGAGACATCACTTGGTTAATTAAATAAACTGGTGACCTCTGAGACAGGAGTGAAAACAAGAATGAAAGGAGGAGAGTGGGTTTTCTCCCCACTGTGTCTCTGCCTCTCCAGTGCTTCATTCTTCAGCTGCCCAGCGGGGCTGAGCTCCTGGCAGCTCGGGGTAGGCTCTGTTTTCCCTAACACCCCATGGTATTCCAAATATTATTTTATGCATTTTTTTAAAAAGAAAAGGTGCTAAAAGAAAAGGTGCTAAAATAAAAACAGAGAGTCTGTCCTGATTTGTGGCACTTCCTTTTTTCAGCTCTCGCTGTTAACAAATTTATTAATCTAATTGGGATTATTTGTCTTTCCTCTTACAAATGTTTTTCCCTCCAAAGGCAAAACTGGCAATGTATTATTAAAGTGAGGTCAGATCCCAGTGCCCTTTTCCTTGTTGCTTCAGTGTTTGGAGAGAAAACTTAAAGCGTGTTTTTTTTAAAAGGACACTGTTGAGAAATAAGAACTTGAGTTCAATTTGCCTTTTGCCTTTAATTTTCCACCTTTCCCTCCCACTTTCACTCAGTGCAACATGACCTGTTTTCTGTATATATGTGGTTTCCCAGCCTAATTTATCTAGTACAGAGTGTTTGCATTTTCATTACTTTGAAGAAAGATTGTATCTCCATTTTAAATGAAAAATCACCTGTTTTATTGGAAATATAAATAATTGTCAAATGTTTTCATTGATTTTTATGTAGATTTGTTTTCAAGCCTTTATTTTGCATCTAATATTTTGATGCTCTCTTTAATTTGGTGCACATAGCTATATTTCTTAATATCTTTAAATGATCTCAAGCATATCAAAAAGGTAGATTTTTCAGAAGAGCTCAGAACTAGAACTCTGAATAATTGATTTTTTTACTTTTGGTTGTTAAACTAAAAATGTTTCTTAATTTCTTTCTGATCACACTAAGAGGAAGATTATTTGGCAAAATAAATAAGATACCCTAAATGTTTAGTTTGATTCATTTTGCTTCAGCTGTATGCTCTGAAACGATTTAAATCCCTCTTTAAAAATTAAATACTGATGATTTTTTGAAACAAATGTACTTAGGAAGGAAAACTTTAAACATTTCAAAACATCTTCAAAATGCTAAGTAGAAACAATTTTTCTTTTCCCAAATATACCCATTTTTAGTCCCTTAAAGAAGTTATGGCCTCTTTCTTACCATGTAGTAGTTACCATGGGAAGGTTCCCGTCCCTAGTTATTGTAGGGTCCCTAAAAAATCAGCAAAGTAAAAGAGACGCCTCTGGAAGGTGATTCAACCCTCCTGCCTTTCTCTAATAACCATAGGGATAGCTCTCCTACTTATATTCTTTCATACATTTAGGGTCAGAGGGGACAAGCATGGGCCTGTGGATATACTATGTTAAGCACAGTGTATATTGTAAAGTCCTTAAACAGGCTCACTTGCATGTTTAGGGTGTAAATGTAGTTATATAGCAGAAAACAGTGGGGTTTGTAAGTGAAAGGCATTAACATCACGAACAATATGTAGATTAGTCGATATTAACAACCACATTAATTTAGATGAAGTTGATGAGCCAGCAGAGGAGGTTTCTCCACGAAGTGAGTATTGTACCAGCGACCTTGGGTGGGGGCAGGAGAGGTCATACTGTGAAATATGGTAATACTGTTAAGGGCTCTGGATGCTTTAAGGTGGTGCAGGTATGTATTAATACCAAGGCTTCGTTAAAGTCTAAGCAGGGTTGTTCCATCCTCTTAACAAGATCCGTTTTGCTATTTCTGCTGGATACCCTAAAATAAGACCACATAGTGTTTTGTCTGGTGCAGGCAATGCAGGAGTGGGTGAACTGATTCTTGTAGAAAATAATTAGAGATTCAGATAGTCTAAGGCGTGATGGAAAATATTTAAACACAAGGTGTCGTATTTTTATTGTGGGATCTTTGTGTAAGTGTCTGTAAGATGCGAGTTTGGTGCTTATTTTGGAAGAAGGGCTAGCAGTGTTTGTATTATCTCTGAGCATGCTAAGCTGACTCAGTGTAATGTAATTAATGAGGCCATCTTCCATTAGAGGACAGTGGTAAGAACTATTGCTAATTACTTCAGGGGCATTGGAGAAACGCTGCTGAAACAGGAGCTCTCAGTGCCCAGACGATGGTGTAGGAAGACGTTGATTCTTCGCAAGTCACCAGCTGCAGCATCGTGTGCTTTCAGTCATGCTGCAGAAACTGTCCTGCTGCTGGCGATCGAGTGAGCGCAAAGAGAGCAGATGAAGCTGCCGCTGCCTGCCCAGAGCGTGGCCCCCAGAGGACTTTGTTGGCTCCAGCAGCAGATATTTGCTAACACCAACATAACCCCTCTCTAGTGCCAATATTTCCTTCGGTCATGCTGGGACCTCTGAGGATAACGCAGGCCGTCTGAGGACAGCCTGGGCACAAGAGATTGCTCCCGAGTGAAGATGTGCTTGATGGACAGTTTTGTTCTTTGCAGTGACATGAATGAGACTGGAAGGTTTGGTAACCTGATCCAGAAAGCCCTGAAATGTGATATATAGGGTGTGGAATATAGAGATCAGTGCTGGCTTCCCTCCCTGTCAAACACAGGAGAAAATGCTACTGTTTTATAAACTTTCCTCAACTTCCCCATAATTGAACTTATGAGCAGAGTGGCCTTGAACAGGCTCTTTATTATTCCCTCATCCATTTGTTCAGAGATATGGGCATATGAGTGCTGGAAACATCTAAAGCCTATCTAGCCTGACCTGCTGAATAGCAGACTGTAAAATTTTGTCCATTAACCTCACCACTGAGCCCACTAACTCATTTCTGGCTAAAACATCTCTTCCACTCTTGGTCTGAAGAGACTGTGTGGTGGATAATCCACCATTTTCCTTAACAGTTTCTTTTAACGGCTGGACTGTTTCTCCACTTACAACAGTAATTATCCCTGCTGCTCCTGTCATGTATCTAATCCGTGGTTCATGTATCTAATCCGTGGTTCACTGTAGTTTGCAGTCTGCACAGATGGAGGTCAGGACTCGGCTGAAGGGTTGCTGTACGTTAGGAGGGAGATGGTTTGGGTAGAGGGGATGGTATATAGGAAGCCTGAGGTGTAAGGTTCAGGTCTCAGGAGTAGCACTGTATTTTGAGCACTGGGGTTTATTGGTGGCTCAGTGAGGGCTCAGGCCAGAATTGGTGCTGCTGTCCTGGGGGGTTTGCAGGGGTGTCAGCAGAGCTGGATGGGGTCCCAGGGGTCCCCTGGAGCTCTGCAGAGGATGACTCCTTGCTGCTTCTGCTGTGCACAGTGTCGGGGCTGATTCAGCAGGTTCCTGCTGGGTTGCCTTGGTCAAACTAGAAGAGAAACTACAGTGTTCCCCTATGCCTTGCCTGGCTACAGTGCTTTTCTGTCTTTGTTATCACAAGCCCTAAATTCACTCACAAAATCATTCAACTCCTTGTTTATCTGCTTCTTGGGCTCCATAATTACATCTGGTGCTGAGACAGCAAAAGGCATGGTGTGGGAGGCCACCAGCACAGCCCGGGGGGAAACATCAAGCCCCCGCTGCATCGGGATGTTCTTTCTGCAGAGTGACTGTGTGAGTCAATGGATAGATTTGCCTTTCTCTGGACTGAACAAATACGGCGAGGTGCAGCCTGCTCCACGGTTCTGTAGTGCTGCCTGAGCAAACGAGCATCAGCCTGCTGGCTCCAGCAAGGTGAGCAGTATTTCACTGGGGAAAAACTGGGGGTGAATGTTGTGACAGGCAGCCTGGCAGCTGGACGTTGCCTCCTGAACAGCTTTGGTTTGACCATCTCTGTTTGCAGAGTGCGTTTTTTCAGAGCTTGTCATTTTTAAGGGCATTGATTTTAATGTGTTTTCTTTGGATGGTGATTTGACAGAGGATGAATCAGCTCCAAGAAGGAATGGCATTCCTTGGACTCTCACCTCGGCATGCCTTGACTGGAAGCTCTGGCTGTCAATGGTACCCAGAGAGAGTTTTGTTGATGAAAACCGTTCCTTGGACTTCTCCCACGCAAGTGCCAAAAGAATGAGCCGTTTGTTTGGAGAATTGTCTTCTTCCCCATGGACAGGTGCCACTGTGAGTGAAACCATCTCAGGCAGCACACACAGCTCTCACGGACATTGCACAGCACCGTGGCAAAGAGCAGACTTTGAAGTTCACTAACTGAGAGGAGATTGCCAGATATTTGTGAGCTGATGGATAATTGACATCAGGAAACATTCGCAACTGGCTGCTCATGAAAGCCTTTGAGGAGCTCTGGAGCCTGTGATTTCCTTCCGACACACCCAATTTCTAGCAGGTCAGTGTTTGCATCTGGGGCAATTTCAGTGGGTAATGCTCATTGGCAAAGCACAAAGTTTATGACCCTACAAATGGCATGATGGCTTTTGTTCTCTTCTTGGATACATATTTGAGGAGATCTCAGCTGTAATATGGTGAGCCAAGATCTGGAATGAGAGGCAGGCTTAAAGAGCTCAGTCTGTCTGGTTTGCTGTAAAGGAAGTTTGAAGGCAATGTGATCGTGGTAGATAATTTTCTGCACCAGGAGAAGATTTCTGATGTGTAACAGATATAAGAAGATCCAGTGGATGGATGTTGAAGTTAGGTTGGAAATAAGACAACTGTGGAGCAACACGGTAATTACCCAGTGGAGCAGCTGACCAAGGCAAGGGGGAAATTCATTCTAGCTTGGATGCTTCACCTTGAACCTGGTTATCCTCCTGGAAGGGATGCTCTAGCTCAGCTCTGTGTGAGCTGGATAACATTACATACTGATGGGAAAAACAAACTGAAAAACGGTGGCCTGGATCTTTTCACACACTGGGCAGCTTTCCCTTGTGTTACTGAGCTCACCACAAAAACAGTTATTTCACCATTGAAAGGCAGTAGCTGCTCTGGGCTCTGCACCTTTTTAAAGTTACTTTAATGGCAATGCAGAGGGCTGGGTTTACACTCCTTAAACGGAGAAAGCTGGTTACCTGTCACAAGGACAATTCAGAGCCCTTCAGTTTGATGCTATAAGTAGACACATTCGGCTTTCCTCCAGCATGTTAGGGGATAGGTGTGGGAAATACAGACATGTGGTGTGGCTGGCCAACTCAGAAATCATGAAGTAAAGAAAGAGTGATCACGCTAAACAGAAAAGTTGCTGCTTTTTTTTTTTTTTTCCTAGAAAACAGAAGTAATATTGGCACAACTGAGCTGTTTCATTTTACCCCAATATTTTGCTTCATTTTGGAGTTATTTCTGACTTGTATGTTTGGCTGTTTTTATTTAAAATGTGATTGGCTTGTAGATGAGCAAACAAAAAAGTCACTTTGAAGCAAAGCAGTGAAAAGTCTGATTCTGAAAACTGGCAAAATGATTTGGTTATCAGCTCTGTGCCAGGTATCACCTTCTCTCTCTCTCCCAGCTGCCTGTGCGTTGAAGTCTGCTTATGACTGCTGATGAAGACCTTAGTGCAGCCAAGGCAGCGATGCTGTCACGGGAAACGATGCTGTGGTTTATACTGTACCCTTTGCAAGGCTGCAGCAAAACCTCAGGGATGTGGGCAGTGCTGTGTGGCCGTACAGGTGCTATCAGTGCATCCAACAGCTGCACATGCGCTTTCTTGGTGGGAGCAAGAGCTGGGTTTGTGTGGCAGGACTGTCTACAGCCCCTCTTGCAGTTGTATGAGGCAGCAGAGCTGCGTGCCCAGGATCAGAAGCCATTTCTATACAGTGTGTGTAGTGTTTTTCTCCTGAAAGGCTTAGCTATGATAAGGCAAGGTGAAATGGGACATAAATCACAATCAAATAGCTATGGTATGATGCTGTGTTTTTCCTCTTTGTGATACTCCTCTCAGTTCATCAGTTTTATAGCTGGGGCTTGGAACAGCTCTGTGCCTGATTCTTGTTAAAAGTTGCAGATATCTGTTAATGTCGGGCAGCTGCTGTGGCTGTCGTAGCGTTTCTGGGCTGCAGGTCAGTGTAAAGGGATTTGGATAGCATAGTTCCATCTGAGGGGCTGTCTTGTTAATTCTGGTATATTGGATGACTCCTGGAAGCAGTTTTCCTGGGCTATCACAAGGGTTTGTAATAAATCTTAACAAGACACCTCGACTACGATAAATCATTTGTTTTTCTAGTAGGATCATGGCTTATGGTCCCCAGAGGGAAGGAGAGGAACCTCAAACCCTGCGTCAAGACAGTGTCAGTGGTTACCTGGCTGTTTACTATCCAGCTAGAAAACATTGCAGCAGTCACCCAAAATCCCCAGGATGTTGTCTGCTGTTTGTAAAAGTCAGCATTTGCCTCCCAAGGTAAACAACTGCTCTTGAATGAGATGCTTTGTTTTAACCCAAGGGATTCTTTCCTTTCCCTGTCTCTCATGCTAAAAAGGGTCCAGGAGGGATTTACAACCAGTCAAGAGGAAAGGTGACAGTCAGGAGTAAAGCACACCTGAGCAAACGCTCCTGTTGCTGCTTTCACTCTGTTGGTATCTAACAGCTCTAGCTGAGCACTGGTGCAACTGGGGGGAGACTTGGAAAACTCATAGAAGGCAGCAGCTGTCCTCTTGTGGATCTCAAAACAGGAGCTAAAACTGAAGAGCAGAGTTGACCAGTTTTCCAAAGGTGTGTGATGCATTAGGCCAGTCCTGCACCTCCACCACCACCCCGTTCCCCTTCCTTTCCATGTTACGTGTTATTCTGGGTATTTTCTTACACCATTTTTGCTGTCAGCAGTAAGCAGACACATCCCAGTGTGGGGAGGTTTCCAGGCGAGGAGGCACAGGAAGCATGAGGCAATAGGCTTGGAGAGATCTCTGGGAGATGAGACGTGTAAATTAACATAATTGCTAATTTGCCTTTCTCTCAACAGAGATGGCAGAATTCATGGGTGTCAGTCATTGGTATGATGGAAGACAGATCCTGTCAGAAACATGTCCATGTGGTCTAGTTGGCCAAAACACTTACAGAGTAATTTTTAATTCATTAGTGCATGACCTCTTGATTAAAACATTTACATGGTTTGTAACTAAAAAAGTTCCTAAAGGATCAAATCTAAAACCTGTTGAAGTGTACCTAAGTCTTTAATTGACTGCAGTAGGCTCTGAATCCAGCCTTAAAAGTAACTGTTAATATGGGACCCTCTAAAGGGATGGTGTAAGTGCTGTGCTTACAGGTTGGACAAAGGTGGTGGTGTGGTAAATCCCCAAGGAGGAGAGGTGAGGTTACAGTGATCTGCACTGCTTAGTTAAATGGATTCAAGCCAGCAAAATTATCTTAATCCAGGCAACTGCTTTTGTGTAATCCTGTAAATGGGTTAAACTTGTAGGATGGCAAAGATTCATCCCATTAAACTTGGGGACTTAGCTGTGGCATCTAAGGTAGAGTGTCATCGCCCTCAACAGTGGAGAGGGAGAGTAATGACCAGAGGTGATCTGGATTTTAGTAGTCTCACTGATTTGGTTTGGCAGCTACCTTTTCTCTCTCTCTGGGTAAAGAGAGAGCTGAAGGAAGTGCCTGCTGTTTGGTGGGGACAATCTGGATCTACAGCTTGGACAGATGGACATTAGAAAGAACCTCAGAAATATTGTAGATATCCCTGTCAGTAGGAATTCTAGTGAATTGCTGTGATTAAAAGGGCCGAGGTACCCTTGGATCGGTTTGAGTGATTGTTTTAAGATGAAGTCTGATAAATTTATGGAAGGGATTGTATGACAAAGCAGCAGAATTACTAGGGCTTGAAAAGCGTACCTAATCTGTTGGTATCTCCAATGGGTTTGAAAAGAGATCAGATCACTCTTTGTACCATATTTATATAAATTTGGTGTTCCCTGGCTGCTTCTGTTTACCTTTGAGATCATGAAGGAATGGCTTTCTCTCTTGATGCATAACTCGGTTTCTGGTGGGTTGGGGGAGCTCTTCCAGGTCTCTGTAGCACTGGAGCCTTCAGCGTGGCAGGGGGTAAGCAGCTCACTTCAGACCTTCTGGTGGCATTGTGTTCTCTTCAGTGCCCGACTTTTGCACTCAGTCTCCAAACCTGCGGTCAAGAGGGGATTTTCCATTCAGGTTCATTTGGTAAGGGCTGCAGGGGATTGCTTGGTAGTTATGGTATAGTTTTTTTCTTTCTTTTTTTTGGTCATGTTTGTTTTGCCCATCTAAATAACAAGATCTGCTTCCCATGTTCCCCTAAGAGCCATATTTAACAAATTCCCTGCTAATGCTGTCCGTGTGTTTCCTCGGTCTGAGGAGGAGCCCTCAGGGGAGAGAGCCTCTGCCACACCATTTCTGCCAGACTTCACGTGAAAGATAGGAAAAGAGATGTAAGGGGGTGATGGTAAATAAGGCCTGTTTTGAAGGGGAAATGGAGTGCAGGCCTGGGGAGAGACAGACACAACTCATACTACTGGAATGCAATTGCTGATGGACCGGTTAAATTTAAAAGGGAACGACCCAGGCCCAGATGTTTAAGAACTTCAGCATGGCTTGAAACTGGCATAGCAATAAAAGGGCTCTTGTTTGAAAATAGTTTCTCTGAGGTTAAAAAAGAGCCCTTTAAAGTAGCTGCACCTTCTGACATTGAAATCCATGGGTCCTGGGCATGGAGATCCAATGATGCAGCTGTGGAGTGCCACCATCCTTCATAAATGACGGATCTCCTTCACCTTGCTGTCCCCATCCAGCACCAAGAGGGATGCAAACCCTCCATGACTGGTTGAGCATAGCCATGCTGCTGTGGCTGTAGCACGGCATTGCAGATGGTGCAGAAGGTGACAAAGGGGTAGCAGTGGTCCCCCCAGGGAGGAGAAGGGATGTAGTTAATGGAGAGGAGTGGAAGCCACTGTGTTTGCCAAAAGGTCTGGCACCCCCTAACTTCAGGCAACTGTGTGATACACATTAGGTATAGGAGGGCCTGTAGCCATCCCTTCTATGTCCTTTGCCCATCGTTAGGTGCAAACCAGACCCAAAACCACCTAACAAACTGAAATTTTTAATATGGAAGACTGAAAACATAAAAAATTTCAGTGAGCTGCCAGCTGAGAGCTGGGGCTTCTTTTTGGTGCCTTTAGATGAAAATGTCTTAACAATCCTGGGAACTTGGTAACACCTCCTGCTGTGGTTTCATATCCGTTTTATTTTTTGAGGTGAGCAAGCCGAAGGAGTTGCAGTAAGACACTGAAAGCTAAGTACAAAGGAACAGACAAATACTGCTATTTCCTATGGAGTAATTCTCCATAAATGGTCCCTTAGGTACCTGGGGAGGAGCTCCTTTGGTCATGCTGCAGTAGAACTGTAAGGTCAGGCTCAGGAATTTGGTTGCAGATAAATGAGACCACAACAGAAGAGGCAGAGCACATCAGACCCACCTACTGCTGTTTGCCACAGATCTACTGACTCCACATGGCAGAGCTGCTTCTGCAGCCAGCAAGCTCCATCTTGAAATCGCAGCCTCGCTGATGTGAGTGGCAATATTCCCATCGTCTTTCGGGGACAGCACTTTGCCCCCACGCTTTCTAATGTGCAGCTGGATCTTTCCCAGTGATCCCATTAAGGCTCTTCGGGGAACTGTGGGGAAATTATGTTAAGAAGATAATTATAGGGTAGCCCAGATAAAAAGGCAGGTCAAGAACAATTTGAAGAGTTGGGGAATGAGTTCAGTCAGCTGAAGAGGTGTCATAAGGTCTCTATTCTCTCCAAGACGTTTTCTCACTGCCTCAGATGAAACTTTAGCTGCAGCTTTATACATGCTCTTCTGGTTTTCAGTATTTCCCTGGCACAGAAAACTCTCCTTGCTGTATGTATACCAGGTACTGGCAGAGCTGGAGTTAGCTGAGAACAGTTGGATTATAGGATTTAGAGACAGATGGGACCTTTTTCATTATATTTTTTTATGATTAGCTCACAACATAACATGTGAGGCAGTCACGTATTTCATATTCACACAACAAATTATGCATCTAGTATGAAATAGCTCTCGTTTCCTTCTCTGAAATAGAGTATGAATTTCCATCTGGAATATATAATGTGGTTTCCATATGTACAAACAGAGACTTGTTACAAGTATCAAAGCAGAAAGAACGTTTTGGATGATAATGTGCTGTGGAAGTGTCTGTCCAGTGAATGCATGAGAGCCGACAGTTGATTCACAAATCCTGAAACAGAGACCTAGCTCAATGGTGGGGTTTAAGCCCAGTAGGATCTGTGAACCCTGTGTCTTCTGGTTAAGGATACTGAATTTAAGGCATCCAGTGCTGGAGTGGGCTGTAATGCCTGAAGTCCAGTCTACGCAGACCTTATGAACAAGGGGTCAAACCGCCTTTCAGATCTGGAAGAATCTTGGTTTCTAAATTTCCAGAGCTCAGCTTGCAGTGGGTGCTGAGAGCCTGCTTGTGTGTCAATGGTAAGTGTGTCCTGGAGAGGGGGCTCAGGTCCATGCTCTCACCATTAACCCTCCAGTGTGTGCATCAGTCCCATTCTGGGGCCAGCCCACCATGAGTGCCTGGAACAAGCTGCTGAGAATTGTTGCTATAGGCCTGTTTTGGGCACATCTCCTGGTGGTGGGTGACAGCCCTGAATGTTCGGTGTCTTTCAGTGTGACCGGTGTTAGTGCTCTGCTGAGGCGGCGGAGAATTTCTGCTTTTGTTACCTCCAGGTCAGAGAGAGTCTGGCCCTGTTACAAGCCAGGGGTGCCCCGCCACCAATTTTAATATCTTAGTTTCTGGTTAGCTTCCATTACACATAGAATGTGTCACAGTTTTCACTTTTTTTTTGGCTTATCATATCCTCAAAGCCTGTTTCTGAAGGGTGAATGGATTGTTTATTGCGTAGCACAGTTTTGTGAGTATCTATGGAAATGGCATCTGGTCGCCAAATGGAGACCTTCTCCCCCTTCCAGGTCCTTAAAAGAACATGACAGTAATTGAGCAATAATGAAATGTTTCAGGAGGAGTGTCGGAAAGTTCAGAGTGGTATGGAGGAGTTATAAATCTGGGCTGAATTTGGCTTGAGGAAGAAACCCTGTTATAAACTTATTGGCTGCTGACACTGTGCTTCTCTCACCTTGCACAAGATGTAAAGCTCACCTCAACACCGTCACGCTGCCTTTCACTTGCACCTGACTCAAGGTGCTGCTGTCTCAGGCACTGCTCTGCCTCCCAGGAGATCAGTAGCAGAGAGATCAAGCGCACACTCCGATGCGTGCAATATGCTCTGGCCAGACCTCAGTGTGTTGCCTTACCCGGACATCCCTTCTTCCCATCGAGCTGGAGTTGGAGTTGCTAATTCCTGCAATAAGAACCTGGGCCAAACCTTTGTAAGTGCAATCAGTGTGTCTCCCTTCTGAAGTAATTTGTCCCAACAAAATACTTGGCTTCAGTTTTGTTCAAGCTAGCTTTTGTGTACCTAAATGGAGACTTCTATCCAGCTTCATAGTCCTCTGTTAATTATTCATGTTGTTTCTAATTTGTGTCTCTCAGAAAAGATTGCTCTTTCCCTTTTCTCGTCAGAACGATGGTTTTAGAAATAAACCTGGAGTTTCAAATTCCAAGCTGGGAATCTTTTAGCAGTGGAAGGCTATTTCTGACATGTCAGATTCTGTCAAATTCTACTCTTAGATTGGAATAAGTTGCCTCCAGCTTTCAACCTAAAATTTGGTGACTTACTTGAGGAAATTGTATAGGCTGTTGCTACAAACAGGGGTGGGAATTTGGCACTTCCAAGTGGTGATTCATCTCGTCTGTTTTACGTACCTCTCTTAGGGTTGGATGTTTGCATGGTTGGCAGAGGTGTCTGGGTCGTGGGTTTGTGTTAGACACCCCATTCTGAGACTGTGAGAACGGACCTCACCTGCACAGATACAATGATTTGTAGTGTAGACATCCATATCTGAGAAGATATCAAGGTTTCTATCACCCTTGCGGAGAAATAGGTACTTGTAAGGTGTGATTTATCTGGGCTGTCTAGCTCAGATGGAGAGGGACATGCAAATATTGAATGCTGTTGCTTAAAAATTATTTCTGACATTGTCAAAGAATGTCGTCAGCCAAGGTTTGTGTCTTGATTAATTTTTGACATCTATTGTGCAGTCATTTCTTGATCCATCTGACATGCAGGATGCAGCTAGTGGCGGACCCTAAGCAGAGTATTTTTGTTAGTATGTAAAATGGCTGCTAAAAGTCTATGCACTTGACAGCTTTGCAATCGATCAAACCCGTGGTCCTATCAAGGAATGAAATCACATCTTCTTGACAATAGAAGGAAAATAATACGGTCCAATGCTTTCAAACTGGTACTTAAGTATCCTGCATTCAGCTGAAATAACTCAGAAACATGCAAGGAGTCTAAAAATATTGGTCTGACTGAAAAATATTTTCTTCATCTGGCCTTGTGAACTCTTGTTTCTACAGTCAGTGGTTACAAAATACTAAGTGTCTTTTGGAGAGAGTTGTGAAGGGACCGCACATTTAATTAATAGTGGTTGCATATGTCTAAATAAATTCCTGCAAAAAGTGACATTTTTAAGGAGATCTCATGATAAAATTGCTCTGGAGGCAAAGTTAGGGTTTCCCAGTTTCACATTTAATTAACTTAGTCTGACTTTTATAGGGCTTTGTCTTCTGCATTTCGTTCTTCAGTAAACAAATGGCAGAAAATTAAAGCAGAACAACTGCCAATGAACAGCAAATTTAATTGAAAAATAATGAGTTGCCATGGGGTGCTCTAGGGTTCTGCAAAGATAACGTTATTTATCTTGGAAAAGATCCACTTGCGTTTGTCAAAATGTAATATATAAAAGGAACAAAAGGAAAAAATACGACATTAGATAGGAAAGGGCTAAGGCCTTATTCCTCATCCTGAATTTGGGACTGGAGTTTGGTGGAGTGAAAAACTGATTTCCTGCGCTCCGTGGCAGCTCAGAACAATTTCCATCTGATGCATCACTAAGTGAAATGTGTCAGGAAGAGAAGTGACTGGAATTTGTAAGGTCCAGATGAGCAGGAAGGAAGATGAGCATCAATATCACAGGAGGGGAGAAACATGTGAAATGATCTCGGTTCTTTCATGAAGAAACAAAAGACTAGATCTAAATGCTCTCTCTGGTTTTCACATCTATTTCAAGGGAAATTAAGTGTCTGGAAAACAGAAGAGTGAGCCCTTGAATAAAGGTGCTGAATTAAGACAGCAACAGAATGTCTTAATCTTGGGTTAAAAAGATACATTTGTATCACCAGGTTTGGTCTTCTTTGTGAAATACTTGAATTTCAATCTGATTGGAAAATTCTTTGGGCAGTGAGCAGCAAGAGCAAATTAAAGTCGTTGACTGACAGTGAACTGTTCATCCAGTTGACAGAGTAAGTGGAGTTACTGTGGATTTTCAACCGAGTAGTAGATCCAAAGCCCAGGGTGCCTGCCTGTGAGTGAAGACAATGTCCTGGGCATCCAAACCTTCCTGTGAAGCTGTGGTCCATGGTGAGACCTCCTTCACCCTGCACACGTTTCTTTGATTGCAAATGCACGAAATGAGATGTGTAGCAGCTCCTTTTTGCAACATCTGTTTTCCAAGTCCATCATTTCCCAGGAGCTCCCACTATGCAGCAAAACCCACCTTATTTACAGCCTTCACATTTGGAGGGCTCAACAGAGCCCAAATTTGGCTGACATTTGCACGGTTCCTGCTTTTCATTTCGACCCATTCTTGCTTTATTTTTAGCTGTTTTAAAATGACACATGTTTCCGTCTTTTAGGTAATGAGATGCTTTCCACTTAATTCAATCACTAGTTAATTTGATCCTCTATTTAATTTGTTCCAAACGTCTGGAAGCAAAGTTCTGTATCTTAAGTATATGTATATATTACATATATAGCTTCTACCCTTTGGTCTGATCATTCTGCTTGCTCTAAACAAGCCTTATAATTCAATCTTAGGCTATTGAAACTTGCCATTTAATTAATAAGAAAAGCCAAAATCGAAGGAAGATAGAAGGAAAAGAAAAGGTTTAAGGAATGAATCCTGGTCATAAAAGATGACTATGACTGAAAGTTGCATCATGGAGTACCTGCTGTTGGCTAATAACTCTGTTACGGGCTATCAAATCTGTGAGGGTGGGGGTGAATTTATGGGTAGCAAAATCTTTTAGGAAAATGTTAAGCATAAATGTGAACAGCCCCTTGCGTGGAACTAGATTCAAGGCTCGTTGTGATATAACGGAACATAAAACCAAAAGTGTTGTGTGGCAAAGTTTCATCAGTCACCCCAAGGCCTTTGGAGCTTGGGAATCAGATGGTGAGGAAAAACCACTGCTGCAGCCCGTGCCAAATCCGTGTCGTCTCCAGCGCTGTCAGGAGTGCCCGCCAGCACTCCATAAAGCTTTCACTTCCATCTGCAACAGATCCCTGAAAAACCCTCACCCACCTGGTTTAATCAAACACTCACCTCAGTGCTCAACCTCTGTGCTGACCTTTCTGGCTTTAGTATCAACAGATCGGCCCGTCTCGGTGTCACATCCAGTTGGTATTTGGTGTTTCGGCTTGCAGAGCTGTGTGTGTGTGTGCAGGAGGAGCACGCACGGCCTGGTTCTTTGGCTGCGGCGGCCACAGGATGAGCAGGTTTACATAACGCTTCCCAGTACATTGCTCTTGTGATCATCTAATGGGGTTTGCAAAGGCGAGGGAGAGCAGACGTGATGGGAACCTGGGGCTTTTCAGCCTCTGGGCCACGTGGATTGCTGGCCACGTGGTCAGAGCAGTGTAGCTGTGGGGCAGCAGAAGTCCTTGTCAATGCATCTCCATGTTATTCTGCCAGGAAGTTGCCAAAAATCTCACCATGCAACTCACTCACTTTCATAGTGCTTTGCTTGCTGGAAACACTGAGTGTGTGCCTGGGTGTGAACTTGGCTTGTGTTTCCCGTGTCTGAGCAGTCGCAAGTGTCGGGATGTCCCTGCAAGGTGCCAGTTTGCAGAGCGCCAGGGGACGGAGGCGGTGATGCCCATGTGAGACTCATTATGCCTTGGCAGGGAACCCAACTTTCACTTATTTTCTATTGAGAGGTGAAGGCAAATGAAAGCCAAGTCAGCCAGCAGCTCCAGGAGTACCAGGAGCCGTGCTGCTTCCCCTGCACACGTGCCCTCTCCCTCCTTCTGCTGTGAAAGCACAGAGCGTGCTCTTCGCTGAGGAGGCACGAAGGTTGTGTGGGGTCTGTTGGGGGTTTCGAGGCTGGAGGAATGCTATGGGTATGGCTGTAGCAGGGGTCCTCCTGCACGTGCTGCTGCTGCTGCTGGCAAAAGACGTTTCCCATGGGCAGCTTGGGGTGGCCTCCCCCTGCCCGCGGTCTTGCCCTGCCGTGGGTGGCTGTCCTGGCAGCAGAGGAGCACTGTCGGCAGCAGAGGAGCGTGCTGGCATGGGGTGATTGCAGTGCTGGGACAGGAGAGACTTGGATGTCGTGAGCAGCTGAGAGGCAAACCACTCAAAAGCCGAGGGAAGAAGTGAGGAGGTAATGAAACCACAGATCTGTTTAGTGAGCAGCGACACAGTGTTGGCTGGGTTTCAGTTCCCCCACGAGATGGAGACAGCGCTGCTGGTTTCAGTTACTTTCCAACTGTGGTGCAGGAACAATTTGTCTTAATAAATTGTGAAGAATAATGCAATAGGACCGAGCTCTCAAGAGGGTGTGAGGGTTTTTATGGGAACCATGGGGTGAATATTAACAAATAGATCGTGTCGTTACTGCTTACTCATGGTTCGTGACCTGGGCTCCGCGGCTCTTCATGGCCTCTGTGCCCCAAACTCTAAGCTGATGCCCTCTGATCTCCATGGACCAGTTTATTTTATGGTGTCTGTGGTTTATGTGACAGGGATCCACCACTGTGCTTGCAGCGTGGAGGTGAGCTGATCCCTCCATCTCACCAAGCAGTTACCCAGGGAAGCACACTGTTAGCATGAGCATCAGTGTAATAAAACTTGTGACAGAAGGAAGGGGCTTTTGTCCTCCTTCACGGAAATAAAACCATCATTTATGCTGCTTTCAGCTCTGTTGCTGCTTTCCTGAAGCAAAATGCTTCAGCCTTCCTCCTGTGCCACTGTCCCTAGGAACTGGGATGATAGCTTCAGGACAACTCAGGACATCCTAGGGAGAGCAATCTCAAGAGCCCAGACGTCATTACTGCCTCTGTCACTGCTCTCCTCGGTGGCCTTGGTCATGTCACTTCACCAATGTGATGTGGGGCAGTGCTTTGGTGTGCCACGCACAGACAAGCCTGGGGAAGTTGTTTCTGGCAATTGTAATGCATCTGGCAGGAGACTGGGCTTTGCTGGATGCTTTGCATGCACTTCAGTATAACTAGTAACTGGAGAAGCATAAGAGGCACAGGATCAATGTCAAAGATTGCCAACATCGAAGGGAAATGTGCTGAGAAAAGCATGTGAATGCCAGCACTTTGGGGCCTTTATTTACAACAGTGGCCAGTCACAGTAACAGGCCAGCTTGCTCTCGTTCTGGCCTGGTTTTACCTCAATTTCAGTAATTTTTTTTTTCTTTTTTTTTTCCAAACATATGCTGCGTTCCCAAGTAGCACAAATGACCTGCCACTCTTCTGAGCTGCTCTTGCTTCTGCTGTTGCTGTGATGTCATGCACCTTGGGAGACTGGACACCCCACTGTGTTCTGGGGACTCCTCCTGCATCCACCCTCGCTCTGTGGGGCTCCCCGCTGTAAATGCCATAGTGCAAGGAGAGACCCTTCCCAAAGAGCCACTTTCTGTTCATCTCTCCTGTCTTCCACACCTGCCTCATCTGCTTTCACCTGCATCTCAATCTCCCTCCTCTTCCCACCCCAAAAGAAAGCAAACCTAATAGAAAAAGTGGTGCTAATGATCACGACCCAAGTACTATTTTATTTCCAATTGGCAGCTCATGCAAGCAGCCCTATTTTCTGTTCTAATAGGAAACTTTATGATGTACCAAATTACCCTGTAATAGCCTGCGCTGAGTTGCCTCCTGAAAGGTAAACGATTTTGAATTTTTATGATCAGTTATTATTACTTTTTTGCCTATTCCATAAAAAAAGAGGGGGATTGCATTAAAGAGACCCTGAGGTTGCAAACTGGAGCCGCTGGGAGCCAGGTGGTGCCTTAGGCCTGCTGCAGGTGTAGGGCCACGCTGCTGCAGCTGCTGGCGGCACCACGTCCCCTTTTCGCTGCTGGATGTCACCTCCCAGGGGCCAGGTACAGACATGCTGCAGCTCCTGACTCGAGTAGATGCTGATGGGTGGAAGAAACTGCTTGGTAGGCACAAAAGGGAGGTTTTTGGGGCGTGCAAAGCCCAGGTGTTATTCTGCATGTTGTGGAGTGCCATCTCCTGGCTTGATACGAATTAACTGGGACTCCCGCAGCTCCATACAGTCCGTAGGGAGCCCGGGGCAGCTGCTTCTGCTCCCTTTAGGCTGGTGTCCCGGTCAGGAAATTATCCAGAGAGGTTGGCAGCAGCAGGGGATGGGAGCACTTAATCCAGAGCTGCTCTCCTGTGCTAGTTGGGGAGAGCTCATTTCCTGGTAATGGCTTTGTTTTAATTAGAGTAGCTGAGCCCTTGCGCAACCCAACTTGGAAGTGATACGACTTTGGGAAGTCCCGTTAGCATTTCCCACTGCATTTTGCAGTGGAGAAGCAGCAGGGAGGTGTGGGATGTGATCCAGGGAGGGATTAGGCAGGAAACTTCCCATGGGCATCAGGACATCCACTTTATTTTAACTGAAATTAGGTGCCTAAATGTCCTTCTGGCTTTGCATGTGGGTGACTGCAAAGACCACACTCAAATCATCTCAATGTCTGCTTGTATTTGTAAAAATATGTGATTTGGGGTTTTTGTAGCTGGACCTGGCTGATGAACTGGAGACTTAGAAGAACTGGAGCAGGGAAGGTGAAGTCCTACCTGGGAGCAATTTGTCCTGTCCCCCAGTACAGTAAGGGCTGACGTTCCTCTCCAAGGAATTGCTGTCCGTATTGCTCTGTATCAGTGCTTTTAATCATTGCCTGTAGCCATCACATTTCCATCAGTTGGTGTCAATTCTGATAAATCTGACTGCAGAATAGGGAACCATTTATGTGAAAAAGATTTAAACTCGGTCCAGTGAATGCACTTTTCATTTTTTTCATTATGCATATTTTTCCAGTAACTAAAAATTGTTCGAAAAATCTGCTGGATCTATAGAAAAAGGAGATCTGTAATGTTGAAAAAACAGTGTTGATTTTGCGAAGAAATTATCATACACTTTCCACTGAAGTGCTTGGTAAAACCTGTGATTAAAAATACTGTATAGAATTTTGCAGTAACGTTTTATCTTTGGTTGAAAAATTGACATTCAAATATGTCTATCTTTAATATCAAAAGCCATACTTAGAAGGTTGACCATCATTGCCAATTACTGTAGCTGTGTGGATAATAATGTGATTTTGATGATGATGTTTGTTTTGCCTGGTAACAGAGCTCCAGAGCAGGGCGGCCCCATTGGTGACTGCTGCTCTGCTCACTCCCCCCTTGTATATGCATCTGTGAGAGCAAGTGAGCTCAAAGACAGCTCTCCAGTCATTTGAATAACGGGGGGTTTAATGGAGCTGTATATGTATTTATAGTAACTTCTGTTGCTTGCCTGTCTCAATAGACTGTCGCTACTATCTCACAGCAAATCAGATTCCAGGTGCACTGTTTGGCACAGGTGCCAAATGGGCTGGGTGCCTGTTTGCTTACTGGGCACAGACTCCAGAGGATGCTGGGACAGTCCTTGGCTGAGCTGTACTGGGGGTGGTGGTGGCTGGTGCATGGGTGCAGGGTGGGTTGGCAGTTGGACCCTGTGGGTTATCCAGAGAGTCTCTGAGGGGTGACTGAGAACAGGCAGCGTTGGTTCCCAAGGGTCCCCACGTCTGCTTGGAAAGCTTTTGGGGTGGCCAGTTGGAAGGTGACAAGCTCCTTCTGCCCATCCGTCTGTCTGACTAATCCCAAAATAGCTCAGGGAAACCAGTTCTCCCTGTTGAAGCTGAAGGTCCATTTCAGCATGTCTGGTTTGAAAATCCCTGTCCTGGCTGGAGCCATCAGCCCACATCTGCCTCGGTTTTGGGAGGCTGTTGTCCATGTGGGCGTCCTCCTTCACCTCCTTCAGAGAGAGCTTTCCACAGAGCCAAGGCAAGGTGCTCTCCTCCTCTGGGAGACCAGAGGGACCTCACAGCAGAAAGAAATAGAAAGCAGATCCTTGGCCTTTTAAAATTTAGTGCTGAGGGTGATGAAAGAAAGGGCAATAATTCTCTTGGATTCACTTACTGTCCAACTTTTGGAGACAAGATTACTCACCGTTTCCCCGTGGAGAGGGCAGAAATGAACATCAGGTGCTCTGACACGGCTTAGGCAATCACCCACCCCTGGTCTGGCTGTGTAACACCAGCGAGCATCTTTTTGCAGCTATAGTTATGCAGTTCCTAAGATAGATCTCCTCCTGGTAGGGAGACTGAGTGGCAGAAAGCAGAGCAGGCTGAGAGCCGAGCCTTCCACATTCAGCGATGACTTTGCCCACTTTTAGCTCATCTTTTTCCTTAGTTCTTTACACCTACCAACACCCTGCTTTGGTTTCTTTAAAAGCTGTCTGTTTATTATATGTGGGTGAAATCTGGTTATGCTGTACTGTTTATTAGTCCAAAACTGAGGTCAGGCAGGTTGGATTTCTTTCCCGAGTGCTTTTATAATATTTGTGTTAGCTGGGCAGCTAAGTGCTGTCAGATGTAGCGGCAATGGAGCTTGCTGCTGTTGAAATTTTTATGGTTTCATGCATTTTACAGCATCACCTGTCAGACTCCAGCAATCATGATGTCACCTGTAGTGGAATATATAAATTTGAACAGAGGAGACTGGAGCTAGGGGAGTTCTTCAGTAATCTGGGCTCCCTTCTCCCCTCCTCCTCCAGCGGTGAGGCTGGGAGGTCTTAAGGCATGGCAAAAGAAAAGGAGCAGACCTCTCTTCTCCCCTGGGCTTTGCCTCAGCCGTTCTGCATGATCTGGGCAAAATCCCTGCCTTCACTCCAGCTGTAGTTTCCATACTGCCTCTTTGTTTTGTGTCTCTGGGGATATGGTCTCCCGTACTCATCCTGAGAGATGGGAAAGGCTCAGTTGGTGCTGGGGAGTCTCCAGTGGCTGTGCTGGAGTCTGGTACCTCACGTGTGGAGGATGGAAATGTTGGATCTGGCAGCAGAAGCAGGTGCTGTGGGGGCCGGCAGGGAAGGACAGGAGGAAGGGTGGCTTTACCGGGCAAGTGTTTAAGCATTTATGAAGGGAGTGATGGGAAGGGACTTGTTCTCTGTGAATAAGCAAGGACGGCACGTCTGGGGTACCCTCTGCTTGTGGTCTGTGGCCAGCGCTGGTCTCGCCATGCTCAGCTCTCTCCTCTGCTCTCTGTCTAATTTTAGTGTCATTGCCGTTTTGATTACAGTCAATTTACAACAACAGCGCTGACACAGAGACTCGGCGAAGGCCCTCTGGGATCATGAGGGCTTGTTGAGTACAAGTTGGTCACAGCCGAGCAGAAGTTTGAGCCGTGTGGCTGAGGGCAGGAGGACACGCTCTGCCCGTGGCGTCAGGCACTGGGATGGACGCGACTGCGCCTTGTGTGGTCGTATCCTCAGATCAGCCGTGGTCCTCCTGCTGACAGAGGGGTTCAGAGATTAATGAAAAGATTCAGCAACAGGTCAAGCAGCGGCTCTGATCTGTGTTTTTTGGAAGCAGGAAAATGATTGTGTTTTTTCCTGGTTCTCATTGGTTGGTGTAGTTTTTTCCCTGCAAACACTACCTTAATTAAGTATCAAATGAGCATTAAGATGATATTCCATGTGGCTTAACAACCCTAAATGAAGACATGTAGCCCTACTGCTGAGCTATAAACCCTCGGTAAAAATGGCTTAAGAACATACTGATCGGGTTTTAAGAGCTCTGTAACCGATACGCATCTTATGGTATCGTTAGGCCTCAATAAATCTGTTTCTAATAATCGCTATTTACTGAGGTTTCGCAACTATGCCAGAGGTACAGATCTGTTACCTTGTGGTCCGGCCTCAATAAATGTGTTTTTAATAATCAATTGGTACTTCAATAATAAACAATAATTGCTTTATTAAATATGAATTTGAACATGTTCTGCATTTCAGTCATACTGAAATCACCATCTTTTTTTTTTTTTTTTACTCTGAAGGAGCTTTTACTGACCAGCTATTGCTACTAGTGCACACCAAGTGTTACTGTTCCTTATAGAGCATCCCTGACTTCGTCTGATTTATAACTCATGATAATATTTCAGTGCTTTGTTTCTAGCCTAGCCTAAGCAGTCTATCAGTTGCTTCCAAGCAATCTTCCTAGGAGAAATGCTGCAGTCCCTCTTATGGATCATTAACTGGAAATGAACTTGGTACCTTCAGATGTAAACACACCGCCTGCTGCCATATGACCTAGCAGACCAACACTTTTAGTTGACAGGACAAGTAATAGTGGTATGGGACTCTAATCTTTTACAGAAAAACCAATAATTGAAGAGGAAAGTTGGTTTCTTGCAGTGCCATTGAGAAAGCTTTATTGTTTCTCAGTGTCTCGACCCAGAACTTCAGAGCCAGGTGCTCCCATGACACAGACACCCCAACTCTTCTGCCACTGGCCACCTTCCCGTGGTGAGTGCTTGGCTGGTCTGGGGAGAGGGTTGTGAGGGTGGCCCTGAGCCTCGCAGTGTAGGAGTGCCAAGGTGGTGGCACAGCCCCCAGCTGGGCAGCGACCCCAGGGACCGCTGCTCAGAGCAGCAGGGGAGGTGCTCTTTGGGCTTTGAAGTATGAGGAGGTTTGTCTCCTTCCCATCTGTGTCTAAAGCAAGTTTTCTTCCCAGGGCTGGTTCAGGATTGTGCTGAGCGTGATCGAGTGTGGCAACATATCCCTGGACTTCAAGAGCCCAGTCCTGGACAGGAGGTGAGGAACACAGCAATAGCCATGATTCACATCATTGTCCAAATACCCAGTTGGCTCATCTTGCGTCTTAAATCTTCTCTAATTTGAGATCTTTACAATCTTGTGTACTATCATGCTTGGAAATACTCTGCACTCCCAAGACACAGCAACTGGTTGTTCCTGTACGTGCACAGGACAGAAACGGGCGCTGCCTCTTTGGCAGTTTCTGTTTTCATTTCGCTTGAGGAAAGCTTTGAGTCCCAGTCCCATCCCCACCTTCTCAAATGACCTTTCAGTGTTGAGTCAGACCACACTCCTCTCCCCAAAATGGGACCTTCTGCGGAGTGTCTAGCCACCCAGGGCTGGTAGTGGCGCTGAGGTGGGATGAGTAATTATCCCCCAGTTTTCCACCCCACAGAGCTCACCCCAGCGGGGCGTGTGGAGGAAGCGTGCTGCAGCTGGTACACCCCCGCGGATGCCAAACTCCTTTAAGCAATGAGAACCGTATGTGTGTGTCTGCGTTCCTCACGTATGTCGAATGTCACATTGGATTAAGGCACATCAAGCCATAACGGGTGCAGAGTTCGATGCCTTTAATTAGTCCAGTCAAAGGCAGGAATTCCCTTCTGCCGGGTGAGTCTGCTCCCATGACAAGATGATTAGCGGCCTCAGCTTGTGATCGTCGAACTCAGAGTTTTCTGTCCCACTTTAAGTCATTTGCAATTTTCTATTCCTCACACTGGTAGTTTTGAGGGGCTGGTTTCATTCCAGGAGGGCAGGGGTCAAAGTATTTTGGTGAATGGCAGGGAGCCCTGTCCCTGGCGTGTGTTTGGACAAGTCTGCTCCCTCCTGGACTCCCTCTGGTTTAGACATTCGTGTGTCTGTCTGCACCTAACAGTGGACCTAGGAGTGTACCAGGACCTCTCTGGGGAATGCTGGCACCAACAGTGGTGTCTGGTGGACACCAACTGGCCCACAGTATTGAGAGGTGCAGTAATGAACACACAGAGGAATAGAAATCCTCCTGCCTGGTAGCATACGCCAACCACGAGCTGCCTGGGAGGAGACGTGTCACCATCCTTCCGCTGTCTGCAGGAGGGTTGCTTGCTAGTAAAGCAGCTGATAGGTGGTTGTGTTTAGCAGTCCCATGTTGCTGTTTGTCCCTGCTCCTGATCGATCCTGTTCAACCACCTCTCTGTCCTCAGGGTTACAAATACCTGGGGGTGCTGCTAAACTCCAGCACTGTGGGACCAGAGACCCACCGAGAGCTACTCTGGGCTCCTGATGGCTGCTGCTGTTGCCTGACAGATAGTACTGGCTGTGGTGAATGTGGATAAGGTCTTGAATACCTGTGATGTGGTCTAAATGGTCTAAAATGTCCATTTCCAGGATGTTACTGAAAATCTCCAACCTCTGTGTCCTTCTAGTTTATTTTTTCTTATGAACATTAAGATTTCTTATGCCATTATATGTCACCCCATTACTGTAGTTAGTATCAATAGAGGGGAAATATCTTAATTCCATATTTTTTCTCCTTTTTCTATCCTTTTGGTTTAAGCTAAGCTCTACAGGAGCTTGAGTTTATTGTTTCTTTGTCAGAGCTGTAGAAAGGCTTTTGTGTCTGACTGCTTGTCCATTTTCTCAGCTGAGCACAATATTCTTCCCTTGACTCTTTGATACCCTGAAATTTTTCTCTTGCCACAGCAAAACTATTAAACTTTTGACTTAAAGTTTTTTAAGTGGATCTTTACTTCGGTAACTTAATGCTGCCTTCTCTGAAAAAGGAGTCCTACGCTTGCAAGCAACTCTACAGTATCTCACGGGTCTACATGGAAGCAGGGCAAAGGTCTGGCTAGCAAAATGTATTCCTGACATCTGCAAATAAGTTGTTTGGGAGTATACTAAATACTGTGGAAACTTCTGAGAACTAGAGATGCTTGGGTTATTGTTGGATTAACAGCAGCAAACTGATATGTCTGGGTTGAATTCTTTATCGGAGATAAAATGATCACTTGACAGACCAGAAGTCTTAAAATTTAAGAAATTCTTGGAAGTTTGGGACCAGGATCTCAGCTGATAGAAGCGTAAATCACTGAGACCAATAAGATCTTTCTCAAAACCACTCAGGTGAGATAAACACAGGCTGCAGCTTTTAGTGAAGTGGCCGAAAGCGAAATGCTAGGGTTGGTTCTGTACAGAGTGCTAAATGACGCTTTGGGTCAGTTTCTGGAGACTCTTGTTTTGGTTATTTTGGGGCAGTTCATAACCCAAACCCCAGGTTCTCAAGCTGGGGGTTCCCACGTGCCCCTGGGGCCCTGTAGCCACAGGCAGGGAGGGGATATGAACATGGCCATGACTGATGCTTCCTGCCTGCGAAGGCAGCTCCATCTGCGCTAGCCAGGATCTAAGATTTAAGGTCAGGCAGGATGAATCATTTTCGGAGGCTGGCAGGTTTCCAAGTCACCCCTATCCTGGATATTACCCCTCATAAAGACCACTGTGGTATGCTGGGTCCTTTGGTTGGAACAGTATTTTCCTAGCAAATTACTCTGTGGTGCACCTGGGATGCAGTGATTTATGAGACAGATTTGCATGAAGGATATACGCTGCATATATAAGGGGAAATCATACACGAGCTGTTTCGCTGTGAGCTGGAAGGGGCTGTACTGGCCACGGAGGAGAGGAGAGCGAGGTGGTGAAATCTTGCTCGAGCCATCCGGCCATCACCGATGGGCCCAGTGTTTAGTCAGGTGCAGCCCAGCTCGTGTGCATTACCCTCATGTTATCTTACCTTAAATAAAACTTTATTGGGACGTGTCAGAAAGAAAGGCCTTGGCTCAGACACCATGAAAGGGAAGTTTATTTAAGTAATTACCAATGAGGCAGTGGGTGCTTCCTGAGAATTAATGACTGGTGGGCTTGATGGCCTTTGCACAATCCTCAGGAAAGGTCCCAAACTGACGGCCTGGTGGTGTGTAGGAAAGTGTGAATGCACGTAAGGGTGTGGTAGGTGGGTGACACTTGTTTTGGTGACTTTGGGAGAGCAGCTCAGCAGAACAGAGTGGAGATTCTTGCACAGCCTTGGGGGAATTCTTTGGCTCATTTAATTGCAGTGACTTTGAGCTGACTTCCCGAAAGGTCTTTGGAGAGCTCAGCTTTAATATCCTCTGCCCTGGTCAGAGGGAAGTGGCCTTGGTTCTCCCCCAGCCCCTGAACTCTAGGGGACCCGCACTGGTTTACTGAAGCAGAGGATTTATTTGGCTTGGTTGTTCCGAGACTGTTCTTCTTTGGTTTCCACAGCTTGTTACTGCTTCTGTTACATTCTTGTAGAGGTTGCTTGGTTTTATCCTCTTCCTTTTTCAGTTCTATATGAAAAACCACTGAGCTTTCTAGTACTATAATTGCCATCATTAATAATAATAGCTTTAAATTATTCTGTTCAGCCGTTCTAAAATGTTTTCCTGACCATCATCATCTTTGCTAATTGCCTTCCTTCAGTGTCCTGAGGAAACTTGCATTTTCAAGAAGTTATGCCAAGGAAGGACAGGGGAGTTGGCTCTGATATTTATGCATTTTTCCTAAGCAGCCTTTACCACCTGCTGGAGAAGAGATACAACTTCGATGGGCCTTCTTGTGCCCAGAATGGGGAGATAAAGGCCCCAGAACACTTGTAAGCAAGTCAGGAAATGTCTAGCCTGAGGTGGGAGATTGGAGCCAGCTCCTGCAAAGGGGGTGTAGGTCAGCTCCTGCCTCACATTTGCTCATAGGGAAAGGGGCCAAGTGGAGTAGAAAGTAATGGAGGATTCTCCATGTATTTGCACTTTTCTGTGCTTCCATTGTGCAGAAGGATCTTGGAGCCTGAACTGACAAGACTGGGGTATTGCACAGGCATGTGAGAGGGATGAGATGTGCTTTGGGTTTGGGACAGGTGACCCTGCAGGTGTGGTTGGAGGAACACTGGTGGATGCAGGGCAGGGGAGTGGGAGTACAGGAACAGCAAGGGGTGCTCTGGGCTTCATTCTTAGCTGAGATGGAGCAGAAAAATTTGGAGAAGTCCTTTCTTGTAGCCCCCAGAGCTGTATGAATCCCCATTCATCTCTCCACACATGCAGTGGCTGTTCCAGCTGCTCATCCAATGGCTTTTTAACCCCAGACATAAACTGGCTTTAGGAACCCCTTGCTCTTTTGTCCGTCTAATCTGTCCCAGTCACAAGAACTGGCAAATCATTCTGGGCTTTTCAGACCATAAAAGAGGCATCTGCTGTTCCTCCCCTCTCTGATGCTGCTTGAGGCTAAGTGGCCTGCCACCAGCTGGGTTAATGATGGTGGCTGAGATGAGGTGTCAATAGCCATGAACTTGAGTGGAGGGAGGGTTGCACTTGGTTTAAGGTCTGTCTTAACCTCGCATCCTTTAGCAGTGTTTAGGACACCAGCACTATTCAGAAGTCAACTCCAGAGCAGTTTATCAAAAGCCCTGATTTCTAGAAAGTCCAGGGTGCCAGACGTGGACACCTGAGGTGAGGTGGCACACAGGGAGGCAGGTGGGACACGTCTGGGCAGGCAGATCTGGGAGGGGTTTGCTGGTGGACCCCAGCTGATGTTTCACTAGCAGGTGGTTAAAACCAAGGCATTTCTGTGACACTTTGGGTGAGAAATTATAATTTCCTGATGAATTGTAATGAAAATTTCCAACTAACTCTAAACCTAGGCTTTTCTTTCACCTAGACCCTTTCTTCTCAGTCTGTCGCTCCCCTTGGTTTTGCCCGGCCAGCAGCCTGCAGAATGCTGAGCGTCAGAGCTGAGGAATTGTTAGCGATCAGGGTGCCCTAAATGCCAACAGCAGATGCAATAAAGGACTGTTCCTTTCCACTTGAAATGCCTTTTGCGTTTGCCAGGCAGCCAACACTGTAAATTCATTCTGACTATTTAAAAAGACCTTTTAAAGCTTCTGAATGGTTTCTGGCTCATTCTGTAGCAATAAAACTATAGTGCCTGAGAGCCAGACGTTCAGGACCTTACCAAGTAACTAAATACAAGATACTTGGAAGCATTGTTGTGTGCTTAGGAACAAGATAATTATACTGACCCTTACACTGTTGTTTGCATGCTCATAATCACTGTCCTGGGCTGTGTCTAGTGACATCTGGGGTTACTACGAAACAAAGAAATAGGGTAGAGATTTGCAAAATTGGAATCCCACCTGCTGTGGGGTGGTGAAACAATTGTGTGAAGAAAACAGGCAAAGAAGGCAAGTGAGGTGGTGAGTTTTCCTTCTCATCCTGCTGCACAGAGCTAGGAGAGCAAACATTGCTTGTCTTGTCTGGTTTTGTAAGGATAGATTTCATCTTGTCCCTTCAGATGACTCTTCTGAAGGAGACAACATATTAATACCTATTTTCTCTTCTGTCACAGTTAGGGTGGGACCAGGACTTGCTTCCTGCTCTTCCTGCAGCAGTTATTCAGGTCTGAAGGTGTCAAGCTCCTTGCTGTTAGGGGAATCCAGCTCTTTGGAAGGGGAAGTACCATATATGTGCTATGCTGATGTTGTTTTCTCTAGGTATCTGCTCTTCTTTGGGTTGGAAATGGGATAATGAGCTAGATGGACCTTTGGTGTGACAGTTTGGTCATCCTTCTAATCTTAGGTTGAATGGAAATGGTGGATGTTGGATCTCATCCTGGAACAGGATGAGAAACTGAGCTTTCCTGTTATTTTGACTGGAAGCTGTGGCTACCCAGCATAGTTGGGCCATCAGGGTGCAGAGTTGCTGCAGGTCCCATGAGATCCACAGGCTTGGTCTGGTGCTGCTTGGAACTAGATGCATGGGAGGGGCTATCAGCCCAGGCCACCACAAGACTTCTTGATGCTTGTTTTCCTACCTTGGTGGTAACACCTGGCCTCCACATCTCCCTGTACACAGGAACCCATGATAGTTTGGGCTGCCTCCATCTTTGTTCTGTTGACCTGGGAATGGTGTTTCCTTCCTGAGGAGTCCAGCTATGAGACCCTGAAGAAAGTAGAGCTCAGCAGCTTTAGTTAGAGACTGCAAGACTCAATTTAGGCTCTCAGTCCACAGCATGGTTCTGCCTTTCCCTGACACCCATCATCATGGGAGCCCTGGGGACAGGCTGGTGGTCACAGAAGTCATCAAAGTGACTTGCTGGAAGGTGATTTTCCTCCAAGTGACTGAGCGCACAGTGTGAATGCTTGCCATGGTACCCAGGTTGCCAGATGGCTCTCTGGCATCCAATCCGAGCTCTTCCATGCAGCAGGGAAGAATGTAGTTGAGAAGGCTGATAAATGGTCTGTGAAGATTTCTCTGGTACTGCTTTGGTCTTCTGGGAGCGAGGACCTCATTGCAGATCAAGTGTCTGATCTTTTGCTGGCATAAATCAGCATAACTCTACCAGTTAATGGAGTTGTGCTGATTTACACCAGCTGAATTTATGCCATCAAAAATCATTCATTTGCTCTGTCTCTTCTCCACTTTTCCCCCCTCCTCAGATTAGAAACGAAGTCTGTAAAGCTAATATGGTCCCTGCAGCAGCATAACTTCCACAGAGTGTTTGCTTGAAGAGGTTAAAAGCCCTATAAACTGCTTTACATTCTCTAATAATAGAATGCAGATGCAAAGGGGAAGGATTTGATGGTCAATTAATGCAGAAACTATCCAGTGTTTTGCATAGATCCTACTCCCTGGCTTTGAAATACAATGCCCAATTAAAACCTTACCCAGAACTGTACCAAGATTAAAAAAGTAATAATAATCTGCAGCACTCTAGGTAGCATGCTGCATTTTTCAGGGTGCCTCTGAGCTGTTCCTCATAAACTCTTGGATAAGGTTTGTCTGGGTGTTTCCAATTGCAACTGCTCCTGGACAAAAGCCGTGAAGTAGCATTCAGCTGGTGAAGCTGGAGAGAGGGTTATTTTACAGAGGAAAAGAAGAGAGGGAGTAAGGAACGTGTTGATAATCCCTTGTGCATTCTTCTGAAAGGAAAAGAAAATGATAGTTACTGTAAATGTTCTGCCCTTCAGCTGGGTTATCCTGAGGCCTTGCTGCTGTGCTGGGCCAGGCAGTGCCCACAGAGTGGCTCTGGGGATGGGCTGGGCTGACACAGCTTCAGCATATTCCAGTAACTTATTTTGCAGTTGGGTTGAGTATCACTTGCTTCAGCTCTTAGGGGCGGATGGTATTGATGACCTGTCAGGATGTCTCTGCATGCGATAGTGGCTCCAAAGGAACGGTGCAGTTTATGAGCAGACCTTATTTGGCTGAGCGAGAGAGGTTGGGGCTGCAGTAGTGTGGATGGGATCTGGATTTAATAGTCCAGAAGGTGGAATGAAAGCCCTTCTCTTTCAGTAGTCCACACCACAAGTAGGAGCTGAAAGGGGAGAAGGCAGTTTGGGCAGCGAGAAGCACTGGCAGTAATTAATCAGGGTAACAGCCAACCCCTTCTTGGCTCTAGAGCTTACTCACTGGCAAAAGACACCAATGTGGAAATATATCATCTTCTTTTAAGGGCTCTAGTAATTTACTTGCTGTACAGAGTGACAGAAAGGTGGAAAAGCAGGGCTCTGCATCCCTGAGGTATCTGGAGACACTTTCTTCAGGACTGAGCCTAAGATCACGGGCTGCCTTAGCCAGAGAGACCTTCCCCAGGTTTTCTGGACTGAGTCTGCTCCTTGGTCAACTCTGCTGGTTAATGGTTCTCCTCTGCATTAATCAGACAGAAGGGATGGGGATCATGTCACCGACCTTAACCACCTACCCAGTTGGGTAGCTCATACAGCCATTTGTTCATCTGCCTGTGTGGTCAGTGCTCAGAAACTATCTTTTCAAAGAAAGTTAATGCATTTAATACTAGAGATCCAAGGAGGGCCAGTTTCTTTCTCATCAGCATCTCCTTTGATGTGCACAGAGCAAACTGGTGACTGAGCAAAGCCAGTGGCTTGGGCAGGGATACGTGGTGGTGGCTTCCCCTGGGCCTGAGCAGGAGGCATGGCAAGCCCATCTGTGAGACATCAAAACCCTGATGGCAGCCCAGCATGTCTTGTTATTCTCTCTCTGCCTTTCCTTTTCTCCCTTTCATGGTTTTGTACAGAGGACTGGAATATATGAAGTTTTTTTAAAAAGTCTTCAAAACAACTAATAGAAAGTATAAATCTATCACAGATGGACTAGAGCCTATTGGGGATGGGGAGTCTTCCAGGTGGGTCTTCAAGTCCAGTTTAGATTGAAGGTTTCGATGTGTTTCTGTCTGAGCTCACGCACCTTCATCAGCCCCTGATTTTAGTCTCAACTGTGTAAAATCTCAGCACAGATTGCTAAGGTCAAGGGGAATTGCCCGAGTTTGGGAAACTAAAACTAAATGAATGGAGCATGATATGAAAGCATAATGGGGCTGATGTTTTTTATTGCAGGAAGGCCTCTCGACACCATTCTGACAGCATAAAGGGTCATTTACATCTATTTTAAGCAATGTAAAAGCTTGATCCTCATTTACACATGTTGAAAAGAAAATATAATATGTACCAAGACTAAGCCCCTTCCTACTGCCAAAGTGATGGAAAGAGACTTTAGTGTAAATAAGGTTCAGGCCTGTTTTCAGTTTCAGCGCCACGAACGTGCCGGTGCAGACGCAGGAAAGATGCCAAATGTATTTATTTTGGCCCGGCAGGGTGTTTCTTCAGTTTTCTGTCTGCAGAAGAAAGTGAATGCACACGTTTTGGCTCTGCCTTCCACAAGAGCCACTGGAAGTGTCACTTCCCCTCTCTCAGACGGGGACTGGGGACGCCGTCCCGAAGGCCACCACACAGAGGATGCTCTTGTTGAGCAGGACCTGGGGGACCAGCGGCTGCTGAATGGGCACCTTTGTGGCGAGGGTTGCGAATTCTCTGTTTGCAGCTGCTAAGCTGCTCCCAAGGACTCTGCAGCAACTTTGCACCAAGCAGAAACTAAGGATGCACAAGCTGACAAACTCTGTTTGTGTCAACTAAAGAAAAGCAGCTCTCTGCCGGCTGCCGGAAATGGGCTCCAGACCTTCTCCTGGGCTGGAGGAGACTCGGAGTAGCTGCTCAAAGATGTGAGTAGTTCCCTAAACAGGATGATGATGACAATTACAGGCTGATAGGGGCTCAATATTTACATCTTAACTAGTCAGACTTTAAACCTAATCAGAGTCTGGGAGAGCATTGCTCTTCCATGAGAACATTGAAGGAGACTGTGATTTATCATGGGGCACAGGGGCAAGTGGCTGATACTCCACAGAGGTTCCATAATATGGACCATCTGCACGCAGATTGCGATGCAGCCTCTCCCCATCCTTTTTTCTCTCCATGTAGGAGAAAAGGGGCAGCCTAGATCTGAAGGGAGGTGCAATTTTAAGCAGAGCTGACGTGCCTCTGTGCCAGCGTGGGACGGATTAGAATTAGTTTCTGCTAATTTGCTCCACATGGAGCTTTCAGTTTGAATTCTGTCTCCTGAATTAACAGGCAGACCACCCTCTCGGTATCCTGACTGCTGTATTTCCCGTTGTGAGGCAAGAATTTCTCATCCATCCCACTTTTCCTGTGGTTCAATGTTGTACTTGCTGCTCCAAGGGAAGGGGTATTGGTAGCTGTGTGTATTCAGCCTCGTGGGACCCCTCAGCTGATCCAAATCTGGGCAGTCATTTCAGAAAACAGCAAACCTTGAAGCTTGGGAGCAGGAAGGATGCACGGACCAGTGATTATTGCCTCCTGATTTCTTTTGTTCCTGTCTGAATCCCAGCTTGTTTCTGTTCAGGAGGCAGTTGTTAGTAGTCTCACTGCTCTTCTTAGCAGAGAAGCCAAAATAAGGCTTGCCAGAAAAGATCCACGGGCTTCGATTTCTTGCAAGTACTCTTGAAACCAACTACTTTTGCAGAGTGGCATAAAAAATTGCAAAAGGTCCTGTGGCAGGTCTCCTTCTGCTAATGAAGACCACAGCTTCTCCAGTTAGGCCAGGCCCACAGGGCTGGAAAAGCTAAAGGCTACAGTGTAGGTTTAGTTAATTTGGTTGAGGGTGATGCACTGCAGAAACACCAAAGCTTTGTAGTGAGACATAGAGAATACCTGCTCAGCCCATCAATTGGTGGGGCCCATCTGCCACCCCGTGCAAAGGGTTGCACAGGGGGTATTTTGTGGGGTTTCACTCAGCCCAAGGAAAATGCCCAAAGTCAGATGGTTCCTTCAGGAGTCTGTTCAATTAGGCTTGCATGGGTGAGGTTCTCCCTAAAGTTCAGCCTCCATGTTCCACTTCTCAGCCCATCCAGCCAAATTATTCATCCCTATGTCACCTGCTGAAATTTTCTGTTGAACGTCACAAGGAAGAGCAAACCGCTGGGCTGGCCTTGGCCAAATCTGGTTTCCTTTTTTTTCTTTCTCAGGATGTATTGACATCCTGTGTGCCTTTGCATGGGTTGTTTCAGTCTCTCTGTAGTTAGGCTCCCACCTGAAAAATGATGTTACTATAATAACAATCCCTCTCACGTCCACAATAGCTTGGGTAATTCTTAGCTACGTCATTTCTCAGCGAAGGTCTGGACATTTCCAGTAGCTTCTGAGCCATTAAGAAGCTCTTTACTTGGAACCATAACTATTCCTGATAACTTAAACTGAGATCATGGAGCACTTCTAGGAGCCTTGTAGGTGTTCAGGAGCCCCATACAAGTAACACAGCTCTTGAACCAAAGACTTGCTGCCCATAGCACGAGGCAGAATGAAGCTGAACGTTGAGCTGTGCTGGCTACTTTGAGCCCAGGCAGTTGGGTACACAGTGGTGGTGTGAACCCAAAGTATTGCCACTGAGGGCTGAATTTTGCCCTGAGCCACCCCACCATGTGTAAATCTGGAGCAGCTTCACTGGATGTGAATGAATAAAGCTAAAGATACTTCTATAATATTTTTACATTTGCCTGAGGAACAGTAACATTTCTTTCTGTTTGAACTTTCAGAGGGCTCAATATTTCATCCTTGCTTTTTAAGATTTGTGTTACGTTTTGATCCCAGCCTTAGTGTAAGAGCTAACTTTATGCTCCTGAATTTTGACTATAATGAATGGTGTTTTGTGTGTTAACTGTAGTGATGTGTTTGCAGGCAAAGACTGGGGAAAGGAGGAGGAACAGAGTTTCTCTGTTTGGGCTGTTCCAAGCCGGTGTGTTGCAGAGTCCTTCCTGGTTATGGTCTACATGAAATCTTACCATTGCATCTGCAGGGGTTTTATAAAAACTGTCCACAAATTTATTACATCTTTTCAGCCAAGAAAGACTATCTCTAATGGTTCTAACTCAAAAGGTTTCATTTTGTCATTTCCAAGCTGGCATGCTTCTCTTGGTTATTTCAAAACAGGTGTCTTAGAAATTTACTTACATTTAATTTCTCAAAAGCCTTTTTCACAGCCCCAAAATGAAACTAGACAAGATTGGTGAAATATTTTATTTGATGTCTAAGCATCTTTAAAGCTTGTTTTTATTTCGAGTGAGGTGAATTGATCTCTGTGCCTTTTTGTTCAGGGCAACTTGAAATTATTTACCAGAGAAGCAAAGAAATCATTTATTCACCTAGTTCTGGGGTTTACCTCTTTCCCAGGGCCCAACAGTGAGTCAGTCTAACCTTCAGTGCTTTTACCTCTGTTTGCCCTTCCTACTAATTTTTATTGCATACTCTTGAAGTCAGCAAAATAGACTTGCTCAGTGAGGGAGTATCTGAGCCTGGGTGTTTATTGCTCTTCCATGATGACTGGCAGCAGGCGTTCCCATACAATGGGTCCAGCACGGAGGTGTCTTGGCAGATGACTGTTTCCCCTGTGGTTTTCTCTTTTTCCTGCCTGCTGGCAATAAGATGAAAATACACCTCTTGTGTACTTTGTTCTATATCAATGCAAGGGATGGGAATGCTCCTTGGGAAGAGGAGGAGAGCGAGCAGGTCATCTGCAGAGCACCCATGGTGCATGGGTGTATGCTCAAGGGCTCTGTCAGCACAGTTGTGTTGGACAAAGGTGGGGAGTGAGCCGAGTCCTGGCAGACTGGCACTGGGGAGGGCTCTCACTGGAAATGCAGAAAGCTCAGCAGAACCATGCTTCACCTGGATGTCCTGTTCTCCTCAGACCTCGTGTAAGGAGCAGCTCTGGAGGTGTTACTGGAGGTGTTCCCAGTAGGAGTGCTTGCTGATGTAGTCCTTTCCCTGTCTCTCATCTGGACCTGGCCTTGTGACTCTGAGTTTACTTGCTGAGCCTGGTGTCACCTAGCTGAGGGTGCTACCAGGAAAATGCAGGCTGCTTTGGGGCTGTGGGCTGCTCTGGAGAGTGGAAGAGTGGTTGGGCAATGACATTATTTAAGTGACCTGAATCCTGTTCCTAGTACTGTTACAGGTTCTCTGTTTAAACTCACTCTATCTCCCTTCTCCATCTTTAACTGAGCAGCATAATACTTCTTTTGTTTGTTTTTTAGAGCACAAACAACTCATGCAAGCTGGAAAGCCTTTACCAATAATTCCCAAACACAGAAATATGTGCCTGCAATGTGGTGCTTTTTTAGAACAGCATCTACTCAGATGGTGGAGAATCCATCACAGCCCGGGGTGAGTAATTCCAATGGCTCATTACTCTTTCAATTACAAACTGGCACCTTCCTTGTAGTTTGAATTTGTCTAATTTTGGCTTCCAGCCATTGGATGTTGATATGGCTTTTTCTGTTAGATTAAAGAGAGTTCTACTAGAAGAGATCTCCTCTTTAGTAAGTGCTCTTTATTGTTAATAAAGTACTTCTGCCTCTTCTTTTTGATAAGCTAAATTATTAAGCACCTTAAGTATCTCAGTGTGAGAAGCTCCTCTCCACCCCACAGCCCTCAAACTGTAATCGCAGTTCCCTCCTGAATTCCTACTCGGGTACCATTCAGTTGCCGGATAAGCCCATCATGCTGTTTGAGACATCTGTGTGGAACTGGCAGATCTGCCACATCTGCAGTGGCACTAGATGAAGGTATCTGAATTTAGGCACCAGAACTAAGCCCTCAAATTGCAGAAGAAGGGTGTGAGATCCATCTCCCCTAACTTGAACCACCTACAGGTTTAGTAGTAGACCAGATTTATCATCTAGTCTCCTGAGTACATCTTGTTTAGTCAAAGTGCTTATGTGGTTTTCTGGTATCTAAGTCAACACTCGCTAAGCTGAAGTTGCCCAGAAGGTGACTCTGGCATAACACACCTGTTCTGCCCATTGCAGCAGCTGTGGAGCCCCTGGTATGGCTGTGAGGTTCTACTGGAGGGCAGCTTGGCAAGCTCACGTCTCCAAAGGAGACTATCTAGGCTACTGTCAATTTTACTTCTGCAGATTTGGGGGAGGATGCCATGCTCGTGGTGTAGACCCGTGTCCTGCTTTGCCAGTAAAATCTAGCAGGGTTATGTTGTTGATGCTGGTTATTGTGGCCTCAGGGACAGACTGTTGTGTCATTTTCGGGTTTTTGGTCCTTGGGTATCTTAGAAATTGCCCCAGTCTTTCTGTTGTGATGCAGATGTTGGAAGGGAACTTTCAAGGGAGAGCCATCAGCCATGTTCTCCACCCTCATGTCTATCTCAGGGGAACCTGAAGAACGCTGTCAGTTCTCTCATGGCTCTTCAGAATGTGTTGACTGGGGATGGCCTCTGTTTTAATGATGTTTTAGAGCTGTTTGACAGTATCCTGGCTTTTCTTAGTGTAATTTGGGTTTATATACAACAACTGATCATGTGCCACGAGTTTTATTATGGACAACAAATCTCATTCAATCAACAGCAGAGACCAAGCAGCCATTGTTTAACCTCACTACTTAGAACAACGTTGGATGACTCCAGGCATAGCAGATGGGACCTACCACCCTCATGCTGCTCAGTATGAGTAATCAGCAAGAGGATGAGCTGCAGATTTTCTCGTGAACTGTGCTGTGTAGGAGCTTGTTTCAGGCCCAGCTAGAGAGCTTTGCTGGTTTTTATGGGATGGTAGCATGGTCTTTAATGCAGTCTCCAGTGAGTTGGGCAAGGTGGGACTTGATATGAAGTCTTTGCCACCATGCAGCCGTTAGAGTGCAGTAGCTGAGCAGAGTAACTTACTGTTTCACGAGACCATATTTTCTCTGTGCCAAAGGTGTTTTCAATTGATCCAACTGTAGAGAGGTAGTTAGTCCTCTGGGGCTTGTGAATCAAAGGCTCCAGGAGATCTCTCCCTTGTGCACTGCTGATAAACTAGTCTGTCTTCACCACCTTAGCCCAAGGCTCAGAAAGGTGTTTTGGAGATACTCTGCTTGCAAACTCTCATTTCATGAGCAGCCAAGCTCTGTGGAGCATATTTAGTGAACGCACAACTAAATGAGACATGAACAACCTGATCATGGCAGAGTAAAACACACAGATTCATTCCTCAGGTGAGAAGGAAGTGTGGCAGAGCCTGAAAGAACAACCATGAGGGTGTCTAATCCGTAGTGTGAAACCAATGCTCTCAATAACGGGCTGATGGAAACCAGATCTGTTCTGTGTATGCTTCCCATTTCTATTCCAAAGCAAGAAACTTGTTTGCAGTGAAACGCTCATACATGGCCATGTTTTGGCCTCTGTTCCTTCCCCCAAGGCATGTGCTGGTCCTTCTGAGACCTTTTAAAGAGGCTCTGGGCGTGACCTGGGAAAGGAATGTGCAGATCTTGTGAAAGATTTCCTATTGTCCACTACATGTGAGGGTAGGCCAGAATCATTCATTTTATAATAGAAATTATCTTTCTCACTTGTTCCTCCCTGCCCCACTTTTACAAAAGAAAAATGTTGGGAGCCAAACTAACTTGTCTGAGGGCAGAAGATGGCTGTAAAAATAACTACTGCTGATATCAACATCCAGGGCTCCACTATTAATATTTGATATTTTGGTCTCTTCAAGCTGCCAGTCAAGTAAAATAGAGAAGACAGGAATTGCCATATATAAATGTCCTCAGTGCTAAATCCTACTGTGAGCCATCAGAGTAAATAAGTTTGTTTCTCTCTTACCTTGTATTCATGTAAATCACCATGACCAGTGGAATTAAGCTTGTATAACGCCAGCATGAGCGGGAAGCAGTGGTACTGCTGGCTTTGGGAGCGTAAGGAGAGCTGAACTTTGGCTACCAGTTTTCAGGGAGTTAGAGAAAGAAGCATATTCCCCAAGGCAAACAGCAGAGACCCATTTGGAATAAATCTGCTTGCTGGCTGCACTCCTCATTCTGGCAGTCAACTCATTTACAATTCAGGCCAAGTTTTGCACTATGGTCAGCTTTAACTAATAAAGATCTAGCGTGGTACCTTGCTAATCTCTTTAGATGGAGAGGTATGTTTTGGTAGCAGTTTCTGGGGGAGGACAAAGAGAGAAATATGTTTAGCAATTCCAGCTCAAGCCATTTCTGTCAGATTTTTAAAAAGTATATATATATGTAGACATAGCATACATATATATATATATGTACATTTCCTCTAACTGCTTCTACTTAAATCTCCCACCAAAAATAGTGGTACCAGAGGCCCCAATTACCAGTCCCCAGGAATAACTGCATTCCAGGCTTATAGGGACTTAGAAACTCCAGTAATGTCATTGCTTATGGCTGGGTACTAATCCACAGAGGTCTTGGGGTCCTTCTTGTGCCTTGCTTGGAGTTAGACACACTGAACCCCCACCATCATCAAGTCCAGGAGAAGCTGTGATGTTAAAGCCTGCTGATTTCAATGCCTTGCCCAGTGCCTCATTGTCAGGTTTCTTTTCAGTGACGCCAATGGATATTTTCCCCCCTTCTGAACTAGGCTTTAAAAATACCAGGATTTGGGCCAGTATTAATAAATGGCAGTTCTCTCACTTGGAGTACGAGGCATTGCCCCACCCTGCTGAGCCAGGCTCCTCGCAGAAGGGGAGAAATGGGAAAACCTGGTTCTCTCTCCTTTTCTTTTCTGTTCCCACTGTGGCTTTGTGCTGGTTTGTGTTAGCTTTGAAGTGCTGTATGGATCGACTGGCTTTTGACACTGCTCCTTGGGACGTATCGGCAGGCTTTGCCCTACCCTCTTTCTGATGGTAGTATTTGTCAGGGGAGCCTCAGCCGCGGGTTCAAAACGGGTCCTGAACTGAACACGTCATTGCTGTCCTCCACATTTAGGTGCTGTAACTAATGCAAAGAGGGAAACATATTGATGTCGTGGGATACGCTTGATTAATCAATTGGTCAAGGTGGTAGCGCGGAGGCTTTGTTGCCCCTTATAAGGTTGTTCCTTCCCCTTCCTTGTGTCACAACAAGGACGTTGTTGTGTTTTGCTGAATTCTTCCTTGCTTGGGGCCAGTCATTTATCAAAAGAGATTTCCATCTTGGACTAATAATTCATCTCTTATTGCAGCCCTCACTGCTCCGAGGGCCCATTTGTTTCCTCTTATCACAGTCTAATTATTTGGTGAAGGAAAATTTCTGACTATCTTGGGGCTAGTGGCCGAGAGTTCAGGAGAACCTGGCTCCCAGGTAGGGACGTGCTTGTGAGTGTGGGAGAGGGGTTTCCAGGGGGTCAGACCCCATCCATGGGACTGTTCCTGCAGAAGGGAGGATGGTGTGGGCGTCTGGGGGGCGTTGACGTGAAACGCAAAGTCTCTTTCTTTGGCTTAACTTTCCCTTTGTGCATTTTTCACAAACGAATGCTCTCACGTGCGTCACACCCACTCATCTCCCACCACCCACTCGCTCACTTTCTCACACACAGACACACTCACATGTACTAATAAGAAATCCTGTCAATTAAGGCTTTTGGTCTTTTTTTTTTTTTCCCCTTCCCCTGGAAAACTGGGAACAAAAAGAGAGTAAGAATTTGTATTCATACATACTTGGCCAGTGCTGGGATTATAGAAGGGAGGATGGGTGGATGGATGAATAGATAGTAATCAGAGCAGCATAATTAATAATAATGACAGAAAGGCATCCTGCTCCTATTAATAGTGCATGCACAGCTTTAATCAGCTCTATCCACCATCCGATGGGAGTCTAACTAAATCAATTGCTAGTTTCTGTCAGAAAGGTTGTTCTGACCAGATTGACAGAGGGATCCCCTTGGATCTTTATTTCAAAAAAGGAGAAATTATTTATTTATTATTAATTTCTGCATCTTTATCTGACGCAGGATAATTTATTTGTTTTTTTCAATGACCCCAGTGCAGCTCTGAGGCCATGGAGGATGTGTCAGGGACTTTCCCAGTTCTCTCTCCCCTGGCTGAGCATCCTCTGCTTCTCGATCCACTGCCTCCTGAGCTCAGGGCAAAGCTCTGAGATGGCCCTGGACAGCTAAGCCAGGGAGAGCACTATTAAGCAGCAGGGCTGTCTGCTGTTGCTGTGCCACTGCTATCTCTTTGCTTTATAAAGCATTTTGGAACCACCTGGAGCATGAGAGGTGCTCTATAAAATCAAACTCTATCTCAGTCTGTCTTGCAGCCATTCCCCTACTCTGAAAGCAGCAATAAATTCAGCTGGGATAGTAACGGCCAGTTGTACCACTTCAGAAATTTTCTTTAAAGAGAAGTTCTAAAATGTCACTGGTTTATTAAGCATATCATATGTATGAATTGTCAGTTGATGTATTGCATGCAAAAGATACAGTGACTATAATAATAACCTTTCCCAACATTTCATTTTGAAGCCCCGTTTACCTGTACCGAGCTGCTTCCAATAAATATTTTACATGTTTCTCCTCCACAAGTGCGCTTACAACTTATGAAGCAAACACAAATGTTTTAATTCTGACAAAATGAGCATCTTTCATGCACCAGCCTCTATTCAGCGCATAGTTTTGTTGCTAAATGGCTTTCTGATTATCATGTCCCAGGATATTACTTCAACTGAAGTGATATGAAATGTCATTAAAAAGTAATGTTCCTCTGCTTTGACAATCATATTAGTAAACACTGGAGGCTCTGCAGGTTATATGTCAGGCGGGCCGACACTAATGGGTTTATTAACATATACAGTAGCACTTTGTCAAACCTCCTTGTTAATCTAAATTTGCAGGTGACAAAAAGAAAGGGAGGGGGGAGCAAGGAGGTGATATTTAAATACTGTTTAGGTTGGACCACAAGTTAAACAAGCCAGGAAACTCCAAGCAAGGTCAGCTACTCCCCAGGCTGCTTCCCTGGGCTCACCCAGCCCTCACTCCCAGGTGGAGGTCTTCTCTGAGCTGATGGGGAAAAAAAAGACACCCATCCTGGGGAAGAATGAGTGCAATGCACAGGAAAGGGCACGAGTAGATTTGGTTCAGGGTCGGGGTGAATAGGTGCATCCCCATCTGAGTCAGTGGGTTTATGGTACAGGAGCAGCCAGGGCTGGGGTCTCTGGGGCACTGTGGGAAAAGTCAGGACATCTGAGTAGCAAATAGGAGAGGGCAAATGGAGTCAGAGGGACAAACAGGTTATCACAGGGACATCAGGGTCCCAGGGACATCTACTATGAAGTGCATAAAGATATTTGTGCCACCTATAAACTAATCCTTGGGGAGGATCCAGGCAACATTGCTGTGTAGCCTGGGCATGGCACTGAGTAACGGGGCTGTGTGGCTTTTTAGAGGTGATGGAGGGCTGAGACGAGATTTCCACCAGAATTCAGGCAGAGGAAGGATGTACGTCTGAAGCTGAGGAGGAGATGTGCTCTCATGATGTCCCCAAACGATGGGACAGGAATAGGGGGGAACTTCAGTTGCTGCTGCTGGGTTAGCCAGTGCTGAGCCCAGCCCAGCTGGTACCTGGGCAGCAGCCCTGGCTGGCCTGCCAGGGGCAGAGGGGGCCACAAGCTACCAGGGAGGCTCTGGGTACCTCTGCAGAAGCCTTGTGGTGGTGGTGATGCCAGCTGTTGGGTTTGGCTCCCAGGTGAGCGGCAGTGAGGCACAGGCTGTGCTCTCGCTGCTCCCTGCAGCAGCGATGGAAAGTTGAATTTGGCCCGCGGAGGGTTATTTACCCAACAGCTCCGAATGCTTCCCCTTGGGATGCTAGCTAAATACCTATTTCCAGTTTTGTTCAAATGGTACTATCTGCTCGTTAGGCCAGAAGCTCTTCCAGCATGTACCAGAGATGGCTGGAGGCACAGAGCAAGCAAACCGGGACTGTGGGGAGCTGCCCTGAGGGGATCTTCAGGGAAAGCCTGTTTCCACGTGGGAAATGAATTGCATCCCCGCTGCTGCTGCCTCCTCCTCCTGGCTGGCAAGACTTTGGAAGGGGTAAGTAACAGCAGCGAAACTTTGTGTAGTGAAGCAGATTTCAGGGCTGCACAGATGTCTGGTTTGCTCTGGTGGTGGGGAGGTGGCACCACACCATGTCCCAGGCCCTGGTGGGGTGCTCGAGGTGGTCCAGGCTTCCTGTGCGTGTAGGGAATAGCACTGTGTCCTTGGGCAACCCTACAATAACAAAGTGGTGCGTGCAGGGCTGGCTGCATCGCGCAGCCCTGCCCAGCCATTGAAGTGAAGTGGGAGCTGAACGGACCCTACCAGGTTTGGCAAACAAGAGGCATCTGATGTTTCAAGTTGTAGAAGACAAACCCACCTCTCTCTCCTCAAATATCCTGGCGTAGAGAACCACAAGCTGTTTAAAATCATCTCTTGAGCTAGTTGAGAAGAAGGGAAGTTGGATGCTGAAATCTGGGCGCATGGCCAGACTTCAGTCCCCGGGGACATGTAGAGCCTGGAGGGACCTGCTGGCACCTCTGGGAGCCCCAACACACCCTTGAGTCTTGGCCATTGGGATCCGTCATGTATTTTTGCTCCACAGAGTGGGATGACCAGGTCTACGTGTGGCAGAGTTGTCAAGCATGTTTGTAAGGATGCTCTGAAGCAGCGATTCCCCTTCCGCCTCTGAAAAGTAACCGGACTTGATAAGGCTGCTCAAGGGCACCATTGACCGTGAGGTTCCCAGGGCTGTGCTCATCTTTTGGTTCTGCGTTAGGAGGAGGTAACAGCTGACTCGGGTGTTTCCTCGTGCCAGCTCTGTGCTCGCTACGGCGTAACCAAAGTCAATGACTTGCTGTCGTTTTTATTTTGGGAGCTGGGAAGTCTAAGTACAGTGGGACCTATTCTTGTCCGAATGACTAAGCCTCTGCCAGCCCGGAGCTCTTCATCTTGGCAAACAGATGGTGCGTGGAGGAAAAGTGATGCTATTCACTGCGCTGAAAGACCTTTTCTTTCTGGAGCGGCGCCTTAAAGGTACAATGGTTTGGTTTCTCAGGCTGAGCAGTACTGGGCATTCAGGCGCCTTTTGGGGAATGACACAAAATAGGGCAGAATTGCAACTGCAGCCTCGGACGGGTCCTGCCTGGAAGGGCCGGGAGGAGCCTGTCCTCCACTGGTGTAAGTTGGCCTCACGTGGATGCAGAGATCTCGGTGGTGGGGCAGAGCAGCGGGGCTTGGGGAAACTTTGGGGCACGCTAAGGAGCATCGTTTCGTAGTCCAAGAGGGAGCCTCCATTCCTGGAGCCATTTGAAGCCCCGTACGCCCTGGAGCTTGGCAAGATGCGCATTCCCGTGTGCAGATGTGCCGGCTGCAGTTGCTGTCTCTCACCAGTTCTCATCGTTTTGGGAAGCCTGAGGTTAAATGGCCAAGCTGAGACCACAGCTGGGCCCGTGGCACGAGTGCCCTTTGCAGACAGGCACAGGACTGCTAAAGCCCTCACAACCACACACGGCAGTTGCCACCCAGGCTGGCAAACCCACCTATTCCTTTCCCTGCCTGGCAGCAGCACTTCTGGATCTGCAATCACTGTCTTCACCCTTTGAGCCACTTGAGCAGCAGGCGAAGCAGAGGCTCTGGGTAAGCCGGTGCCTCTGCTGCTGGGAGTAGTGCAGAAGAAATTCAGGAGTGGAGTGGGAAATGTCACCCCGGAGAGCATCTCCTCCCCTGCTCCTTTCCCTCCAGCCCGCAACCTCCCCCTGCATTCCACTTTCCTCTGCACCCCCTCTTATGACTTCAGAAATAGACTGGTTGTGCTGCCACATGTACCTGCGACAGAGGAACGGGCGTTATAAGCCCTGGGAGTGGATCCTGCCAATCTGGTGGTTTCTGCTTCGTTGGCAGATAATTACAGCACTGCAAGAAAAAGTATTTGCTAAAAGCAGGAACTTAATGGAGTTTATAAAGGATGCTTTGTCCAGGCAGCGACCAGAGTTAATAAAACTCAGCTTGGGCTCTGTAAAGGTCTGTAGCGCTTAAAGTCTGAAGTTTTGCTGAGTGTTGCCAGGCTGGGAATTTGGGGCTGGCATTCATCATTATTGTCCAGTACTCCATGGAGAACTGTGGGGGGTGCAAAGGGTAATGAGGACTCGGGGTTGTGCAGGAACAGCTCCTGAGCATCCTGGTTCATGTGAAAGTTGGAGCCAAACAGGCACAACCATTCTTTATGTGCCAGCCGAGGAGTTTGGTTGCTGGCAAGCAGCAGGATTTCACAACGATCGGATCTGTGTTTGCGACAGCTCTGCAAACTCCCAGAGGTTTTCTGTTTTGGGGGCTTATTATTATTAAACACTTGCTGCACTTGTCTTCATTTGATCTCTTCTAGCTTAAAAGGTCAGCAAGACTCAATAACAAAGTGCTGCAGAGATGAAGAAGGGGTATGGATTTTTAATGCTGCGCTGTCATCCCTGCTGGTTGTGAGCCTATTTGTGGTGCCCAGCCAGGACATGAGCACCGGGTGCGGGTGCCGACCTGCACCCACCCAGCCCAAAATAGCCCAAAATAGCTGTGTGGCCCCAAAGGTGCTCACTTCGTGCACTGGGAACTGCTGCGTGCGCTCGCAGCTGACAGTCGTATCTGACGCTTGTGAGCTTTGAATTTCTCAATGTAACGTAAAGGCAGTGGGAACTGAAGAGCTGCTGAATTGGTGGTTTATTTGATGGAGGGAGTTCCTCTTTCCTTGTCTTTTCCTTCTTTCCTCTAGTAGCTGCAGCACAAAAAAAAAAAGAGTTTAAGGAAAGGGAGGAAGGGCCTGGAGGCAACAGGTTAGAAAACAAATACCGGAAGAATGAGAAATGGAGTTGTTTGGAGAACAGAGTTATTTGCTTTGAGATCCAACTTCTTTTTTTCTCTGATTTTTTTCTTAAGAAAATGGAAAAAAAATAATTTTCTCAAAATATCCCCTTTTTTGTTTAAAAACTTTAGCTAAACTTCTGCTGTTGCCTCTGCTCAGGATAGAGTTTGCAATTTAATAACCTTGTTATGTCACAAATCCTGAGACTTTGTGACTCCTGCACTAGTCCATCTGCCAAGCAGAGAGCATTTCTTGACCTTTTAAAGAAAGCCAGAGATAATGAACCATTTGGACTGTAGGATGCCCTAGCTGCTTGGAATAAAATCAGCGTGGCTGTGAATTTTGGAGAGGAACAAACGTGCAGCTCTGAGCCAGCAGTGCGGGCTGAGAGTTCGCAGTGATCGCCGGCTGCAGTAACAGCCATAAACTCCTTTAAAACAGTTAATAAATCAGAGGACACGGGCAGAGTGAGATCTAGGCTTCACAGGGGCTTTAGAAAGTGTCTTGAAAGGTCCAGAGGGGGAGGATTCGACTGGCTGCCATTGAGTTTGAGCTTGTAACTAGCTATTTTTTCTCCTTCAAAAATCTTGTCAGCTCTTGAGAAATGCAAATGTTGAAGAGGCTGATGCTTGTTTGGGGGGGGGCTGGATGTCAGAAGCTGCTTTCCCCGTTATTGACGGCGTTGGAATTGTGCAGTGTGTGCCACACTGCCGATGTTGGAGGTGCCATGGCAAAAGATGTTGCTTTCATAAGTATTTTCTGTGGCGAGTTTTAGTTCTCTGGAAATGGAAACCCGCAACATTGCAGCTTCACGGGTGTTGTCCCAGGTTAGGTGTCCTGTCTTAGGTCAGAAACGTTCCCAGGTGAGCACCTCTGACCCCTGTTAGTGAAAGGGCCGTTGTGCATCCCAGATGATGTGGCAGGGAGTGGAGACTGAGTACCCAAACCCTCCTTCCCAGGTGGGCATCTCCTGACCTAACCCTGCCACCCCTGGGTCCAGCTCCCACGGGCTCAGTGCCGAGCAGCAGCTGGGGCTCTGCCGGTGTCTGAGGGCTCCCACAGAGAATGAGAGGACTGTGGTTCTCTGGTCCTTTCTGGAGACCAGCAGATGTTTATGGGTGATCATTTCTACGTTTGTTCATGGGTGATCCTTTCTCATGGACCATCAGGTCTCTCCCACTGCCTGAGGGATTGCACCAGGGCTGTGAATTTCTTGCATCCTGCATGTGGTCACTCCTGCCCGTGCTTGCTGCTTAGCCCAAGTGGTTGTGCTCTTTTCAGCAGCTGGCTGAAAAAAGGGATAGTTACTCTGTCCCTTTTCCCTGCATTTTCCACGGTCTTCCCACCTTTGCAGCAAGCCCAGCACAGGAGCACCAAGCTCCTGCCTGGCTCTTCTCTTACTCTGCCTGCTGCAGCTGGGTGATATTCCCAGGTCCAAGGTGAGGATTTAGCACACATGTACATGAACAGGGACACACGGACACGCACACACGTGCAAATCTGGCGCAGGACAGGGCTGGCAGGCTGGCATGGACTTTGCTTCCACAACCTCCTTTCCATCGCATCCAACTCGCTCTGTTGTTCCAGCAGAAACCAAGTTGGGTGGAGCAGGAGAAGGGATGACCATCGTGGTCCAGCCCTTGCCTTGCTGGTGCCATGATTAATTTGTTTAAAATGTCACTGAGGATACATGTGTTCTTCCTATGCTACAAAACCAGAGCCAGAGCCTTGGCCTGTAATTCTTTTAGGGAAAGATGACATAGTTGGTCTTAATTAAACCATTAGTTTAATGTTGATTAAACCATGGTTAAATTATTCATGTGTCTAGCTATTCATACAATACATAAGGAATTTATTGTAATGGGATGGGTTGCCGTGCCCAGTATTAAAAACTTGCTGTTGTGCTCACTAGCAACTAGCTGGCAAAAGTAAACAAATAGGATGGTAGGGGAAGGACTTTCTACATTACCACTGTAGTATAAATGGAGCTGTCGTTTAAACTGAAATAGCATTAGTTTTATGGTGATTTTTAGCCACAGATCTCATGTCATAGCCTGCTTTCCTGCCAAGGAAACATGGGCAGGCTTGCTCTCCTCTAATGGGGGTTTCCAAAGCATTGCACAATGTGGCCACCGCCATGGTGGTGGCAAAGAGCCAGGTAGGACGGTTGCTTAGTGCCGTAATAAGCAATCAATAACTACAGGAAACCTCCAAAGTCAACGCTCATAAGGGAAATTGTGGGACTGTTTTGGTGTCTGGCAGAGCAGATGAAACACCAGGCTGAAGGGGTTTCTCTGAGAAGTCTTCCACTCTCCATACAGCATTTGCTTTTTTCCTTCAAAGCTGGAAAGTTTGGCACATATATAATGCACCCCATGCTACTGGAGGCCTGTTTACACTGGTCGCTGAAGGGTCTTCTTGTTGCTGTCATCTTCAGGAATAAAACATGGACATTAGAAATGGACGTACCTCAGTCCGCCCTGATGGCCAGGCTGGTTTCAGACCCAGGGCCAAGGGTGGTTGGGCCAGAGCAACTTGTGGAGGAGCATGTCAATAGAGTGCTGCCTTTGCATTCACCTGTGACTCCTTCCTTTGCCATGCAAAAGCTGAGGATGGGGAAGGAAGGAAAAAAATATCCCAGCCCTGCCCCGCTCTGTGGCTGCATGCAAAGCTGTTGCGGGGCCGGGGAGGTGGGTGGTGGGGCCCTGCAGAGAGCAGGGAGAAGCTGGCACGGAGGAGGAGCAGGTAGGTGGAGAGAGACCACTTTGAGGTGAAAGCTGGTCACAACTGGAGGGGCCTAGGCACGTTTTAGAGAAAAATAACATGACTTTTTTGCAGTGCGATGAGTTAAGAGAAAAGATGATATGGTGTGTTGGAGGAAACGATGAACCTTGATGGTCCTTCCTGTCTTGCATTGCTCTGGCCTCCAGAGGAAGCTTCAGAATTTTGACAAAGCCCCAGATTTGGAAATTTTTAAATGTTATCACAGCGCCCTGTGCACAACCCTCCTCGCTCAGTTGGGTTCCCACCGCCGTTAGGTTCCTGGGCTGCACTGGGGTGGTGCTGCCAGCGGGGGGTGCAGCAATGAGCCCTGAGGGGTTGGGGCATGTCCGGAGAGTGCCTCACCCCAGCGTGGCTCTGCCTTCATGGCTTCCCGGGGCCCCAGTTTCTGACACTCTAGTTCAGGGCACCGAGGCATGCTGGGCACTGTTATGTTGTCCTTATTATCAGTCTATAGACCGATAGATCCTACTGGCCAGGGGAGGATCAACGTCTTGAGATGTATGTGGGCCATGGCTTGATGTCACCCAGCCTGCCTGGAATCGTTGGGTAGCAGAAGGTGTTTCCTAAAATCTGTGCTACTAAAAGAGTTTGGAGGACATGGTGGGGCCCCAGGGCATGAACATCATCTTCCCATGCCCAGTGCTCACCTGGCGAGCTCAATGTACTCCTCAAGGTCATTTTTTAAGGCCAGCCTTTCCTGGGGGGGCAGAATCAGAACTCAGGTCCATGGCTTGCTCCAGCTGAGGGTCCATACAGCTCCCTTGAGACTCGGGAGAGTCTCATCCCCAGGAGGAGGATTGAACTGTCTGGGGAGCCTGTGCCTCTTACAGCTCCCATCTGCCAGCTCCAAAGCCTCAGGTTAAACCAGACTCCCCCGGGTCTTGCCTTCCCACACCCTGATCCCAGACAAGAGGCTGAACACCAGCTGGGGTCTCTCCCATCACCTTTATTTCAAATACCATTTTTCCCCCTCTGTCAGGGCTGAGTTTTCCTGCTTGCATCCCCCTGGGATACAACTCCTGACCCCAGATCTCATACCCAAGCGCAGACAGCAAGAGCTGTAATCCCCCAGGGCTTATACCAGGGTTTATAAAGCCCCATCTCTTCCTTCGGCCATTGCTGGCAGGTGGGAGGACGTTAACTCAGCTCCCGTGTGGACGCCTGTAATAGGAGCGGTGCCTGGGGAGGCATTTGGTCCTCGTTAGCAGACGCTTGGTAGCTGTTTTGTCATTTTTCTTGTTTGTCATAAAAAATAAATACAGTTTAATAGATGATCTCGCGGAGCAGGTTTTGGCAACAAAATAGACCGTGTCCCATTATAAACTTGATGTGTATAATTTAAAGCAAGATGGAGTATAAAACCATTTCCAGCTCAGATGAGGGAGAAGGAGATACAGATTTAGGTCTTGATTGTGCTGAAATGAAAAACAGCAAATTCTCAGATAGTGTATTAAATCAGGCATTCTGTTTTATGGAGTCCAAACTATAAACAGCCCTTTTCAGAATAATTAATGACATCATTATTTATTTTTTGGTGTGAAAAGTTTGGGGAGGGGATTTCTTTAATTTCTTTGTTTATTTTTAGAGATATCGTATGCAAAAGAGCATCCCTAAACACCATAGAAGATTATTTGGAGACCAGGGAGGACTTTAAGGGGATGTTCCTTTCCAAATCCCATCCATTAGCAGAGATTTAAGGAATGCCCTGAGGAGCCCTCGGGAATGCCATGTCTGATGGGGAAAGCTGAGCTCTGGAGCCAAGGGCAGGGATGCGGAGCAGCGGTGGGAAGGTGAGTGGCAGAGGCAGCTTTCCCAGCATGTGTTACAGGCAGGTTAGCAGGGGCTGGGGGCTCAGTGGGGTGTCTGTTAGCAGAGGATTCTCCTTGTCTGACCCGCTGGCCTGCAGCATGCTCACCTTCCATCCAATGTGGACGAACCTGCCCTTTGCTCTTGCTTAAACTGGGCAGTTAATTCTTACTGGGATTAGAAACAGGTCTCTGTTATCAGCACCGTCTCCATCATCCCGCAGAGCTACGAGCAGAGGACCCAATCCCCCACCGCCAAAAATCAGCACAGCTTTACTGGAGCTGGAAGAGGGATGCGGATTTCTGCCAAGGAAAGAGAGAGATCCAAAGCGCGTTTCCTCCATCCTCCTGTTGCGTAAAGCAACACGGCTCCTCTGCTTTCGGAGCAGCGGGGCTGGCTTGCCTCAGTCTGCTCTGGCTGTTCAATTCTGATTTCAGCAGAGCCAGTGTAAATCCAAAACAGTTCTAGGGAAGTCAGTCAAGTTCCTGGAGACTCAAGGCTAGAGGAGATAGGAAACTATTCACAGCTTGTATGTAGCTGTTGACATTAGATATAAAAATCTGGCTGAATGCAGGAACAATGTGCTATAGGCAGGGTGCTAATCTCTGTTGTTATTAAGTTTCCTGGCATTTCCCATTATCAGAGCTTCTTTACAGTTGTTTATAGGACTGCAAAATTTTAATCTTTTAGGTTGAAATGCATCACCCGTGTGCCATCCATGACAGAGGTAGTGCCACCGGGTGAAATTTTGCTTTTTCTTGATTTTGTTACAATCTAGGAAGCTGCACAAACCCCAGCTGTGTTAAAAATAGCAATCGATAAAGCTGCAAAGTCTTGCACCCTGGAGGAGTTCAGGCCAGCATTCCTCCTGCCTGAGCAACCCTCACTTGCACCATGCTGCCCACGTGAGTGTGAGTTTTAATAAGTGATCTCACGCCGCTTTCCCTGCGGGACCCCACCGTCCCCCTCAGTCTGCAGGAGCTGCGCCGAGGTACGCCGGGGTGAAGGCAGTGGCAGAGGCAGGACCCCATCCCCTAGGCCCAGCAGCATCCAGTCTTAACCATGCTATGTGAAATTATCTACTCACCCCTAGCAATAAATAACACACCAAGTCCTATAGGAAACCTACCCTGCTTCTGTAGCAAGAGGCTATACACTAATGTGCATGTACAAGAAGATAAACCAACCTTTTTTTGAGCTGGAAAGTGGCATGTTTTACTGGAAAACCAAACCAGTTTGCTTTGGCTGTGCTGCCGCCCGTCCTTATGGCAGCTGTACTCCTGCTGCCGTTCCTGGTTGGGATACTTAATGCTGGAGGTGTTGTGGCAATATGTTGGAGCTGAAGCGTGTCGGCTTCAGGCCAAAATAATTCACTTAGGGTTGTTTGGCTTTTTTTTCCGATGAAAAATCAAAATTTCCTCTGCAAGATGAGACATGATTTCAGTGGGGTGGGGGAGGATTGAGTGGTGGTGGTGCGGGAAGAGGAAATAACTTTCTTTAAAAAAAAAAAAAAATCCTAAAAATGTCTTTTCCTTTGCAAAATAAATTTTATGACACATTTTTCTACCAGCTCTAATTTTGAACAGTATTAGCCATTTGGTGCCAGCCTGACGAGTGCTGGAGCAGCTCACGTTCCCTGTAGGAAAGATGTATAAATTCTAGCACCAAATCTGAGGCTGGCAATGGGTCTTTCTCACTGGGAAGCTGTGGACCAAGGTACCCCCTGTGAGGAGGCAGGAGAGAAGACCATCTCAGTGGGATCAGTGCACAAAGCCATGGTCTTCTCACAGGTATATTCAAAATACAAATACTGCAATGAACCATTCAAGCATAGAAATGTATTTTGGCTATCAGATGGCTGATACAATAGTTGTGTGAATAGACAGCTGGGTTAGTGATGGGATGAGATAATCTGATTTGGAGAGAAATTGTTCCTAAAGGGTCTGGTTTGGGCTTCCACATGATGTTGTGTTGCATCTGCTCAAGACTGGCCACCTCCTGTCACCAGAGAGGCACGTGGAGTTGCAGGACAGTGACATATGGGGAAAGGTGACCTTGCATTTCTGATGCAAGGCTTGAATTCAGTTCCTGACTCTACGCTACAGTTTCTCTTGCCCACGTGTTGGCCTCCTTGTGCCACCTGCAAGGCATGGAGCCACCGGGGTGTCCAGGGGTGGGACCTCCTTGGACACGGTTGTGTTTTGTTAATAAGCCAAAAAAGAGCTGCAGGCTCCAGATGCTGTTGCAGCTGACGGATGGGGTGAGGGTGCATGTGCATGCTCTGAGCCTCTGTGAGCTCTGGCTGTTTGTCATCCCCAAACCCAAAGAGGAAAAAACACAATTTTCAGGACATAAAGAGCGGAAAAGATTTCACTGCTTGCTGGTTTGCTTGAAGCAAACGGATCAATAACACTTGATACATAACTAAATAAAACCAAGCCAGACCCCAGCTCGATGGATCTCCAGGGACATATTTTGTGGCTGAAAAGGTGGCTTTTCTCCTTGGAAATGGCACTAACTGTTTTCCTTCTTTTGTGAGTATTAAGGAAAGAAATGGGAACTTTTCTTTTCTGTTCTTCTTTCTGGTTTGATCTGGCCTTTGTTGAATGACACCCTGAATGCTGGTTATCAGCACTTGAACCCCTGCCCATTTGCAAGGCTGGTGCAGTTTTGCCATAGCTGCTTGTCCGTGAGCAGATTTGATCCTGAGGAGTGATGGTGGATAGAGGATATGCCATTTGCTTCAGAGAAGCTGGTGATTCATTGCATTCCCAAGTGAAGTCTGTGGGGAGGAAGGAGGTATTGAGCAGGTGTCTCCTGTAGAAAGCATCTGGTGAAACTGAAATTTTTTGGTAGAGCCTTACTATTTCTTAAAACATTTCATGGAGTTTTGGGCCACTGACTGGCCTTTCTCCACCACTGTGGGACTACTTTTCTTGATCAAAAAAACTAATTTTCATTTGGGCTGCTCCTTCTCAAAGTGCTGCCCAGAGCATGGCTTTCTCCTCCAACTGTGCAATGACTTCCTGATGGAAAATGATGTCCTCCAGCTCTGACAGCAAGAAGGACCTACACATTTCTTGTACAGCTGCTCCCATGGAGCGGTAAGAGGAGGATGGTTTACCACCAGGTGAGATCTCTCTAACATTGACAAACGTGGCTGTCTTTTGGTGGATCTAGAGACCTTCCTGGCCAGTGCTGTGCTAAGAGAGGTCAGCAGGGAACTGAGCACTCCACAGTGATGGAGACCTCGTGTTTGTTTTCCCTCTCGCTGGCGAGCTGTGTGTCTCCTGAGGAGCAGCACAGGAGCAAACACCTGGTGGGTACTGAATGGTTTTGCTGAAGTAATAACAGTCTTTGGCGTAGGAGCTCTGAGGAGCTCCTCTGTTATGTGCTTTGCCCCCAGAATGAGTAAATAAAAGCCTCCTCATTTATTTATGATGCAAATAGCAAATGTGCATTCAGCTCTAGGATTTGTTGATTATTTATTTAGTCTCTTGTCTCAGAGGCACTGGCTGTTTGCGTGTGGGAGGCATCTGTCTGGGTTTATTATCTACAGATAGACATTTTGCTTCTTAGGCTGTGGCTGCTAATGTTTTTGAAAGCCTGCTGTGGAAACGGAAATCCTTCCAAGGAGACACAGATCCCCTGGTCCTTCCTCTTCAGAGTCAGTAGCAGCAGCTCACGGTCCCACCAGTCCCTCTAAAAATCCCAGCTGCACCGTATCGTGCTCCTATGGGACAGTTGAACACTCTGCTCCTCTGGGCATGAAGGTTTCTCCTGTGATAGCACCAAAGAGTGATGGCTAAAATCCAGTTGCTGTAGATCCTTAGCCTCAAAAAGCTAAAGGGAAGATGGGTAGGAGATGGATACAGGCAGGCATGAAAACAGTGAGACAGTATTTGGCCCAATATACTGGTGATGGTTGCTTGGGACCCCCTTCCTCTCCCCCCATGATGGGAGACAGAATGTTACTGTGTGCCAGAAGTGTTGGCTTTGTCTTGTTCCACGACCAGACACAAAAAGAAGCTTCGCTGGGTTCCCAGAGACCTGGGGAGTGAATCGGTGCTGCCTTGTGACTGTTATCCCAAGGTGCCTTTAAATACTCCTGGTTCTTCTCAGGTTGGTGGCTGATAAAGTTTTGGCACTTGGCTTTAGGAAGCTGACGACACTCATTTGGTCCATCCTTCTCAGGTCACCCCCTTGGCTTTTACAGTTGATGGAGCACAAGCGTTCCTGCAGAGACCATCCCGAGAGTGACCCGTGGCATGGACCAGACCTCAACTCCAAAGCTTTGGTGAGTACAATCCCGGACAGCATTTTCAGTGAGTGTGAAGTCAAGGAGGGAAGGGCTTGTCCCAGCAGATGGCTGAGGCCAGAAGGGTTAGATTATGATGAAGGAATTCTGTCCATCCCCGCTGGTCACAGCTGTGGCACCATCACAAGGAGGAAAGGCACCGGTGGCTGGCCCTGGCCTGCTGCCACTCTCTCATTATCCACAGAGTTATCCTTGCTGAAATGTCTGTCTTTAAGTGTCCTGTGCAGGAATGCCTTCTTTGTAAAATGATGCCACAGTCGGAGTTTTAGAGGCGGGAGTTGATTTTTTGAGATTTCTTTTCAAAAAGCTGTATTTACCCTTTTATTTGACTACCTGTCTTGCAGTCTTAGGGCCTGTGGGTAGGAATTATTTTCCTGGTACCCCCATGGTGTGTTTTTTCAGGGTAAAATCATTTACATCCATTAAGTCTCAGAACTGTGAGGTAGAAGTAGAAGAATTAATTCATACTCCATAGCACAGCTGGCCAACCTGAAACAGAGGATGATTAAATCCAGACTTGAATGATTAAACTTGGGCACCTAAATGAGTGACCAAAGGCTCTGGTCCAAGCTCAAATCATTGTAGGTCTTGGATCTCTTCTCTCACAGACGGAGAAAACGTTGCTGTTAAGCCAGATGGATTTTTCTTGGCCCCTTCGCTCATGGCGGGATTTCCAGGGCTTGCCAGGACTTCAGCCATTCTCATGGGTCTTCTCTGAATCCTCCTCCAGCTTTTCAGCCTACATCTCAAGGTGTGGAGCTGCCTAGAACCTTACAGACAGGATCCAACCTAAATTCTGGATACCTAGTGCAGGAAGACACCCCAGTGTTTAGTGGTGAAAACCACTGCTAGCTAGTGATGCTAAGTCTTTTAGAGCTTGTAAAGTTGAGAAAAGGGGTGATGTGTAGGAGCCCTTGGGCTTGGAGAACGCATCTAGGGTTTGAAGTGTTATGGCACTCCTGGAAGGACAAAAGGGGCTAGATGCAGATAAACATCAGAGTGGTAAATGTGCCTGCTCTGTGTGTGGCCCCCAGATGTGTACACATCTGGAGTGATTCTGGGAGGTACTCAAATACCAAAGAAACCTACAGAGATGCACCAGTAGGGCCTTGGTGACTGTTAGTGTCTCACGTGAAACACAATATCAGCTGAACGAGAGGAGAGGCTGGGGATGGCCTGGGCTCTGCAGTGGGGTGGGATGCAGCCTGCGGCTGTTTTCCACAGGCGGCTGTGATGCACAGCCAGAAAACCCCCACCCTGGTACAGCACTGGCCACTGTGCCTGCTGGGGGTTCTCCAGCTGCTTTGGTCTCTGGGCTTGGACCCAAGTCAAGAGTGAATCTCATGGAGGGGCTGGGATGAGGAGGGGGTGACAAACTGTTTAGAGGGCCGTGAATAGCAGCTTTCATCAGCTGTCATTTCCCATTGCAACGGACTCAACATGGAAGTGCAGCGTAGGGCCCTGGCAGGAGAGGTTTCCCTGCCTTCCGAGTCCCAGCCAGCTCCATCCACAGCCTCCTCTGGCTCTTTGGAGACTGAACCTTTCAGCTTGAACCTGCTACAGTGACTGCTAAAGGGCTGCCTGGACCCAGCAGCTGCATGGCACTAGCTCAGCTCTCTCTTGATGGCATGGAGAGGGAGTCAGAAGTGACCAGGACCTTGCTGTGCTTGATGGGAGTTGATGTGGATGATGCACAAATACAAAGCCTTGCAGACTTGAAGGAGTTCTGCGGCACTTAACCTGAGGGCAGGGATGCCAAGGGCATGAATCTTCAAACAAGACCTTATGTATAGAGAGCCTTCTGCCAAAAGGTAGCAGAGAATTTGATGTAAAAACAGAAATATGCTTCAGTTGCCTTGGAATACAATATCCTCCTGAGCTGGCTTGCATATCACTTCACAGAGATCTGCTGTCCACCAAACTACCAATACCTCCCAAACTTGGCTGCATTTCAGTGCTTGTGGGATGTAGTATAAAAGGAAAGGAGGATGATTGAGTGTCTCTGTTTCCAATTGACCATGGTGCACAGTGCCTAAATCTAAGTCTGAGGATGGAGTTACACCCTGTGTGTACAGATGGCTGCAGGAGTTCTTGGTGTCATTTCTGGTTGGAGATGGGTGTGGTGGTGCTGGAGAGGAAAGAGAGCTTGGAAAAGGAGTTTCCAACAGGAAGTAGCCAAAGGAAACTGATATTTTTAATGCTGATAAATTGGAACTGGGATTACAGAGGCAGAGAGTAATTCTTATGTTCTGAAGCTCATTCATTTGCTTAATTCTGGGTTCGGGTGGTTGGTATGGGAAAGGATGGTGGCCAAGGGTTGAGCACGGAAATCCCCAAAACCCAGATCTGACAAGTACTCACTTCTCCTTACTGAGCAGTGTGTGCAGGCAGCTCTGAGCAAGCAATGCACTGAGCGTCATGGCTGGTGCTTGCCAGTGCCCAGAGACGCTGTGGGTGTGCGTGGGGGCAGAGGGAGGGAGGAAGGAGGCAGTGGAAAAGCCACATTGCTCCAAGGCCGAGCTGGGGCTGGAGCAGAGAAGGGATGTGAAGGACAAATAACACTTCTGCAAGAGTGAGCCTTATAGGAACAGCTGCTGCACTCCAGTGACTTGGTGTCTCCCCACCTGCAGCTCCCTTGAACCTTCCCTTTCATCCCTTCAATCTTTATTTCATTTGATTAATAAAAACCTTCTTTCCTTCTCTCAGCAGAGATACTGGAGCTCAGCCCACGGGTTGGAAGCGGAGGGAGGGAATAGCTGCAGCTTGGCTTCTCCTCTCCGACCACCAGCCAGCTCCCTATCTCGGGATGGATCCAGCAGGAGCACGGGAGCTCACATCCAAGAATCCCCGGTGCTCTGCCAGGGCCACACAGGTAGCAAAGAGCCTGATAGAAAGTTGAGTGCAACATCTGGGAGTCCTTTTTTTCTGTTGCTTCCTCTGTATTTCAGAGCAGTAACTCTGATGTGCACGGAGGGCTTGCCAAAGCTCAAAACGCTTCAGTCTCACACACGAACACCCCTGTGTGTGAACAAACGCACGCCTGTGTCTGTCTAAGAAATCTGGATCAGAGAACAACTACTATATTCTGGAGTAGTATGTTGCCTGTGAGAACCTGAGGTCCTTTGTAGGAGAGCAAGTAGAGTCTGTTCAGCTCTTTGTTCAGCCTTGGTGCTGCTGCCCCAGGGCAGAACGGGCTGGGGATAACTGATTCTTGTCCTTCTCCTGCTTCTGCATCCTCTCCCAAGAGTCTAAAACTGCAGCTGGTAGATAAAGGAAGATGTGCCAACACACTCCTGTGAGAATGGGATGGATCCAGGCAAGGGGGAATTGGCCTCCCTTGCTGTTCATCAGTGGTGCCCCACAGACTGCCAATTAATTTGCTTTACCATCTGCATCCCGGATGGCCTCGGCAGCAGACAGCTTTGCAAGGGGTGGGAATATGCAGTCCTGCTCTTCATGAGCAGCACAGCTCTGGTCTGGAAACAGGCAGCATCGGCAAAGGGCTGCACAGTCTAACAGCTTGCTTGTGGTTTTTCCTGGTGTGAGTACAAGCTAGCGAGGGCCTTGTAGAGATGGAGACAAGCAGAAACCTTCCTGATAGCCAGTGCTCAGGCAGGGAAGCAGGATGCTGCTGGGAAGCAAATGGGAAAACAGAGCCCCTGGGAGAGGAAGGAAAAGGCCAAGGCAGGCTCCAGATCCAGAGCACATTTAGGGCAACAGAGTTGGGCATCATGGTCAAGGATAGACAGGTTGGCTTCCTGAGCCCATAGAGCCCATCCCCATAACTGGGCATTTTGGGCCATATTTACTTACGCCCTACATAGCAGCAAAAAATTATTTAGTTCCCACTTGTTCTGTGTTGAAAATCAAATACCTTCCTAGGAGCCACAAGCTTGGAGAAGGGGTTTAACTCTTATTTTCTTGTCCAAAGTCTGGTCTGGTCATAAAAGTGTTTATTGAAGCTTCATTAGTCTGGCAGGGATGAGGCTGCCTGGCACAGGGCTCCCTTGCTGCCTGCTGGGCAGTTTGCAGGACTGCAAGTACCCAATTTTGTTGTCTTTCGGGACATTCAGGAAGAAAAATGCAGAATCCCTTCTTTGTGCATTCAGAGGGCAAGGACTTGATGCCAAGGACAGACTCATACAAAACTTGGCTTCAATTTTGGTCACGGTCTATGAATTCTGCTCTCATGAAACCATCGGTACTAGTGAGCCTCTGCCACCAGGCAAACACAGCCGTGGATTTCACGAGTGGATTTGGGGCTAACAGTTGCAAACCTCTATCCAGATGCTGCATGGTTTGGTGTTTGCATTTCTTACTGGTGCTCTTCCTCTTCTTGGTCTTACTTTGCATTATTTATCCCAGTCTTTGGTGGCTGTACTTAGGAATGGTTACAGAGGTGACTTCCACATTTTTAAAAGTCCAGATCTGCAAATATTTTCATGAATGCAATCACAAAGTAGAGTTTGGTGGTTGCAAAGTGTTAACAATAAACACTGGTTCAAGAAACCATCAGATCTGATGCGTTTTAGGAGGGGCAGTGAAGCATCCAAAATGCATCCAGTAAAGTTTGTTAGTAACTATTTTCTCATTCTTTCTTCCTGAGAGAGGTCTTATCCAGCCTGGGAATGGGAGTACTGCCATGTAACTTGATTGAGTAATCACTAATACCAACAAATGGCTTAAATAGATAATTTCCTAACAAAAGAAATACTAAATAATGTTCCTGTGAGCCATACGGCTCAGACAGTGACAGAAGTGAAAAAAATTATTTCGGGAATTAACTGTGAGCAGAGAAGGAGTCCAGTGTCAGTGGTGCAGGAAAGGCACAGGAAAAACAAAAAACCCTACAGGAAAATATAATTTAAACATCCACAGAAGACATGCAAATGCAACCGTTTGCTCAGTGAGGGGCCTCTGGATTTTTCCTAATGAACTCTAATGCAAAGAGGAAATTAAAGAACTCTGTTTTCCACTCTGCCCAGTTGCAAAGCGTCTGCGCAGGGAGCAGGGGCCGGTGCCAGGGAGGGATGCTGTAGTGCCTGCTGACAGGGAAGGACTGGGCCAAGGAGGAACGTTTTTGCTGTCAGGCTGACAAAGAGTACTTGTCAGGATTTTTTTTTTTATTTATTTTTTTGGACAGTATTTTTGTTTGTTAAGCAAAGCAAATAAGTAATTCAACAAAACTGAAACTTCAAGCAGGAGAAGATCAGCCTGGAAAAACTTCTTGACTGAGTGTTTTTGGTTTTTCTTGTTCTGACTTGTTCTGAATCTAAGATGGTCCAATATCTGAGCACACTTCTTTTTTGAAATAGAAACATCCGGTTTTCTAGTCCATAATACTTTTAATTTTGAATTGTAAGCAAAGTATGACATGAATGGGGCTTCTTCACTGAACGTTTGGGAGAATTGAAACCAAATGTTTAAAAATTATCTATCCAAACTGCTTGGCTTGACTGAACTCAAACAACTGTTGTTTTTTAAAAGCTATAAACAATATTGAAATTCTGACTGTTTATCCCCGTGTGACTTGAGAATTGTTTACAATTTTTAGACATTTTTCAGGAACTAAAAACCTGTTTCTCATGTATATTTATGCTGACAGCTGCTATATAAAGGACAGCTCAGCTCCTCAAAAAGTAGAAGCATGTGACAATTTTCTCTTTAGTAAAGCTGGTAAAATATGGGGTGTCAAACCAGGATGAATGCCCCTTGGCCGGCCGGGCAGCGGTGGCGTCTGAGCAGGCTTCTCTGCGGCATTTCCCTCCAGAGCGCTGGTGTTGAGGGTCCAACATGCACCACGAACCCCACATTCCCTCCGTGAACTTCCCGGCTCCGGGGCGTGTTGGGTCTGAGAGGGGTTTGGGTGGTTGAAACGTGAGACTCTGACTTTGGACGGACATTCCTGTGCTGCCTGGAAAACAACCCGTGGCTTCTGTCTGACAGAGGCAGGATCCGCGCTGTGGATCTGGCGGCGCAGGGCGCTGCGGCCAGGGCTGCGCTCCGGCTGGAGACCGGTCAACTCTTCCATTAATAAGCTTTTCTGAGGCAGTGAAAACTCAGATACGATCCTGATGGCAGATGTGATGATTTATATGTGCAGTCCATTACTACACCAGCAGCAACTTCCAGACGCCACTTACGTGAGTGTCTACTCCGGGTGACATGGCTTGTGCCAGCCGGGGTAACTGCGGACCGGGGAGAGCTCGTATGGCACCTCTTGCTCACCAAGACATACAGGGGCAATATCCCATTTGTACAGGCAGAGCTGGCCATGTCCTGAGCCCCAGCCCTGCCAGCAGCTCACATGGGTAGACACACAAATAATTTCTTTATTTAACCTTGAATCTTCTCATTGTGGAAAATGGAGGAGTTTGGTCTCAGGCCAATACTGGTTTTGAGTTACAGGGAATCACAGTGAGGTTTTTTTAAAAAATCATAGTGCAGTGATGCCATTGCTTATCTCTTTATAATTCCCATGGCAGGTGGCTAGAGACGTGTCTGTAGAAGTGCCCCTGAATTGGGGTCCTTGGACTGTGGCTTCACTTTGGACAACAGACCCTGTCTGGGCTTAGCAGATGTGCTCTTTTGGTCAGAAGAGCTGATAAAAAAGAACAGTAGGAAATGGCTCCTGGCAATCCAGAAACCCTGTGATGCTCCTGAACTGATAACGTGCTTGGAGGGCCCCGGCTGGATGCTTTCCTCTGCCTCCACCAGCCCTGCCCAGCCCTCCACCTCGCTGGAGCCTGCCCCGATTGCAGGGGGAGCCTGTGCTCACACACAGACCCCTGCCCGCCCTGAGGCTGTGGGTCCCGGGAAGCCGCTGAGGCTGTTTTGCACCGGCAGAGCCCCGGTGAGCTGCAGACGAGGCAGCGTGCAGCTGCAGGCGTGCACAGAGGCAGGTGATGAGATTCGTGACTCTGTTCGCCCTGTCGATATGATGCATTTGGCTCCTTTCCTCTGTGCTCTTAAACTTGTCCTTCTCAGGAGAATTTTTTCACTCCGTTGCCATCTCCCCCAGCCACGGGGGGGTCTCCAGCAGTGAGCACTATAGAAAAATCTATTGATTCTGTTCCATAAGCCCTGTACAAGGGAAGGTAAGTGCTCCCCAGCCAATACCTCTCAGTCATTTCCTTTAGATGTTGCTCACATGCCCTAAATCACAGCTGTTGGTGAAAGAACAAAAGAAATAAGCTGGAGAAACTGTGGCCAAGCAGGTCTAATCCTGTCTACAACATCACCATTGCCCCAGCGCTAATGGAGGAACTCGCAGAGGCCAGATGCTGGTGTGTCTGAGAAGAAGGGCTCTCCATTACCAGGACTGTTCCAAGTTGCAGGAGAGGAAATAGCGAAGAGGTTTGGCAAGGAAGATGTACTTGTGGCTGATAAGCTGCATTTGAAGTTCCTCTGCTGCGCTGAGGACCTCGGGTAACACTCACACAGTGAATTTGGCCTCCAGAAGTTACATAGTTGTCTTAAGAACCATGAGATGATGATTACCATCATTATTCCTACTTAACGATGCTGAGATGCAGGTGCTGAGTCTTTCTTGAAGAGCTCTGCTTGGCTCCCAGCAGCTTTCACCATGAGCTGGGCTGTCCGTAGGACATTTCTTGGTCATCAGATTAGGAAGCTCCCTGGCCAAGCGGTGTGCTCGAGGCTCAGCACAGTGTTGGCCTTCGCCAGCAGCTTCACACCCGGATAGACGATGCATCCAAAGCTGCGTTCACAGAGCACAGTACTGAGCCTGAGGGCAGCGTCAGACCTGGATTAATGAGAGCTTTCCCCACGGAGCAGTGAGCCGCACTGCCTCCGGGATGAAGCGAGCTCGAGCAGCGCGCCAGCCCCCGCGCAGCCGTGTGGACAGGCCTAAGACGAAGGAGGTATAATTTTGTTCAAAAGCCATGGCTGGCCAATGTCTTAGGTAATAAATGCTATGAATTGAGGAATGTGGCCTTGTTATTGCCTGGCGGAGGGGAATTCATTCTGCACACTGGCTTCTCTAGAGTTTTCCGCCCAGGCGTCGTTGACTTCTTACCACCACATAGATATTTCTGTATTTCAGCAAAATTCTCCACTTCTAATCTGGATAGTCCTTGCTGGGTGGAGTGCAAAACCCACATTGTTAACTCCGGATAACAGTAATTAAAAGAAAATAAAATCAAAGGTGCTTAGAAAAGAAATGGAAAATTTTTCTGTGGAAGCCAAAAGATTATATTAAACTTCAGCGGTTTAATAAAATATTATGAAGTTTGGGAGCATATTTTCCCTGGGACTTAATCTGTTTATACATCTAAAAAAGTAAATAGAATATCACTTTACTTGACCACACAGAAAACCTGATATACGGGGGCTGCTCTGCTGTATATATTTCTTGGTGAATTGCTTCCACATCGGGTTTCACGCAATGTACCGTGAGTTGGGTCTGTTCCTCTCCCACCAGGTCGGGGGAAAACCAGGAATTTGTCAAACTCGGTGGTGAAATGCTGTGGACGTGGCATGGCCAGCCACGGCTAAGGGGTCAACGGCGGGGGGAGCCGTGAAGACCTGACTTTTCAAGGTTTTTTGCAATCCAAAGAAAGGAGTATGACATTAAGCTTGCTGGAGAAACATGAAGTGGAAGATAAGAGGTTATGGAAACGATGCCGATGATGTCTCTGGGGAGTTCACAGCAGGCAGAGCCCCCCCAGCCGCTGGGCCGTGCGTTAGGTTTAGGACACTAATATCAGACACAAGTGGGTAATTCTGTTTTCCCCTTTTTTCATAAACCTGCCCACTCTTTCCAGGTTGCTGCCGCCAGCAAAAAGAGAGCACAGCCTCTCAGTACCCGTAAACTTTATTAAATGTGTGCTTTTTCATTCTTAAATTAAATTAAAATTAGTCTGTTTCATACTGAAATAGCACCAAAGGGAGAAGGATGACAGTATCACCAAGCAAAGGGGAGGGAGGAGAGAAAACCCAGAAACTGTTATATACGAACAAGAATTTTTTTAATGGTTAAGAAAATGGGCAATTTTTTGTCTTTTCCTAATCCGGAGACCTAACATTGTGTATGCTAGTGTGTCTGTGGGAGAACCGAGGAGGCCAAGGGTCGGTGTTAGTCAAAATCACTCAATGCAGGGTAGGCACGGCCAAATCATTGCTGGAAATTTAACTTCTTAGTGCTGCACCCCAAAGGCCACCCTGAATACCACATAGAGGAGTCTCATACGCTGATCTTCACGGCATGTTGGTGTTTATATTCCGTTTAACTGTGTAAATTATTGGGTGGCAGCATTTCCTTAGGAGTTGATTAAATTTCCCATGGCACAAAATCAGCGCCAGCTACAACGTGGATGCAGCAGCCCTTGCCCTTCCAGAAATCGCAGCGATGCAAATCACAGCAGCAGAGGGACCAGGTTTTGTCTTGCCAAACTGCACTGGTAAAGAAAAACCCATTTCTCTCAAATTTTCCAGGTGTGGCTGGTTGAAACAGTGCAAAGAGCCTTCCCACAGTTCAGGTTTGGCTGAAAGCTGCTGCTGCAGTGGGCTAAAGGGAGGTCTCAGGTTCAGCTGCCTTTCTGAACTGGACTGTACAAGCCTGTGCCAAAGCATGTCACCATCAGTGGAGAAAACCCGATTTTTGAAGACTTTGGGGGCAATACTTGTGCTCAGCACCCCTGCGCCAGAGCTCCTGGTGGTTTCTGTGCACCAGGGCTGGGTGAGGTGCTGTGCAAACCCCCCGAGATGTGCTGCCTGCCTGCGCATACCTCAGCTGGGGGGTGTAGATGTGTCTGTCTGCTCAAAGATCTTGGAATCAGAGTGGGTTGGGTTGGAAGGGACCTTTAAAGCTCATCCAGTCCAACCCCCTGCCATGAGCAGGGACATCTTCAACTAGATCAGGTTGCTCAGAGCCCCGTCCAACCTGACACTGAACGTTTCCAGAGATGGAGCATCTACCACCTCTCTGGGCAACCTGTGCCAGTGTTTCACCACCCTCATTGTAAACAGCTTCCTCCTTATGATACAGCTGGCACTTGACATTGATAGGATGCTTTATAAAGGTTTTTTTTTTTCCTTTTAAAACAAAAGTTCTAAAATCCAAATGTTGCATGGCATATAAGCCTAAGCTTCATCAGTGCCTAATGGCACATCTGATTATTGAAACCAGAAGAATTTTAATACACCTAATTAGTTTCTCATCGTTAACATAGATTTTTCTGCTTTAAAAAAAAAAAATCAAACTTTATAGGTCACTTTCCTTTTTATTTATAGCTACTTTTACTTTCCCCTCCTAATACACATGCTCGATACTGTAGCCCTAGGAAGGGTGCGGTTTTCAATAGTTTACTTCCAGTTCTTCTTAGGTTAAAATAATCTAAACTTCATGGCCGGATTTTAAAATAAGCCTAAAGAGTTTAGAGGCTTAAATGTTATTAGAGTTCAAAGCAATTTGATTGCATGACCTCTTTTTTAAAGCCATCGTTCATATGTGGAGGGATTTTCAAAAATACTTATGGCCCAGATCAAAAAAATCACTTAACAGTCTCAGATCCCTAAATAGTTTTACTAGGTGTGCAGCAAGGGATTCAAACCCTCAGAAATTAGTGGAAGTAAAACATTGAAGCATTTTTGGGAAAGTATGCCTGTGTAGCTGAGTTCAATGTGCTGGGCAGGGTTTTTTAAAGGCACGTATGATAGTAGGCTTGTGTACACACCGCAGCTCTGCTGATTTAATGACAGTGATTTGGTGGCAGTTGTAGAAACTCATTGGTATGAAGGTGGTTTAGGTGCTGCTATAGCGAGTTCAATATGGGAAGAACAATCTGTAGCGCTATAAAGCTGCTTTATACTAGTCTAAATGTGACCATATGAAAGACAATAGCAATGCAATTATATTGATTTTTTTTAAATCATACTCTTAAGTGATATTTATACTTGTCAAAGGCCTGTACAGATTAGCCCAACCTTAAGTCTTCTTGAAATACCAAAGACACGCTATGCTTAAATCTTCTTTTCAGCTTGGAAAAACCTCAGACTTGGTGCCTGGGTAGTGCTGACTCTGTTCAGTTATGCCCGTGAGTGAGTGATGCCTTGTCCTCGCCGCCAGCTTGGCTTTCACACTTGGATGGAAAAGCACAACGTGGGAGGGATGGTGACCATCTCCCTTTCCTGCCCCAACAAGCCTTGCTGTTAGAAAGGTTTTCCCAGTAATTAACCCCCATCCTTTTGCTGCACCTTAAGCCCATTTTGATCTGGCCGGCATGGGCAGAGAGCAGATTGCTGACACTTTGGGGAGCCCAGTGCTCTTCCAGCTTCTGATTTGGGAGCTTTGAGCTGCAGAGGTGCTGGGAGGGATCACAACCCCATGAAGCCAAAGCTGCTTGACCATCTCTGATTTTCTCATGTCATCTCTTGCATGAACATTGAGGGGCTGGAGGGAAGCAGGTAAGAGGGGGGCTGTTGGGGGTCTGTGTGATCCCTCACCTGCCTTTCTGCTGTAAGGTGTTTGCAGGAGTCCCAGGACTCCACATCCTCGGGAACGGAGGGAGGTGTGTAGGGATGGGTAGGCAGGAGGCGGCTCAGGGCAGCCAGGAGGGGATGTGGCTCCACACCCGCTGTGGAACTTGGTGCCATGAAGCTGAGGAGTCACCAAGCTGTTTTCCTAACCTGTGAAGCAAGACAGCCCAAGGTGGAAATGACTCCCTCTTGGGTTCAGTTGAAATTTCAGATACAATTCTCTTCAGACTCCTTGAAATCTCTGCTCTGCTGTGATTAATTATTAAGAACTTGGCTGGTGTGCAGGCAGCCAGTGAGCTTGGTCCCCAGGCTTTTTCCTAACCGGATTACCAGGTGATCCCCCACTTAGTTTGTTTTACCCCATCAGGGGCTTTTTAGAGTCAGGAGAGGGAGCATCATCATGTGGTGTTTATACAGCACCAAGTGATAATTAGGTGCTTCTATAGTCCAGAAAATGCTGAAGATACAGAGCCAGCAGATAAATGAGCCCATGGTAATACAAGATCCTGCTTCACTAATAGATTTCTGTTGCTGAGGCATTTCTACCATCCAAAAAAGGTGATAAGGATCAAAACAAAGAATTTATAGCTCCTGGTTATTACAAACAGGAGATTCATTTTGCCTGACAATTTTTAAAGCCCTGCACAACCAATGCTCTTTTTCCCGTTTCCCCCTCGGTTCTCCTTTGGTAAAGGACAAGAAAACTTCCATCATCTTCTCCTCATTCTCTCCCCTTTCTGGACGTGATTTTTGTTCATTATTTCCCAAACCACCCTTTCTCCACTGTTTTTTTTTTAAGACTGGCCCAACGTAAAACATTCTCATTATGGCTTAAATAGCATCCGCCAGACACTGTGAACTTGCTTCTTGCATAGAGTGGTGGGATGGTGGGTCTCCCATCACCTTCAAGACAGGTGTACCACAAGCATCATCTCAGTGTGGACCTTCCTTGCCCATCACCCAAATCCCTTCAGATGGGCCCCCCTGGGAAAAGCACTCTGTTGTCAGTGTAGCAAAAGGGGTACACGTTGTTGGCAATGGGGAGCACTGGTTTAGAGCCAACTCCTGTGAATGAGGCCTTTTGACTACCTGGCAATTTTTGTCAGAGAGTCAAAAGAATCATTTGTTTTCTTTCACTTTTGGCTACCAAAATTGTTTTGTCTCAAAACAAAACAAAGGATTATTGGTTTTGGCTTCTGTAAGATGAAAAATAAGTTTGGTTGATGAAAAGAGCTTGATTTAGGAGGGGCAAAAGTCAAATAAAAAATTGGATGAATGAAAAAAATGTCACCAAAGGTTTCATGCAATAAAAAAATCCCCTACGGTAAGGTTTTGAAAGCCAATTAGATACTAAGCCTCCTTTGTTTCATTGTCAAAAGTGATGAGGTCTGGTCTAAAATGGCGTTTGCAAGCCAAAATCTGGCTGACCTTCCAGTGAGGCTTTGAGCTCTTCTGAGCATCCTTGTCATTTCTGAAGGTGGACTTAAGGACATCTAAAAACCTTGCACCTGCATTTTTTTTTTTACAGAGACAGTGCTAAACCCTGGGCCCATCGAAGGAAGCAGCCAAGCGGCAGGTGATGTCAGTAGGACCAGGTTGCTGTTCACAGCCTCCTTTTCTGGACGGACAAATCACCTCATCGCTGAGAGAAGAAAGAAAACAAAGCAATGTCAAAAGAAAAAAATCAGAACAAATCATGTTTCAGCACAACTATTTTTTTTTTCTGCATTTTCCCCCTCTCTACTGATATGTAAAAAAAATATATATTATATTATATTTTCCTTTTCTTAAATTATTTTTTTTCAGCCTCAGTCCCAGCCAAAGTCCTGCCCCGTCATCTGGTAGAACTTCATGTTGAAGGGCCGGTAGAAGTCCCGCAGTCTCTGCACCACCTCCTGGTCTATGTCGGGGTGGGTCCTGCCTTTCGTCTTCCCCAGGCAGTGGGGTTTGCTGCTGCCTTCCGCCTTCTTCAGGCACGGGAACCCCTTGGTTTTGTTGAAGTAGAAGTGTTTGTCGGTGATGATCCTCTTGAGGCCCAGAAAGTCCTGGACCCTGCCCAGCTCCCCCGCGGGGTCGCTGATCAGCCTCTCCCCGCTGACGAAGAGGATCTGCCCGATGGGGAAGTAGAGGAGCCAGTTCTCCAGGTGCTTGGCGTAGATGCCAATCTGGATGGCGCTCCACGAGGTGTCGATCAGGCCCGTAGTCCTGTTTTTGAAGGTCAGGCTCTCAAAGGTGGGGATGTCGGGCTTCTTGGAGAGCGTCTGGGTGTAATCCGAGATGGCTCTGGTCACAGGGTCCCGCACCACCACGATGAGCTTTGTGCCCTTGGACATGGAGGAGATGCGGGCTGGGGCCTCCTTGGTGACAAAGTAGCTGGGGGTCTTCTCCATGGTGATCTGCCCCTCCAGCGTCCTGGGCATGAGGTCCCTGAGAGAGGGGGAGAGAGGGACACGTTAAGTGCCAAATGCCCCTGGGCAGGGTGGGGGGGGCTGAGCGCAGGCACCGCTCTGGGGATGTCCCGGGTACCGAGGGCAGGATGCTCCTGGGCCTCACGCCTCCAGCCCAGGTGCTTTCCTCCTTGCATGGATTGTCAGGAGGCCCATAATGCTCTGATTTAGCAAAGCACCTAAATACACTCCCGATTTCCCACTGCCTTCGGCTGCCTATTTACCTAGAATCAGACCTAAATCCATTTTGCCTATTCAAGGCCTCTAAGGAGCTTCTTGAGGGGGATCCCAGCTTCCTTCTTGCAATGGCACTGTAAGAACAGAGCACATCTCTACAATCCTCATGTCCTATCCCTTTAAATTCCTCTCTGCCCACACTGGGGTTTCCTGCACATTGGCTTAAATTCCCTGGAATAACAGTGAATTTCTAGAGTAACAACACTCCCTTCCTGCAGGACACAAGGGATTTTCAAGGGCCAGGATGTAAGACTCTATCTTCTGGTATTTTCAAGGTGGCAGCAAGCTGATGTCACATAAAAATGTGCAATATCAGCCCCCTGACCTCAGCAATTTCCTTCTTCCACCCAAAGAAATCCTACACGGAGGCTGCTTTGGGAAGCTCTCCCAGCCGGGAGCGGGAAGGGGCTTGGGGCTCAGACCAGGGCCCATCCTGCTCCATGGTCTCCTTGAGAATTCAAAGCCCTTCTGGGCCAGGCACTGGGTGTGATTTGCTAAAGGGCCGCAGGGTAACCCGAGCTCCTGTGTTAAGGCAAGCCAGAAGGGTGTAGGAGCCGTATGAGCGGCCGTTTGTCTGCTCCTCCTGGGTGCTCCCAGCTCCTCTCCTTGCTCCCCGTTTCCTGCCACACCACATCCCATCCCCTCACATTTGCATCACCCCGTGTATCACCCCCGGACAGGAGCCAGCATCTGCAAAAACCCCGCGATTCACACGATCATCGTCTGGTTACACAAACCCATCCCTCCTTCCAGGCTCTCAGCAGTTTTCCTCTGCAGCTTGGTCTCCTTCCAACAGTCCGGTCCTTCCCGGGGGGGAACGGGAGATGGATGGGAGGTGGCTGCAGCGCCGGTGAGGTTCACCGCCGTGCCACCAGCAGTTCTCATGGCAACTGCGGCCCCAGGTCCCGCGGAGCAGGGACCCGCGTCCCCCCCATGCCCTGACCCCTCATCTTTGACCTTGCCGCAGTTGCGACACGCGTGTGCCGTGATGAACGGCTCCCTCCCTGCCTTATTGTTACCGTCTTGCAGCAGCAACATCTGGTTTGCAAACCTGTGCAATATGCCAGCAAAATTAAACTCATCTATCAAAAAAGCAACAATGAAAAGCCAACAACAGCTAAAAACACCAATAACAACCAAACCCCAGGCTGAGTCATTATGTTACAAATGAGGCAGCGAGGACTGACCCTTCCTAAAGCAATTCTATTTGCAACCACATTACAAAGAAGCTGAGTAAAGACATAGTCCTAGAGAAGCCAAATCTTTGCTGGTCTCTGCTGAGGGCTTCTGGTTGGGGGAAACTCCATGAATTTGTGACATTCAGGCTGGAGAAGAAACAAGCCAAGGGGTATGGGAGAGCGCTTGTGCATCCTGAAGGATGTGGAGACGTAAAGGCAATTGCTGCTAAGGATGGAGACGTGTTCAAAACCAGCATGAGTATGGCCTTTGCTGAGCAAACACATAATTTTACGGTGGGATTTGCCATCGTGTGATGCTGCAAAGGCCCAAAGTGTAAATGGTTCAGAAACAGACGGGCCAAATTCATGGTGGATGAAACGAGTTGGTGGTAATGAAAGGTGAGAGTCCCTGAGCCGCTTCAGCCACAGGCAGCTCCCAGCCCTGACTGCCCTCACTGGGAGGAGACAGCAGGAGAAGGAGCCCCACAAACCACCAGCTTTTGTGTGTTCCTCTGTAGATACCTGATACCAGCCACCATCTGGAAGAAGCTCTGGGCTGGACGGCTCTTTGCTCTGCCCCGGTGCAGCGGTTCAGCTGTTATTTTGCTCAGGGCAGTCTCATGAACCACCTTTTTTCCCCCATGTGCACCAAGCCCACATTGCTCAGATGTCGTGTTGTTGCCCTTTGCTTTGGAAACCCTGCGACGACTGAGCCATCTGAAAGCACCTGCACCCCAAAAGGGTGAAGGAACCAGGCTGTACCCCCTTCCCCGCTGTCTGCTGCTCAATCCTGGCTGATCCCTGCCCCTGTAACACAACCTCCTGCAACTGCACGTGGCTGTTGAGCACGAGCGGGAGCCGCTGAACCGGCAGCAGAGCAAGGGCAGCGGGAAGGCGCGCTGACTTCTGTTTGTGTTTTGAGAAGTGTGGAAATCTCCACTGTGTCTTCCCAAGGAGAAGATTAACCCTTCTCGTGGCAAGGCTGCAACACAAAAGCTTTCTTCAGCGCCCAGGAATGAGCATGCACCTCCACTGCCAGGGCCGGCGGGCAGGGACATGCCAGGAGCCACGGGGAATGTGCTACCACAGCTTTTGGGAGATTAATTAATTACAAAGGGCATCTTTCATGGATGTAAACAGTTGCCTGGAGGCCTCCCTGGACTAATGGCATCTGGGTTTTATTGCAAAAGAGCCACTTGAAAAGACAAGAACCACAAAAATGTTTTTGGCAAGAGCAGCCACCAGTGGGCCCTGCCAGAATAAATGGATTCTGTTATTTTAATTTTAGTAGAGCTTGGGGCTTTATTTAATTACTTAATAGGGGAGGAAGACTTTCCTCAAAGGGAGCATTTTGGCTATGTGTGCATATTCATACCTGGCCTTTTCCAGGTCCGTACTTTCTTCCCAGCAGTGGTGGCCGAGATGGCCGTTCCTGTGTCCGGCCAAAGCCCCCCCGAGGTGGCTCCCGTGGCTGCTCTCGCAGAGGCTGTGGCCTCTTTCCCACCCCAATGGGCTTTGCGGGACTTCACTTTGGTAATGCAACAGTTTGGATTCATCTTCCCTGTGAGCCGCTGCAGCAAACCCTCCAGCACCGGGCCAGGGGGAAGAGGTGCGGCTGCGGGGTCGGCTGCCTCGGAGGGCCGGGCTGGGGGGTGAAGCACCAGGCGGTTACGGGTCCCCTCGCGGTGCTGCTCTGGGATTTCCTGATGCACCCGGCCGTGTCTGTCCTTGACATCGGCACTTTAGTGCTGGGGTCACATTAGGACGTCCCAGTAACAGGCTCCCAAGCCTCAGACACTCCTGGTGTGGGAACTGCTCTTTGGTGTCATGTTTATTATGGCTGTTATCTCTCTTTATGGATGCACAATGATGCCTTTAAAAAGCTTGACTTTTAAGTCTCCCAGGGCAAGCAGGGTGTTGGCTCAACCCTCACCCTGGAGATCAGAGTCCACCTGATCTTAGCAAGAGCATTACTCTGGGGAAGAAAGCATCACTTTATGTCAAGAAACCAGAATAACATACCAGTCCTTACAAGACTGAGCACCCGAGGGTTGTGTTTCTGGAAATTCAACTTGAAGGAAGGGATGCAGTGGTACGTGTCAGTGTTTGCTGCCATCCCATGATGGGTACCCGCCTCAGATTCGTCAGGGGCTGGGAAATGGGTTAAAACATCTGGTTTGCTTCAGCTGACCTGTGCTGCTGTCCAACCAACTCGAAACAGCAAGAGAAGCTGGTGATTAGCGAGAAAACAAGCACTGGTTGTTCCAGAAATGAGATTTTTGGGAGGGAACAGCCTGTTCCATGTAGGAGGAGCAGCCCTGTGCTGCTGGTTCCCACAGAGGCAGGAGCAGCTTTTGGTCACTGGATCCAGAAAACTCAAGATGAGTTTGCTGTTTGAAGTCCATCTGGTGCTTTGCTCCCAGCTGGACCAAGCCATGTCCTGCTCAGGACCTCCTGGGCTCCTTGGCAGCATGCAAGGCATTAAAGGCAGCTGTGGATGGACTTGCTGCAAGCCTTTCCCACATAAATCTAGTCCAGATCTCTCTCGAAGGGAGGCTGGTGTTGGCAGATAAGGGCAGCTCTTCACCAGGCCTCATGCCATCACAACCCAGAGCGATAAATAAAGCTGCCATGATTACAGCGACCAGCCCCACATGCCCTCTGGCCTCCGGCAAAACCTGCCCCCATCATGTGCTAAGGGCAGGACTCATCTCTTAACCCCAGAAGGTGAGCTCCTGCTCCCTCGCAATCCTAGTTTGACTTTTAAAAATTGTCAGAGCCCGGGTATCCATGCTGGATGGATTGAAATGATCATCCTGAACAAAGAGTGCCAAGCCTGATGCCGCAGAGAGGACTGATGGTGTCCTCCCCGCCCTGTGTGGCCAGGGTCAGCACTGCCCTGTGGCGAAGCAGCGCCTCAGCTGCAGGCTCCTGCACGCCCTTCTCCACTGGTGTGCGTGGCCAGGTCTACCCTGAGCTCACCTGCAGCAGAAAAATGAGTTTGTACACTGCCTGACATGGCCATTGCAATGTGACCGAGGAGGAGGAGGATGCAGAGAATGGGCTGGGACCAGCACTGGGGTTTGCAGCTGGCAGCAACGCAGCTCCTTGGTGCTGGAGCAGGGAACAACCCAGAGTGGATGAACAGCGAAGGAGGAAGATCAGTCCCTGCTCACCAAATGCTGATGTCCTGGTCCCAGCACCAGCCAAGGGGAAAAGGCTGAGCTGTGTCACCCCAACGGGCTCTGCTGTCCCTGGGGCAGCCACAACTTCGCTCAGGGCAGGAGAGGAGAGCAGAGGGTCTGCAAGCACCCCAGCAAACATGGCAGGGGTACAGCCCAAACGTGCAAAACCACCGTAAACTGAGTCCTGAGATGTAGAAAAACCCAAAGCCAGGGCATCCGCACGGCAGTGACAGCTCAGGGACATTGTTTGTGGCCCTGGACCCCTTCAGTGTGCTGCTGGGCCAACTCAGTGCTCTCCCACCCGTCTGCAGCAGCAGCGAGGCAGCGAAGGAGGAGCTGCTGCTGCACAGCCCCTTCTCCAGCACACTGATGTTTACCCTTATCTTTGGCCACGTTCCCGCTGACCTGGCCACAGCCCCAAAAGGGCACACAGGCCACTGGATAAAGGCTGGGAATGAAGCAGAAACATGAAACCAGAGTTTTGTACAGCCTGTTTACGCAGAGCTGGGCTTTCCCAAAGGTGCTGGTGACTTTTAGCTATCAGGATCTTTCCATTACACAGCCTGCAAGTTGCAGCGGGGTTATGAGACACAGCAGAAGCAGAAGGACATCGCTTACCCCTGCGCTGCACCCCAAGACACCTTCCCTGGACAGCCTGGGCCGGGGAGAACCTTGCTCCAGCCTCCACGTGCTTTTTCCATCTTTGCCACTAGCCTGAGCTACTGGTTCAAGCAGTGGGATACACACAAAGAAATGGGGAAGAAAAATTCCCAGGCAGATATTAGAGCAACCAAGGAGCCTCTCTGCTTTCATGGCTCCAGATGAGTTGTCAATGAATGTGATAATAAACACCTTAGAGCAATCTTCAAAGAAAAAAAATCTTCCCTCTGATACTTTTTGCCCCACTCGGCTTAAACCAGCTGCAGTTTGGTTTTGCTCCAGATTCAATGGCCAGGGTTTGCCTGGGGTTTGGAGCACCCCAGCCCGCAGCAGTGGTGGGAAAGGAAGTCTCTTGTGGTGGCAAGTGCTGTTTTTAAGGAAGTGCCACCGAAGAGGTCATCGCAGGAAAACTGTATCAAAGAAATGCTGCTCTTTCTGAAAGAGCCCAAAAGCTCTGCAATTAGCTGCGGGACCTTGAATCCCACGGAAGAGCCTTTCTGGCAAAGAAGGGCCAAATCAGCTCCCAGAAATGTAACACGGGGTCACAGGGAGGATGGGACACTCTCCCACCAGCAAACACCCATCCCGAGTCCAGCCTCTGCACTGCAAAGCGGCAGTGTATTAAAAATGAAAATGGCTTGTCTGTGCAAAATTATCTGGTCTTTGTGTATTGCAGGAAGAGAAGGAGGTGAAAAATATGCATTCATTTCATCTCTGGGAGCCATCAGTGCCCAAGGCCTGAGGGAAACCCCCCTCCATCAAACACCCGAAAAAACAAGAAGCAACCCAAGATGGGTACTGGCACTCTTGTGCCCTTTAGTCCCACTTGACAGTGTTTTCTGCCTCTCTCCCTTGTGTGCTGCCTTCTGTATGTCAAGTGACTGGTGAGATGGCGGATGCTATGGCAGGGCAGAGCAGAGATGGAAAATTAACTCTGAGGGGGCTTATTTCACCTCTCACTTCTCTATATGCTGCCAGAATTTCTGTCTCCAGGAAGGGGCCAGACACTGCGGTGATGGCACATAACGCAGCTGGCAGTCCTGGGGGAAACATGGAGCCTTCTCCAGCGTGAAGGTATCGAACAAGGAGGATGGGGAAGCTGAGGCAGAGCAACCACTGTGACTTGATGCAGCCTCATGCTCCCGAAGCAGTGCGCATTGCTCCCTGTGCTACTGCAGCCACCAGCAAGTTGTCTTCTCCTCTCCCCCCACCATTTCTCTTCTTCCTCCAAATCATTTTAAGTAGTGCCTCTGCAGCAGAAATTTATTAAAAAAACCAAAACTTGCTATCACAAGCACTTGCCTTTCCCCCACCCTTGAGCCCACACTCCCAGAAGTACCGTTACAGCGTGTACAGGAGACTGCTGAAAAGAAAGATGCTCTGGCGAGAGTGATAACTTGATGTAACCAGTACCATGTATGTATATAAAATAAAAAACACTGCCTAAAGAGATGAATGTGTCCCTGCTATGAGGCCGGTGTCTCAGACCAGGGGCTGTGCTGCCCTGGCAGCTCTAGCAAGGCTCTAAATTTGCTTTGATGAGCTGTGAGGGCACGTTGGAGTTAGTTGAGCCTCCTGCTTTGCCTTCCTTTAGATGTCAGGTGAAATCAATAAATGGAAAGATGCATTTCAGGAAACTGATAAAACAACTTTTAAAAAAACAAGAAAAGCTGTGGGCTTGAGGAAGCTGAAAGGAGAGTGGCAACAGATCAGAGAGGACTGGAAGAAAAAAAGAAAATCACTCATTGCTGATGTAATAATCAAGTCCAACGGACATTAGTATCAAAAGGACACTCTTGCCATTGGCTTTAATGGAGGATGGATTGGGCTGAGGTTGAAGGAAAATAAGAGGCAGGAATAGCCCTGGGAGAGGACAAGGAAGACCGTGGGTCTGTCCCATCCCTACCTATGCCAAGGCATTTCCTCTGGGTAAAGAGAACACACAGGGAAATCGAGGTGTTATTGGGGGGACCTACAATACAACCATCACCTCCCAGAGGATGCCTGCACCCTTGCAAAGCACTTGTGGTAGAGTCAGGCGCCTTGAGTTTTCTTCTGGCTCTGCTCTTCTGTCCCCACTGAATCATTGCAAACCATGCAGGACGGTTGGGGGACGTGGTGTAGGGGAGAACTTTGTAGAGTCGGGCTGATGGTTGGACTCGATGATCCTGAGGGTCTTTTCTAACCTGAATGACTCTGTGATTCTGTGATGCGTGCATCACCTGCTGGGATACTCGTGGTTCTGTTCCTGTGGCTGTGGTCAGAGAGGCGTCCCACAGGACTGCTTCATTTCTACGAGCAGTAAATGGTCCCTGGGTTATTTGCTCCCCTGAGATGTGCTGAGGAGCCTCCTGCCACCTTGGCACGCTCCCTTGTGCCCAGCTCAGCTCCCAGGACACAGCTTTTTTACTATCCCAAATACTCCAGAGGGGTTTAAAATCAATCATAGAATCACAGAATCATAGAATACCAGGTTGGAAGGGACCTCAACGATCATCTGGTCCAACCTTTTTTGTAAAAGCACAAGTCTAGACAAGATGGCCCAGCACCCTGTCCAGCTGCATCTTAGAAATCAAAGCGTACATGAAAACAGGGCCTCGTTGCTTTGAGCTGTGCTGGGATGAAAGGGCAGTTCTCAAAGCACACGGGGTGTATCATCACTTTTAGACACTTAAAAAATACCCCAAAACCCAGACCTGGTGTCAGGCAGACACCCCTGAGCATGGGCACCTTCACCTGGGCTGGAGCCCAGGCTGCAGGGACGGTCACTGCTGGGTGCTACAGGCACAGCCCTGGCTGCTGATATCGCTGCAGGGGATAAAGCGCCCGCCGTTAGTGTGCCTCCTTCCCGAATAAAATGCTCTCCCAGAGGCAGGGCCTCTCGTCCCCCCACCCCCCAAACCTGGCTGCTCCGTGCTCACTGCTGACGCACAGTTATCAGCATCGGGAGCTCCCCAGCCCGTCCTTATGGCGGATGCCGGCGTTTATTTGAGCAAGTCTCGGTATTTATGTATCTCATTACATCTGCAGCCAGTAGCATCTGTTTCCATGGTATAGCTGTCAAGCAGCATCTTATCAGCAGAGCTGCCTTCCCGTCCCTGCCTCCTCTCCTTCCAGTTAAGTTCCCTCTGAAGTTTCGGCAATGCCCGACAGCCCGTCACAGGATGCAGCCGGCACTCATGGTGCAAACCCCCTGCTACACTGCAGCCCACAGGGCCACAGGGACCCCCCCAGATGTCTGCTGTGTCCCCATCCAAACCCCCAGCAGCAGCCAAAGCCAGTTGGTCCAGCCCAGCTGTCTGTCCAGGGCAGGGTGAGACAGAGGGACAAGACAGGCAGCTGTGCCCATCACATGAGTCCACCCAAGGGCTGGTGCCAGGCTCGGGGGGGTCCTCAGCAGATGACACCCCCCCCGCCCCTAGTTCAACCCACACTGCACACCAAGCGCTGTGGGCAGCTCTCTTTCCTGCCACCAGTGGGTTTAACCACTTCAGCATTTAAGAAAAAACCCTCCAGAAAGCTGACTGCCTCCAAAACAGGGACTTGGGCAGTCAGCTTCCAGCGCAGCATTCATGGGGTAAGAGCCGGTGTCACCCCAGCCCGAGGTCACAGCCAGGAAGCCGCCTCCTTCCCGAGGAGCTGGGAAACCCATCAAAGAAACGCCGCGGAGAAAGTGGCTTGTTTGCACGGGGCCGTTGATACTCCGCAGGTGGCTACTCTCTTCCTGGATCTCAGGGCCATGACCTTGCTCAGGAAGAGCAGGAACAATCCCTGGCCAAGGGCAGGGCGGCCGAGCCCCGTGACCCCGGGCCGAGGTGACCCATCAGGAAGAGGCAGTGTCCCCAAGATAAGGGGTTCACGCTGCCCCCGAGAGCCCCCCCGTATGAGCAGCCACACGCGTAACTTCACGTTGGCTTCCTCAGCCCTGGAGCGACGGGGCCGTGGGGCGTTTTCGAGGGGCAGGGAGGCGTTTGCAGGCGAAGAGGGGCTGCACGTGGGTCTTTGCTCAACAGCACTGTCCCCCCGCTGTGCTTCCAGTGCCTCCTGCCTCGCTGCCCGCCCCCCCGGAAGGGAGATTGCAGTGATCAGAGCTAATTACGGTGTGCAAGCCCTCTGTCTAATTGCTCTGATTAATTATTGACGAGCGGAGCTGCTGCTTTGAAGGCAGCAGGTAAGCGGGGAGCCCTGTGCTCAGGCAGGTGCCTGGTGGGCTCCTGGCTCCCAGTGAAGGCGAGAGGCGATGCTGCTGTCCTGGCACACCAGTGTGGGAGAAGGAACTGTGCCGAGAGGCTCCCGAAAATCCACTGTGCTGGGAAGCACATCTGGGCATCTCCCGGAGACCACCAGTGCCTAAGTGCTATCGACAAGCAGAAACTCTCTGATGCCATTAGCTGTGCAAGCTATTGATTTTCTTTGCTGGAACAAGCAACTCATCAGAGCTGAGGCAACCACAGGTGGCACTGCCGCTTCCTTTGGGCTGACCAGATGGGGTTTGGAAAAGGGGCGTTTTGTAGTTGTTTTCTTTCCAATGGTTAAAAAGCCAAGTCATCGTGGCGTATTTCTGCAGCCATCTGGGAGGACGCTGGGTCCTGTCTGGTGGCGTTGCTGGTAAATCCCAGCCGTCTGCCTAGCAGAAGAGGATGAGGATCTCCAGAGCCCTTGGCCACAGCCCCTTTACCATGTCTCCATCCTTTGTACGGGAATGGAGACACCACTAGGCACCATCTAAAGGAGCTTTCTCTGCTGGGGTTGGGGTTCATCAGCCATCTCTGCCACTGAGGAGTCCTGCAGTGGTTCCCCTTCAGCCTGGTCACGAGCTGCTCTTTAACCCAGCCTTAGAGCTCCTCTCTAGGCACTCCCAGCAGTTGTGGGGTACGCACTGGGGAGCACAAACCCTGCCCTTCCTCATCAGATGACCCAGTGCTCATCACCTCTGGTAGTGGCCACATGCATTGTTTGATTCCACCGTGTTTTTACACCACAGTGGCCTCTCCAGCAGCATGCACCTTCCCCAGCAAGAGCTTAACCCTGGCAGCAGTTGGGGCTCCAAGCATAAGGCACAAGCCATTTGCCAAATCCCTGCAGCACCAGTTAATTCTTGCAAGGGAGTAAATCAGGCCCACAGTGATTTTATCATATTTCTGATGTAGCTCCCAAATGAAAAGTGGTTCCTCATTTCCCCGATGGATTTGCTTAGGTAAATTCAGGCTTCTGGTGGCTGGTTCTGTTGGCTTTTTGGTGCTGTTTTTTATTGTAATTGTGGTGCCTCTTTAATGAAAATAGACACTACTTCTGCTCTCTTCTATAGATGCCTCTATTATTCTGCAACCTAATTCCCCTCTATGCCATATCATGCCAAAGGAGGATTTTCCAGCTGAGACGATGGGCACAATGCTTTCACAGCCTTGCACCCTGCCTTTCTCCTTGCAAGTGCACAAAGTGCAAATCGAGAGCTCCCAGTCCCACTCCCAGTGTGCACAGGAGTAAGTCACCTCTGGAGGTGGATGGCAGAGGACAGTCAGTGCCTGCCTGGACATGAATCCTGTGAACCCAGTGCTCACCCAAAGCACAGATTTGCTGAGAAGTGCATGCCCATCTGCCCACGGCACGGCTGCACCATGGGGAGGGAGCTCACAATCTCTTTCCATCACACAGAAGGATGTGGAAGAGTCACAGAATCACAGCATCATCTCAGTTGGAAAAGCCCTTGAAGCTCCTCCAGTCCAACCATTAACCTCACCCTGACCGTTCCCAACTCCACCAGATCCCTCAGCGCTGGGTCAACCCGACTCTTCAACCCCTCCAGGGATGGGGACTCCCCCCCTGCCCTGGGCAGCCCATTCCAACGCCCAACAACCCCTTCTGCAAAGAAATCCTTCCTAAGAGCCAGTCTGACCCTGCCCTGGCACAGCTTGAGGCCATTCCCTCTTGGCCTGGCGCTGGTTCCTTGGCCCAAGAGACTCATCCCCCCTCTCTGCACCCTCCTTTCAGGGAGTTGCAGAGGGCCATGAGGTCTCCCCTCAGCCTCCTCTTCTCCACACTAAACCCCCCCAGTTCCCTCAGCCGCTCCCCATCAGACCTGTCCTCCAGACCCTTCACCAGGTCACAGCCTTCACAGGGACCGGCCTTCAGCCTGGACCTCACCCTCCTCAATTATGATGTTAAAATACCCAGTTTTGGGACCTACATCACAATTCTGAAAGTCCACTGCATTTTTTTGTTCGTATTAATGATGTGCCTATATGGGCTGATCTTTATCCCCAGCTAGTATGTGAACAGAGCAGGAGGTGGCATGTGCTCTGAAAAGCTTACAGAGTAAAGAGAAAAGACTGAGGGATGAGGGGAAAAAAAGGGCATAAGTGACCCAGGATCTGATATAATTATATCTCAAGCCTGTTCTTCTTCCCTAAGGGTGCCCCTGAAGTCTTACACCTGTACACCCCCCAGACATCCTCCCAGGTGCTGCTGGTGGCCTCAGAGGGACCAGAGCTGCACCTCCCCACCCCTGGACTTGGGTGAACCCCCTTGGTGGGCTCAGCCTTGGGGTCCCAGGGCAGAGGGGTTCATACTGGGGAGAACATGGAAAAACCTCCACCTCAAACCAATAACCATCTCATGTCTCTCTCACTCGAGGATCTTCCAGACCGCACATTTCAGCCCTGACTAAGCAAATCATCTTAAAGAGGAAGGTTAAAGAACTGTTTATTATTGGAAGTGTCTCCCTTTCTAGGACTCATTTTTTGATAAATTAGCTTCAGCTTCATTACTTCATGATATATTTCCCTTGACATTTAATTATACTTACCCCAAACACATTAAGCCAATCAGTCTGAACAGCTTCTTATTAATATGCAAATTTCTCCTTTGAAAAGCCATGAATCTGTGAAAAATCTCTTTAGGCTTCAATTAGGCCCATTTGGGAAGTTGGGAACCCCCTGAAACACCCTCCTGGTCCATGGCCGGAGGGGACCAGGGCAGGCCAGACCCACACGGGTGCCTGGTGTTGGGGTGGGAGAAAGGGACCCTGTCATCCACTAAAGGACCTTCACCGGCCTGGAGCCATGAAGGCGGGAGGTTGAATCCTGCAGACCAGCACGGTGTTGGCAGCTGATCCCCATCCCAGCCCTTCTCCACGGGAGCTGATGTTTCTCCTCTCCACCAGCCCCGGAGACACGGTGATCCTCCACTGCGGATGACAAAACCTTCTCGCTGCGGGGGAGCTTCACGTGGGAGCTGCGGAAGATGCAGTGAAATCTCAGCCCAATTTTTAGCAAAACAAACAGGAATCCGGTTCCCCCAGCGCCATGGGCAAACGGGATGTGATTTGCATTAGGCAAATAAATTGATCCATACAATTAACCATCTGCCCTGGAACAGATTTAGGTTTGGCTTTAAAGCATCACTTCCAGCCTCCCTCTGCTCTCGTATCTGCCTGAACGCCACAGGATTTTCTACTCAGAAACCAAAGGGGAATAAATTCACTGAATCATTCCTATAAGTAACTGGAGCAAAACATCAGTGTAGGTACTACAGCTCCGGTGGCCTTTGGCCTCCCGGATGTGTTTCCCGTGGATTATGCCAATGGGCAAACCGCAAAACTGCTTCAAAACCTTCCAGAGTCTCCAGTTCCCACCAAAAGACTTTACTTACTAAAACACGATGATTTCCTGGGAGCTGCTGAGTGCCACAACATCTTCTCGAGAAAAAGTTACTCATTTCATCTTATTTCAAAAGAGGTTGCAGTTTTAAAAAAAATACGATTCAGTATAAGTTTTTTTATTCCCTACAGTTAGACGTTAAGATCGGAAATACATTGCAATCAGTGTACTATATAAATAGTCCAATTTTGGAAAACAGCTCTCATGAGCAATAAAGAAACCCAATTTACTATGCACTATAATAAAAATATCTCTTTTAGCATATAAATCAAACCAAAGTGAACAGATAAAAAAAAATAAACTCAACCCCCCTGGTTTCTGCCCAAGAGCGCAGGCAGCCGGCCCTGGGGAAGGGCTCGCCTGCCCTATATAAATATATGCAAGAGCAAATCTGTTAAAAATTGTAGCCACCACTTTGTTTTCTAAAGGTCCCAGTTTATTCTTCAGCAGAAGAAGGAGGGCTGGGGAGAGGTCGGCAAGAAACACAATCCTTTCCTGTATAAACAGTATAGCCTGTGCTGATTTTAAGTGCATCATATGGCATATATTTTATGTGTGTATATATATAGACAGAAAGAGAGATTTTTCAAGGCAGTCAGAGACATAAAGTGATCTTATATCATCTAAAACCAACAATCATACTTGGACTTCTGGCAGTTTTCCTTGCAGTCGTCCCTGCCACCCCCCCCTGCCCCTTCCCCCACGGGCTGCTGGTGCACGCTGCCGTCTGCCCCCATTATTTTTCACAAAGGCATATAAATCACTGTGGAAACTCTTATTATCTTATTTTCCCTCTGCTTCCCTCTTGTCTGTTTTGAGAAAAATTAATGCATTTGTCTCCAGAAAAATGTGCAGTCTCTATAATTCAGTTTTAAAACAAGCACAACTAGCAAATGGATAGACCTCGGTTAGGAGACTCATTTTTCATGCGAGTAATTGAACCCTTCCCTTCGATTTTTCCTTTGGGTGTTAAAGACAACTGATGCCTTCCTGGAATTTGCTGAGGTCTAAGAAAGGTGGAAAGACAGACAGACAAAGTGCAAGAGAGAAAGAAAAAGATAGAGAGAAAGGAAGAGAAGGAAGAAAAAGATGAAAAAAGAAAGAAGAGAAAGAAAAAAGAGAAGGAAGGAAGGTGAAGGAAAGAAGGAAAAAGAAAAAATGGGGAAAGGGAGGGAAGAAGGAAAGAAGAAGGAAAGTCTGAGGCACATCTCAAAGCACTGTCTGCCTCTGTAGAAGGAACTTTGGGTAGCCCTCGGAGAGATCCCAGCTGGAATTTTTCCAAAAGCCAGTGGTGCTTTGGTCTGGAAGGCTCCTCGCGCCCAGGCTGGTGAGGAAAGCCATCCCCACCACGCACCCCAACAGCCTCTGCCTTAACCTTGCCCTGCGCCCCCCGCTCAGCCGCCTCCAAACCTGGGGAGTAACAGCCCCGTTGTGCCCCCCAAGCACCCCAAGCCCCAGCTGTGGGGCGGGGGGAAGCACTCTGCGTGGTTCATGCCAGCAGCTTCATCCTGATGCCTCTTTTTGCATCCGAAACTCAGGGAATCTCCGCTGCACCCCCCCACTGCTAATGACCCGCCTGCCCCACGCCCCAGCACCCACCCCTCAATGGGAGTGCAAATCAACACAGTTCTCTGGACGAAGTCCCTCAGACAGCGGCATGTTTTTCCAAACCACAAAAATCACAGCCAGCTTTAAAATAATCCCCATCCCTTGTGCTGCGGGACTTCTGTGCAGAGCAAGAACCGCCCCCCCCCCAAGAGCAATATGTACAATAAGGGCTCCTGTACAAAACAATGCTCATCCCCGCCACAGCCCCTGGACCGCATCCTGATCTCTTATCAGCTCCGAGGCCCGATTCACCACTCCCGCAGAGGAAGTCAAGCATCATTCCAGAAAAGCCACAATCAACTGAGTGCTCAGGCCAGCAAAGTCTATTGTTCCTTTGTCTCTCACTATATTATCTCTGTCCCCTGGGAGCTACATTATTGCCTGCAATATATAATGTGATTTGCTTGTTTTCCATGTCTGCCTCATTTTTCTTAGGCACAAACACAGGCACACCTTCAGCCATGCAGACTCACAGCAATGCATGCGTTCTCCCCATGAAAGAAGAGAAGGATAGGAGAGGAGCTAGGGTGGGAACTGGAGAAGGAGAGAGGGGCAGTGGTTGAGAAGCTGCAGACAACATGAAAGGGAACAAAACACTGCCTGGAAATTGGAAGTACACAGAAAACTACTGAACAGGGGTGACTGAGGAAAAAAAGGTGTTCCTCCATCCTCCTTGCCTCTGGAGGAGGAGAAATCCCACCAGATTGCAGAGACCAAAAATTAGGACCTAGTGAGTGCAGGAACTAAAGCAGCTACATTAAAGCAGCTGAAGCCGGAGGCAGGACAATGATACTGGACAGTGGGCGCAGGAGGCTGAGACCCACTCTTGGGAGTTCTGGACACTCTTGTGGCCCTCCAGGTTAATGGACCGACTGCCAGAGTCTGTCGGGAGCGAGGAGATGGATTTTCTCCCTTCTCTGCAGAGATAAAAGGATCCGTCCTCCAAGATAATGTTGTAGAGTCCTAAACAATTCAACAGAGATTATTAAGTTTTGGAAAATACTGTGACATGCCCTATACTGCTGGAGATGCTTCATGTATGTTTGTGTGTGTGTGTATGTGCACGTGAACGTCCACAGAGAGCTTTATGAAAGAGCCAGACACCTCAAGGGATCCCCCTTTTGAGCACAGAGGTTGTTTCCTAAGTTATGTTGAGAAGTGACTTCTTTATATATCTCACTACACATTTCCTTCTGCTGCAAGGCCAAAAAATCCTCTATCTGTACTACAAAAAAAGAGAGCCTGACCTCAGGCTATGATCTAAAATACATGGAGTCACACAAGTTTACCCGTGCAGTCATTCTTCATCCTTCCCGCGCCAATTCTTTGTCCTTTCGCTAAATGAAACTTTAATGGCTGGGAAAGGGCTCCCTACTTTCATTCCTGGAGCAAAGCAGTCAAGTGCAAAGAGGGCAAAAGTCTCCAGAAAACAGAAAGCTTAAAAAGATTCTTCCTAGCCTAATTTGCAAGTTCTGGGCAAGGCAGGGGCTGGTGCTGAAGAACTGTGCTGAGCAATCGCACCCTGGCCTCCTCCAGCCCCCCAGTCTATTAAAGGATTTTAGCCAGAGCTCACAAGGTCGCACATCAAGAGCTCTTTTCTGCGCTCAGCTATTCCACCTCCTCCCAGGGAATGCATCACTGTCTAACCTGCTATCAAACAGAGTCATCTGACATATTTCAGGAAGTTTTAGTTGATAGTAGATCTAAATTTCATGAGTACATGGTACAGCATCCGGCTCAGGTCCAGCTGGTCCGTAGGTTTGTACCATGGTCACCTTCACCTCGCTGCACCAGGAGGCGGGGGGACATGGAGGCTGTTGGTTGGGCATTAGAGTGACACCAAGGTTCCTACGAGTGACTCCAGCTCATTAATGTAAAAAAGAAGAAAGTGCTCTCCAGAATACGAATGAATGAAAAACCCCCAAGCAATTAGTGACCTCAGCTTCATGAGTCAACTTGAGTCATTTGGATCCAGGCCAATAAACCCTCATCTTCCTCACTCAGCACTGAACTGGCATGGGCTGGGGGTTTCAGGTCGGTTCCTGAAGATGACCCTCAGCCGCTCATTTTCCAGGGCTGCCCTGCTTAGCAAGACCAACCCTCCTTCCCCCTTCATTTCTCAGCATCCACAAAGGGGAGAAAACCCAGCCTGAGTGTGCTCCCTCTTTTGTGTGCTTTCCTGGGAAAATGCAAGAAAATGCAGGAAAAACTGGCTAAATCCACACTGATACTCTTAACAGCAGCAAGATTTCAAATCCATGCTGACACCACGGCCCACCACAACAGTCGGGCATCACCCCATGGTCAGGGCATGGGAGTCTCACCCTGCAGGGCAGCAGCACCGCTGGGAGCCTTGGCATGGTGTGATCTTTCCATCCCCACATGGAGAGCCACGGCGGGGCTTTGAAAACTGAGTCTGTGTCTTGGGAGCCCAGGTCTCCCCGAGAAGCAGCGAGTTGTCTGCTCTTAAGCCACTCTGGAAAGCCCAGAGAGGACCCCTGGAGATGAAGATTTTGAAGTGTGATCAAAGAGACTCGTGGAGATAGCACGGAGGATTAATGCTTTTGCAAAAGCACAGTGAAAGCTTCTTAGTTATTCCAGTGGGGCTTTTTTCAAAGGGGCCTAAGGGAGTTAGGCACTTAAATCTCACCCGGATCCTTTATTTAGTTTGCAAATCCTGTGCTGGAGTAGTGCAGAAGTGTGACCCCTGAAGCATTACTTCCCGAGCGTGTCTGCTTGAGTGAAAAGCTGAATTGATTCTGGCTGTGTTGGTGGCCTCCTGCAGCTGCTCCTTCTCCGTATCAGAATGAGCGAGCTTGCTGGTGGAAACAGGTGAGGGTACAATGTATTTAAAGAAATAAATAAGGGACCAACAGCACAGTGAAACCATGTGGGCTATGTGTTCAGGGGAAGTCACTGCGAGCAGATCCAGGTCTGATTCCCTCCTCAGGGGTTAATGCTGGACATTATGTGCTGGAAGATGTTACTGGCAGCAGATCCAGACTGCAAGAGTGACCTCCAGCTGGGTGAGCAGCATCACTAGTCTCCTCTGGCTGGTTTCTCCATGATCTCTAAGAAAACTACAGGAATCACTTATTTCATGAGTTTGGTTATTCTTCACTGTTCATGTCTCCCTGTACTTTTTTTTTTTTCTTCTCCATCACCAGCCTTTTACAGTTAAAAAATGTAGAAAGAAGACCCAGGGGTGTTTGTTCTCCAGATGGTTGCATGTTCATGGTGTCTTAATCATTCCCACCACCACCGCTAATGCTACCGTGGAGGGTTACAGCTCTGGGAAAGCAATATGAGGAAGCCGAAAAAAAGGCACAAACAATAAACAAAGAACCTGTTCTCATGCAAATGTTCCTCACAACAACAATAATAAAAATAATAATTTTTAAAAGGGCAGATGAGAAACGCACACCATGGTCTGGCCCCAGTGAATGCTTTCCCAACCCTCCCGCTGGGTCCCTGGGCTTTCATTCTGTCTCCCCAACACCACAAACTGGACGGGGCCCCGTCCGCTGAGCCCCCAGCACAACGCAAACAGGTTTGGTATTGTTGGGAAACATGGCACACAAGTGACGTGCTATTGTCCCTAATTTGATTAATGAAGCGATCACGCTAATGGGGCATTCCACATCCCCCCAGCACCTTGTTACTAACCCACGCCAGGAACTTCCCATCAGAGCATTAATTCCCCAGTACTTGCCTTTCCCAACCTTGTCAGGTAATTGTTTATGAAAAGATGAATGTATACAATAATACTGGGTGAAGGGAGCTGATGTATGTGGCGTTAATGAATGAAATAATCAGTTTGGTAATAACTGGCATGTGTATTTGTCAAAAGGGAACCAGCAGGACATTAGCATTCTGCAGCCACCGAACCTTTATCTCCTGGTCTTGTGTTTGACAACCGCCCCCAGATAGTCCATGAATAAAATACAGAGTAGTACCCAGACATAATTAAACTGCCAATGTGGATGTACCTAAATGAACTTGATATCTTAATGACACTAGATAGCATGCGAATAATGAAGGCGGCATGAAAGGGATGTGCATAATGAACACAGACATCCCGGCTGTCGCTGAGGAGCTGCCCGTAGGGACCGTCCTTGCCAACGGCAGCTCCCGGACCTCCTCGTTAGCAGTGGAGCATCGCCTGCGCTCCCACGCCACGCCGAGGGGACCCACGCAGTGGCTCATCCACACCGGCCTTGAGGACAGAGGGGGCAAGGGCTGACGTCCTGCAGAGCTGGCTGGGCTGTGGTCACAGAGGATGGGACTCTCAGACCTGCCTGCTGGCACCTCTCACCCTCCCTCCTCCAGAAATCCCTCCTTTGCCCCATCTCTCTGCACCTAATCCTCACTGGTCCTGCTGCAGCTGCTCCTCCAGAGACCTCTGGCATGCTGTTGTGCAGTGTAGACGTGATTTTAGGAACACTTAATATGATTAAATTACCAGACATGTTCCTTTTTATTTTTTTTCAGCATGGAAATTGTTTTCCAGGGGAGAAGCCACTCCTTGGGGACGGGCTGGTCAGAGAGTGTGGCCGCTGGGTGGGTAACGTGTCCTGAGATAACTCAGCAGCACGTGCAGAGCCACAACCCCTCCTCATCCCCCTCATCCCCAGATGTCAAGCCAGATGCGTCCTCTCCCAGCACCCATGGGTGCAATCCTCCCTCCGGAGGATGCTGGGCACCCCTGAGAGCCATCCCAGCCGTCCTCACAAAGCTGCTCCAGCGTTACGCGGCCGCTTGCGGGCGTTTACTCCCAAAAGGCAGGTTTCAGCCTCCTCCTTCATGGAGGCAGCGTGCTGGGTTCACACGCCACACCGCTCAGAAGGTAATTGCCACTTATTGCTCTAATGGCTCCAATTTTAGCAGCAAATGAGCGATGTACAGTAAGTATCAGTCTTATTAAAGAAATAATAATGGGAAACTAGAGCACGCGCTACAGGGGAGGAACACTCCCCCGTTACACAGGATACAGCCGTGCTGGCATTGACAGCAGCAGAGTCCCTGCCTGCTGCTGATATAACTCCAATATATTCGAATACAATAAGTTCAGTGCGTAGGAAAGCAACCGGCTCAATATGGCTCGGCTTGCTCCGTAATGACTGAATTGACGGGTGGCTCAGGAATTGCTGCGAAGCCAGCATGGGAAATGTGAACTGGAACAGGTCCTATCTCCCTCTAAGAAGGGGATAAGGAAAAAGTGCTTAATGAAAATGCAAAAACTACAGCAGGTTTGGGGGAAAAACATCTTAAAAACCAGCAGACAATACAGCCTGGACCACCACAGGGAGAGCCAACGCAGAGAGCAACCCACTGGGGGTAGCACAGCAAGTGTGACACAGGATGGAGATGGGTTAAAAACCACAACTCCTGCTTGGGCCAGAAAAAGGGAAAAGGCGGCACTGGTGTGGTCCAGCCTGCCCAGGGAGGTGACCGGAGGAACCTGGGCACGTGCTCACCACCAACATGTCTTGAGCAATGAGCTACCATTAGAAAGATGCAGCCAAAGAGCTCTGGGTACCTACCAGGTGAAACCTTCAACTTACTGCACTCTGTTGTTTACCCCCCCTGAATATTTGGCCCTGACTGCCAATTATTTAACCATTGCTTTCCTTCCCAGGAAAGACATCCCCATGGTGCACCCTCATTAGACAGTAATGGTGATTTCATTAGATTAAATAACTCCAATGATCTCCAGAGACCAACAGCACTTTAAACACAGCCTCGGAGTTAGAATTACTGTTATTTAACATTGATTAGATTACAAGGCAAATCCAATTTTTCCCCTAAACATATGATGGCTATGATTTGTCTAGCGGGAGATGTTAAGGGCGGAATTCCTGGAAATCTGTGCTGAAGAGGGGACCGTGCCTGAGTCAGCAACGTCGGAGTGACCCACGGGTTTGTGTCTGAAAGCCCATCTGCGGAGAGCGTGAACGGGGCTCAGGGGGTGTCCCCATTGTCCCTGCCCTCGCTTTGCTCTGAAGCTGGGGGTCAGGTGGACCTGTATCTGCCCTGTTGGCTTATCATTCCCTCCAGCAGGAATATCACCAGGAAATAATTGGGTCTCTTTGACCCATGGCCCTGCTGTGGCTGAGGCCGTTAATCACTCCTTAAAGCTCCCTCCCGACTCTCTTCCCCCCGGGTCCCCCATGGCCCACGGCTCCCAACAAGGAACGTGCCTCTTCGCTGTGGCTCTGCCCACTGCTGCTCTGCCAGGGGTGCCTGCAGGGAGAGGAGGGAGGGAGAGCCCGCGTCTCTCCCTTCTCCTCATCCCCAGGATTCCGTTGGAATCCGTTTTATGGCTCTGGGGACCTGAGGGCTTGGAGTGGGCTGGGAAAGGCCAGTCAGGGCAGGAGCAGGACCATCGCAGGGCTCCACTCCCAAGTACGGGGGTGTGGTAAGTGCCCCCTCCCTGAGGACAGCGCAGGGATGGGATGGCTTTCAGCACATGGTGCACTCTCCTTCCAAGCCCTTTCCTAGGGTACGCTGTGCATTTAATGCCTGGCTTCAGAGATCAGCTAGGACAGAGCTTCCTCTGGACCCCTTTGCTGATGCATCTTCAGGAAGTCAAGGGGTCAAACAACTCCTAAATGCATTCCCCAAACTGGGCAGAGCCACCTGCAGATCCAGGGATGCCGGGAAACCCCAGCAGCCGCAGGCAGGCAAGAGCACAGCCCGCTCGGATAGACAGACAGACTCCCATGAGAGCAGGCTCAGCTGCAAAACTCACTGGTCTGACAAATCTGGCTTTATTCTGGGGATGTGCAAGGAAAAGGGGGGCTCCAGGAAGACCTGGCTCCCAGTAACCAAGGTGATCACAAAGGTGCCCATAAGCGGAGGCCAGACCCACCAGGGCACCCACCCAAAAGCTCCCAGGGATGGAGGGGAGAAGAAGGATGCATGTCCCATCCCTGCTGAAACACCCAGTGGGCTCCCGTCTGGGTCCAGACTCCTCCACCCCACTCACCCCTGGATGTCCCCAGGGGGGTGACGGCCAGGAAAGGCCCTGAGAGCAGCCAGGGTTGAGGATGACTCTGCAGGTCACCCAGGCTCAGGCTCCTTCATCTTGGTGTGGGCTTACACCAGCTTTTACAATGCTGCTGGATTTGGTCAACGAAGCCAAGTGCTGCTTTCAGGGCTTTAATAAAATCCAGAGCCACTCATAATTTTAAACCAGATTTAGTCCAGAGGAAACACACTCAAATTCCTTCCTCACCTCTGCGATCACCACCCCAGTGCTGTTCCCATCTACCTTCCCAGGGCTATAATGTGACTGAGCCCAGGCAGCTTCCGAGTGAGCGTGGGGCCAGGGGCACTGCTCTGGGGTGACAGCCGAGAAAGCAGCAGAACCATGTGCTGGGGAGATGCTTATATTGTCCAAAAATAAATACTAATTGAAAAATCCAGTGCTGAAATAACGTATTTCTCATGTACCAAAGAATCCAGAGGAATTCCACTATGAAACCAGAAGTTTTATGTCTGGCCTGGGAAGGCTGGTGGGTCCCAAGGGATAAATCAAGCCCATGGATTCTCCTCTTAGCTGCTGCAGGAAGCTGCCTGTGATGCCAGGGTCTGGCTCTGGTGGCCAGGGAGGCAAGCTGCTGCCCCACTGCACCACCCAGCAGAGGCAGGTGGTGAGGGGGAAGCACCGATTTCCTCCCACCTCTGTTTTGGGGCAGGCTGAAAGGGAGGGCAACAAATGCTGGATTTTACTGTCATAAAGCTCCTTGAATAGCCAGGCTACAGGGATGGGAGTGCCAGAAATGGGGACACACCCAGGCATCAGCTGCCACCCGGCAGTTCGCTGTCACTTTGCCGAAAAACTCAACAGCAATTAGGAAGCAATGAGCAGATGAAGCTGTAAAACTCCGAGGCGCAGCCCCCTTGAAACCCGCAGCTCAGAGCTTGGCTCGCCGACCCTGCTGCATCGTGCCATGGAGGCAGCGGGTCCCCGCGATGTGACAGAGGGCCACGACCCCCCGCTCAGGCAGGGCAGAGCTCAGTCCGTCCACGAACCAAATGAAGTGGCTCCAGCGCCTCGATGGGCTTCGCTGCCGGGGCTGACCCCGACCCGTGGCACTGGAGCTGGTCAAACTCAATTAAATGCTGTGCACTGCATCTGGGTCAGGCCATGAAGTCCTTCCCCCTGTCTCGGCCCCTTCGGAGGCTCCCGGGCTAACTGCTTGCATGTCCTACTAAATTCTTTCTTTCTGAGGCTGTTGTGGTGGATCTGCTGCTGCTGGAAGGGAGGACGCTGGAGCCAGGAGCACACAGGCAGAGCAGCATCACAACTCATGGCAAAGGCAGCACTGGGGCCGAGCTCTTCTGCCCCAAGCCCGGCTCCCATGCTAGGCTGAGCAGGGATCACACCATGTGCACGTTTAAATCTGATGTGATACTGCTGTTTGACTCTGTGCATCCTCTGCATCTGCCTGTGGTCGGTGCAAAGGCAAGACGGAGAAGGCAGTGTTGGAGGGAGGGATCCTGGTGCTCACTGACTGCAGAAAAGCCAAGTCCCTGTCCCTCTAGAAGCACCTTTTGCAATGATCTTAATATTTTTTTACAAGCTCAGCAGCATAACCCCATTTCGCAGATGGGGAAACTGAGGCACAGGACAGACCAGCACCCAGCCCAGCTGCGTGTGTCCCAAAGCCTCCTCAGCTGCCCTGGACACAACACAGGAGACAGGCAGCATGTGCTGTGTGTGCCATGGCGATGTCCGCACCGTCCCTGGGAGCTCAGCTCTCCTGTCACCGCAGGGGAACAACAAAATCCCATCTCCTGCCCTAAGAAGGGTCCAGCCCAAGCCAGACCCTGCTACACTTGGGAACAGCGAGGTGGGAACCGGCCACCCTAGCTCAAACAAGGAGCAGCTGGACAAGGAACTCCTCGGTGTTTGGTGCGAGACATTTGATGTCCAGGCCTTCATACCTTCACCTCTTTGCTATGACATTGAGAGATTGCTCCTGGCAAGCTGACGTTGCTGGTCTCCTTGGAAAGACAACTGTTGGCAGAAAGTTTTCCTTCCAGCAGCCCCAGCACACAGCTCTGCACTCCCCCTCCTCCAGCCTGCCCCGCGCCTGCTCCCCAGGATGATGCTTCCCCCTCTGCTGTGTGACCTCATGCCACAGAAAGTGGGACGGGGCGATGCAGCCATCCCCACTGCATCTCTCCTGGGGCACGTATCACCTTCCAGCCATCCAAACCCAAGGAAGGGCTGGGGCTTTTTCTGTGCTTGCTCAGAAACCTCCAGCAGCCCTTTAAACCCAGGCAGGTTTGCCCAGAGCAGAGGAGCGGGGCTCACGCCCTCTATCCAGGCACCAAAACTCTCCAGCAGACGGGCAGAAATGAAGATCTGGGGTGGCAGTCGGACCTTAAACCACTCCAGATGTTTACAAAGCAAACATCAGTCCCAGCAGGGCTGCAGAAGGTGAGGGTCACTGCCCGCCCCTGCCTGCTGCTGCTGCACGGAGGGAGCAGCCTCGGGTACCTCAGAAGTGCAGAAATCTGAAGAGATACTTCAGAAAGTTCAGCCGTGCTTACCCAGCTCTCACTAGCCTGTAAGTGATAAGAGATATCTTTATTTTTTTCTTTGCACCTAGTATGAACTACTACACTTACACACACATCCAGGCTCTTCAGCACGAGAGCTGATGGGGTGCAGCTGTTTGATGGTCATTTATACCAAAATTCCCCAGGCCATGGGTGCAAAGTGCAACGCTCCCTTCTTCGCTATCCACCACTGGCCATTTGATGCCAACTGAAAAATGCATCCCCTTCCAGAAAGGGTATTTCTAACCAAGTAACACCAACGATACTTCCCCCCCCCCCCCCCCCCATAATAGTTATGGGAAGATAAGCCTCCCTGGGTGACCCTGGGGTCCCCCTGACCCATGAGCTAATTCCTGTGCCAGCAGCAGGAGCAAACCCCTGGGTCCCCAGCCAAGGCCTGGGGACCCCCTCAGTGGGACTTTGCTTCTGGTCCCTCACGCTTGACAGTTCCTGATGCATCTTTCTTTGCTAAACACTTCTGCAGCCTTTTTAGAGTTTTAGCCAAAAACCTCCCATGGCAGCCAGTTCCACAATTTAGTCAGACTATTTGAAAAAGTCCCTATTTCTGCTTCTTCCCAACCTGTTGCTGACAGTATAGATGGAGAAGCAAGAGGGATGGCCGCTGCCTTCTCAGCCACCCCGTGCAGGTGCAGGGCGGAGGGTCCCAGCCACGTCCTGACCCGCTGCCAGCGCACTGAGGTGGCTTTGCCCTGTGCACCTGCCCCCGGCAGCACCCATCCCCAGCAGCACCCGCAGCCTGGCTGCCTCAGCTCGTGGGAGACCCCAGCTCTGTGCACCCAGCAGGAAAGCAAAAGCCTGTGCTAGGCAGCTGCTCTGCAGCCCTCATCCCACTGTGCTGGGGCTTCCTCCCCACGGTCGCTAGGAAAGCTCCTCTCAGCAGCTTCTGGACCCAGGCTGCGGGGAGAGTCTTTAGCGGAGCTCCAGAGCATCCTTCCTGGGAGATTTTCACAGCTCACAGCCACTCAATAACACAGCGCATCAGTGCGGGGGAGGAGGAAACATAAGAGGGACCATGAGCACCCAAGGAGATAAAGATGCAACTAAGCAGACTTCCAGGCACAGCCAGCCCTGCGACAGCAGGGGAGCTGGAGGAGTGATGGCCCCCAGCCCAGAAGCAGGTGGAAAGGACTTTCCCAGCGCATGGTAAAGCTGTGTCATCTCTAACATGTTGGCGGAGCAAGAAACCCAGTAAACCCCCCATGAGCTAAGGCTGCAGGGAGCTGGTCACTGCCCCTGCTGCCCCTAACACAGCCGGGCTGGGGAGGAGCGAGCGCCGAGGCACCAGTGCATCCGCGCCTCCGCGTGCACACGTGTCTGAGCTCAGTATCTTCCTCCTCCATGTGGCCCTGCCCTGCTGGGGAAGCTGGCCGGGACAGGGCACACAGACTTTGGTGGAACCAACACACACAAGCTGGGCCTCACCAAGCCCTGCACAGAGGCGGCTGAAAGAGCCACTGACCCCAAACCACGCTCCTCTCACCCAGCTCTGCATGTCGCTACCTGTGCTCTGGTTGCTGCGTGCAGGGAGATTGGGCTTTTGGTTTTTTTCCTTCTCTAGAGATGATGAAGGAGCTAACAACCATTGTCACCCAGGTACAAGACTGAGAAATACCAGGCAAACATTTATAAGAAAATATTAATATTCACACAGCACAGTTCAGCAGTGCAAGAGGGCAGGGTTATTACACAACATTAGCTTTATCCCTTGCCGTGACATGCAGCTTTTGCACAGAAAAAAATCCAAATCATCTTGCAAGCCAGAAGAAAGACCACTCCCCAGTCATCAAACACCAACCACCCTGAGCCCCGTGGTGGGTCCCTGCCAGCAGCACAGTGCCCAGCAGGTCCGTGGACAGGGAACAAAGACAACTGGAGCCAGTTTAAACTGCAGAGTTAATTTTTAGGGGCAGAAACTAGAATTACCTGAGCTGGAAGTTAGCCCGGACACGGGGATTAGCACCCTCAACCCTTGTAAGAGGAGTCAGGGGAACTTTCCATGACCTTAAGCACAAGGAGCAGGTCGAGGAGCAGAGCAGCACCAGGAGGTGATGCCGAGGGAAACCCAGCACAAGCTGAACGCCGATCACCAATGCTTGTACCAACCAGTCTCCCTTTCTACCACAGTTTGAGAAAAATCAACAGCACCATGGAGCTAGACACCAAGAGGTTCCACGTGCTAAGCCTTGCTCTGCCAGAGGCTCTGGGTGCTTTTCTGCCTGTTTTCCTCCTGGTAGAGTGGAGCATCCTCCATTCCACCAATGCTGCTGCTGGCCCTGGCGCTGCACTAACCCGGGGACCAGCTGCCAGAGCCGGGGAAGCCAGCCGTGCTGTGGCTCTGCCAGCACCTCCCAACAGTGTGGCTTTGGAAAGAGAAACACCACGGCCGAGGCCACTGACCCAGCGTTTGTGTCTCAGAGGAGGGAGATCTCTCCCACTTCTGGCTTCGGCACATCATACAACCTCCTCCTCCCGTTACCAGTTTTACCTATGCAAATCACAGCGTGTTAATGGCACAGTACTAATTGCACCTGGGGTAACCCATTGCTCCCCGAATCCAGGCCTGGGGACCCCCCCATGGGCACAGGTCCAGCAGGAGCAGTGGAAAGCCATGCCTCACTGCGCCAGGTGACCCGGGGTCCTCCCAAACGCCTTTTGATTGAGGCTTAAAGCAAAACTTGGCAAGGCACAACCCGGAGTCCAGCAATGTTTGAGACCAAAGGGGTTTAAGGAGCAAATTTCCAGCTGGGGGAAGGACTCCAGAGCCAACAAAGTCCAGGCACAAAATGGAGAAAGCGGCATCTCCAGCTGGCACATTACAGGGGCTCGGAGCATGTCAACACCGTGGGGTCGCTGATGCTGGAGTGTGGTTTTGGGGGTCTCAGCCAAGTCAGGCCACCTCCTTGGGCTCTCTGCACACCACTTCTCTGGGGCCATTGCATCTCCTGCCTTTCAGTCGCTAACCCTGTGCCGGAGGGGTCAGGACACAGAGCTTCCCCCAGGTGGGAAATCCAGATGTTTCTTCACTTGTTTTACTCCGAGCTGGAACATGCCAACGCTTGGGAATTTCTCCCCAAAGAGGGCTTCCCAAACAGTCCAGATCAGACAGCGCAGAAGTGTTTAAATAACATTGAAAGATGCTGATACATGGTACTCAATGTTACAACAATACCATGAAAGCAGAAATGAAATGTTAACGACAAAAACGCAACACTTGAGAGCCCAGAGATGCACACGTGAGCATACACACACAAAACATCAGATAAACACAGAAGTCAAAACAATTGGATTTGATATTTTCCCATAAAAGGCTTCCCCAGAGAGTACAGGCTGCGGGAGGGAGCCCTTTTCCAACAGACGATGTCAGAACAAATCAGCCTGGCTTTTTGAAAATTTCAGCAAAAAAAGATCTTGCTGGAGAGAGATATAAACAAATAAATAAATAAATAGCCAGCTTCCTATCACCATGTTGTGCTTGAACCTGAACACCTCTCACCAGGGGAAGGTGTGGGAAGGGTGGTTGTGGTCAGACCTGATCCAGCAGTTCACATCCCAGTTTCCAGGCACTGGCTGTGCTTGGGAACTGGAGCCGAGCAGCGTGGCTGGGGCAGGGGAGGCTGCTCCATCTCCCACTCAGAGCCGGGAGCTAGGCAGGATCCTGCTGAAGCTGCTGTGCTGGCACCCACGATCTGCACAGCTTTGTGCAAGGAAGGTGTCCGGATGCCTGGAGTTGCCCAGGTGGGATTTTCTTACACAACGCTTGGGCACGGCTGCTTGACAGTTGGGAAAAACAACAACACGAGGTTTCCAAAGCTCCCCTGGGGCAGCAATGGGAAGTTTCTCTGTCTCCCACCAGAGATGTACCCGGCAGCAGCCTCGAGCCTGGGGGAGTTGGAGCAGGGATCTTTCTATCTGCAACAGATGGCGTTGCAACAGAAAGAGCACGTTATGAATCTCCTCACTTCCAGGAAGCAAGAAGGATGGTCTTGCCATGCATGAAGGGAACCGGCGATTTCTTTTGCTGAAAGATTTCCTCCTGCAGAATCACATCATTCGATGAAAGAAATGCCAAGAATAATTCACTTCCTCGAGCAACTCTATTTATATTCTCACTGCAGGCACCGTCCTGCTCACGTACCCGCCCCAGGGAGTCACAAGGGCTCAGGAGGGCGCAGTTTGGAAGTTAACATGTTTAACTCCAAACTATGAAAAACTGAATTTCCCAGGAGGTGGGTTATACAGGAGACAGGCAGAGACACTGGCCACTGTCAAGAGTCCTGGGGATGGCCCCGGTCCTACAGACCTTGCATGAACAGTCCCAGTGACCCACACGGGGCTCTGTAATGGGCTAAGACCCCCGTATCCAACTCCAGCAACACAACTTTAACTGCAACTTAATCCACTTCCCTTCCAGAATACCTGCATGTAATGAGAATTTGGAAAGATTTATGGCTACAACCACCGCCCCTGCTCCCCCTTGCCAGCCTCTGCTGTTTCCCTGAGAAAGCAGTTTGGGTTACCTCGATATTCTCCAGGGGAAAAGCATAATTAGCAGCTCAGGAGTTTTAATGCCTACGTCAGGGAGGGGGCTCACAGGGGGTTATTCTCAGGTTTTCTGATCACTTGTTGTTTGCTCTGAACTCTTTGGAAAGGCACCAGCTCCCTTCCCCCTCCCCAGACCTAACTGCTCTTATTATAGACTTCAAAAGGTCGGGGTGAAATCCTACCTCGGCTGTGGTGAACACACATATTGGTGGTGATGGTGCGGCCAGAGCACGGCCCTGGACCCCAGACTCGATGTAATTACTCCCAGGAGCCCCCCCCAAAGGCAGCAGAGCTGATGGCAGGCTACGTGCATAGGTGGTGATTTGCAAGATCCGACCTTAAAGGAGGACTAGTGATTTAAGCGAGGTGAATCTACTGCTTCTCTAAAGAGTATCACAATTTTTGCCATAAATGGGCTCTTGCCCCAGCCAGCTGGAGCTTTGCGCTGCTTTTCACGAGACCCGGCTCTATGAATTTAACTGACAAAATCTTGGACAGTCGAGGCAATATTTTCAAGATTGCTCAGCACCAGCAGGCAGGGCCAGGGGAGCCCTGGTTTCCAAGCATCCCAGGCCCAGGCAGAGCCATGGGGTGGACGAGGATGGTGCCAATTCCCTCCAGGCTCCCGCATCCCAGGGACGGGGGCGTAAGGCAGTACTGACGAGGAGGACGGGGTCTACTGACTTCTGAACCTCCCCAGTATATCCCCGTACAGACCAAGGATCTGCCGAGAGGAGAGTCCACGAAAACTCTAAGTATTTCTTTTGAATGGGAATGGGTTTGACTTCTCCTTATACTCCAACTCAAGAGCTCACCCCATCACCAGGATCGGACATGAACCCTGGATATGAACTACTCTATTAACAGAAAACAGAAGGGATCCGTGTAGATGCAAAATGCTTAAAAGAACCCCAAAAATAACAACCCTTTGGGGTTTATTTAAAGAGTAAGGGGAAAGATCCCTCCCCAGCTCTTAGCAGTTAGCTCTTGCTGGGGGTGTGTGGCTGGTCAGTGCCATCCCTCAGGTGTGTGCACTAGCTGGCACTCCACCTTGCCACGAGAGGACAGTGCCAAGGCTGCAGGACCCCTGCCAGCAGCTCTGGTGGGGTTCACCCACTTTGGGTATTATTTAACCCACAGCATAGCCCAACAAGCTCCGACTCCATACAGCACCTCATCTCTGCACTGGAGAGAGGTGCCACAGAGTCACAACCCTGCAGCACAGGGCAGTGACTTCCCTCCCACTTTACAGATGGGCAAACTGAGGCACACCAAGACATCTCCCCAGCAGTAGGGTGCCAACATTCAAACTCTTTCAAATCTTTACCAAAATGCCTTGAAGTATCCAAATCCAGATCACACATAACAGCAGCAGCAAAGCACATGAGCACCAGAACCAGTTAGTGTTTTTATAACAGACTCAGTGACCCCAGCCCTGATCTCATCAGCATTTCCAATGAGCATCTTCTCCCCCCCTGCTCTTCCCCCCTAAGGAGAAGTCCCTTCAACCACCTCATCCTCCACCTCCAATGACTCCTTGGCCAGGAGACCCACGCTGCCCAACCAACCAACACACTCTCCACCATCTTTGTCTCAGCCTATCGCCAGCTGTTGTTCACAGTGAATTACCTGCGCTTTGGGGCCAAGACCATCTTTTGTTCCCTTTTTATCCAGCACCATGAGCTCAGTACGGGGAGGTATCTGATTACACAGCTAATAAATAAACAAGGACCTTGATCCTCTTCAGCACATGGTTGTCCAAGTCTGCAATTTCCAGAGGAACTGCTGCAGGCTGGGCTTGATGCTATTAGTAATTTAGGTGTGTTTGGGAGATGTTCCCAGGACAAGGAGCAGGTGCTGCTAAACCAGACCTTCCTACAAACAGGCGGGCATGCATCAGGGAGTGGAAAACCCAAACCAGCTCAAACTCGATGTCCAACAGCAAAACACGTGTTCTGGGCTGGGCACACTGTGAACACAAAGACCTGGTGTTTCTTGCAGAGGCTGCAAGGATGGCTGAAAAAAAGTGGTGGAGAAGAGCACTTTAAGGCAACTACTGCTACACCATCTTCCCCCCGCAGGGAGTTTTACAACAAGGTCTTTCCTCCTGATGGCCATCTAGTCCTGCTCCACCTTTCATGGATTGTACTCGCTCCCCCCAAGTCTCCCCTGGCATCACACACACCCGCCTGCTCCCCATGCCTACGCTCCCGTCCTCACTTTCACGCTTCCACAGCACTCACAGACCGCGCTGCTGAATTACAGCAACCACAAAAGCCCACGGACCTCCAGGCCACCCGCTGCTACAGGAGTGGCCTGACTCCTCCATCCCCAGGGCTCCGATGTCACCATGATCTGAGGCACAGAGGATGGGAAACGGCACAAGGTGGGATGCAGCTGCTGTAAGCACATCCCCCTCTAAACAAACCTCCTTTTCCTCCATCCCAGACCTCTTCAGCAACTGAGACGTTCCCTTTTACTCAGAATCGTCAGTGGTTGCCCAGATTAGAAAGAAGAAAAAAAAAAAAGAAAGCCTTGGAGAAAAATCCCAAGAGGACATTAATTAGGAGATGGCACTTCCCAGCTCTAGAAGCATCAGGGAGGAGCAATACTTAAATTCCCAACCTGACGGAGTAACTTTGAATCATCTTTCATCTTCCCGTGGATCGGGTGTAATCTAATGACATTAGCTTGGCTTCGCTCTAGTGAAATTGGCATCGGTGCTACAGAGGCAGAGAGATTAAAACATATGAAATAAGTGTTCCTGGGGTGACTGACAGTATAATGACATTCCAACAGGCAGCTCAATCAGCGCGAGACTAACAAAGGATCAGAGGGAACCAGCCAGACTTGCAATATCACCCGCAAATACAGATATTTTTTTTTTAAAATCTTTTTTTTTTTTTTTTACTTGACTAGCTTAGCCCCTATTCTTGGGAGTTTTCCCCAGGCTGTATACAGCTGTATTCAGGGTGGGGGATGGCAGTTGAACTCTATTAAAACCCATGCTCACCTGCTATTGAACTCTGTTAGCTCAATAGCCTTGTTCAGGGCTGGAGCAGAGGTTTCTGCGCTGGGAAGTCAATGCGAGCATTGTGGGCTGCCCTCCCTCCTTTTGTCCCTGTACGAAGAGAGGACTTGTAAACCTGAAACGGAGAAAGCTGCTTTCGGCACACAACTTCCCTTGATACTCAACCCACACACGAGCACACACGGAGGTGTCACACTTACTAAATTAAATCACTCAGATTGTTTTTTATAAAATCAGCCTCTCGGTAGGGCAGCTGCCTTCGTACCCAGGCTCAGCTCAGGCTACAAGAGCCGAGTGATTATTCCACCTGATTTAACAGACAGCCTTTTCGTGCATTGTGTGGCACCCCAGCAGGCGACAGGACCTTCACGTGCCAAGCCCGTGCCTCCAAGCCGCTGCCCTACAGGTACCACCCAACTGGCCCTCTGGGAGCATCACCCTGATGCTGCAGCCACAGCTCAGCCCCCCGTTTATCCCCCCTCACCCGTATAACAAGCAGCTGTTACCGGAGCCGCTCTTTTGTTTCTGAGAGGAACTGGGGTCCCCCTCATGCCCGAGACCCCAGAACCACCCTGCCACCGCCCTGGCATGGCATCCTTGTGACAGCGGCACCGACCATCAGCCGTGAAGGCTGGCTGGCTCTTCTGCCTTTGCAAGCCTGTGTCACTGCAAACAGCCAAGAGCTTTTTATTCCCTTGGACAGGGCGCTCGCTGCCCGCGCCGGCTTCCTGCGGGCGCTGAAAGCAAACCCAAGTGTTTATACCTTGTAATGATGCTGTTTAGTCTGACTGCTGGGAAACATAAATGCACGTGAAACCTAAGCCTCTGATGCCAAAGATAAGAAATCAGGACCCCTGGCAAACATCTGGCCATTTCCCCGGCACTGAACCCTCATCAAAGATTACAGCAAACCCATGGAGAGAGACAGATATTTTTTTTTAAATGAGTATTTATAACAGGCTGGTAACTGGTTACCAGCGGGCTGACACTGCAGCTCTGCCATCACGCCGGGACTCTGTGTGTTAGTAAAGATTACTCATACAAGCAAAGCTGGCAAGATTAGGTCTCAAAGGAATAATCCTATACAAAGAATTCACTGTACCTCAGCCTCCACAGGGCTAATAAAAAAAAAAAAAAAAGGTGAAATTCAGTACATCAAATACCAGAACAAACAAACTGCAGCAATTAATGGGAGAGCTCATGTACCAAATGCTAAAACATAACGATTACACAAATAGCGTGCAGGGCAGCACCTCGAATGAGTACGAGCTGTGAGACCAAGACCAAACCCCTGGAAAATCAAATCCCCTACACCGAGGACTGTGCTATGCCCTAAATGCCTGTGGCTCCTCCTCTGTCTAGGTCTGCACTCCTCGCTTGGGCACAGTTTCCAGAAGCGGGTCTATCCCATTGCCATCTGCTCCTCAAGGCTTCGGGAGCATCTTTGATAAACGAGCTTTTCTGCATATCCACCATAAATTTCAGTAGATGCCACCCCAGCGCCATGTGTTTATTTTTCAAAGTCAAGACTTGATTAAAGTTCCTGAGGTTTTTCAGATTCGTTTTTAATGTTTCCTTTCTGATACAGGGTCAGCATGTGGAAATTGGCTAAGTGCACACTAAAAATATAATTTTGTAGACAGCTTCAGCCCACACAAAAGGAAAGCTTTCTTCTCAGAGAACCCACACTCTGCTGCCTGCAAAAACCCGGCGTGTTTCTGACACCAGCGGATACACAAGGAAGCTCATTACTTCCACGTGTTAAGACTTTTACATAAACACTTGGACTGTCAGTACTATCCTACTCCACATTTCAATACTGTCACCCCAAGCTGAGCCAAAATCATCCTCTTCTCTCTGCTAATAGCTGGGCTTAACATGAAAGTAAACCAAGCACCGGGGGTACCCGAAATCCTCTCCTTTTTGCTTGTTCATTCAGGAAAGCCACAAACACAGACACACTCTGCGAAAGAGCAGTTTCGCCCCCACCCTAACCAATCCTTTCCACAGGAATCTGCCAGAAGACGCTCATCTATTAACTTTAAAACACACAAGGAAAACATCTAAACAACATTAGTAAGAATCCTGCCCCTTAGCTTTAACGTTTACTGTCTCATTTTAAAGGGGATACCTTTTATTTGGTTTAATGAAACACTAATTAATTGAAAGAAGAACCCCATCTACCTTTTTGCTCGTTTCTCGGGCAAGGTGAGCGCGTGGGTTGCGGTCCTGGAACTGACATTTTGGGTTACTCGTTCCTGGGCTGCTGAAACGTTTGCACGGGAAATATGTTTTTTCTCCACACTGAATATGGGAAAGCTGCTTTTATCAGCTGGGCGGGAGGTGACGGTACGATGCTTTGCCAGGGGAGGCAGCTGGGGCTGCGGGGCGGCTCGGCTGGGAGTTAGATCAGCCACAGGTTTGGCAAAGCCACCCCCCCCCCCCCCCCCCCCCCGAAAAGCTGAGGAGCAGCAAGATGTTGGGGGGCCTGGAATCCCTGGGGCAGGTGGGGTTAGCTCTGCCTCAGCATCCCCATGAGGTCCCCAGGGCGATGGGGGCACCCACTGCTCTTCCCATTGCCTCCCCCTCCGCGGGCAGCACCCCGGGCTGGGGGGAGGCACCCCCGGGGGCGCCCTGCCGCGGGGCAGGAGGGCTGGGGGATGCGCGGGCAGCGGGGGAGAGGAGGGGTGGGGGGTTAGGGGATGGGATGGCGGGCAGGCAGGAGGATGTGGGGAGAGAGAGGGGCTGGGGGATCTAGGAGCAGGAACGGGAGAACGGGGGGAGAGCGGATGGGGAAGGAGTGCCCCGGGGAACGGGGGAACGGAGAGGGGGCTGGGGGAAGCGAGGCTGGGGGAGCTGGGGAGCGAGAGCAGCATCGGCGGGAGGGTCTGGAGAGCGGGGACGGGGCTGGCGGGGTGGAGGGCTTGGGGCAGGGGGCCCGGGAGAGGCGGGAGAGCGGTGGAGGGGCTCCGCGGCCAGCGGGGGGCACTGCCGGCCCGGCCACGGCCCCGGCCCCGCCGCCGAGCCGCCGCCCGCCGCAGCCCGTCCCGTACCTGTACCAGGCGAGTCCCCGCTCGTAGTTGCGGTCGAAGAAGTGGGGCTCGGCGCCGACGGCGCGGACGTCGGGGTGCACCCGCAGGAACTCCAGCAGCGCCCGCGTCCCCCCCTTCTTCACGCCGATGATGATGGCCTGCGGCAGCCGCTTGCTGCCCTCGCCCAGCAGCAGCGCCAGGGTGCCGGGCGTGCCCGCCGCGCTGCCCCCGCCGCCGCCCGAGCCGCCGGCCCGGCTCCCGCCGCCCCCGGCCGGCACCTCCTGGCCCGGCGCCGCCTCCTGCCGCCGCCGCCGCTGCTGCTTGAGCCGCTGCAGCAGCCGCTTCCGCCGCGCCGCCGCCGCCTGCCAGGGGGGCAGCTCGGCCGAGCCCCCCAGGTACCCGCCGCCGCCGCCCTCCTCCTCCTCCGAGGCGGCGCCGGCGGCGATGATGGGTCCGGGCAGGGTCTGGCAGCGGTCGGCCAGGCAGTAGAAGACGTAGAGGGACATGAGGAGGGAGCAGAGCATCACCAGGAACTTCTTGAAGATGCTGCGGGGCAGCGGCTCGGCGGCGGGGGCGGCCGCCGCGCTCACGGCCATGCTACCCCGAGGCGGCGGCCGGGCGCCTTGGCCATGCTCCGCGGCCGCCCCCCGGCGCGGCCCCTCCGCGCAGCGCTCAGCGGTGGCGGGGGGCTGCGCGCTGCCGCATCCCCGGCGCGGGGGCCAGGCGGCGGCGGCGCCTCAGGGGGGCATCCCCCGCGGGGAAATGGCGGGGGGGGGAGGGGAACCGGCGCCGCCGCTGCGGGGCCGGGCGGGAGGACGCGGGGCCGCCAGCGCTGAGGGCTCGGCGCGAGGCTCCCACGTGCGGCGGCCGCCGCGGCAAACTTCGGCGGAGACATCGCCGTGCGGGGAGGGGCGGGGCCGCGGCGGGAGGGGCGGGGCCGAGGCGGGAGGGGCGGGGGGCAGAGCCGCGGGGAGGCCGCTTCCCACCCCCTCGGGTGGAGCGGGGTGCGGGGGTGCCCCTGGAGGCTCTGCCGGGGGGTAGAGGGGTGTTCCGGAGGATGCGGAGATGCTCCGGAGGCTGTCCCGAGGGTAGAGGAGTGCCGGGGAGGGTGCGGGGGTGCCCCGGAGGCTGTCCCGGGGGGGGCGGGGGTGCCGCGGGGAGGCTCTTACGGGGGTAGAGGGGTGTCCAGGAGGATGCGGAGATGCTCCGGAGGCTGTCCCGAGGGTAGAGAGGTGTCGAGGAGCGTGCGGGAGTGCCCGGGAGCTCTCCCGGGGGGTAGAGGGGTGTCTAGGAGGATGCGGGGGTACCCCGGAGGCTCTCCCAGGGGGTAGAGGGGTGTCCCGGAGGCTGTCCCGGGGGTGCGGGTGTGCCCCGGAGGGGTAGAGGGAGGTCCAGGAGGGTGCGGGGGTGCCCTGGAGGCTCTCCCGGGCGGTAGAGGGGTGCCCCGGAGGCTGTCCCGGGGGTGCAGGCGTGCCCCGGAGGCTCTCCCGGGGCGTAGAGGGGTGCGCCGGAGGCTGTCCCGGGGGGTAGAGGGGTGTCTAGGAGGATGTGGGCGTGCCCGGGAGGCTCTCCCGGGGGTAGAGGGTTGTCTAGGAGGATGCGGGGTGCCCGGGAGGCTCTCCCGGGGGGTAGAGGGGTGCCCCGGAGGGGTAGAGGGGCGTCCAGGAGGGGTAGAGGGGCGTCCAGGAGGGTGCGGGGGTGCCCCGGAGGCTCTCCCGGGCGGTAGAGGGGAGTGTCCCGGAGGCTGGCCCGGGGGTGCGGGCGTGCCCCGGAGGGCAGAGAGACGATCTCGGGCCCCTCCAGCGTTTCTCTGGATGCGGACTGACCTTCCAGCCGCCCGCGGGAGCTGGAGCGGGGATGCAGCCGGCTGCCCGCCGGCCGACGGGCTCACGGGGCTCCGCAGGACCTTCCCGCAAGGCCTGGGCCGTGGCATGGGAGCGTGGGGGCCGTCTGGCCCCGCACTGGCCACCCGTCTGTCCATCCACCCCCACCATCCCTCTGGCACCTGAGCACAAATTCCTGATTTGCCCGTCGATCATACCCGCCCTTACATACACAAATATCTGTACAGGGAAGAACAGTCCCCCTTAAAACGGGTGAAACCACTGACACGGGTGTAAAATACACTCGCAGTATGACAGCCGACAGCTACACTAAGCACTCTACTGAATACAGCCCAGAAAGACCTGAAATCGGACTTTTCCCCACTCACTTGAAGCAATTCTCCCTAGGCTGGCTGCAGAATCTGGCCTGCAGTTGGTAAGAAATATCTACAAACACAACATGCTATTGCTCTCAGAATTTGCTCTTCTCCTTTGAGAGCGCATAAAATGTGGAAATAGCTATCAGCTTCATGCCTCGGCTGCCTGATTCTAAGGGCTTCATTATTTCATTGCCTGTGGGAATGTCCTTTTAATTTGAAATGTTTGTCATAGATTATAGAATTTTTAAACAAACTTGCACATGAAACACTTAGATTTTTTTTTTCCCCCTTGTTTGGTGTGGACCTAGCTGAGGAATTAAACTTCAACTACTTGGAAATAAAGCTGGTGTATCCACAAATTATTCAATGAAAAGGGGGGGCGGGAATTTCAATGAATAATTATCAGCCATCTGCAGAGCTGGCTGGCTAATAAAAATGTGTTTCCAAATAGTAAACAGGCCAAAATTAATAACAAATGTTATTTGCAATGGATTTTTCTATTAGATCTTCTCCCAACTTTATGACGTTTTTCCTCTCTAAGCATAGAAACTTACTGTGAATATACGGATTTCCAAATCCATACCCGCCCCAGCTGCAACGCAGCCAGATCACTTTATCTAAAATTAGTGAGCGTAATTCCAACTCGGTGTGTTTGGTGACTTCAAGACACTGTAGCGTTTCAGGTATTTCAATGCTTCAACATGTAAGTAGATGCCTGGTGTGATTTACAAAAGGCTATAAGCAGGTTAGGCCCCTAACACCTCTAGGCAACTACTTACATCATTAGGAACCTAAATGCCTTTATAAATCTGCGCTGTGATCCACAGCTCATTGAAGTCAATGAAAAGACTTTGCTGACATCAATGGGCTTTGGAGTGGGCCCTGTAGAAGGAGCATGATCAATGCAAAGTGGCTTGGCTTCTTTATGCTAGTTATTACGATACTTTTTTCCTAGACGCTTAGAATAATGCTACATTTTCTGTTTGAATAAATGATCATTTCAAGCAAGAGAAAACAAGAAAAGAGAAGTGAAATCAGTGTGAAAGAGTGCAGAGTGGTGTGTGTGTGTCTGCTGTGATTGTAGAGCCGGACTCACATTTGCTGCTTTTTCCCTGGAAATGTTGGTGAGAATCTCGGCTTTCCTTTAAAAAGTCACTAGTTGCCTAGGGAAAATATGACCAGAGTCTATTTAAAAAGTTTCAGTGTCTAGAAAGCAATAAGCCAAATATATCTGTATTTAAACCAGCCTTACGATATTTAAGGCAATCTTGTGATTTTTTTCAGAACCTGACTCATCGTTTCAGCCTGCTGGGGCTGAAGGCACCGGGGGCTCCGGCAGCCAGCAACAGCACTCCGAGAAGGAAGGTGTCTTACCTGGTAGAAAGGGCAATACGGGGAAATAAAATAGTGGATAGTTTCACCCCTCTGTGCCCCACATTGCTGTGGACACTGCTAGTACAGCTGCAAATGTAAGATTCCACAGAGGTTTATTAACAGACTGGTTTTGTCCTTATTTTTAGATGAGTTTCTCTCGGTACAAAGACTGTTGGGTGAATGCTGTAGTATAAAGCCAGAAAAATTGGGTGGCTGACGTCATGACATCCAGTTCTGAGAATTTACACCTCTTATCTGTTTTAGCCCTAATACAAAAATAACCCTTCCCAGGGATAACGCGGGGGTTTTTTAATGACTTAGAGACTTGGAGCAAAAGGTGCTTCTCATTTTACTCAGTCTATTACACAACTGACAACATTTTCGGTGCTGCCTCTTCCTTTTCCCCTTAAATTTCTGCCGCATTGATCAATCTACCTATTTCGAAGCATTTCACTACAGCCCTTCACAGACACCGGCGTGCTTCTCCAAAGCATGGCAGCAGCGGGGTGCCTCGGGGTGCCCAGGGGAGCTCCATGTGCTGTGGCGGGCACAGGGGCATGCGATCACCCTCCTTGGGGGGCTGACAGGGTGGAGGTGACTGTGACCATCCCAGCTTGCGGGGCTGCATGTGGAGGTGAGCACGGCCATCCCAGCTTGTGGAGGTGAGTGTGGCCATCCCAGCTTGTGGAGGTGAGCGTGGCCATCCCAGCTTGTGGAGGTGAGCGTGGCCAACCCAGCTTGTGGAGGTGAGCGTGGCCATCCCAGCTCACAAGGCTGCATGTGGAGGTGAGCATGGTCATCCCAGCTTGTGGAGGTAAGCACGGCCATCCCAGCTCGCAGGGCTGCATGTGGAGGTGAGCGTGGCCATCCCAGTTTGTGGAGGTGAGCACGGCCATCCCAGCTCGCAGGGCTGCATGTGGAGGTGAGCGTGGCCATCCCAGTTTGTGGAGGTGAGCACGGCCATCCCAGCTCGCAGGGCTGCGTGTCATGCCCATGACTCACGGCTCCCTGGCACCAGCCCCGCTGCTGGCGTGGGCTCAGCCCCGGGATGGTCCTGGCAGGCTCTCCTCCGGGGTCCTGTCTGCACTTGTTCCTTACCTTGCTTGGTTGTTCCTTTCTCCTTTTATCTATTTATTATTTTATTTGTTGCCCCCATCCTGTCTCCCCCCCCGAGGAATGCTCTGCTGCACAGGCAATTTCTGATGCTACTTCTGAGAGCGAGCATGGCTGCTGCCAAAATCCTCCTCCACCGCCAGTGGCAGCCCATTAACAAGGTTTTCTATGCCAAATAGGCTGCTTTGGGATCCCCTTCTTTTGGGGTCCCTTCATGGGGCACCGAGAAACAGACCTGCTTACCAGGAAAGCCTCTGGCAAGCGAGTCTTCAAAGGCTTAAACTCAGCAACCCAAATCCTCTGTCGTTCTGGCAAGCAACAGCTGAAGACTTTGCTTCCACCACCTGATATTTCCAGGTGATCCCGTACAATTGGGAAAGGGGAAGGCCTCTAGCTCAACGCCTCGTGCATGCACAGCCCGTGCCAGCCCCACTGGGACAGCTGTATTTTTTCCCCTTTCCCGGTGACCCGTAGCATTGATGGGATCAGGGGTTAAACTGGGAGTATGGTGGAAAAGGGACCCGGGAGCCTGAGGCTAGCGCAGCTTAACAAGTGATTATAAGGTCTGAAGGCAAAGGGGACGCTGCCTGTCAGGAAGCTGCTGCTGAAGAAAACATCCCATTGTACCAGGGAGATGGAGTATGGGACAGAGGAGAGAGAAACAGATTGATAACCGAGGGGCGATGTGACCCCGCATGGGCTCCTACAACAAAAACCCCTTCATCTAAAATGAATAGGAACAATAGCTAATGGGGACAGGCCAGCAGCAGCCCAGGATTTGAGAGCCCGGAGGAGAGGGAGGAGTCAATGGTGGGTCCTGTTTTACCCAAATCCTCTATTGATCTCGGTAATCTCCTGGGCCTTCCCCCTCCTTGAAATCACACAGAAAGTTCAAGGACTTGTTGCCTTTGGATTGTAGGGACACGCATTGTCCTCAAGGGCCGGCGGGACCAGCAGCCAGCGAGGTGTGGCATGGGGCAGGCTGGTGGGAAGTGCCCTGGAGCGGGGCCGGGATGCCAGGGATGAGCTGCTGCTGTCACCTGAGCAGTGCTGGGATGTCCCCAGCCCCAGGCTGGCAGTGGTGGCAGGAGGACTGTGGCTGCTGGTCTTGTCCTGGCACTTCTGGGTGAGTTCTGGTTCCACCGAGCTTTTTGGGGCAGAGTATGTGTGGACGTACAGAGCCTGGCACAGCGAGGTCCCAGCCAAATGTTCCCATGTTATTAAACAAGGGACTGTGGTCTTTCTCTTATGGGATCTGCAGGGCCCTGACTAGGAGCAGCATGTGCCGAGGCTGTACAGGGCAGCAGCGGAACCATGTGAGTACTGGGAACGGGAACTGCATCCCCACAGAGCATCACCGCGGGGCCGAGCACGTAGGGGCAGGTGCTGGAGACGTGTTGGAGAGCTGAGCAGCATCTCCAGTGCTGGGGGGTTTGTTGAAAAGGTTTCCTGAAATGTTGAGCCATAGAGACTAGAAATGTAGGGACAGGATTTTTCTTTTGTTTTTAATATAATTTTTTTTGAAAGGAAAAGAGTATCCACAGGCAACATCATATAGACCAGGGGGAAAAAAAAAAAGGTTTGAGGGAGTATTTTCAGCCTGCACTCACTTAAACTGACAGAATGACCTGTCCTGTTGCAGAATATGCAGTGCCTGCACCCAGAAGGCAAACAGTCCTGTGAGCAGAAAGCAGATGAAATCTTAGTCCTGCTTTGGCTGAGGCAGGAGGCAACATATCTCTGTACCTGCTGTCTGGCCATGGCACTCTGTCCACCTTGTATCTGATACCTCCTGCCCAGCAGGGAGGGAGAACAGACCAACTTGATTAGAGAGCTGGCATAAGATGTGAGGACATCTGGGAGGCCTCAGATCGGGAGCATGAATTAATAAGAACCAGTAAGAGGAGGAGACTGAATGGGATTCAAAGCCCTGATGGGAGATCAGGGCTGCTGGCTGCAGCTGCCCGGCTGCGGCAGGCAGGGTCCTGATTTCTGGACCTGCCCTTCCCAACGTGTCCACCACGCTCAGGGTGGTGCCTCTGCCATAAAGGAGCAGAGAGAGTGGCCTGGAGCGGGGCACTTTGTCATGCGCAATATAATCTCGGGGGCAAAAGGGCTGATGTTTAAATGATCCTTGTTTGTCCTTCCCTGAGGTATATGGGCTGATGATTTATCTGGAGGGCCTCTGCGCCTTGTTAATAGCTCAGCCTCCCGTGAAAGGAGCTGCCTCAGTGTTTCCCAAAGACTGGGGTGGGCTACGGACCCTCCAGGGCCAGTGGAACAGATCTTGCCTCTCCCTTGTTTCCTGAAGCCACAGCTCCCAGTTGTGGTTCTGGTGGGCTACCACTGCTTCAGGCTGCTGTGATGGGGGGCCAGGCAGGGCGAATTGGGCAGCCTCGGTGGTTCACTGAAATGCTCAGCTGGATGTCTGCTCACCTCAGCTCCTTCGGCAGCCCATGAACTGAGCTGGGGCCTTGCGAGTGCACTGAGCCCACCTCTGGTGCTCAGCCAGGGGCAGGTCCGGACAAGGAGCAGCCCATGGACCTCAGCTAGTGGCACTCACTGCAACCAGCAAACTCAGGGGACTGGCACTGCATCCAGTGGACTCCTTAGTCATCTAAAACACACAAGGCGTGTTGGGTATGTTGCCAGTCACAGGCAATGTACTCCATGGGCACGCACCCACCCACCCTGTCCGCATAAGGGAGGCTGTTTGCACCATGACAATGGCTGCAGCCCGCCCCGTTCACCCCAAGAGCAGGTAAGGACCCCTTACCCCAGGCAGGCTGGTACTGTGAGGCCATGATGGGAGTTGCTTGGCTGCAAAGGGCTGTGAGCCTGAAGAGCAAGTGCATGGAGAGGTCTAAGAGGGGTCTGGGAGCAACAATGAGGGGCCTGGGTGCTACACTGAGAACTGAGAACTACATTGAGAGGTCTAGGTACTACACTGAGGGGTCTGGATGATGAGCCCAGCTCTCATCTTGGCTTTTACGAGATGGGGAAAGGCATTGTGTCATTTTGGGTTGACTAGAACAACATCCACCCCTCCCCAGGTAGCGAGTGGCTGCAGGAAGCCATAGATTTCCACCTGGAGACCTGGGGCAGGGGTTAGAGATGGGGATGCACCGTGCTCAGCACAAATCCCCACACAGGGCAGTTGCACACCCAAAGCGAGCTGTTACACCCCAGAGTGCTTATGCACCAGCAGCTCTCATCTGGGGAAAAATCTCTCTTGGAGTAACCGAGCATCAGGCATGTCCTGAGAATAACGGCGTGACGCCCTGCCTACACATCCATGCCCACAGGCCGTGTGCAGGGTGCACTATACGGGCACCCCAAACAGCGGGTTTGTTAGCTGGGCTGGCAAACTGAAATGATGAACATCTCCCCTGCATTCCCAATGGTCCTCAGCCACTGCAGGCAAATATTTACAAGAGCTCTCCAAGGGAAACCCATAAACTGCTCCCTGGTATAGCTTTCTGAGGATCACTCCAGACAGCTATATTAGCTGGAACACGAAGTAGTTACACTCCTGCTGCTCTTCCAGTGCTTTTGAAACAGATACTTGTCTCTTTTATTACCTTTGTTTGTGTCTCGTTTTATTTGTGCGCTGCGTGCTTCATTGTGCTGGGTTTGATACAGTTGTGACTGGCTACGGGTTGGAACAACAATAAATACCTTCCAGGCCTTTTGTACTTTTTAATATTATTCTCCATTTTTAAAAAAAGTGCCAAGCCAGACAATGAAAACAGTACAGGGAAAATTAAACCCTAAATCTGCATTTATGGTTCTATATTAAACACACAGAGAAGGCCAGTTTCAAACTGTTGATAAAACTTTTCTGTTAAAAATGTGCTTTTGGGGAAAGTGGCGTGTTTCGTGGAGAAGAGTTGGCTTTGATGAAGAGAGATACTTGGTAAGGTTTCCCAGTCCAGTATGGACATGCCAGCTGGAGAAAATGACCCCAAGGACCGGGCTGGAGACAAGGTGCACCCTATGTGGAGGTGTGAGCTGCCTGTGCTCCTGTCCTGGTTCACTTCTTGCCTCATGAGAGACTGTACAAAGCCTTGGCTCTCTGCAAAGTCTTAACCAAGCAGCTCCGAAGTTAAGGGCAGTCTTTTAATTGACTTTATTGGATATCAAGCAATGCTTGGAGAGCACTGAGCGCTGCATCAGGCTGCCAAAGGGCTGGGACAGGGCAGCTGTGCTGGACAGAAGAGTCAGAGACCCACTGACAAAGGGCTGGCTGAAGCCCATGAGCTTCTCCCTTCAGAGCAGGTTTTAAGGGAATAACTTGTCCTTTGTACAGCAATGGTACGTGTGGGGGTTGAAAGCAGAGGCACCGATTTGAGCCTCATGGCTTTCTCTTTCCATGAGATCCCTTTGAAATACCCCACCCCCCTCAGGAGGGCTGAAACCACAGCTGGAAACAACTGGCTCAGTGACAGGACCTGAGCCCAGAGCCCCACGGTGCTCCCGGGGTGTTTATAGCACCCAGAAAACACCGAGCCCTACGGTGAAACCAGCAGGCAGAGAGGGGTAATGATGCACCCCCAGCAAACCAGCGTCAGAGCCGGTGAATCCCTGGGTGCCGCCGAGGGGAAGGGCACAGGCTTTGCCCCCCTCTCCAGGAGACCCTGCGCTGCTGCTCCCGCTCCGTCCCGGCTGAGCGGAGCTGGTGACAGCTCTGCTTATTGGCTTTGCTGGGCTGAAGAGAGCACTTTAAAAGGAAGCAAAGCAGCAACACAGCATTAGTTCCTGCTGGAAGGGGGAACGAGAGACACACATTCCTGCCTTGTATGGGAAATTTGGCCTGCTTGCATCACCCCAGGAGTTTGGGCTGAATACTATATTCTTAGCACCCCATCCTCAGACAGCCCGCGCTCCTGCTAGGCGATGCTGAAAAACGCTGCCAGCTCTAAGATGGTTGTGCTTCAGCAGCGGGTGAAGTCATGCCTGGATAACTCACTGAGGCTTCGAGATAGGGCTGGGTGATGGCCGAGCAGTGGCGACGGCCGTGTTAAACCCACCAGAAAATTCCTGGGAAGGGGGAAACCTGCCCTGTTGTGTGCTTGGCAGCGTGTCCGCACCCGCCTGCTGGTGTGCACCGGGGGATTTACAGGGATTCACACCCACATGCCAGCTTGCGGATAAGCCCTTCGCCCCACTGGGATGAGGTCTGGGTGCGATCGGATCAGGGTGCGACTCACAGCCCCCCTGGGGACTGCCCGCCGGCGAGTGCATCCCAGACACTGGAGGGTTTTGGAGGCAATCCCAGGACTGAGCTTTGGACAACTTGGGAGCACAACATCCCGGTGTCAATTTAGGCCTAATTTGCATGTACAGCATGGTACGGAGTGTGTAATTACTGAGCTGCACAGGCAGTCATCGGCTTGGCTGTTTCAAAACACGATCTTTAGTGCTTCACAAAACATAAGCAGACACCTTTCCCTTGATGCAGCTGCGTGTGAGGTTTGACTAAGAGGAGCAGTGGGGTTGGGTGGAGTTAGACAGGTCCACCTGACCAGCCTCAGTTGGACGTGCCCAGGGAGATGTGGTCACCTCCTCTACATAGGGAAGAGGGCTGACCTGAAGAGGTCACGTTAGTCTGAACACGTTGATAGGCAGCAACGGCTCTTCTTGGCCTCCACATCTGCCATACGCTAACCAGATCTGTCATTTCTCAGCCCCCCCCCCCCATCCTCAGGCTCCCCCTTCTCAGTCTTTACTCCCTTCTTGGCCTCCATGTTCACCCATGAGCCCTTCCCTCCCTCCTGAGAGCTTCAGAGGCACCTGCAGCAATATGCTGGGAGGGTTTAGTCACTACTGAAGGAGGGAAAAGCTCAGCCTTGAGGTTCTCCTTCATTTTGTGAGCTTGTGTCCCAGCTTAGAGGTATCCAGATAGATAAAGAAGGGAAAAGTCAAGCTCAGGATCCAGTGTATGTATGTGTGAAGGAGTGCTCTTGATGCATATAAGAGTTTGCGTTGCATGCACGCACAGGAGAGCAGACAGAAGTATGGGCGTGCATATGGTTGGGGGGAGCATCTGCGTGTTTGCAATGTGCAAGCTCTATGAATCTGCATGTCATGTGTATTTTTCACTGAAGGCTGTGTGTCTTCATAGGTTTCTCTACATGGATGTTCACAGAAAAAAGGGCCTCGTACACATTTTTGAAGACACATCTATGTCCAGATGGACATCCCATGCCAACAGATAGCAGTAACTCTGTAGTTACAGAGCCATGATGAAAAACAGCAGCAAAGATGGACCATCACCATGTATCTGTGTCACTACTAGATTTCCTCTCCCACCAGCCCCTTTTCCCCATCCCGTGTGCTGAACAAGGGTGTGGGAAGGGAGGTGATGGACACCCCATGCTCCTTCCAGCCGGGGGTCAGCTGGAGCGTGGGTTGTGTTTTCAGCTTGCCTGTTTCTTTGCACCAGTGGATTTTTTCCTTTCCTTCTGCTAATATTAACAAAACCTGCCAGGGCACCTCATCACCGGAGCTCCCTGAGAGCAAACGCGACATACTTGGAGCATGCAGTCAGCTTTTCCAGCCAGTCCACACGGCCGGCGTAAACTGTCTAAGTACTGTCAGAAACCACTTTATAAACTCAGGACGGGAAGGAGGTGATTGATGCCTCCACACTGGACACGACACAGTTTCTACACTTCCCTGTATTTATAATATTTGTGTATTGCCCCTACCTCAAAGCTTGACAGGACTAGTCCCATTCACTTAGAGATATGAATTTGGCAAAGCCTGACATAAACTCCATTGCTTCAGGCCACCAAGGGAGAACCATTGTTATAAACTTTCTCCCCCGCACCCTGCTTGGCCCCTTTTTTCCCCCCTTCCAGTCGCATTATTTCTTTACAAGCCAACAAGAACAGAACCAAATGTTTCACATCTGTTCTCGCCGTCCAGCCATTTGCATGAGAATCGCGGTCAGTGTTTCAATGAGCACAGCTCGCTGGCCGGCGGTGGGGATGGAGCCGGCCACCACCCGCCCCTCGTGCTTCTGCCAGATGTCCGGGCTCCGCATAAAAGAGACGGACCTGCGGCATTAACAAATCACCTTCTTTTGGGATCTAATTGCTCTATAGATATGTCAGGTGATTTTTCTTTCTGGATGGTGTTGTGGAGCTGATCCTCACCCCTGGGTCAACCCTTCTGAACCTCCTGTTTAAGGGGTTTGGTGGCGACATTCTGGTTTTCTGACATCACCATCACCAAGGAAAGGTGGTGCATCAGCGAGGCTTAAGGCAGGGGCATTTTTTATTTAATCAACCAGTAATGGTAATTTTGATGGCAGATCATCTCCCGTGATATGGCACCACTGGGAAAGGTCCTTGTAAAATACGCCCATGTTTCACAGGGAGTTGCCATTTTAAAAAAGTAACAAAATCTCCACTAATCTGCTCTTTTTCTGCTGCCAAAAGCATGTTCCTCCCTGCCTGCTCTTCCCCTGCATCCCCTGCCTGCTCTTCCCCTGCATCCCCTGCCCTGCCCCTTCTCCAGGCCTGTTCAGCTCCTGCCCCTGCCCTGAGCACGGGGGCTGGTGGCGAGACTCGGGGCTGCAAATTTTGGAAGCTGCTTGTTGTCTTTCCAGCCGGGCTGGGTATTATGAGCTGCTGGTTGACTGACACAGTGGCAGATGAAAGACTTAAGCGGTTGACGTAAGCTGGCAAAAACGCCTTGAAAATTGTAGCAGGGAAGTGTAGCACTGAAGCCCCTCTGTGCCATCCATCTCCATCCCCATTTAGCCGATCCTCTTATTAACTCTTCAAGCTATGGGGTTCTCCCTGGAAAATTAATGTGTAAAGAGAAGTTTTTAAGGCATTGTGGTCTGCAGGGCTTCTCGGGTTCAGGGCTGTGGTTCTGACCTCCAAGCAGCTCTGTACAGCAAGGGCAGCTCAGCCTTGACATGGGGGATGTTGGGTGGCTTAGTGCTTTCAGCTCTGCTGGGACACTTGGAAAGGCTTCAAGGTTGGAATCACACTCCAAAATGAAGATTATTCCAGGTGGTAGTTACTGGGTACAGCCCACTGGGTCTGTGCCCCAGGCTGTCCTGCCTCAGATGGTAAGCCGATAGCCATGTGCTGGCATCCGAGCCCAGCCTGTGCGGTTCACAGTCATTCCCATGAGCTGGGAATCACCCCGTGGGGATATTTGGGAAAGGCAGTGTGGCCCCACGGGAGCAGGCATCTGCTGGGGTCACGATCCCCAGCTGCAACATCCTCCTTTGGGCCTGTCCAAGCATTTAACTGTGTTTTGGAGGATTCCCAACCACAAAGGCCGTACAGATTGTGTATCGATCCAGCTCCCTTCAGTCAATAGCTACAAACCACCCACAGCCATGGCAAGGTCCTTGCAAGCAGAAAGGGCTGATCAGTGTTATTGAGAGGGCTGGGTTGGGGTGCAGCTGCACCAGAGGGGTAGCAAAGCCACATGGGCTACCGTGTGCCACAGCCCCTGGCTCAGCCTCAGCCCCATCAGGGTGGGCTGGACGCAGTTGGCCCATCTGAGCTACTTGCACTGACTCTGTGCCCACCTCCACCTCCAATCCGAGGCACAGGATTTGAGAAAGGGCATTTTAGCAGCATGGAGGGCTGCGTTACCCAGTCTGCACACCAGGAGTAAAACAAACAACAGCTGAAGGTCTGTCGCTGTGCTGCTCCCCCAGGCTCTGCGAGCGAGGGCTGCTGTGTCCACACCCTCCCCTTGCCTGCAGCAAAGCCCCAGCAGCTGTGGATGTGCTGCCCTGGGGCAATGGCGATGGGAAAAGAGGCAGTCCCAGTACCTGCCAGTTCAGGGGCAGCTGGCAGCAGAGATGGATGCCCTCAGCATGCCCGGGAGCATCTCCACCAGCATGACAGTGGTCTGGGCAGAGGAGAAGGAGCACGGACCTGGCTTCTCTGCCAGCATGCAGAGCTGCCTGTCCCAGTGCTGCCATGGCTGTACAGACACACCAGAGCCAGGGCTTGTGTTGCAGGACATGGAGGGTGGTGCAGATTTCCCTGCTTGGACATTGTCTCCATAGAGCACAGCTGGATCGGTAGGTCAGAGCAAACGCTAACATGGGTCCCTGTGAGCACTCCCTCACTTCAGTGTCACCACATAGGAAGGACAGCGCTGGGAACGCCAAGCACTCCGCCTGTGTGTTCAACTGTAAGATGTGGGACAGGCAAGAGGGCAGTTGGCATTGGAGACACAAGGTTTACGGCAGGGAAGGAGAAAATTTCAGAAGAGAGCATACGTTGTTGGCTGTGTAAGGGAGAGGGGACAGGGCAGGGATGCAGGCCACCTCCTTGTCACAGCCAGGGCTCATCAAGCACCTAAGATCCACCCCGCAGGGTTCAGATGAGCAGGTCCACAGCACTCAGACACCAGACACAGAGGCAGTGGCATCTCTCCCAAGGTTTCCCCCTCCGTCACAGGGAGCAAGGTCTCACTGCCATCAGCACTGCCATCAGCACTCCTGCCCTTGGAGCCCTCTCTGTTCTGCGGGCAGGGTGTCACTGGCAGATGCGGGTGTGCAGCACAGCCAGGGACAGGGCTTTCTGTCCCAGCTCAAATGCGAAGGGGAATGAAAACAGGGTACCCCAAGGCAGCAGAGGCATTTTGGCAGGGGATTGCTGGTGTGTGGCACCTGTGGCCAGTGGCAGGACCTTCCGGGCATGTCCCTCAGCTGTGCCCTTCACTCCCAGGCCGGGCCACCGCTGCGAAGCATGCTGACCTTTAGGGACCAAGTATTTTTTCAGGCTGCCACCTAATGGGCCAAGGGTCTGGAATGCACCAGGGGAATCCCTTTGAAGCCGACATTTTTCAGCAAGCCATGTTTTCTGCCTTTTGTCAGAGAGACGTGTTCAGAAAGGCTCATCTGTGCTGCCAGTGTCTTGGACAGTCCTCAGCTCACGTGCAAAACATTGCCAGCTCCAAAGGTTTGTGTGCACGTTCATTTGGGCATAAACGATAGCATCAAGCTCAGCGCATGGGAGAGTCAGTGTCTGGTCTGTTTTGCATCTTTGTTTTGCAGCGATGCCATGGGACTGAACCTTCTCCGTGTAGCTGCCCTGGGGTGATGCTCGAAAGGATACGGGCAGGTGTATGGCAGCACAAAAGCAAGTCCCTGGCACATCTAGAAAACCGTGAGGAAGAAGACAACAATGTGGGCATTTCCACTAGTGTCTCAGAGCTTGGGGCAAATGTTTTTGCTGTTTGGGCTCTGCGGTCCCACATGGCAATTCAGAGTCTGTTTTGTCACTTTGCAGCTCGGGCATTTGGAGAGAGGAGGCTGTGGGTGATGAGTCTGCAGCTGTCCTGGGTCTTTACCTTCCTCTGCACAACTGCTGGAAACACCCTGTGCATTGCATCTCCCTTGCCAAGAAAACAGCTCCATCCCCTCCCCAACCCAGTTCTTTCTCTTTCAGATGGTCTGCATTTAAGAAGTCCTCCTTGTCTTAAAATAAAAGTAGTAAAAGCAGCTACAAGAGTCATGTACTCCATATTCATGCTGATGGTGACGCCTTGGATGGTCTCCTGGTACCTAAACTCCCCTCTCTTGAGCCTTCAGTGAGAGTAGATCCAGCAGACTGGGAGGTTGCTGAATATCATGATAATATCTGTCTGTATTTATGTTAAAAAAATAAATAAGGTAAGTTCATTGTAACTGATGCTGGCTGGAAGCAGGGAAGAGGACGTGCAGTATATACTTGTGAGCACAAGAGGGAGAGCAAGGAAGGAAGAGAGGAAGGACAGGAATGAAGGAAATGGACTTGATACCTGTTTGTAAACTAGGTCAAGATTAATAATGATTTCAATAGTCTCGGCTCCAGGCCCAATTTTACAGGTTTTGCAAAGGCATGTAAAGAAAAGACAATTCCTGCCTGGAAGAAGGAGCAGTTGATGGCTCCACTCCGGTGGTGATTTACACAGTCTTCACTTTACACACGCCAGGAGCCCAATTTCCACCTGCGTAAACCTAACCACATGAGTGAGGATTTGCAGGCTCTGGGCTCAGCAGGTTAAGTCAAGGCTCTGGTTTAATCCTACTTATGACAGTCAAGGCAAGTCTTACCCAAGGAAAAAGACAAACCAAACCCTGGCTTGTGAACTGACTATTTTTATTTCACTGCTTTATATTTTATCTGCTTTGCTCTGCCGTTCCCTCTCATTGCTGTATTCAAGCAGACATGAGAAAACAATTGCTCCAGTGGTTCAACTGATTTAACAGACGTGACATGAAAGAGAAGAAAAATTGAATGCTGGGGTTGGTATTTTGCAAGACCAGCTCGGCATTTGCTCCCTGGACAGAAGATAGTTTAGAGTAACTGAGCAGAAAGTCTTGTAAGAGTCCTCTAGAAAAGAGGGAGCAATGGTGCAAACACGACCGGTGTCTGCCAGTGACAGGGGGCTGGCGTTGGGCAGAGCTGGGCAGGAGCGCGCCGGCAGGAATGTGCTCCCCGGGCAGCGTTCACCAGGCAGCGGAGAGCTGGGTAGCATGATGTGAGGGCTGGAGAGCTATTTAGCAACACTGAATTGGGACTTGAAGCAGAATTAATTGAGCTCAAATTGCATCCTCCTAGCAATCCGCTAATCTGCTCCAGCAGGAGGATAATGACATCTCAAGAAACTAGCTTCAAAAATTGAAACTTGCTGAGTTTTAATAAACGGGCTGCTTAAAAAGAGGATTAATACTTGCATATAAAATATTGCCACACCAAGACTTATGTTCATATGGGAGTCTTTCGCCTCCAAATGGAAGGGGGATCTCAGGAGAATTTGTGAACTACATGCGCTTGTACACAAACACACACACACATACCCACAATTACACGCCCAAAAGCACACAGAACCAAGCTGCTGTCATGTCCCCAAATTACTTTTCTTAAACCGTGTTTATTAGTCCTAGGCAGTTCTTATCATGCAGGAACTTTAATAAAAGCTCCTTTCAAGCAAAGACCTCAAAATGCTCTGCAAACAGCAACAAATCAAGTGTCACATCATCCCTGGTGACATGGGGACAGCATGGCAGCCTCTGGGAAATAAATGGTGTGTGGCAAATACACAGCAGAACCAGGAATAGAAGCCAAAAGTCTTTTTGAGTCCCTCTTCATTTAATTTCTCCCATTTTCTGAGATCTCTGTCACTGGGAGACAGTTGAGAAAATGGGATTTTTGCTCTGGTTGCAGTAGGAGCCCTTTGGGAAAATGTCTGTTTGCAGCACCCACATGTGGCATGGGAGGGTTTCAGGACTCCTGTTCAATCCAATGGCAAATGGGTTCGATTTCTGGAAAATATTCCTTTACCCTCCTCACTCTGTGGCTCCTGTTGGGTGCAGCTGGCTGAAAGCATCGAATGCCTTAATGCCAAGTGACTCCCTTTGCACTTCTGCCTGCACCTCAGAGCAGCGCTCCTCTCCACAGGCTTCACCTCCTTCCCTAACGTCGCCCTCTTTGCTTAGGTTTCTGTAGTAATCTAATAAGATGGAGAAGAAGGTCTCCACAAAGTCTTAACCCTCACTGTCAATTTACATTTTATTAGCATGGGTACCCACAGCAAAGCAAATAAACTGTAGTGGGTTGTTCTCCCTTTTGCTGTCCATAATATTGTCATTGCCACCAACCCAATTAGAAGCATTTGTTGGTGTTCAGTAATAAGCTCAGAGCCGGCTCTGAGGTCTCCGTCTTTCACCGGGTGGCTCACAGGCCACTATGAAATATTTATGAATGATCTTGGATGACATCTGTTATTTTGCTGGTGATGTTCTCAGCAAGTGGCCGTCCTGGGGAGCACACGCCGGTCCTGGCAGCACGGGCATCAGGTGAGCTCTTGCTGGTGGATCAGCAGGAAAATGAACTAAACCAGGGCTCAGCTGCTCCATCCCGGACAGGTCCTGGCTGCAGTGTTGGAGCATGGCCCCAGGCTGGTCCAGCCACACGTGGCTGGAGAAGCATCACCCGGAATGGTGTGTCTGAGGCTCAGCAGGCAGCACTGGGGACACTGGGGCTCCAGCCCAGCCCAGGGCTGGTTTCCTCTGCAGCAATGTGCTTTTGACTACTTCTGGTTGTGTGCGCGAGATGTGTCTCCTCATCAGATGGTTGTAGGAGAGGAAGAAACTTTATCTAAGAAGCAACTATGTGAAGGATGAGCTACTTCAGGTTTGGCCAAGGTGGTGAAATATCATGGCCAAACACCAAAGCATTTGGGGCAGGAATGACAGCTACACTGCTGGCACAAATCTGTGCCCCGTGTTTCCATGTATGGTGGCCCTGGCAAGGGGAGGGGGTGGTTGGACCCTGGGCCCATAAGAACTGGACCCATCGCTGTGGCTGGTACAGCACGGGCCGAACAAGAAGTAGCCATGGAGTAGACACTGCGCCTCCACTGAGCTCAGCAAATCACCTTGCTGGCCATGGAGTAAATGTCTCCACAGCAAATCACAAAATTCCCTGAATCATCCAATGCCCCCTGAGCACTATCACTTAGAAAGGATTCAGCTCACCTCATTTCAAGCACTTCACTGAGACCCCTAAGTAGGCATTTATTGATGTGGCCCTTCTCTACTATCTGCAATGGGCAATTTGCACCTAAATCTGTGCCTGAGATGGGACTTACACTTTAGAAATGTCAGTGTCTCTCTGGGGAGCTGTGCTCCCCACAACTTCCCCGGTGTACAACAAACCCCTGCAATGTTAGTAGGATCCACATCTTGCCATATCAGTGTTGTTAGATATCCAATGTCTGTTCAAAGGCTTCCTACTTATTCTTTGGTGGCCTGTCCATCACGGGATGACTGGCAGCTGCCTGGTGTGGGCCAGAGCTGTGCTGTCAGGATGCTCCTGTGGTCCTGCCTCCCCAGCACCCTTTGACTCCACCGTCCCCCTCCGTCACGCAGAGCCCACCAGTGACCATGTGCCAAGCCACCAGAGCAAGCTCCCACCCTCAGCTGTGTTGTGGGGAGGGGAGGAGGGCGGTGGGGGAGGATCGGTGCTCTGGCTGGAGGGGCAAGGTGGATGCACGCTGTGCCCCGAGAGCCACACTCACGGGACTAAAGGGCTGCCCAGCAGGGAGGCTGGCTGGGCACATGGTTGGGTAAAAGCCTAGCAAATTCCCCAAATTATACCCTTCCCACTACAAGGAGAAAACAGAGGCTGGACCGAAGCTGTAATTTGCACAAGAATAGCAGGGTGGTTGTATTTATATCATATCATGATCTGAGTGCAGCTTGTTCCCCAGAGCTCTTGGTAGCCACCAGAAGTTTCTCCTGAGACCCCATCCACACCCCCTAAGCCTCCAACCCACCCTCAAACCTTCCCTGAGGTCATGCTGGAGCTGTCAGCAGCAATACTCATTAAAAGGGGTGTTAACGACAGAGGTCTGTGTTCCCAGTCTGATGTGCTGGTGACACTTTGAGGGAGGTGTTAGCTTGCCATCAGATAACCTTGTCACCACCATGCCTTGGAGAGATGCTTTCCTGCTGGACAAGCCCTGGCAAACCCCACGATGCTGCAAGTGTCTGAGGTAGAGGTGGTGCTGGGGTATCAATGTGGGCACTGAGGCACTGCAGGGATATGCCAAGGGCCACGCCAAGGGCCATAGAGTCAGTTGGTGTCAGAGCCAGGACTGGTCTCAGCTCTGGGGACCTCAGGTGGGGGCAGTCCTGCACACCGTGGGGCATGTGGAGTGATGCAGGGCAATTTCCTCTGGCAATATAAAGCCCAGGGTCTTCTTTATGTTTATCTCAATCATCATCAAGCTGCATCTCAAGTGTAGAAGGAGCAAATGGACAATGCTGGAACTAGGATCAAGTGAAATGACCTTCAAAGAGGTGCCCATCTGGCTATTCCTTGGACTGAATCTCCCCTGGGAGCCAGAAAGCGTCTTGGTTAAAGACCTCCTCAAAGCACCTCTCCATGGTCACTTTTCTACCCAGGACCGTGCTGTCAAAGATGCTCTTCCCCTCACTCCTGAGCATTATTTATCCACATATGAGTTTTAGGCTTTGACAGGCCCAGGGACTTGTGTAGATCCTGTCTGTCTGCGTGTGGAGGCTTTACCTGGAAAGTCTTTGGCAATGCCTCTAGGGGCTTCTGTGTTTTGAGCACCCACCACTGCAAGCTCTTCCAGTATCAGTCAAAAAGTCAGGAAAAGCAAAATAAAAAGAGCAAAGGGGAGACCCTTTCCAGCAAAGCCGCTCTGGGCATTTTCCCAGCTTGGCAGGAAGGACCCACTGGCTCCTCCTACCCCCCAGCCATGCCATGGAGCTGTTTTCATTTTAAAGACCGCACAGACACCTTTTCATGTCTGCTCTCCAGCCAGACACTTCCTTGTGGTGACTTTGCTCGCAGTGGAGGGTATCTTGTTCTACCTGAAGTATATGAGGATGAAAGATAAGTGGAAATAATTTTCCACTGAAGGACATCAGTAAAATGTATGTAAACTGCCTGTCTCTGGACCATCTGGCTGCTGATAATACAATATTAATAACCACAGTCAATTAAGCTGAGCCTCCCTTGGGGAGCAGGGTTTCAGTTGGGCAATGTCACAAGAATCGATGTAATCCAAGTTCTGATGCCATTGATAGCAGCTGGCCCGGGAGCCAGGGTGCCCAGGGAGGTGTCCAGGAACACTCTCAGCTCTCCTGGGAGAGCTGCTGCCACCGGCAGATGCTTTGCAAGGATTACTGAGAGAAGTGTACAAGATGATCTGCAGGTCCTTTGGGAGCCCAAGCTGGGGCACCAAAAGCTTCATGTCTTAAGAAAGTCTGGAGTGGGAAAAACTACTGAGAGATGATGGTTGGCACTCTGTGAGATGCTGGAGGGAGACTTGGATAAATACGCAGGCAGATGGGAAGGGTTTTCCACTCCCTGAGATTACATGAGCTGAAGGGGACGCCTGTTGTGGACATGCCTAGTGGTGTGTCAGAGGAGACCCACTCTTCTGTCCTGCCATCACTTGTAAAAATCCTTTCTTTCCTCTGAGCTCCTTCTTGTTTCCTTTGAGGTTTTTAAGGGGTTGAGGCTTGGCAGGGTTTTGCAGGCAGGGGAGAAGCAGCCCAAGGAAAAGCTCTCTTCATGGTAAGGACATTTGTCACCTCTGTTACCACCCAGCAGTGTCCCAGCTGAGCTTTGGCACACAGCCTGTCCCTTTGCAGGGCTCCTGCTTTCCGTGCAAAGCTCTTCAGGACTCCAGAAGCCTATCTTGGGGCAAGATAGATTTTTTTTTTTTTTTTTGCAGCTCTGGAAGAGTTTCACCAAAAAAATCCATGGGAAATACCAAGGTGAGAGGCAGGTCGTGCTGAGGATGAATGAACACTAAGATACTTTATTCACTAGATCAACCAAGATAACCCACAAATATCCAGGATATATATGTGTGAGCAGTATAATGCCCAGGTTCCCCAGTAAAACAACCTCAGTCCAACAGCAGCTCCCCAGAGAGGTGGTTCTTTGTCTTGTCACAGCTTGAGATTTCACTTTGGGAAGCACCTCTGCTGAGGAAGACGGTGTTTTCCAGCAGAACATCCCTCCAGGATTTTGCACACAGACTCCAGGAACATGTTTGTAGTACCAAAAAAAATCTCCTTACCACCTCCCAGGCAAACTCCTCATAATCTGAGATACTTGCTATAAATTTGACATGAAAAGGAGAGTAATTTAGCATTTTAAAGGAGATGTAGCCTCTGAGAAAATTTGTGGCTTTCAAATAATACCTTTCCCAGCAGCAAAATATTCATTGTGATTGACAAACAGTGTCACATGTTAGTTTTCCTCAAACTTTTGATGCCTAAATTTTTACCAGGTTTGACCCAGTTCCAAAAGTACTGCAAAAAATGTGAATTCTGAGGGGCACAGGAGACCCTCAAAACTGGAAGGGGTGAGGAAAACTCTGAGTAATAGAGCAGCAACCGTGCTGGCATTTTAATGCAATTCAACCTATAACTTTTCTCATTGCTTCTACTCAGTTTAGCACTGAGAAGTAATGCTGCAGAGAGGCAGGAGCTGACACAACTGGGATTTATGGAATGGGTGACAACTCCTCCCAATGCACTGCCCATAGGGGAGCCAAGGGGGACCCTGTTTTGGGAAGAGCCAGAGGCTTCCCGCCAGCAAGAGGGCCAGACAGCTCATGTCCAGCCTCAGCTTGGCAGCTGACCCTGTGCAGGTCAGCCTTCTCCCTCTTGCCTAATTAGGCTGTAATTACACACTTCCAAACAGAGGTGCCTTCGTGTGAGCGTGTACAGCATCCACTGCAAGGAAGCTCTAGGCACAGCTGGGGCCATGTAATAAAAACAACATTCATAGTCAACAAGAGGAAACAAAAGAGCAAAACCAGTTCAGGTGAGTCTTCATGTACACCAGTTTCTCAGCAGTACTTTCCAAGGCAGCTGAACCACCTACTGAAGTCAGGTCAAAGAGCTGTTAAAAAGAAAAAAAAAAAAAAAAAAAATTGCTTACATTGAAAATATATTGTGTGGTTCATTTCACAACAGTAAAAGCAATTTAGAGCAATCAGCAGGATCAGAGCGAGGGATTTGCTCTGTTTGATCTGACAAATAAGCCATGACGTTGGATGTCTCTGCCTGCAGAAGTTCAAATGCTGAGCTGGTTCTGAGACCCCCTCTCTGCTCCGCTGAGAGCCTGGACACGTCCCATGCGGGGACAAGCGTTTCTTTCCCAACCACCACAGGCAATCTGCTGCCACTATGTTGGTACTCTAAAGCATAAGATTGGATTAGGCTTTTCTTAGCTTGCCTCACTCCAAATGTAGTGTTGCAAATTTGTATGATTTTATGCCAAGCCTTGTGATACTTGGGATTTTTCTTAGAGAGTCAGTTCCTGGAATAAAGTGATTACAGAAGAACCTCATCGCTGCCTCGGTTATAAAAGTACATTCCTGTCCCACATTGTTACCAGAAGGGTTGAAACGGGGAAAGAAGATCATATGAGGGGGAGCTAAAGACTCCTCTTCCACCACCCAACTTTGGGGATTAGTGTTAAAGCTCCTGAATGTTTTAAGTAGTGATCTCTGAGCATCTGGAACAGTCCTGGTCAAACTTACCTTGGAATTGCAGACAAATTTTCTGCCTATCAGGTGCATTTACAGGGGACCCTCATTTCTGGAGTGGTAACAAAAGATCATCAAAATGACCCTGCTGGTCCTGACCAGGCTGAGCTGGTCCAGTGTCCTGTCCCGAGGACAGTGGCGCTTCCCCTGGATGCTCTCACAGCCTCAGTGATCTCTGGCTTGGAGACAACCTGAGCTTTCACCTTAGACCATCTCCTACAAGGACTAATGGTACAATGACAGATACAACTGTGCTCAGCAGATCTGGGTGATAATCCCACATCTGCTGAAGGCTCTTTGCCATGGCTGTTCCGGGAGGGTAAGGACTGCCCAGAGGTGACCTTGGTCTTCTGCCATGAGGGTGACTTCCACGTAGTTAGGAAGATGCTGAACCACTGGGTAAGCTTTATTTCTGATTAATTCACTTCAGCGCCTCCTTTCAGACATCTGCTCTTTTTCCATGTCTCACTGTAAAATGAAACACTCCCTATCCTTTCAAGATTAATGTGTTTTTCCTTGATTCAGAATCACTTGAGCTAGTTTTGGGGGCCACTGAGTTAGGATTTTAGCTGATCACTGCAAGCTTGCCTCTCCTGGCCCTGTCACTGGTGTCCCAAGTCACGATGTCATGCAGCAAATGGACAATGGCAACTGTGGAATCCCATTTAGAGATGAGTCTTGTTATTTTTATACCAATTACGAGGTTATGGATCAGGCTAAAAGGTGTTTAATATGTTGTAATATTTAGGCACGCTTGGCTCCCACGTTTATTGGGGCTGTTTGTAGCAACATGTAATATGTGCTCACTGTGGAAGTATGTGGCACGCACATAAAACCGGCACAGATGTGCTAAGAAATGCCAGGGAAGACAGGCTGGCCCGTGGTGTAAGGAGCAAGCACTCCTGCCTGTGGTGAGGGCAGCAGGAGAAGCAAAGAGAGGGGAGGAAAAGAGATAAACTCATACCTGCTGGGCTTGCTCCACTCAGCTGCATCTTACTTTTACATAGTGTTTTCTTTTGAGGTCTCGAAATCCCATTGCACAATATTGTAAAAATGTCATAAAATGTTTTATTGCATTGTACAACTGAAATGCTGCCAAGAGCCTTAACCCCCAAGCTGCCTCCTTCCTGCAGATGCCCAGCATGTCACTGATCAGTAACTGACTCCCTTTGTTTTGTGGCTGAACTTCGAGCAGGATGGAGGGGGTTTAGGGGCTCGGAGGTGGGAGTTGCCAGATCACTGCTCTGGGACAGTTAGTCTCTAAGACTGATGTTAGCTAATTCAGGGCCTTTCCGTGCCTCTGTTCGGGGATTTCAGCTGAATCAGAATTAGAGGCGAGGTCGGTTCTGATGCTTTCACTCCTCACTTTCCCCCTCAGTGACAGTCCTGCGAATACAAATGGAAATGCAGCCACGGCTCTGCTGGTACCCTGGGTGTGTCCCACTGTCTTGTTTTATGCCGAAGCCATCAATCAGCCATAAAAGGACTTTTGGAAGCGTCTGGAGTCAAATCACAAACATATGAGAGGTGAAGGACCAGCCCTTCCAGCAAGGCCATGGCTATACATTGGCCCTTAGGAGGTTGATGGTGCTGCTGGACGGGAGAGTTTATGAAGTCAGTTCTCAACACTGGGCCTCATTTTCCCAAGGTGTGCATGAGGATAAACAGCTTTATTGACCTGCTGTGTAAAGCTCTTGGAAATTTTCTGGTGAGGAGACCATGGTATCAGTGTTTACAAGACTGATGGTGGATCTTTTGAGGTCAGTGGTGACGCAGGAGTGACCCTTCCCTTATACTGGTCCCCTAAATCAAGGAACAAACTGGGCAAGGCCAACATGAGATTAGGAGGCTCCTGTTCCTCAGAGCAGCCCCAGGAAGAGAACCTGACCCCTTGGAGCATGGTTGTGTAGTCCAGCTCTGCACAAGTTTGGGTTTTCCTTCAGTCACTTGCCCTGTGATACGCAGCTATGTATCAAAAAAATGACACCTGGCTACCCTATCCCTGCCTCAACAGACACTGCCATTAACTTGGGAAATATTTCACATCAGCTGGAAAATTCCAGCAAGATGGGGAGGCCAGAGGCCTCTCCTTCTGCAGATGTTGGGTCTGTGCTTGCCAGCAAATCAGATCTTGGCCTGAGTTTGTGATAAAGAAAGAGCGAAAATTAGCCAGCTGTTCTCAGTGGAGATTTTCATCCCTTTTTCTGCCCCTTTAATGAAAGAAATAATAACTTCATGAAAGGGTCAGGCAGAATTATTCAGGCCCAGGGGAAATTCACCCTGCTCAGAGGTATAGATGCCAATTAATTCTCACTTAAAGCCTATTTTGAGTGGTACTTCATGGGTGTAAATCTTTCTGCTGGTGTTCATACAGAGGTGAATTTTCAACCTAGTTGTAGCCCTGAAGGTCAAAATCCAAACTATCTCTTCTTTCATAGTTCCCAAGAACACCGTATAAGCAATACCACATTTTCTAGCCTTCCTGGGTTGTAAGTAGTCTGTGGTATTGAGTCATGGGCTAGAAGAGTCCTTAGGAGAAGCATTTGTATGCTGTAATGAATCTCAGGGTAACTCTCGATTTCCAGGCTGCATTGCCAATGGTGCCTCCCACCCTCTCCCAGCTCCTAAGCCAGCCTCTGGTGCTTCATGTCCCACAAAGACACCACTGGGATTTTAATAAGGGACTCTTAACGCAAATTTCCCCTGAGTTTGTGCTAAATCTCCCATCTCAGAGGCCAGCGAGCTGGCTGAGTTGTGCTGGGGAGGAATGTGGGGATCTGCTCGTTTGCTTTTCTATCTAAACAAAATGCTTTCCCATAAACACGGAGGAGGAAACCCCACTTGGCTGAGCCCCTTGGAAGAAGTGTCTTCACTGGGAATGTTTATATGTTGCTTCTGAAATCTAAACTAAATCAAACTGAGGCTTCGAGCAGAAACTGCCCCACTTGTGACCAGTGCTGGGGCTTTGTGCCATGCAGCGTCAATGCAGCCGGGGCTGAGCCGTGCACCCAGCATAGGGTGCTGCCTGCCCTGCCAGCCTCACTGCAGGCAGCAGCATGGACCCTACCCTGGGACCTGAGCTGGGGTTTCCTTAAATGAAGTTCACCAGTGGCTCCTGCTGTGACGCAGACCTTCCTCGTGCTGGGGACAGCAATAACAGTGCCTGGAGGAGGAAGCTACTAGCTCCTGCTTGCTCTTGTTTAGTGTTCATGAGCAGTCATCACACAGTGTCTTCCTGGTAAACCCAGGGTAGCCAAGCCCATCGTCTTCTCCACAGGGACCCCAGGACATTTTGGGAGCTTTAGGGTTTGCTCGCCATGTCCCTGAGTGCAGGCAAAGAAAGCAAAGTGCCCATGTCCCTGCCTCCTGTTAGCCCTGGGTACACCACGGACGCCTCTCCTTTGGAGAACCAGACAATCCATCTGTGTTTCCTTCATTTTAAATCATCCGGGGGTTGTTACCTGAGGGTACTCCAAGCTCCATGGACTGGTGTGTTGTGCAGTCTGGGTTTGCCATGGCAATGCCTGTTTCCCTGGTGCAGAGCAGAGATAACTGCTGCACGGACCACCTGGAGGGAGCACGGCAGCCAGTCTGGCTGGAGAGCACAAAAAGATTTTTATTACACCCCAAAGCAAAGTCCTTTAGTATTATTTGCTGCTGGGCCACTGCTGTGTGTCACACTTCGTGTTAATGACCTTTCAGCTGCCCAATGGTCACTACAGCAGCAAGAGTGCCATTGGCACTCTTTGCCCTCTCCCAAAATCTATTTCTTCTCCCCAGAGCTACCAGGAAGGAGAAGAGGGAGACGACTGAGGATTTTCTGCCTCACACCATGGGAACTCACCAGCCTTTTGCTGCTGGACATGACCAATGGACAGGACTGTGTCCGCTCAAGTCCCAGCACATGGAGGGCTATATCGGCAAAGCTGCAGTTCCCATATGGTCCCTTATAGCACAGGGAGTGGTTTGATTCTACAAGCACGAAGCATAGCTGGACCAGAATAGCACATTAGGAGAGCTCTGCTAGTACTCCCACACCATTTCTGCTAAGCTGAATGCAGACGTAATCCACTGAGCTGGGAGGCTGGGTTCCCATTAGCATTAAAGGGGATGGGCACCCCAACTTTAACGCCCATCTGCTGCTAGGTCCTTCACAAAAGGGCTGGAAGGTTTTTGCAATAACACTTTCCTCTATCAGAGCTGAATGTGTTGTCTAGAACAGCATAGAAATCAGCACGGATTCCAGTCAACTCCTTGGTATTGTTTTCTCCTCTTAGCTCAGCCAGAACAGGGTATCTGAAATACATTTGCCTATCTCCAGCATTTTAAGAAAATTTAACCCCCCACATTAACAGCCCCACTCCTGCTCCCCTCAAAATTGCTGAGAAACAATGCTTGAATATTACAAGGACAAGAAATCATTTCTGGGGTTTGGAGCAGTTAGGGCAGCTCCTACTCATGCTGCAAAGAAGTGGCTAAATTCGTAATAAATGGTGTAATCACCTGCTCAGCTTGCCATCCCCGCAGCTGGGCAGAGCTGAGACCCGCTGCGCCGCTCGGACTGGCAGTGCCTCTGCACACGGGTGACAGACGCTGCTGCCAACCCCGCCTGCTTGTACAAATGCAAAGTACAACTGGGTGATATAAAGATGCTCTAATTTCCAGCAGGAACAGGCACAAATCCATATATAACACCATGGGAAATTAGCACACAAATCCACCCCGCGTGCCTGAAGTGCTGTTTACAGTCTCAGAAGTGTATTACAGGTATGTCTGTACTCACAAAGCAACGCAAGCTGTCACAGGGTTGGGATGCATGATGCACTAACAAATTGCCTGGTGCAGGGTTAATCCATTTGTAACCGCTGCAGGAAGGCACTTTCAGGTATTACCGCAAGCTCTTTGCAGCAGAGGTTGCCTTTCTGGCATGTGTAAGACTTAGGAGGACAAGGTGATACAGATGCACGTTTGTTAGCAGTGTCTGAAAATGATCTCTGCCTGAGCAGTGCGAAGTCAGTGCTGTGATGCAGAAGTCAGGGCCACAGGACAGTGAGGGACATCTCCCACCAGGAGGTTTGGTCCCTGTGTCATACAGGGTACATGTAGTACAACCCCCGCAGCAGGAACAGCACAAAACGAGACAAAAAGAACAGCTATGTACTATTTTGCACTTGGGCTGTGGTACAGCGAGTTCTGTCACATCCCACACAAACGCACATGCACGTCCTCCCGAGCACATCTGCTTACAAAAGCAAACACCTCTGCAGCCACCGAATCAGCCACAAACACTTCAGTGTATGGAAAAAAAAAACTATAGGGACAGCAGCTTCAAAAGGTGAGCAAGAAGAAAATAAAGCAGCTAAAGAAGCGCATAGGCTCCTCCACATCAGACACTGATGGAGTGAGACGTTGTAGTCAGCATCAGTTCCCATCTCCTTTTTATTTTGTAAAGTTTATTTATGAAATCTGGGGATGAAAGCAGGGTCCGATACGGGATTCGCAGCACAACCCACACAGGTGAAACCAGATGGTGGCAGTTAACACAGGCAAACAGCAACCAGCAACACAGAAATATAAATAAACTCGTGTTTTTTAGGAATTCATCAGGGATTCATGTAGGCACAAAAAGGACGGACCTTCAAGGGGAGCTAAAGCAAAAAGCAACGTAGCTTTTTTGGTCTCTTGCTGTTAACTGCTATGAAATGACACTGTTTTACACCATTCAGTTCTTTATTTCCTTTCTGGAGGTGCTGCCACATGGAAGCAAAGCTGATCAGCAGGCTCTTCTGAGCCTGTGAATTAAAACCTGCTCTCTGATTAAAACGCCACTGCACCTCGCTCTCCCTCTGTCTGGGTCTCTGCTCATACTGATGCTGCGCCAGGACCAAACACGCGCTCGTCTTTTGTGAAGAATTGCATCTCCTGTTCAGCCCAGCACTGTGTTACTGGTGAGCGGTTCCCATCTTCCATCATGCAAAGTGAAATGTTTAAAAGAGAATTACTGGAATTCCCTACATCTCCATCAGAGATCAGGCTTGGTCATTTGGAAAATAAGTAATGAACATCATTTGCTAATGTCACTGTTAAGTGATGAATTTTTTTATGCTTTACATGCCAGGCCTATTTTCTCTTCATTTCCACGTTTGTTTTTGAACCTGCTAATTTAATTAAATCTCTACTGTTGAGGAGCCATTAAAGGTGACCAACCATGCAAGATACCTGCTGTGGTGCACCAGATAATTAAAGTGAATGGGAGGCAGCATGGGGGAGAGGGGAGCAGGTCCCTGCGCTGTACCAGGGCAACACCTGGGTTTATGGGGTTATGTTTCTGCAGAAGGAGTTAAAGGATATTTTAACTCATTGCACAGGATATTCCAATCTCCTCCTGGTCCTAGGGCAATGCTCTGAAAATGCGCCCTGGATGGTTTTGGCCTTAAATACATCTCTGTGGAAATTTTTATTTAATATGTAAGACCATTAAGTGTCTTGCTATATGCTAAGGGCTTTTTGTCTTCCCATCCAAAGGGAAAACATCTGGAAAGAACCAGAAATATCAATGTATGCCCTTTGCTTTGAGGATCCTCTCCATGCAAAGGTGGGGAAAAGAGCAGGGAGGGAAGGGGAGGCATCAGACAGAGCAGCAGAGTGCCCTCTTCCTCTTCTGCTGACCAGGTATCTCAATTAGCTGCAGCTTCAAGACAATTTGTTAGCAAAACTCAGAAAACACTGGGTTCCCAAAACCAGTCTCAACAGCCTCATGTGTTTTATATTTTGTAAAGAGGAAAGTGCTCACCTTGGAGACAGCATCCATGCCTCCCCCACAACCTTTGGTTTTGCCTTTCAGAAGGACTTTAATCCAGGACATGACACAGCACCACAGGTCGGGGCTCAGGGGAATTTCCCTTCAATGCCCCATGAGAGACTGACTGCCGTCGGGTCACGTCTGTCCCCGCAGGCTGTGTCACCGCTCTGACGAGGGCTGCGTCCCTTGAGACCTGGCTGGGGGGTGCTGCTGCTCTGGGTGGGGTGCTGAGGGCGCTTTAGTCCCCACATCTCAGCCCAGCACAGACCAGCCTTTCCAACAGCACTTTCCTGAGGGAGGGGATGCTCCTGCACTGACATCCCACCGAGAAGACCCACGGGCAATTTTAATGCAAGGTGCACCTGATGCTGGGAGGAGGGAGATGGCTGGAGGCAGCTCGCCTGGCGATGTCCCACGGGGGAGAGCGGGGACAGGCATCCTGGCAGCGTGCAGCCTTCCCAAGGTGAGCGTTATCCCAGGAGGACACTCATAACTGCCTGTCTTTTTTTTTCCCCCTTGGCAAAATTGTTTCTCTGGGCAATAAGACCTCATCCGAATGAACAGTTCGTAGGGAATGAGATGGGGTTTGTACTGCTCCGAGACAACATTAAGCAGGGAAAGACTGAAATTATCACATGCTGTCTGACAAAAATACTGTTCTCCAGAGCCCAACATGGAGCTGCTGATGGCATTTCTTTCCTCACAGCCTGTGTTTGGTTGCCGCTTCATTGCTTCTCAGAAGAACCCGGTAAGAGCCGAGCCATGGCTCCTGCTGAGGAGAAAGCCAGACCCTCTCCTGCGGCCCTTCCGTGGTGGGTCTGTGCTCGTTGCTGGAGCCGGCATAATTTATCCAGCTATAAAAGACTGCTCCAATGTCTATGCTCCAATATAAAAGCAGAGGAGCTGTAGTGCTGCCACGCTCGTTTGCTGGTGAAGCTGGGACGTCCAGGGTGGTTTCCAACGGCTGCCAGCCTTGAGCTGCCCTGACTTACACGATGCGCTCAGGGCAGCGTGTGTTGGCAGTGTCCCTGCCTGTGTGGGCAAGAGGCGGGGAAGCCCCAGGGCGATGGTGAGAGCTCAGGTGGTGCTGTGGGTGGTCACGAGGTATCAGCCTGACAGAGTCCTCCAGCACGGACCACGGCCCGGGCACTCCAGCAAGGCTGCAAAGTGTCAGTGCCTGTTTCTGCAAGGACAAGCAAAGCAGGAGACCCATGTGTGTATCGTGGAAAAAGAAAACAGCCACCCTCCCACCCGGTGAAAGGAGTGCGGCCGTGCTGCTGTCAGGGCAATGCCCCCACTTTGCACCAGTGCTGCATTTGGCCAACTCTCCTCAGGAAGTGAAGAGGGATCCAAAATGCAAATGTAAATAGATGCTTTAAAAAGCACTGGAATATATACAAGCTCCATCAGGAATGCGGGGAGCAGCTGCTGTTTTTCTCCTTGGCCCTCTGTTGAACGTACACATGCACATTTTGTTGGTTGTAAATGTTTAGAGAAAACAGTTACAATTAGACTGTTTGAGGACCACTTTATATCAGCTGGGCACTTGCATGAGAACCGTGGCGGTGATGAGCTGCACACGTACAGCCCAGGCTATCCAAGTCTTTATCCTGAAGCATGCTAGGCACGGCTCCTTTGCTCTTACATGCTGTATTTCAGCAGAGGTTACAAAGAGCAAACACAAAGAAAGCTGTTGAAACGATTGCTCTTACCTCTAGCAAGAATATCCCTAAGCTACTTATGAATTCAGTGATCACCCCACAGAGCTGGTCCAGCATCAGGGGAAAAGTCTGCTGGCCCCACTGGCAGCAGTCTTAGCCCTTACACTGATCCCTGGTTGCTTTCATCTTACCAGCTTTTGCTTAGTAGTTGGAAGAAAGCAGAGGTGGGCTGAAAGCAAAATCTCTGGGTCCAAGCAGCCTTGGATGCTGCTGCAAAAAAACCTCTTTTCTTTTGTTCCCTTATGTCCTTCTCACCCACTGAAGGATTACCAGCCAGCTTAGGATAACGTAGCAATTTAAGTCAGTGAGATAGGGAGGTGGGGAGGAAAGTCAATGGGCTGATCTCCATAAAGGTAATGGAGAAAGGCAGGCACACCTTTAGCCCTGCCTTAGACTCCTGTCTCCCCCCAGTGACTTGTGTCCCTTGCTTAGACATCTAACAGATCTGAAGCTAGATGAGATCATCCCATTGAACGAATTGAGAAGTAGTTGAAGATGTGAATTTGGGACAAAAGGAAAGGAAATGAGAGAAGCAAGAGAAGAGAGGCAAAGAAAAGCCACCAGAGCTGTTGCAGAGCCTGGCTGAAAACCTGTGCAGCCCTCCCTGTGCCCCCGAGCAGCTCTCTGTCCTCCTGTGCAGAGGGGCAGAAGGCACTCCAGCCCTTTTGGCCAAGGCTCTCCACAAAGAGCTTTGCTCACATCTCACCCTGGCTCAGGCTGGGGCTCTCCTCCAGCTGGGAGAAAGTCAGGCAAGGGAGAAAACAAACACGTCCTAATTGCAAGTGGCATCTCCTGCTGCGGGTGGTCTCTGGCCACAGAAGCGTGACATTGTCTGGGAGCCCCGCTGCACGGTGGGCAGCGGCGCAGAGGGGCGGCGTGTCCCTGCCTGTGGTTTTCGTCCTGCTGCTGGGTAATAAGGCCTTAATGCGGGAAGGGACGCACTGGGCTGTGCAGCAATCAGCCAGGAGCTGGCTGCAATAGTCATCATTAAAGGTGCACAACTGGCTCCCCGAGAACAAAACCCTCGTCTCTTCCACCAGCCCTCCCAGTACAGCTTTGGTGCTGGGCCAGGGCGTTGCAATTGTTGTTTTGATGGATGCTGATTCAAAACAAGCCCTCAGTCAGTAATGAGGCTTGTTCAAATTGCCTGGGACTCCGTTTGTTCTCCTCTCAATTAATGCTTTCAGAGGAAAAATGCAAATTATTTCCCAAACTGGGGGACAGGGAGGGGGTGGGGATGGAGACAGTGCTGAGAGAGGGTGACTGCTTCACTGGAGGCAAGGATGAACCTCCAGCTCTTTGCATCCAACCCAGCTTTGCCTCTTGAACAGTAAAACAGTTTAATGTCGACAAGCGAGTTCATAATTAATAACCTTTAACTGCATGTCATTAATGAGGAAGGTTATGGCAAATTCTAACCCCACCACGCTACATTACAGTGGTGTTCATCAGTCATTAACTGCGTGTGCTGAGTGCTGCTCCCTGGGTTGTAGCTCTCTTCCAGCCTCTGCATCGGCAAAGGGGAAGGCAGAAAGCTGCCTCCATGGGGACAACTAGGTGACACCTCATGGCACTGTGATGCCCTGGATGTGTCAGCAGAGAGGCTGACTGGTCCTGATACAGAAGTGGGTCATGGGAGAAATGTTTCTGTGGTTAGACAGGGTCTGAGATATGCCAAAATTGGGTTTCCCCTGCTGGCATTCAGTCTGGAACAAACTGGCATAAATCTGTGCATACCCACTGAGGGCCACGCCAATTGGTGCCCACAGGGCGCCTCCTCTCATCCATATCACCGTTCACTTACTGTCCCCTATGTACCACATCTGGGCCACAGCATAAGGCCATTTCTCACTCCTTCCCTTTTCCTGGGGGCAAATTTCTACCCATAGTTTGCCTATAAGTTACACTTGTGCCAAGGCAGACCACACTGTGTGCTGGCCAAACTTATTTGTCATGTGAGAAGACACCAAAAATTGTTTTTGCACATTTTACCTCTTTCATTGGTAGCTTCGCTCTGACAAAACACATCTCCTTTCCCCTGTTTTCACTTATTTCAGATTCTTTTTCCCAGTCCCCCTTCCACTCCCTCCAAGCTGAGCCAAGAGACCCTGAGACCTTTGTGGAATGCAGGGCAGGAGGCTGGATGCTCTGGCACAGACAGAAGCACTTCAGAGCGTTTACGTTTAAGGAAAAGGACATTTTTGGACAGCAGGGACTGAGTAGAGAGTCCTAGGATTGCAGTTTGAAGTTGGGTCCTCGAATTTTTTTTTTCCCTGGGCTGAGTGCACAGGGCAAAAGGCAGGCAAGTGTGCTGCGAGGTGCATGGCTGGGATGGCAGGATGATGACATGTGCAACTGGGAGCCAGGCAGGGCTCAGTCCAGCAATTGGGGCCCAGAAAGAAAGTGGTATTGAAAGGAAAGAATAAGAAGCACCATTTTGCTTTTGAGGTGAAAGATAAATGAGTATGAATGAACCTCAATCTGTTCATTTCTTAAAACTGAGCCTCTTTGAAGGAAAAATAAACAGTTCTGGATTTTTTAAGTTTGTGCTTGGTTCTCTATGTGCTCAGTTCTCTCCTTCAGAAAAGTTCTCTGCACTCTGTGCTTGATGGTAATTTTCAAATTGGACAAATGCTTTTTTTTTTTTTCCCCCCCAAAAATGAAAGCTCAGTTCTCCTGGATAATTTAATTTCTTATAAAATATTGAGAATTAAGACCTAATGGAAAAAAACCTAAAATAAATATTTTATGGCTCTGAAAAGCTCCAAAACTCCAGCATGGAAAGCTGTTAGATACTGCTGTGTTTCTTTAGGAAAAAAAAAAATTTAAAAGAAAGTTTACTGCTTGGAAAAACTCATAACTAATTTATTTATGCCCCCGGTGGCCAGGGGCAGCAGACTGTGATAAGGGGAGGGGATGGGCTTTGAGCAGTTTCTAGGAGAAAAGCAGAAAGAATGAACTTTGTCGCCTTAAAAATATTAAGTGCTGATCTCTCTTTATTGACACTTCTGCTACACAAGCCACTTTTTAAAGACCCGGTCCTGTGAAAGCCCCGCTGTCAGTAAGATGCTTGAAGGGGGTCAGGCTCCTTGTAGGAGAAGGCTGAGTGCTGGGCACAGGCCAGGAGAGCTGTTGCTTGCACGAGGCCTGGCGTCACTGGAAAATCACTGAGTTACCTGCTGCTGGCATCTACATGTCCCTGCTGGGGACAGGGAGTGAAGGTCACGGCCATTGCCTTGGGTTCCCCAGGGAAATGTCTGCAGCTCAGTGGGGTGAATCCATCCACATGCATTTGAATGTAGAGCTTCAGGGATGTTTTCCTGCTTGAACTGGTTAGGGCTGCTATGGGTTTTCCACTAGATTTTTAAAAATGCAGAAAAGACAGCTTTTGTGAAAAATCCCCTTCCTGCACTTCTTGGTTAACACCAGCCCAGCCTTTCGCTGGTCCTCGTTACAGGCTGGGCAAGGGAGCGGCTCCGAGAGGCGACAGCGTCAGGGAGAGGTCAAGAAAAGTTTAAGAAGTTCTATAATTAGGATTAGCCCATTTTTCTTTCTGTGTAATCAATGAGGTTCTCTACATGGACGCATACGAACCCATTTCCTAGGAGGGAGACTGTAACTGTATGGGGACCGTGGGTTTTGATGGATCATCCTGCACGAGGGCGGCCTCTTCATTGGCCCCTAATAACATCCTCATGGTATGGCAGCTGACTGATAGATGGCAGCTTGGAAATCCCAGGAGAGGAAAAGTGAAGGATATTCCTATCATCTGCAGGCATGTTCAGTAGACAGGATTCCTTTTTTTTTTAATTATTATTTTGAATCTCTATCCAGAGAGGGTTGGTTATAAAGGGGAAAACTGTTCGGCTCATTATCCTTTAATTATTGAAGTGAACGATTTGGGTAAGATGGAGGAAACTGAAAACATGGAGATTATATTCCAGTCCATTAGGCAACCTTAGATTTCCTAAAGCAGTATCTTTAAGGCTGGCAGAAATATTTTTTAATTTATTCTGTCATCTGTGGACAGAGAGAACTGTGTCATTACGGAAAGGACTTTTCAACAGCTAGACATTTTATTCCCTTGTTTTGCTCTTCTTAGGAATAATCTCTCCATGTCTCCCACCCCATAGCTGCTGGTTTCTGTTTTAGTTGGGCTTTTAACTGTAAAATAGCAATCGGTCTGGCATTTGAAAAGACTTGCCTGACTGCCTCTTTCACTAGTGATCATACCTCACCCCTCCAGAAAAGTGAAATACTAAAAACCAAGAAGGATACAAGGAAAGAAAAAGTTTCATTGTGTTTTGAAAACATTCAATAAGAAATAATATTGTGAGAAAAATTAAAATGTTTTCATTAAAAATAAATTGGTATTATGAAAACACCCTGCATGAAGAATACGGATGCTTGCCAGTCAGGAAGAGGGCTGTGACATTAGATATGTACCTCTTACTACAGTCCCATTTTTTTTCTTGCAAAAACGGACCAGGATAGCTCTGGGATTGCCCTTTTCCTGCTGATGTGGGTGGACGGGAGCTGGGCAGCTGCAGAGCCGTGTCCCTCGCTGCTGGTTGCACCTTGCAGCCCTTGCTGGGACCTTACTGCTGCCAGGGCCAGAGCCAGGACCCCACATCTCCCCACTGCTGCCCAACTGGGAAATGGCACTGGTGATGAACTTTATAATGAGGTTTTCTAAGAAGATTTCCAGAGAAAAGGAAGAGTTTCAGCCACTCACTTCATAACTCCTCTGCTGGGCCTCAGAAAACCCAGTAATGCTGCTGTTTGTGTCCTGCTCCTCTCCTCTGGACCAAACACCTTGACCTTCCTTGGCTGCTCTCTGCAGCTGGTCCTTCCTGCACCTCACATTGCTCACCTCCAGCCTCTAACTTGTCTATGTCTTTTTTGACAGTGCTGGATTCAAAGTGGGACACGATGTTTTGGACAAGACCTCAAATGTGCTAAGAAAGCAAAGAAATTATCTTCGTACATCCCCAAATGAGATTTGACTGAGAATTGGCATTATATTGCATTATTGGTCCATGTTTAGCTTGCGATCCACTTTTATGCCATGCTGTTCTTTGGTCAATTAATTTTGATGTGGTACTTGCACACTGGTATTCCTCTTAAACATACCGTTTTACAGTTTTTACTGAATGTTACATTGCTAGATTCCTCATCAGATACTTGGCTTGTTCAGATTGATTTTGTTCTGATAAGGGTTTTCAACCAAGTGTATATCCAAATTACACCTTTCAGACAGTGATTACCTCCAGAAAGCACTGTCCTAAGTTATGAGAGCATCAATCCAAACATTGTCAAAACCCTCCTTACTCAAAAGCCATCACATGTATCACTTGGCTCTTATTCCAAAGGAGTAAGTGAAATTAATTTGACATGTCAGCATACATTTAGGTAAAACTGAGGAGTATTTTTAGCATGGGAGAGTTATTGTTGGGTTGTTTTGGAGGTTTTTAGCACAGAGCGCCACTTTTTAAGTAGATCTACTCCACAAGACTCCAAAAGTTGGGATAACTCAACAGACTTGATACATCAGTGAGTTTGTCTGACGAAGATAAGATCTAAATATGTCTTAAATAAAGAGATAAGCTCTTGGTAGAACTCAGCTGCCTTCAGAGTCTGTCAGACTCAAACACCAGAAAGTTTTCAACAAACCTCTTCAGCTGCTCTCCCTCCATAGTTTACCTCGGCCCTTTCCATTTATCTCCGAAATCCAAACAGCTTGATATTTATCTCCTGTGAAAGCTAATAGAGAGTTTACGCTGGGTTTTGTTTTTTTTTTTTCCTAAGAGAGACTTAAGTTCATCAATCCTGTTGCTATTTTTCAGACACTTTCCTAAGTGGCTTCAATAACGGAGTTGAGTTATGGACATAACGTTACTATATTTGTGGTTACCTTAAAGTGTATATTGCTGATGTTTGGCCTTATTTTGCTTTCTTTCCTCTTTATCTGAAATATCATATCCTTCTTATTTCTGTTTATTACATCTTACACTATTATTCTCAACTTGCACATGCATTTGTGGGGGTGGGTTTTTTCATGTGTAGTCTGAATCAAATTCAGTTTGAAGCAAGTTGGTTTATGTCTTTGGAAACCCATGAAAGATTTCTGAAAGCCAGACTTGTCCCTTATTAGCTGTATTACTGACTGATCAAACATAATGATACTAAAAATAAAAAACTGTTCTTAACAACTCTGATGGGTGGTTGAAGATTGAAAACTTAAAAGTGTTGTCTCTCAATAATTACTTTCAATTAACGCATTTGCCTTTTGCTGAAGACAACCGAGGTGCAAATGGCTCCTGGAGCTGATTCTACCATTGTGCCTGAGAAATTTCACTCTAAGAAGAAAAGTCGTTTCTTTGCAAAGACACAATGCAGTGTCCATGGGATTTTGTTTCTATCAACAGTAAATCATGTGTTTCAATCTTAACAAGTATTTTTACAAAGTAAATTCTTAAAAAATATGATGGACCAGCTCCAAAAGTTGTGAAAGGACCCTTAGTTTCCCTTGTGCTAGCAAACCACTGTAAAAATATATACAGAGTTGAGACAAAGTTGACAATTTTTCCTAACAAGTAAAGAAAACACACTGCACTCAAATCCAGCAATAAGAAATGCAGAAGTTTCATAAAGGTTTTGGATCTGTTCCACAGCTGGTAAATTAAAAAAAAATATTTTAAACCTACTTCTTCCTATAAGAAGGTACAGACTTTTAAGATCTATTTTTACACAGCTAAATTAGGATGATAATAGTTTCACAACTGTTTCTCATGAAGGGGAACTGACAGTGAGTCCCCCAAAATACCTGCTGAAATGCTGCAAGTTCCAAATTTGGGTGCAAAAGACTGATGGAAGCATTTGACCTCCTTTTCAAAAGAAGTGGGGGAGGCTTCTTGCGAATCTTTCAAACAATGTCAGTCTGTCAATTTTCAGACTCTTTAATTTTTTCCAGCTGTAAATCAATCATCTTATTAACTCTTCTCTAATGTCTCCCACCAAGTTATCTGGGACTGGCAGCTTGACAAGCCATTTTTGCAAAGCTGGGAGAATAAAGTTTCTCTTGTGCATTGCCGTGATGTCATGAGCACTCACTCCTGGCTTTCACTGATCCTCTTTCACAAAAGCCTCCTTCTTTGCTCATAGCAATTATTCAGCTATTAAAGCACATTACGTTAGGTTTCTTATTTTAAGAGTGATATCACTCCTTGCTTTAATGTCCAGCCGATGGAGCAATTTGCACTAACTTCCCCTGACACCGTGTTGGTGCTCGAGTCCCCAGGTTATGTTCCTGCCTGCATAAAGCTGCTATTGATGTGATCTACATGTGGAGAAGGAAGAGGGGCTGTGACTAGTTGAAACATGTAAGTATGCAATATTATGTACTCATTCCTATGAAACAACATTACCAGAGCCACCATTGAGCCCTGCTTGATGAATCTTTAAACCTTTCCTCCATGCCTCTTCATCTTGTCTTCTGAAGAGGATGAAGCTCATGAGCTTTCATGTGTGTGGGCACATGCATACGTGTGAATGTCTCCTCCCCACTCCTGGCCCATCACCTATGTCAGACCGGACCAAGACATTGTTGCTCCAGGTATGCAGCTCCTACCAGTCCTGCAAAACCAGGTGCCCAGGTTGGAGAGGAAAACATGCAAAGAGGAGCTTGGCCCTCCTAGCAGAGAGCTGCTATGGAAGAGATGCTCCACAGAAAGTTTCACTCGGAGCCTGCAGTTCCTTATGAACCAAAGCATGCATACATAATGCTTTGGTGATCTGTCTCTTGTCTATCTCCAGCCCATCACCATCCAACTGCATTCAGGGATCTTCTTTCCAGAGGGAGCCAGAAAAAAGTGAACCCTGGGCTTGTGGGGACATGGGAGCCCACCTGGTGAAGGACCTGGTGAGGGCAGAGCCTGCTGGAGTCCATCCATCTCCAAGGAGTCATAGAAAACCACATGGCCTGAGCCCTAGGGCTCTGAGGACCAGCTGCTGGCATCCCCCCACCTTTGTTACACTCACTCTTCCTCCTTCCCCGCAAAATCAATTTCCTCCTCCCACTCGACACATTTATCACTGGCTTTCAACCTTCCATCCAAAGCTCTCTTCCTTTCTCCCCTTTGCTGCAGCGTGACAGGGGGTGACTGCAGCTGCGGGAGCCCAGGCTGGGTACCAAGGGACTGCGTGCACGGGGCTCGGCTCAGGCTGGGCAGGCTCATGTCTGCAACAAAACCAGCTTCTGTTCTCCCAGTTCAAAACCAGAATGACTGTAGCCTCCAACTTCTACCCAGGAAATACTGATTTCAGCTAAGCCTTGGTTTCCATTTCTGTCCCCAGTTTGGGACTAGCACAGGGAAAGGACTGATGCACGAGAGCTCCCTGCCTATTCCAGCCCATAGGTCCTCTCCTGCTCCCCTGAGCACCTTGTAGCAAGATGGCAAGTTAGGGCAACCCAAAACTGTTCTAGTTGTGGGGGGACTGACACCACAGAGGCAGCCACGGGGGCTGGCTGTCACCAAGCCACTTGTAAGCCTCAGCACATCCATGGGTACACCCTCCTCCTGGCCAGAGGATGCTGCCAGCAGCTGTATCCCAACAGGCAGCACCCAGCTCCTGCCTGCCCACAGAGCCTGCCAGGCACCTATGGCCCTTTCTGGGGGTAGGGAAGGGAGGGATGACTACTTTGCCCTGATTATGGTGTCCCTTCAGAGGGGCTGAAGGTGTTCAGCTCTAGCTCTGGTTTCCTCACAGGTGGTCCAATGCTCAGGAGGCTCTGGTGTATATATAAGACCTGCTATTTATAGGTCCGTTTAATTTCCCAGTTCCACTGTGTATTAACCACAAACCAAGCAAAATGTGCAGCAATCTGTTATTGCTGCTACATCTTGCATGCAAGGTGTGGAGCTTAGAGGCCACTGAAGGACTTTCCACTGACAAATGCCTATCCAGTGCGGCAAGTAGTGCTTTGGGTTTAAAGAACCAACGAGGGCTTAAAATCTGTTTTCATGACCTGATGTAAATGTCAAATGAATACAGGTATGCTCATGGTTTGATTTGGAATTTATTGTGGTATAACCAGGGAACAAGTACCTACCACACAATGCAACTCTCAAAAGTCTCTCCAAAGCCTGAGCGTGTGACCTGATCAGCCTAAATTCATATGATCAGCTGATCAGATCAGCTTGTGATCAGCCTAAATTAATCATTACCATCTTGTCTAGTCTTAATTAAGAGTTAGCAAGGTGTTATCACTATTAACATCCCTGTTCAAGGCACAATTCATGATGCACATGTGTATGTCAAATAGAGATGTCAGTGTTTGAAGACTACACTGAAGACTGCACTTGAAGTCCCAGCAGGCTGAAAATAGTGGAAGCCAAAGAGAAACAAGTACTTTTCAAAAAGTGATTCATCCAGACCTAAAATATTTGGGATGAATTGCTCTCTGGAGATCCCTTTTCTCTTCACTACCAAGAGAAATGATATGACCAACTGACTCCATTAGCCTCTGCTAAGCTGCACAGGCCAGTTTGGGTCCCAGTAATGCAAAGAGTCAGTTTTGTATAACCGTTTTTTTTTCAGACTATCTTGGCATGCAGCAAGACAGTGGAGAGAGCTTGAAATGTAAGGGTTTCCCCTCAAGTATGCAGAAGTATGCAGAGAAGAAAATGCATTAGGTGCTACTAAGTACTTGGACAATATCTTGATGCATAGTGAGAAAGCCAGCTCAGACTTCACAGGAAATAGAGCAGAAGCAGCAGAATGGATGATGAAACCTGGGAAGGATTTAAGCTGTGGTTACATGTAAAAGAAGCTCAGAGAGGAAATCACAAAAAGGGAAAAGGTGTTGTAAGAGAAAGTGGCAAAGAAAAGCTTGACAAGCTGCAAGAACATGGGTTGGAAGCAGGCTCATGGGACGTGATGTTATGAAGCAGCTCTGGCATGTTATTACGAAACGTAACCTGGATGTTGGAGCAATCACATGACAAGGGAAATCCAAGCAGAAGACTTTGGTCTGTGTTAGCTCCCAATAAAACACTTTAACACAATGCTCTTAAGTCTGAGGATCCATGTTACTCGTTCCTTTTGGGGTAGGACATGAGGCAGCCATCTAGCAGCACATGACAGTGGTGCAGAAGGGATCTAAGCAGGCTGTAAAGTGGAATAACACATCAGCTGTAACTATCTGGAGAACATGGGCTCATGGCATGTAACTGCTGCCCTGCGTAGGCTGCTCTGATGGGAATGCTAATGACCACACATGGTCAGGAATTTGCAGTTGATCCCCAGAAATGAGATTAAATGGAATGAAGTGACACATCAGTGGTAGTGACTTTGTCTTTGGCAAAAAAATCCAAAGGACTTTGGGTTGTAGAGTCTTCTCTGAGGTTTCCATCTGTATGAGCATTATCTGCTGTAGGATCTCTTCTGCATGACAGCTATGGGACTCTGGCTTCTGTCACCACCGGGCTAAACAGACCCTTTGCAACACACACCTTTTTACTAATTGTGTGACTCACTTAATGAAGGCCCTGCAAATTCACATAAATTTTCATTTGAGAAGAGTCCCATCAAGGAAGAGAAGCCTCCTGCCAGACTGGTTCTCACGCTTCTTGGCTCTGGGCAACAGCCAGCCCTGCGAGCTCCTTTCAGCTCAAAGTGAAAGAAAAAGAGGAATGGGAGAAAAACTTGCAACTAAAGAGGCTTTAGTGGCAAAAATGTGCTTCAGACAAACTTTTATGGGGTCCCTCTAGACAGCACTTGTTAAAATCAGATAATCACTCACAAAAAAAATCCTATCAAACTGGCAAAAGGGGAAAGCTGAATAAGGAAAAAATTGCATGAGAAGGGTCATATATAATCATCATCATCATCAAGATTTAATGTAGTTCAGAAATGCACTATGGTGAGGGAAGATATTCTCTGCTTTCACTTTGGTGCAGGCTGGGCTGGAGTGAAATACCAATGGTCCCAGTAAAGCCACCCTGGACATAATCTCCGTGACTGCCATCAGAGGTGGCTGATGGCTGTACAAGAGAGCTGTCTGGCAGCTCAGCACTGCTTCATGCTCTCTGCTCCTACGTGCAAACCTCTGTAGGGAGCTGAAGCTTTTTAACTGCCCCAGGCAGCTGCTTATCGTACCTGGCACCCACTGCAGCCCTGCAAGGGGCTCCAGCCAAAAACAGCCAAGGGTGGGGAGAGTTACGAGGGATGAATGGATGGCTGGAGCACCAAATTACAAACCACTCCTTACGCAATGGCAAATGACATGACAACTACAGATGCTAGTCACTGAGTCCTAAACCCTTCATTTAAGACTTCTTGTATTTGCTGGGTTTATGGCACACTAAGACCTGAGTGATCTTTCTCTCTCTGGGCACCCCTGTTATTTCAAGGACATTATGGGTCAGTTACGGACTTGAGAACTGGCAGCCACTTGTAGCTGCTCTGGGAATTTTTCTTTTGTTAGCAGATGTTTTCTGCATTGTGCATCTCTGCTGATAGCCTCCAGCTCATGAGAAATGTGAACACTCATGGTTTTAACCTGATTTGGACTGGAAGCAAAATTAATGCTGAAAGAGTCCCATGAAAAGGAAATCCTGCTTCTTGACCTGCTGGAACAGCAGCAGAGCTGATCTCTCAGAGTGGGGCATAAGGCAGCTACTCCTGTTTGTAAGTTTGTATTTCAGAACTGGCTGCAGTTGGGTGGACAATGAAAGCCAAACACAAAATAAATCTCTTGCAAAGGGAATACCTGATCCAGACACACTGGTGGGCCCTTCTGCTAAGACAATCCACAAATGAGATGCCCCAGCCATGGGATGCCCTGGGGACCTGGCCAGGGAGATGACCAGAAACAGGGCGTTTTGCTCCTCATCAGCTGCCCATCAGAATGCCAAAGGCCAAGCAGAATGCTGCACACACCCAGACAGACTTCCAACAGGAGGACACGGACACACGGCAGGGTATCTACAGCACAGGGAGGTCTCACACACTGTATTAATGTAGGCACATATGTTTCCTTAGCATTGGCAGAGGCTTCTCTGTTGCACACTTTCTGACCTGGCAGTGTCAGCAAGTGTTGAAGCAGAAAGTCCAGTATTTCTTAAACATCACTGTTCATGCATACATCACCTTTATAATTATCAGTCTGACAAAGTGTTTGTAGTATGCACCTATATGCTGCAAAGAGCAGAATTTCTCTGTGTAGGGGGAATTTCCCATGATTTTCGAGGTCCAATAGCCTGGACTGTTGGATATCCAGAAGTCAGGTACACCACAGCCCACATTAGTATGGTAGTAAATCAGCACCCAAATTGGTAGTTCGCGGACCAAGTTGTTAAAGTCAGCAAGTCTGTGTATTAAGCATGTTGATGACTAGAGGACATCAGGTTTTTCACTAGGACCTCAACACCTTTTGCCTGCTGTGATATTCAGGAGTTCTGAAAATCTGGACCTCAATCTCAAAAGGTTTTTTAACTTGCTCTAACATATTGGAACACATCAAGCAGAGGGGTTCACGATAAGGCAAGTGATCATCACTGGATGCCATGTAAAGTAGGTTTTTCCATCAGATAAAAAGAAATAAAAACATGCATTTAAATGAAATAAAATAGTTACTTTTGAAGTTCTGAGAAATCCAGGTAGTAATTTACACAGTGAATGAAGGTTTCTGCACAAACAATGTTTTCAGAGTATTGTTTGTCTTGGAGAAGAAGCGCTCATAAATCTATGGCCTATGCCATTGCAAAAATTATCTCAGCTAATTTCAGGCCCAAACTAATTAATCAGCACTTGTTGCCATGTTAATTAGCCAAAAGTGACCTCAGATGTATTTGGCCTTTTCCGGCTATTTAGCCCTAATGGGAGAGTATGCACCTGAGGCAAAACCTAGGAATAAATAGATGTGAAGGCTGCTTCCAGCTGGGTAAATACAGCCCAGACTTCCCGGTTCCTATGCTTGTGAAATAAACTGTGCCCCAACATTGCCTCTCTCTGCTTTCTGGCCTTGTGGAACATCGACGACTCTGGGCTTTAAATCGAGCCTTTGCAATGTGTTATTTATGCAGCGGTGGCCTTGGAAAACTTTACAGCTTGGTCGTGGCCACTCGTAAGGTTATTGCTGCAGTATTTCCTGCTGGAAAGGCTTGCTCTGTTAGCCATAAACCATGTGCCAGGCATACATGACTGCAGCAAAGCCACCTTCGCAGAGGGAATGTGGAGGGTTGCGTGCTGAGCACCCACTGCCTGCACCAAGCTCGTGAGCCTGATGCCAGCTACTGCCAGGAGCGGGGTCCCTCCTCCACATAACCCTCCTTCTCCAGTCTCACTCCTTGCATTACAACTAGCACTCAGGATTCACCCCTTAATCTCCAGCTTGTTCTTGAGACTAGAGTTGCAAGGCCAACTTTATCACAAGAGAAATGGCCCAAGTGCCTCTCCAGCTGTGGTGGTGAAGAGGGGAAAGCCAATGACACATCCCCATTTGAAACGTACACAGCCAATTCCTGTTGGTTCTCCTAAATTAGATGATCTTTTTCAGACTGAAATGAAGGAATCTGGCTTTCCCCTTCAGAAAGCCTCTTCCAGGTTAGGGCATGAAGATGTATTATGTGAGCTAGCTTGAGATAAATCATTGGTTAAGACAAAGCACTTGAGAATACACAAAGCTAACCAGGTCAAGAATATTATTCCTACAGATCTGTTATTGTATATAAGTCTATTATATATTATTATAGAACCTTTTATTCAGTCTTGTTATTCTTAGTGCACTTAACTTTGCAATTCTCTGACAAGAAGAAAAACGCGATTATCCCCATTTCACAGATGAGGTGACTTGCCCAAGATCTTGAGTGAGAAACCAAACCCTTCCCATCAACATGAACTCAGCCCTTCCAGCTGCTGCGTGCAGAGGAGTCTGGACTTCACACTGCAAGCCAGTATCATCACGTGCAGCTGGATCAAGCAGGCTAACAAAATACAAATACAAACTCTCTTTTCTATCAGAGCCCATGATGGGACTCCCAAAGACAGTGCAACCATCACTGCATGCCTCCCTCAATCACAGGGATAAAGCTGCACCACCTCCAGCCACTGCTCCCATCCTGCTTATGTGCAAGCAAGTTACTTTGGAAAGTTTCTGGTCTTAAGAAAGTCTCTGGATTTGAAAGTGTTTTTTAATCTATGGGAATATTTTTCCTCCTAAAGAAGTTGTGATTCTGACTCTGAACTGTTTTAGCAAAACACCAGTTTTCCTATTTTCCCTGAGTCTGACTTCTACCAGCTTGCTTTAAGAACCTTTTCAACAATCATCCCTAGCTGAAATTGCTTGTTGTTGCTCTTAAACAGCCATTAACATTTCAAAAAACTGTCTGAAAATCCCAAATCTCTCTTGAGCCACTTCCAAGGGACTTTTATGAATCATGGTTTGTATCATATCACACCATTCAGCAAGACATGGGCTGGAACAAAGATGTTAATGGGCATGACCAATCTTTAAAATATCCAAGTGAGGAATATCAGTTAAATGTTGTGAAGGTTACAACTGGGGATGTAGGAAGCCATAGGTGAGCGTATGACTGCTACTTAAAGGCTGTTTCATTTTCTTCAGCTCTTTTGAGCCTGAAAAGAATGAAACATTCAGTGTAAGAAAGGGAATTATTTTCCAAAATTGAAGTCATGCATCTTAGAGTGGTCTTATCTTTGGAACATGACCTTATTATGCATAACAACTCAAAATAAGAACAAATGGATGTTGGTCTCTCTTGGAATCACGTCAGAGCATGTTATGTTTTGAACTGAAGCTAGTTTGAAATCAGTCACTAAGGCATCTGTAGGAATTCTTTAAGGACTTCTTCAAATGTGGTGAATTTAAAAGCAGCATTACTTTTAACTACTTCACTCTTTTAACCCACTTCAGCTCATTATTCTGGCACCATGAGTTGCAAAGGGAAGGCTTCTTGCATTTCACATATTCTTTCTAAATATGTGGAGATGTCTTGCTGCCTTTGGAAAGGATGATTATTTTGTTTATAAATTAAAAAAATGCTAGCTTAACTGCCTCTGAGACCCTATTCCTCTAAGTTTAATGGCAGAACTGGGGAATGAGCAAAATGGCACCTTCCCCAAATCATCTCATCTGTCCCCATGCAGTGATGAGCCCACATTCACTGTACAAAGCTCCGAGGGATGTTCTCAGGCTCAGACCTGGCGTCTGGGGCAGGGGCTGTGGGAGAGGAACACCTGAAGAAACCCCACTCCCATGTCTGCAATCTCCAGTACGTGACCAGAACATCCCTGGGAGACTTCAAGAGCGAGTCAGGTCAGCTGAAGGCAGCAGAGGATAACTACTTCCTCTGCTCCCTGTTTTACCTTGCTCACATGTACTACACTTTGGTGCCTTTCACTGCAGGTTAGTAAAGATGCATTATACATGAGCAGCTACTGGTTGGTGTTGTTAATGTGGGGTAGGGTTACCCAGGAGCAGCAGGTAGAGCTGAAAGCTAAAATTGATCCCAGCCTTTGTTATTTGACCATCTAATACAGAGTGCTCAAACTGTCCTGTGACGGCTCTATCTTTTGTTTTGGGCTGCCCTGGTGTATCCCTGTAGGCTCTGATACCCTTTCATCATCTTCACCGAAGTTTCTTTTTTTTACTGAGAAGTGCTACTGAATCTTTCCAAGCAATGGGTTAAGGTTGAAATTTAAATTCTAGGTCAACAGGGACCTGTTCATTTAATGGCAAGTTGTTGGTTCAATATTGACATATAGAGAGAAAGCAGAAAAAATAACCTGACAATGATGCTCAAACGAGGTCGCTGGGAGCAAATCTGGTCAGGCTCTGCTGAAAACTAAACATGAGCAATCATCTCTGTCTGAAATAGTGCTAAATACATAAAAGACGTTTCAAGGTTATTTCTTTTTAAATTGGTGAGTTGAATTCAGCACTAGAGTAAAAGGGAGGTATGAATATCCCCTTTGGAGGCAAGGATTTTACAGGAGATGGTTCTTTTTCCCTGGAGTTGGAAGCGCTTTCACTAAAAGGATGTTTCCTCTGCTGAGGGGCACAAAGGTGCTGCTGAAATAAAATGAGGAGGAAAAACTCCCTCCAAGGGGATTATTGTAAAGGGAAGGAAAGAGTTTATGTGCACAGCTTTTCCTAGCCCTGGACATGGTCATAAGATAAAGTTTGAAAACTTGTCCCTCAAAACCTACAACCCAAAAGGGAAATAAAAAGAAGTCAAAGATACAGATGTATTTTCTACTGTCTCAACATTTAGGAGATTGACACGTGATTTTTGAACACTCTGAGCTGGCAATATTAATAAAGCTGCTTTCATTGTCAGCTTTTCAATGTCAGGTTCATTGAAGCAAGGACTGGAACTGAGCGATTCTCTTTCCCAAATGCATGCCCTAACCACCAGGCTGGAGAACCTGCCGTATGCTCGCGTTCTAGCTGAGTGACTACTGAAATAGCCCATGCAAGAGAAACGTCGCAGTAGGAGGGACCGAGGGGTCGGTCTCGCTCTCTCGCATGGTGATCAAGAAACTCTCCTATAGACTGGAGCTCAAATCCCCTAACATTTGACAAGTGAGCATTAATTACTGATTTAATGTTGGGAAAAAGGCAGTAGCAGTGATAACTTAAACCTTCAATTACTAAGGCATGAAAACAAAAGGTTGCATTTCAGTTTGCAGCAAAACACAATTTTCTGGGGTTTCACTTTGGGGAGAAAAAAAGCAAACAGGCAAACAAACAAATTAGCGCAGACTAATCACAGGCATTAAAAAAAAAATCACATCCTCTCTCCAGATGGAAAATAGAGTATTTGTACAGCCCATTTTCAGAGTGTTTCTTCCCTTTGAAGGGCCATCAGAGAACTAATGAAAAATACAAAGGCAAAAGCTGTGTATGGTAGTATCCTGAAGATCTACTGCAATCCTCAGAGAGTCTGGGGCAGCAAAAATATACTGTTCCTGGAGACTGCCAGACTCCCCCACCTGCTTCTCCCCCATGATTTATGCAACGTCTTGTGGAAATGCCATAATAGGAAGAATGAGCAATAGGAAGGAAAAAAAGCTTATTTCCAGGTCTAGGTATTCGTATGTACCTAGATGTATTTTCCAAAGTCCCAAACCAATGAACTGGGCATGTTACCCATCAGTATCAGTGAAAACATCCTGTGTGTTGTATAAAGTCCACATTAGCTCCTGCCCTGAGAGTTGAAGTTAAATCAGAATTGGGTATAAAGTCCATTCACATCAATAGGAATCTTGACTTTATTTTCTGGATCTGGTCCTTAAAACAACAGGAACTGAGCAGAAACCAAAACCTCAGCTATCTTCTCATCCCCTGCCTTTCCCTGTCCCCTCATCTTCTGTGAGAGGGGAGGAGATCACTGGGTGCGGCAGTGGGAAGCCATCTGCTCAGCACTCATCCCCCTGCGCGTGCATTTGAGTTTTGAGGGTTTAATGTGAGCATGACTCAAAGGAGAAGTCCTGCCAACCCTGAACAAGGGTTTTGATCCCTTCCCTACCAGATTCTGTCTGACATCCTTCCTGCCAATGTCATGAAGAAAAATAATGAAGGTGGACAGCATAGGCAACATCTGAAATTACCCAGTTTAACGCATCTCCCCATTTCTTTCAAGCTCTGGAGAACCAACAACCCAGACAATGAGCTCTGAAATGGTTTCACCACTGTGCAGCACACATCATGCTACAATCTCATGTTCCCTTCTCTGAAATACATAAACCATATGTTCACCCTCAGCACAAAGGTGACTTTAATCCACCGGCGCACATGTACAGGCACACAAAGCAGCTCACTGTTTTTGTGCACTATCTGGAGGGAGGTATGCATGTGCCAAACACATCAATCCTCTGAGAAGCGAGTGTGCACAGAAACACTTGGTAACACAGGCAGTTAACTATTTAGTGCACACTGCTGCAAATGTCTGCAGGACTGAAGGGCTCACAAGTGCCCCGGACTCCGTGTTTGTTCCACATCCCTTTGGTGCACTGTGCAGGGCTTCATCCCAGTACAGGATGGGCAGCATCCTCCTTATTTAAGTATTAAAGCTTGCATCTCCTCTCACTTCTGCTTCTGACCTCATCACCCAACTGCCCCAACCAGACAGTCAGCAAATATACCCACCCGCAGTCCCACAGCCCCAAGCTGGTGCTCAGCCCTGTGTTGTCTTTCCCAGTGAATCTGTGGCTCAGGCAGGGTGCACCAAAAGGGTATCGGGTCATTCTGCATCTGAGAGCCAGGGTACGACCCGATCCAGCTTCGAGTAGCCCAGAGGAATCCTGCTTCATAGCAGTTGCCATCTCTGGGCTATTTTAAGCCAATGTAACTGCTGCCCATCCCATATTATGCTGCAGAGTGAGTATGAATGATGACAGTTGATTATATCAAGCTGTGTGGCGCTGTACAAGGGAGAGTGGCCTCAGCTGCGTCCCTTCCTGCCCCCTCTGCAAGATGAAATATTCCATTTTTATCCCTCTTAATTAAAGCGGGTAGCACACTTACAAGGGAAGCAAGAGGTTATGCTCAGCAAACAATGGTCCACTCAATTAAAAGAAAATGCTCCTAGGAAACCTGGAGCAGAAGAGTCAAATGTTTTCATTTATCCTCTGCTGCCTTTTTTATCCAGACTTGATTCTGCTTCCACAAGACAAGTCACATCTTTCTCTCACTCCTCTTTCTTGCTTACACTCACCCGCTGCAGAGACCAAACCTTGCCCAGAGCATATGCCTTGATGTAATAAACCAGTGCACTGGCAAATGCTTCCTGAAATTGTCCCAGCAAGGCAGGAGCCTGTAGCAAGTAACAAGTCTGACAAGTAGCTGACCATAGTTTAATGAGGTTTCTGTGCACAAAGAAGGAATTACTGAATATGCAAAGTTTTATGGTAAAGGCATTCCTATTCAAGAGTCACTTTTGAAGTGGGAGCTGTGTACTGCTTTCCCTCTTACCTGCGGGTGCTTAATAACAACTTTGGGTTATTAGATGAGAAAGAATTTTTAAATTCTAAGCTGCTCTTCCCCAGTGTTGCAATTCTCTTGCGCAAGCAGGCAGGATTGCTTTTCAACGGCTTCTTCAGCCATGTATCAGGATCATCTTTCATTTAAACAAAATAATAGGTTTCTAGCCAGGTTGAACAAAAAAGCCAAGTTGAACAGGCTCAAAAGACAAGAGGCAAATGGAAATCTCTTGTTATCAGTTTCCCAAAAATAACATGATTTTTAAGATTTTTTTTTTTTTTCCCCTTGGCTCACAGTTCTCATTCACTTGAATTGGCAACACTGCTCTGTTATTTAGTCAATTTATTTACTTTCTACACTCACTGAAAGTAGAAAAACCCAAGCTGGCTGGTTTCACATGTCATTTATAGGCAGATGTAAGTGGGCTGGAAGTGATGTTTGGGTCTGTCACCGTTCCAGAAGGATGAACTTCACCAATCTCCAACCAGCTCCTACAGAAACCAGTGGCCAAGCCCTGGTGGGACCAGCTCATGCTCACACCACCCAGGTTTCTCCATAGCCCTTGGGTCCTGCCTCTACCACCCACACCACAGCTGCTGGGAACCTGGTGGCTCTTCCCTGGGAACTTCTGGGGCAGAGAGGCTGAAGCTCATGGGCAAAGCAGCTGCCCACACTGAGCTTCTGCCTCCGTCCCCTGCAGCCCTGTGGAAGAGAGGGACACGCAAAGCACCAAAACCTGGAGGGGATCTGCCAAGAACTGAGGCTCTGGCCAAAACAAAACGTGGGCACCCAGCTCCCCCAGGGTCTTTAGGAGTGATTTCCATGGCTTGTGTAATATATGATGACTATTATCATGACCAGGATAACTTATTTGTCCTTCAAAGCACACTTTCTACATGTCAGGTACTGGGCACAAAGAGCACAACCAGAAAATAATAGACAATTGAAAACCTGTAAAACGTCAAGTTAAAAGTCTGAGAGGAGTCTCTGGGGATGTCCCTTGACATCTGCATCGGAAGGAGCCACATCCCCAACTCCCTGGCCAGGGGACAGAGCCTTTGGAGAAGCTGTTTGTCATTCTGGGAGGCAGCAGGGACAACACAGTTTGGCAGCATCCAGCAGCCTTGCCAAAACTCCCCATCCCAGCCCTGGTGGCAACAGCAACTTTCCTTGGACACAAGGTCAGTGTAGCACCAACTGGAGCAAAGATGCAAAAAATGCATTAAAAAACGCAAAGAATGTAACAAGTGAACTTAGACCACCACGAAGTAGAAAGCAGATACAAAACTCATTGAATTTTGCTCCATTTCACATAACAGACTGTTCAATGGCAGATGTCAAGTGTATTTATGTTGTGGGAACATTTCCAGATACTTCCTGGGGTCTCGGTAAGATCTCTGCAATTTGCCCTAGAGAAACTGTTGTTGCCAGGTTAGAAATGAGAGTTTTCATATTTATAACTCTAGTTTCCATCTTCCATAAACCATCCTGTGCTGCCAGAGGAAGACACGCAAAATTCTGCTCTGCCACAAACGTCCTTCATTGCTTTTCACCCTCTGCCTCTGCTCCCTGCTGTACCACAGGAAAAGCAATCTTTGCTTTTACCCATCGGCTATGGGCTCTTTGCAGCAATGCAAATTCCTTCCTGTGCCTATACAGCACCTGCAATAGGTCGGTGTATGTGTTACCAAACATCCCTCCACTCTCAGACAACCGGTTTGGTATTTTCAAGGGAAAGCATTTCTTCGTTAAACAATGGTATTACAGTTGACTGAAACTAATAGCAAGCTCACATTAAATTGGGTTGTTTGGCAACAAAATCAGGAAAAAAAATGAAACATCAAACCACTTTTTTCTTGATATTTTCAATTAAAAAATTTCTGACATTTCATTTGGAAACAAAGGTCTGTTTCAAACGATAACCATATTTAATAATTAAAAGGGGAAACAAAAACAATCAAGCACTGCATTCTGAGACAAATGACATGTTTTCCTGACCCCCAAAAAACCTTACAAAAATATATATTTACAGTTTTCTTGTGGGAAGCAAATTAATTTAAGATAAACTCAGAATGAATCTTATCTTGGGAAGAGAGTTATGCCGTGAAATGAAAAAGTCATCTGTTTGCACAGTCCTTGTCTCCAACATTTGCTGTAAGTGGGGCTGCTTCTGCTAGTAAAGTTTTGATAAGCTACAAATTGGGAGAAAGCAAGTAAACAGGGCAGAGATGGACTCAGCTGACACAAACCCATATGAGAAGCCAGCCAGAACCTCATCAAGCACCAGACGGAGAAAGAAGAGATGGTGTTGGGACAGTGGCCCAAATCAAATTGTTCACAGGAGGAAGCAGCCTGTAAGAGAAGACCTTCAGTGCCAACGCTCATCGGATCGAAACTGCCTTTTTTTGGCTGGCTGCTGCTCCCAAGGCTGGAGTGAGAGCTAAATCCAGGGGAAAACCTTCTCCTGCCACCTCCCCCAGTACTGCTGGCAGAGTCATTGCCTTTTTAGCAAATTAGGGATGGGGTCGATGAGCTCAAGAGTGATTGATATCGCTTCCTGGAAGTCTGGTCTTCCAGGTCATCTCGCCTACCTTGGGGCTGGCAGTTCATTATTATGCTAACAGCATGAAAGCCCCAAATCTCACTCTTTCAAACGGTAATCCTTTGTTACCCGATGTCTGAAGTACCCTGGGCCAGCTTCAGTTCCTCCCACCTGCTCCCCATTTCCAGCTCTCCCTGGGAAACACTGGGCAAAACCCAGCCCAAGGTACAAGTCCCATTCTTTTGTCTGTGCTGGTGCAAACTGGGTGTTCCTGGTGGTGTCAACATCGGGTGGGCTTTTTAGTTATAGGAGGTGCTAGCTGATACCCAGACCTATGATATTTTTACATGTATACAAAGTGCTGCCCCCCCCCCATCTAGGGATTTTATCCCCGCTCTTCGGCTCAGAAAACTGATGAGGGTGCAGTGAATGGGGGTGTCTCCTGGGGCCAATTAGCAGAGATTTGGGTAGCATCCAGGCACTGCTGGGGGATCACTGAAAAGGTTCTGCCTTGAATTTACAGCCTGCTCTCCTCAATACGCTGTTCGCTTACAAACAGACGCACACACAGCGGATGCAGGGGGACTTTGATCCAAAATAGATTTTTGTTTATCCAGACAGCAGGGCTCGGGCACAAGTGGTGGCAACTTGCATGTGTGTTTGCATCCAAATATATTTCAAGTTGTAAAAGCAGCCCCAGCCTCACGGCTGGAATGCAAACAAAACACCAAGACTGCCTTTGGGACAAAGCCGGGGTGCTGCCGATGACTGCTGCAATAACCTTGTCGCCTCAAAAGCTGTATGCCAGGGGTGTCACTAACTGCATTATCGCCTTGCTAGGATGCATTTTGCATTTCTTTGCCTATGCAAACAAAAGCAGGAAGCGATGAACGTTGAACAGCGCTCTCCCTGCGATGGCAGCTCGGCAGCAGGGTGGAGGGAGGTCTGCCAGGGGCTTTGCTGGAGCTTGGGACTGCGGCAAGGGCACAACGATGGAGAGTAACTGGGTACTGCCCTCTCCTCCGGAAAGAAGGGGATGCTCTTACATGAAATCTGGATGGAGAACAAGCTGGAAGTGCTGGAAGACTGACTCCAGTAAAAGCTGATGGTGCCCCATGTGCTGCCCTAAACTTCCCCAGAAAACCAGACAATCTTTTTTCTCTTTGTTTTTCCCCTTGCAGTGATGCTCAGGTGCTTCTTATAACTGCAGAGCAGAAAACATTTTCCTCCAGAAGCATGATGTTTTAAAGGTGATGGTATGTTTTTATGAGGCCAGGAGGGAAATGCTTCAGCCACGACTAAGAGTTTGCTGTCTAGACACCTATTTGACCAAAAAGGGACACTTTTTGAACATAACCCTTACCAAAATGTAGAGCATTCAGCACAACTATTCAAAGATCCTTTTAAACATCACACTCCAAAAGCCTTTCTGAAGCAAACTTCAGCGCAAAGTATACAAACTTCAGGGACACCCCCAAATCCTGCCCTCACCCCAGGCACTCCTCCCATGCATCCTGCTGGCCCAGCACGCATTAAGGGCTGGATACAAAGACTGAAGTTAGCAGAAACACTCCGAACCTCAGACAGCTCCAAACCCAGTCAGATAGAAGGAATAACTGACTTTCCATGCCATGACCAGGGAGAACACCATGTACATCAGAGGAAAGTGCTTCCCAGGGAGCAGGTAAAAAGCGACAGTTTACTTGCAGCAGTCGCAGCAGTCGCATCAGCCTGAAGTGTCACCTGTTGTGCAAGAAACCCATTGGAAACATCCCCTTTGGCTGTTCAAAGGCATCCCCACTGCTGTACACCTTGTCCTTTTGTTTTATGCTTGCATGGGTTTCATATGATGTGGCAGTACTTTATCAGCTGGAGGACCCTGCACAGATAAGTAGCTCAGCCTTGCAGAGTAAACATGTCAACTGGTGACAAGAATTTCTTTCATTAAGGACGAAGCAACTGATGTGGTTCCAATTGCCCTGCTCTGGGTGGAGGAGGCACTAATCCCATTATCACTCATCTGCAAGAAACTGGATCACCAGCCTGAACATGGGTCCAGGTAACCGAGGAGCTGCCAGGTGGCAGGCAGGCCCGGAGGGAGCAGAGGTTTAAAGCTGCCAGACAGGTCTGAGGTTTCCTTGTCGCACTGATCTAACCTGGTCATGGACACAGGACACGGCTGCTTATTGCAGAGGTGCTGAAGCGCAGTTATGCTTCAGTTGTCTTTACACTGAGCCCAGGTTTCAACTGCAGAAGCCATCCCTCTGAGGATGGGATGACTTCTCTGAAATTTGAAGTTAAATACCACCTCTGTAGAAATGTCAATGTGAGTGTCTGTCGAGTTTAATAGCAGAACACCACAAACTTCAACTTCAAGATACCAAGAAACTGCTGCAACCATGTGCACAGAGTACCTCTGAAGGCACTAAACTGTGATCTGCTTGAACTATACTGTGCCTTTCCCGACCTTTTTTCATTACTTGCACCATAGCCAAGGCCACGTCACCCCACAGACCGCTCCTGGTGACCCCACAATGATGTGAACATTCACATTTTGGTGGGTATGATTCTTACTGCACACATCCCACACTGAGTGGCTCTTTGCCCTCTGCCTCGCTCCACGGCACAGCCAGGCACCGCTCGCCTGCGGCAGGAGGCTGGGGCAGGAATAGGCTGACACCATCATGCTGAGAGTGATACGATGAGCAGTTTATGCAAGAGGAAGAAAATTATTTTCTGTATCCTGACCAGAAATCAACCCCAAATTCTCCATTCCTGGCCAATTCAACACGTTGTTAACCTAGTCAAGAAGCGTTCAGAAATGCATTAATCTGCATTGCCTGATAAGGACTGGAAACATCCCTGTCCCCAAACCTTGGGCAGGGTCCCCATGCCACGGGCCCCTCCGCTCTGCCCAGCCCAGCAGCACGGCACAGTGCTCTCAGGGTTCACCACTGGGACGGGACCAGACCGGGCCTGAGGACACCGTGGTACCGGGACTCGAAACTGCTCATCCCAGGGAGCAAACGGTAGGAAATCACTTTGGCATGAGGGACACTGCTGCGCTTTGGGCAAACTAAAATACATTTTCAGTGCTCAGAACAAACTTTGTATTTTAGTATTATGGAAAATTTTCAGAAAAAAAAGTTTAAATATTAGAATTTTCCAACTCCTGGAAGCCTACATTTTTCGTCAGCTTTCCTGTAGAAGAGTTATTAAAGCACAGAGTTACTGAGTGTCTGGGGCTTGCTTTCTCCAGCTACCAGCAATTTTCCCCACACAGCCCCTTCTCCCTTCCCTTGCCATCCAGACCAGCTTAAGCTCCCTGGGAACAAGGCATGCCAGTCAGAACAGCAGAAAATGCAATTTCTGATGACAAGGATGGCGACATCAGATCAGATGCAAGAGAAACTGAACAAAACATAAAATTTTAGAACAAAATAAAAGTGCATATTCCATTTATTTCTCTCGCCAAATTCTGCAGACACTTCCTTCCTTGCTAACCCCTCTCATAGGTCATCACAGGAGTGGTTTTTGCTTCCTTCTGAAGGTTACATGGCTCATGCTAGATGAATGGAAAGGGTGACTGTGTACTGTGTCTTTGAATTGCTGCTGTTGGTTATGCCTGGTTAGGAATAATTACACTTCGGTAATGGTTATTACTCAAAAGTTCCTGACCCACTCCCCCAGCTGCAGCCCCACCTTCCTGGGTTTTCCTGTCTGGGAATTGCTCTGCAGTTGGGTTTATAACCTTGACAGACAATCTCCACTGCAGAATCGTCCCAGGACTAGCGTTACTTTTACCAAACTTAACATAAATGCTATCAGGAAGGCAGATAATAAAGCCAGCGTTGCTGTGAGGTGTGGAGGTGCCATGTCTTTCCTTCTGCCTTAACAGCAGCAGCTTCATGGCCCCAAAATAATCAGAAGTCCTCTCCAGGCTGGGGATGCTTGGGTGGCCCTTAGAGCAGAGGACACACAGAGCAATAACCTGGGCTATTACGAAACCTCTGCTATTACAAGACCAGGCTGAGGTGATGCCATCATTAAGCTTTCATTAAACGTCCTTAAATCAGCAATAACACAGTGTGGGTTATTGGGACATGCACTGGAAGGGGATGGTAAATCCTGGACAATGACTCAGCAGAGCAGCCCAGAAAGGGGAATAGTTTTAGGTGTCAGAAGGACACGTGAAAACACCTCCAGGATGGCTGAGAAACCTTGTTTGGCCCAGTAACAGAGGTCCCAGCTGGCTCGAGCTGCTGGAAGTTGTTCACCCTGGCTCCTTCAGTGTCTCTCCAGCCCTTGGAATACAAGAGATTTGAGCTTCTACAGGCTGATTAAATAGACATCATTAACATTTGTCATCAGTACACTGCAGATTACTGTATCAGAGACCACGCGTGGAGCAGAGGCAACAGTCCAAACACTAAGCTACTGGAGAACTAAGGAAAATTATGAGTTACTTCAATAAATAGCACAAAAATGCAAAAAATGTGAAAGAATAGAATTCTATCCAAAAACATAGTGGGACCTAGCTCCAGAGGTCCGTAAAATGTTTCAGCTGCAACATTTTCACTTGAAAAAAACCCAGAAGGAATTATTTTGCTTTTCATCAAGATGTCAAAATTAGCTGTGAGAGTGAAATGACTGCTTCTTTTCCCACTCAAGGCAGCAGTAAAAGTGCCACTGCCTAAAGGGTGGCAGCATCCTGAAGGGACTCCTTGGCCCAGCACACCCATTACAGCTGCTTTATCAGGGAGCAGCTAAGGTCTGTGCTAACACTAATGACTCCCTTGGAAGCTGCCAGCTTGGGAAAGGAGCAACACCATCGCTTTGGGACGAAGCCAAGCAGAGAAACATGTGTCCCGGGTAGGATCATGGAGCAAAGTGGATGTCCCAGGAGCTCTTGGCAGGCGGCTGGGGCTCCCGGTCCCCCCGGTGGGGTCTGGCTTGCCAGAAGGAGCACGCAAGTCCCGATGAGGCTCCTGTGGCCCCAGCCCCGGGCGCTGGCGCTAATGAAGCTGCCTGGCCCTCATTCCCTTTCTCTTCTTTTCCCAGGTTGGAACACCCCATCCCACCAGAATGCACTTGAAAGAACAAGATACTTCCTTTGTACCGGGAAACAAATGATGATTAATGTGTTAGTTGTAATTAATCTGCGATGACAGATTAGCGGAGCAGTGGCAGTGTCTTTTGCTGCTGCAGGAGCCAGTGCTGATAGGACAGCTGGTGAGAGGGGACACCAAATTCAATTTGCTCCTCATTTGCATACATATGACAACCATCTGTGCTAATAGCACTGCAATGTCTCTATTAGGCTTTCTTGTAGTGTGCCGGCTCACCTAGACTCCAATTAGGCCTTTAAGTGAGAAAGCTTAAAGCATAAATATTTGCAGAGGGGAAGGGGTGGCTCAGCAAGCCGCTGTGCGCTGCCTTTCCCTTCCTGCTGAAGGCTGAATCCTCTCCAACGCCTGAGCTAAGATGGTCTGCTGCCATTTAGCACCTGGTAATGAGATGCTGAGCATAACCACCAGACTAACTCCACCAGCCCCATGTTATCCAAAAATGCCTTGAGCCGTGCAAGAAAATCCGAGAGCGCTGCAGAGGCGGATTGAAAACTACTTTGCAACAGGGAAGAAGCCTTGACCAGCAAGGGTGCATGTCTGCACTATCCTTTCACCCAAACCTGGGAGCTTTCAGGCTTGTAAGCACAAGAGTGCTACCCCCAGGGGTGAAAGCAGCAAGGCTCCTTGCAGCCCTGGGAGGTCACTCCTGCAAAGGTTGTCCCCTGCCCGGGTTTCATCTGACACAACACTTACCAGCTGCTATCAGAGCAACCGTGCAGATGCAGAATGAGCACACATCTGGCTCGAGCTACGAGTGTGCCACGGGCACTTGTTCCAAGTGGCCATTTATTTTTGTACATGCATTTCAAAAATAGCAATCCCAGGCTCCCCTGAAAGCTAATTAGGGAACCAGTTAATTAATGAGCTGGCTCACCTACCCAGTTCTTCCTGTTCTTACCATCAAGGTGATTTCTGCAATCTTGAGTTTGTTTCTTGTTTTCCAGCCCTAATACTTCAACCCCTCCAGAGCATTCAATGAACTGAGAGCACAGGGAAGGACTGGACAGAAGAAAGGTCGCTACAGGAGCTCACTGCAACCACAGCCAGGGATGCAGTAATGCCTCCAGCCAATCTAGAGTGGGGCTACTGCTCCAGACACTGTGTAAGTCCCTTCAATATGACCAGCTGGAAACCAGCCATGGAGTATGAAGTAGCATCCGCTTCTCCCGCTATCCAAATTGGTGCCTTCATAGGGTTCAGTGCTGCAAGGAGAAATTTTTCTACATCTTGACCAGGAATCAAGCCCAAACCTGCATCCCAGGCCAGTTCACAGCATGGCACTGGGTTAGCCCTGCTGTGACCACACTGGTCCTGACCCCAGCACAGGTTTGTGAAGTATCACCTAAAGCATCCATGTGTCAGCTCAGAAACTGTCGCCCACAGACTGGGCTGCCTCTGGGCTGTTCTACCCCATTGCTATTTCTCATCTCTGCAGAACAACTTTTGCAAGACATTTTCATTTCCAGTGACAAGAAAACCAACAGACTCCCCATCCAGGTACAGCTGCCCCTCTGCTTGATCAGGGGGATGTTTCCATCACAGGGCACTAGGTGGGCAGTTGTATTTCTTGCCTAGGGCCATATTATGCATCCTGCCAGGAATGTCTTTAGCATCAAATATTTTTCATTTGTGGTGTTTTGGTTGTTTTTTGGTGTGGTTTTTGGTTTTGTGTTTTTGGTTTTTGGGGTTTTTTTGGTGGGGTGGGGTGTTGGCTTTTACTGATGGGAAAATACATTTCCCTTGTAAGTTTGAATGGGTTTAAAGGGCAACCCATTAATCTACCCCTACACATGCTTCCATGGGACCCCCAAGGATGTGCAGACTGTTTGGAGACTGCCTCTGCTCCATCTCCTGCCCCAGGATGCCAGACTGAGACAGGGACCTGCACGCAGCCCTCAGCTGAGACAGCACATCTCTGCCCCGACACTGCCAAACCTCCCTGGCAGCTCATAGCTGAAAAATTAATCTGCGCACAGCCCTGGGTGAAGCATGTGAAGGGCTTTGGAGCACTGGCTGGGCTTAATTAACCAAATGCAGTGCAATCTAAAGAATCTCATTTTACATGTGAATCTGCAGTTTAAAACTGGCTGGACTCTTATTTACTTCTGACATCCAGCAGGGACGTAGGGACCATCCCCTGCTTGCACATACACATCCATCTCTACAGGAATGGCTGGAAGTTTTAACAAGAGTCTTTTTGCAAAACTCTTATGCCCATGGAATTTCTTGTTGAAGATAGCTGCAAGCAATGCCAAGCAATTCACCCGTGGTGAAGCACCAGGTGCAGTGGGCAGCTGAGATGGGGCAGAGGTACAGGCTGGCCTTTGCCAGCCAGTGCTGTGCCCTAAATATCACCCTTTATCCCTGCACAGGGCTTACTGAGCCCAGGAGAGCTGTGCTACCCCAAGCCAGCGTGTCAGAGCCCACCCGTTCTGGAGGCAGGATAAGGAGGTGTTCGTGCTTACCACTGCTGGGAGCTGAGATCCTCCAACATATTTAATTCTGATAGCGATTAGGCATTGAAATACCTCTTCCCTGTAAGTGGTTTGTCTCCCGGGGGCTTCAGCAGCACAGAGGCTCTGCACAGAGCCTCTCCCTCTGCTGAACTGTGGTTTTATCACCAGCAGGGCCTGAACCTGCAAAACTGAGCATGAGAACAGCTTCCAGCCAAGATAACTGGGCTGCTCCATCTCCTGTGGCCCCAGTCCCCCCATCAGCTACGAGCCTGCCTGGCAAGGACTCATGTTGGTGGGTTTACCCTAGAGAAAGCAGCTCCCTGCCTTCTCCAAGCCTGGTCCTGCCACATCCTGAAACCACTGAGCCAGGTTTGGGTCCCTTGTGTCACCCAGGCTCCTGCAACCCTGGGGGTCAGCTCTTCTCTGCAGAGAGGAAGAGCATCAGGTGCCTTTGCAGCAAAGGCTCAGATTAATGAAGGATTTTAGCAGTGTCTGTCACTACCCAGCTCCCCCTGACAAGCAGGGGCTGTGGGGGGACCCGTCTGCTGCCACCACCAGTGCCCAGCGGCACAGGGCCCTGTCCAGAAACGATCTGGGCAACACGGCTGGCAGTGCAGTGCTGAGCATCCCCTGCAGCCCCCAGAGCCCGTTACTGAAGAAGTGGCACCGCCAAAAAGGGTGAGGGACTGTGCCCTGCAGGACCTGTCTCACAGCGCCTTCACGAGAGTGTTCCTGGGGGCTTTGCTGGCACAGCTGCTTCTAAGAAACATCAGCCCTTCTACCACAAAACACAATTTCTGGTACCAAACCCTAACATAAAAACCAATCAGAAACTCATTCAGGGGCCTCTCTACAGGTGTATGCAGAGTTCAGGTGTGCCAGGCCATTATGGTGATACTTATGTATGTTTTGAGGGAAACTCCTACTGTGTTTTATGGAAAACCATTTCCCACCTCTGCTCCACCCAGCACAGGGTACTGGTTGTGCCAGGCACGCGTTGACGGCTGCTCCTCTAAAGGCATACAGCACACACAAGCTGCATTATTGTAAGGCATGGGGAACAAAGGAAATAAAACTCAAAAGCCCTGAAATGCTTAATTTAAGCCCAGACAAATCAAAACAACTACACACCTACCCTGTTTCCATCAGTTAAGTACGGTCTAAAAGTTTACAGACCAAATATAACAGAAGGATACTGTGATAGTTCCAAACCCAGGTATTAAATAAAGCCAAAACTTCAGACATAAAGCAGCACTTCAAAGAGTCCAAAAAGAATAAGATGTGAAAATATGTAATTAAAATCTCCAGACCACCTTAACTCTGTCCTCCAATGATACCAAGCAGGGTACAATTATGATTGAGGCATATTCCTCCCTATGGAGACCAACAGGTTAAATATTACTTGTCTTTGTGCCCACTTAAGCCATGGAGATTTTATCCTGAAAGAAGAAAACCTTGCCCTCCACTGGCACATCCACAGTTTTCCTATTTATTTTGTTTTTAATGAATAAGTAGAAGTTTTATATTTTGCTTTTGGAAATAAAAATATTGGAGGTTTAAGTTTAAAGGAAGAAAACTTCCATTACATGCTTTTCATATAAAAAAAAAATTTCCCAGACACACTGCCTGTTATCTACACTGTTTATGTAGACAGACTGATAGTGCTTCAAGCTAAAACCAACCGTAGAGTTTTCTGATCTGGCGGTATTAGTATTACATGATTTATATTTTTGGCCACTTTTTTTCTATTATTGATCCAAATCATTAACTACCCAAACTTTAATTAACAATGTCATTATGTAACTCAAAAAAGACCAAATAATGTAACAGTCCTGTGCAGCTGGTGTAAATTAGTTAATTAGATCATGTGAGTTTTGAACATTTCTTCAAAAACATTCAGGCTCAAGGACAGGAGTGATGGAGAAGCTGCCACGTCCACTGCTGTGCTCTATCTATATGCACTGGGCTACCAGCAGGATTCTGCTGCAGCTCCCAACTCCTGAACAGCAGATAAGTCACTGGAGAAGTACAGCCATAAAAGAGAAAATAATCAAGGATGTCCTGTCAGGGAAACAGCTCAAACAACAGGAGCTGGGGATGTGTACGTGTGCAGGTGTGAGCATGCTGGAACCGCAAAGGCATTGAAAGCACTTGCACTAAGTTGGAAACATTTTGGAAATGGCAAGTTTGTGAGATTTGCAGTTGAAAAAATAGTTTTTGCAGCAAGATCCTTGCGATGTCTTACCCCAGGAGGAAAATACCGTAAAACCCCAATGTTATGTATTTTCTAGGCTAAATCCTCACCACATGCAATTTGAACTTCACAGACAGCGGGCTCCTTTGGGAGCCCAACCCCACACCCACCTTTCTGCACGCCTTCCCCGCAAGGCAGCCCATTGCAGAGCACCCAGCATACCCCACCAGCAAAAGCATCTTTTCCCTGGACTATTTCTCCGAATCACCAGGACCGCACACTGCGCAGGGAGCCGATGGGGATGGGACCCGGCTTGGCCCCTCCACTCTGCCAGCTCTGGTCAGGCACCTGCAACATCTCTGTGGGCCAAACCGCAGCTTTTTTTGCTCTCCCCAGAAGCAAAGGCAGCTCTGGGGGGCTCAGCTGGTGCAAAAACAAAGGAGCAACCTTTCCTCTTTTCCCTTTTTTGCATGCACAAGTACAGATCACGAATACACAGCTGAGAGCTTGCAGCCACGCAAGAGGGGCGCTGGCATAATTAAACACCAGGACAAGCACCGCACTACCACCGCTGGGTTGGCCTGTGTCCACAGAGTGCCGGGCCCCCGTGTCCCCACCACGGCCGAGTGAGGAGCTGCCCTCCAGAGCCTGTCCAAATCCCTGCCCTCAGCAGACTAATTCACCCAGTTAAACACGCGATCCCGCCAGCGAGCTATTCCCACAGTTAATATAAGATGTCATGCTCTTAAGGGGTGAGTTATGTGTATAGGAAGGAAGATTGATATGATAAATAATGCAGTCCTCCCGGTGGCACTTCTGAATGATACAGCACTGCTCTCATTTGCAAGGAACATGCTAATTACCCTTCACCGGGGAGACTTCCTCATCCCACCAGCCATGGTGCATCTTGATGGTGTTAAGCACGTCTGTCTGCTGCTTTAATCATCAGCAGCTCCATGCTGTCACTAGCACTTCCAAGCCAACAGCGAATAAATGTTGACAAAATACTCCCTGACACTCGCATTCAAAAGCTGCAAAGTTCCTTCTTTGTATCTTTGCTTGCAAGGGACAAACTCTGGTGAACCCTGGCAGACCCGCTTGTGAGGGTGACAGCCAGCAGGACCAGGGCACCCAAAGCAGGAGGGATTGGGTGTGGGACGGGGTGGGGGATTTGACAGTGCCCTTGTGTGGAAAAATATCAAAGCTGTTTTATTTTCCCCCTCCCCAGGAGGAAGGGAGCATTCCACACACACATCTGGGAGCCTGGGGTTCACATCACCACTGTCACCAATTTTTCTCATGGCCTTGGTCGAGTCATTTTACCTCTTGCACAGAAATTACACCATGGACAGGATGGACAAGAGGCGGCTTTGGAAGATAATTCCCATTTTTGCCCAAGGAATGCTGCCACATCAGGAAGAAGTGAAAATAATTGCCAGGCACCAAATGATTCATCACTCCCAGGACCGTCCCCCACGCCCTGGATGAGGCAGCCTCTGTGGTAGGTCCCACACAAGCGACTCTGCCCCTGTGATTACGAAGCCTAATTGCAGCCCTGAGGCATGCCTGGACACACACACAGTGCTTCAAGGAGTTGGGGGCAAATCTATTCCCGGGGAAAAGGCAAGAGGAATTCAGTGTGGTTTTATTGCTGTGATGAGCACCAAACATGCTGAGGAGGGACAGGGCAGGGTCAGCCCTTGAGCCGGGGCCCTGCCAGGGGTCAGGGTGAGCACAGCTGCCATTTCAACAACCATCCTGCAAGGGGATGCTTGCAGCCCACCGCCGGTACCGAGATCAGCACTGACCTCTCCAGCCCAAACCTCCTTTCCTCCAAAGACAGGGTGTTGTGGGGTATCCCCTCCAGGGTGATTTGTGTCCCAGGCACTGAGCAATGAGCATTTCTGCAACCAAACAGGAAATTCCCCGCTGTGCTGCTCTCACTATGCCCATGATCTTGCAGAAAAATCCCACCCGTGCTCATTTTAAGAGCCCAATTCCCTAATCTCACCCTTACCACCCTTTAGGCATCTCCACCTCTTTCAATACTGCAGGAAAGCCAAATGCCTGCAAAGGCAGACACAAGGCCAGAAGCAGCTGCATCAGCTAATCCATCTCCATACACCCTCCAAAAATCTCCTGGCTCCTTCGCTGCCCTGCCCGCCCACAGGTCCCTCCACCCCGCTCCCCTTTCTGCTCCCACTGGCACTTGCTGAAGCAGATGGTTCGATTTCCCCTTCCCATCATTGCACCCCATAAGCTAGTTTCTTGGACACAGATTAGTCAACACTACAGCTATGTTAATTAGTGACTCATTAATCTTTCAGTTCACTGGCTGAATGAGAAGAAAAAAACATTCGCATTGTAGACACCAAAACTTGGTTTCACCTGAACTGCAGCATTTAATTCTCATTTCTTAAAGCTATTTGGAGATGACATTTCAAACAGAAATGTCAGTTTGAAACAAAATACCCTGGAAAAAGTTGAAATGAAGCATTCTGACTTTCTTAAATTTTGTTCTCCCCCTGCGTGAAAGTGAATGGGCTAGGAAATGATTTGATGAATTTAACCTGAATGGAAAAATTAGTTCAGCTGAATAAGCATTCATTTTTTCATAAAACAGTTACATCCCACAAATTTATCATTTATGCCATTGTTGCAAATGTAGAATTAGTGTTCAAAGCTGTTGGGGAGAAACTGAACATTACCACTAGGAATCAGCTGCTACTCTGCACACCAATGGACACAGATTTGTCGGCATATATGTGTGTCCCTGCCTTGCAGGCAGAACCAGGGTACGCTGCTGTCCGGTGGCCCCGTCTTACCTGCTGCCTCAGCACAGCACCACTGGAGCAGCTTCTGCCTCTGAAACAAGGGCTTGAACAGCTCTGAAGCTAGAAAATTGCTCTGAGTGCTCCTGATTGCTAGGACTTTGTTGAAATACTTACTCGAGGCTTAATCAGGCAGGTATTTTTATGCTGCAACTAGCAAATAGGTTCAAAACTTGCTATTTTTTTCCCTAGATGAATGCATAGGTCTGTGAAATACTTCAGACTGCTGCCTGACCCTGGCTGCAGGCAGAAGAAAACTGGGTGGCAATTTTAAGGAAAAGCCTTGGTTTTTCCCCTGATCCCCAAAAGGTGACATTCAGAAAGCATCAGCGACCAAACAGCTATCAAGAAGGGAAGGAGGAAATTGGAAAAGTGGAGAAGAATGTCCCAGCTTTATTCCTATTTCCCTCTCAATTTGTGAATTGGAAGCATTTTGGTGAGGTGTGAGCAGCCCGGCATCACAGAATCAGAATCACAGAATCGTCTAGGTTGGAAAAGACTTGAAGATCCTCCAGTCCAACCATCAGCCTCACATTGACAGTTCCCAACTCCACCAGATCCCTCAGCGCTGGGTCAACCCGCCTCTTGAACACCTCCAGGGATGGGGACTCCACCACCTCCCTGGGCAGCCCATTCCAACGCCTGACTACCCGTTCTGTAAAGAAATACTTCCTAATATCTGGTCTAAACCTGCCCTGGCACAACTTGAGGCCATTCCCTCTTGTCCTATCGCTTATTACTTGGTTAAAGAGACTCATCCCCAGTTCTCTGCGTGCACCTCCCCAATCCTCAGCTCAGGGGAATCCACAGCACAAGAAAGAGATTATTACAACTTCCATTACTTTTAGTGGCCTGATTTATCTTAAAGGTCTTCCACCAGACTTGTCTTTTCCTGTTGCAACTTGCCACAAGCTCTCACTGTTTCCTCTGAGCAGCAGAAGGCCTCTGAGTTTAATTCTGCCAGTCCAGCGCCGATGCAGGAGCCCATACGCTGCCATCAGCCTAAAGCAGCCCTCCAAAAACTATCCTGCAGTGCAGCATCCCCCATAGCAAAAAAGTGTCAGATGAAATCTTGGGATTTGGTTAAGGATTATACTGCTTGGAAATTTGTATTTCTTGGAAGAACTGTGCATTTTCTGATGGTTGCACTTTCTGATGGACACATCAGTTGATCCATGATAGTCAAGAGCAAGTACATAGGGTTACCTTCTGGTGAGACCCCTCACAGGGGAGTCAAGGCTGATGGGTGACACTTCGCTTATGCCACAACCACTCTGAACAGTCACTTTTGGATATTTGGAGAAGATTAAGCCCTGGTTTGGTTTTGCAAGTCAAAAGGATCTCCTTGGTAAACTTCTCCGTGTAACTGCTCTGCCTTTTGTTTCCTGGACAACATACTGTAAAAGCAAAATGGTACCACTGCTTCTGGATATTAATTACAACATATTCTGGTATTGACTTCTTTTAAAACTCCAGATGCTGTATTCACCAGATTGCACAAGAGCATTATCTTATTTAAAATGGAATTACATGTTCCTGTCCATTGCGGTTTAGAAGAAGAGCACCCACAGGAAACAAGCACATCCTAAACACTCAGAAACCAAGTAGTAAATGAAAAACCACAAACTTATTGTGTCTAAAAATACATATTTCAATTTTAAAGCTGATCTCAGGAGTTTTCAGGCTGACTCAGGGCTCTCGCCTACTGCCTTTTCATGTTCTCAGACTGGCGCAGACAGTACTCTCCCCCTTTTCTTTGGAGAATTCATTTTGGGTTTTGCTGTTTCCAGTCACCCACATAGTCCTGAAGATGGGTGTGACACAGCTGCCCCCCCGCACAAAGCACCCATGCACTGTACACTTGCCTGCATCATTTCCCCAGTTCCTACAGCAGGTAGATCTACTGTCTGCCTTAGTTTCAGTCTCATTTCTTTTTACTCAGTCCTTCCTATTTCACAGTCTCTGGGTATCTGCTTTTATCCTTGTAATAAATTAATCTTCAATGCCATTTCTCAGTCTTATATCACTTTGAGGCACTGAGCTCCATCCCTTCCCAAGTCTGTTCCTCTGTCTCCCTCGTGATGCTTTTCTGAGCTTTTAGTCACTTGCACTCAAACCTTTAGTCCTAACTTTCATTTTTTAAAGTGGTTTATGACTTCTTCAATTTAGTAAGACGTTACTGAATGAGGCTGGAGTTTGTCTTGTCAGCTTTTCCAGCAAGGTTATAAATCTGCTTGTGAAACATGAATGTGGTGAGAGGTTTGAGGAGTAACAGGCCTTTACTCCTAACAGGCTGCAGATGCCTGTGCCTCTGGATCTCAAATGAGATCTATTTGAAATATAATTTATTTTCTCTGGAATGCATAACAGGTGTGGATGCTATGGGGATTCTTCAGTGGCAGCAAGCGAGCTGTGCCCAGAGGCACAGGGCAGCCAGGGACAGCCTCCTGCAGCGTTTGCTGGTGAAGGTGATACTCTTAAACCCATGCAACCTTAAATCCTGTTATCTTATATACAAAAAGCATGGCCTCTGTCCAGTAGAGGAGCACGGTCCAGAGTGGTCAAATGGCATCCACGGACTGGATTAATCCCATGAAACCGTACTACCCAACTTGCCACCTCCACCCCAGAGGAGACAAACTAAAGCTTGTTGCAGAAGGTCCAAGGACCCATCCCATAGCAGGGAGATCCGTGTGAGGGGAAGAGCAATCGAGGTAGCTCTCCAACACATGGTAATGGTTACCCAGGTTTTAGCCAGAATGTGCTGACAAGATTACATTTAATCCAAAACTTCTTAAAGGGCAGTTACATACTCCAGGTAGCAGCAGGACAAGGGGACCCCATGTTGGAGTCTGGTTGTGCCACAGGAAGGATGCACTGGAAATTAGCTGTAAATAGTCCCTCAGCACCCATTTTTAATGCTGAAAACCAAATCCCTGCAGCTTACCACATACCCAGAGCTGAAGGTTAAGGCAGCAGCATGCAACCTGCCTGTGAAGCTGGGCTTTTTTCTCAATGTGGATTTATACACAGGCGATTATCTCTCGCAGTCCCACCACTGCTTCCTGGCTGGATGCAGCCACATTCAGCAGCGGGCACTGCCATCATCCCCTGGGAACCTGCAGCATCACCCACTGCCAGCACCTCATCAAACGCCCCCATCACTGCACAGGGAGTCCCATACACCCCAGCACCTCTCATCAACCATGCCAGAAAGTGAAGGAACTAAACGCATTTTTTGTTATGTTGTACCATTAAGCACCGCAAATGCAGAACAGCCAAAGCCTGTCCACTGTGCTCTTACTGCACCTATAAAACTTGGGATCTAAAGAATATATTCTTCAGCCCCACCTACTGGCACCTGATCTATCAGCTCTTTGCATATGCAGCAGTAAAACATCTCCACACATACAGATGCAGCTTTCCCCAAAACAGCACCCTGCACCCTGACACCCTTGAATGTTACAGCTGGCTGAGGGGAAACCCGACAGCAGCTCTGAAAATGAGCATTCAGATCTCTCCCCATTAAAGCGTGTCACCATGATCTATATGGAGAAGGGACATGGACAAAAGCCATAAGTTAGGCAGGCACATAAAAAAAGAATAACCTTTGGACAAGCTTTTCCTGAAAATGCAGCATTTCCTTGGAACTGAGTCCAGTAGGGAGAGTTATTATGGGAAGATTTACTTCCACTGGGATGCCAGGCTTTTAATATCACCCTTTTAAATAATGCACATTTAAAAAGGTTATTTTTACTGTGAGAAAAGGTTAACTCTATTGTTAGTTCTCTCCTGCCTATCCTGGATCAAGTGCCTTATGACATCCACTAGTAGCAGAAATAAATGTGGTATTACCTGGCTCGGGCACAGCTGGGTCAGACAGTGGCAGTGGATGAAGGCCAGAAGTGGGGGAGCCACAATGTGCTGTCTTGATGCAGAGTTTCATCTTGGAGAGGTCCTGGTTAAGGGGGTCAGTTTAGCTGTCGGTTCAGGTTTTGGCTCTTCTGAATTTACCATCTCACATCTTGCAGTGCACCCTGCACCTGGGCAAGAGAAGCACAAACTGCACACGGGTTGCTGCTTGTTAGGAGACGTCCCACAGTGGCCCCAGCTCACCTGCAATTCAGAGTCCTGCTCTGCCCCCTCCTCTCCCAGCAAAGCAGCTGGGGGTTTACACGGAGATCTGGAGGAGCCACACCAGCTAAATAGCCTTGGATGTCTACAGAGACCACACTGCCTATTGCCACAGAACCTAAAATCTTTGATAAACTATGCTGTAAAGTCACAAGGGTTTATTATCAACACTCAGCAAATATAAGGTCGAGAACATGCAATGGGAAAGGTGCACGGCTCAATGCTTTGCTGCGTGCTTGGACACATCCTGAAGAGACTGAACTGAGCAGGTCACACCAAATCCATTTCCTTCCCTTGCACTTTCCCAGTCACCCCACCCAATCCAATCATTTTTGTTTTGTCACCTTCTGGTTTCAGTTTATTATCAGCTTGGTCACTGGTTCAGTAGTGCTGCTGATAAGTTTGCATTAGCTCTGACTGTTATGTATTGAGGGTTATTAAAGCAGCTGGCAGGTATATCCATCAGCCATGCCCCTCCTCTCCCTCGAGCTCATTTTCCTCCTCCCTTGGCCCTGACACCAGGCAAAGGGTGCAGTGGTGTAAGGGCAGCCAGGGATGCCCTGAGGAAGGGAGTGCCATGCTCTGCAGAAACAGGAGCATGACAGAGGAGGCATTACAGAATTTGAGTTCCCAACGTTCCTCTCCTGCTCTGAGCGCTGGAGCAGGCAAGGAGCCCAGCAGTGGGAAGGACATGCTGTCAGCATGGAGCTAGGAAAATGCTCAAGAGATGCTGTGTTATGATGCAAAAACTCGTTCTCCTAGACTGGTGCTTATTTAAGCATCTCAGTCTAGTTTTCCTGACTTTTCTTCTCTGTTCCAGAACGAATCAGGAACCACCAGATGCTGTGTGCCCAGCTATCTGCTTGCCAGGTAAACACTGGGGACTGGGGTGGGCTTGCTGGGCAGCAGAGGGGACACAGCAGGTAGCAGCTCTGGGGGCAGATCCCCCCCAGCCATCAGCCAGATACCCCTGAGAGCCATTTGGACTCAACAGATACAAAGAATGAAGGCTCACCTTGTGAAATGACAGCCAATACGTGCTTGGAGCAACTCCTGAATGTCACACAGAACTAGAGGAAGCCACCAAAATGCCTGTCACATCTCAAGAAATCCAGGGGACAGCCAGGCAGGTTTCTGCAGCACTATGCACACCTACAAGTAGTGACACCAGCAGAAGCACAACAACCAGGAGCTCAGTCTAGAAAGAACTCTAGAGCAGTAACATTTATAACTTGCACAGACTTGACTATATTTCATATAAACACTTAAGTAATATTGAACTTAGGGAAAAAAAAATAATAGAAGAGCCCATAGCAGGTCTAAGGTTCGCATCTCCAAAAGGAGATTAGGGGTTCTAGCTCAGCTTTAATAGCTGAGGGTGGCTCCCTGCCCCCATCTGAGACTGCTCAGCCTCTAATGAGCCCTCTAGAAAAGTCCCAGGAAGGGCTGTATCTCTTCTCCTGCCTTAGAAACCTTAGAAGAAATGGTGGTGTGTTTCCTCCTACCCAGCAGTTGTTATGTCTTGGCTCTAAAAACATATCCTATGTTTATACAGGAGTATTTAATATTTCTAATGCATATGTGGAGCTTGCACACAAGGTGTACCTCAAGCTAGTCTCATCTGATCAAGCTTTGTAGGGGCCATGGCTAAGGCTGAAGGTATCACTGTAGGGAATTGCAAAGTGACCCATTGCAGCCCTCAGCCAGTCTCTGGCCCTCCTGCTGCTTGCAAAGCACAACTGGTGCCGCAAGGGTGAAGGAGGATTTGAAAGCTGGCTCTGAGGTCAACAGCCCAGGAAACTGCACATGTTATTGGACAGTAGGACCTGAGATGGTAACTGGTGCTTGGAGAGAAGAAAGCTGAAACTAGAGGAGAAGCTTGGTAAATGTGCTGCTCCAAGAACCAGAGCAAGCACGGAAATGGACTTTGCTGCTTACTACGGGATCAAGGGATAAAAGGAAACTTTTGCTCTAAGGAAGCAAAACGTTGGACAAAAAAGATGCTCTTTGCAAGATAAAGTGTTCATGGATGAGGCAATCGACACAAATGATTTTCTAATTTACGCCACCAGGGCTAAGGCTGGTGCCTGCTGGTGGAAGGTGTGCCAAGCTGCACGGCGTGAGGCCCTGGCAGGGCTGGGGTTAAAACCACCATCTCACAAGTCACCAAAACCTGTCCCTTGGTGCTCACAAATGCCGGACTCTGGTCTGGTGCCATACAGCCTTGTATTTGCAGCTGTGCACCACCTCTTTGCACTGAAATCCTGCAACGTGCTGACTGGCTCCACGGAGAAGCTTCTGCTTGGCCAAGCCCTGGCGCATCTGCGGGTGGGGAGCCACGGGCACACTCTAGACTGAAGGATTTTGGGTGAGACTGGATGAATATCTCAAGTGTGGACTGCTGTAGCTGTGAGCTATCTCAGCTCTACTGCTAGTTAGCTAATGAGTCTCCTCACTAAATCATTAGCTCTGTCTGCTCCCTGTTAACCTTTTCTCCTAGTCTCATCAAGAGATATGAGGAAACATGCATCATATAGAAAGAGAAGGTCTATCTTTTTATTCTTTGATTTACTGATGTACTAACCTGCAACGCTTTCTGGGATGAAGCTTTTCCCCACTATAACCCTACTGTCTTTGGCAATATTACAGCTGGGAAAAATTTATCTCACTTAGTGGAAAAAGGTGGCCTAGGGAGGAAAGGAGGGAAGGACTTGATTCCAGCCCTGGGATTAGATTTCTTCAGGCAGGAGAAATTGATAGATGGTGGATTTACAAGGGATCCACTGGGAACAGTGCAGTCAGCTATGCAGTGTGGTTTGCAATCTGCAATCCCAGCACATTCTGCAGCTCATGTGGTTTAACTGAAATTTAATGTACTTCAAAGGGAACTTTTCTCTGCATTTGGACTTGCCTACAAGTGGCATTGTATATACCTGTGAGCACACAGCTGATGAGCAAAGGGAAAGACTTTCTTTACTGAAGTGGGTAATCAGGAAGCGTTACAGTAGCTGCTGCTTTGATTTGCTTTATCCAGGCATGCAGCCCACTGTCCAGTCACTGCTCTGTGTTGCTGTTGTGGTTTAGCTGATAAGGTCTGCTTGAAGCTGCAGTGACTTCATTGTTTTCTGTGGCACGTTTTCCTTCTGGGGTACCCATGGGGATGACAGAGTTGCACAGAAGGGCCAGAGGCACAGAGCAGGGTCACACAAAATACCTGGTAGCAAAGCAGGGATCTGACTGTCCAAAGTATCTGCTTGATAGCTCTTCAACCTGCTGGCGCAGGAAAGGGCTCTTCTCTCTAGTAAATCTGTTAGGATCTTAGAGCTGTTTTACACACTCTGCTTGGATTTGTCTCCACTAACTTCCAAAGGCTTTTCTTGTGGCATATACGTCCCAGTCATACCATAGAAAAGAATACATTTAAGACTGGCTGGTTCAATAGTTAAACTGTGGTCAGATACTTCAGATAGGCTAAATCGTTCACTGGCATGAATCAGCACACCTCCTTTCAAATATAAACCTCACTGCTTTACATCACTCACCCTTTTTTGTGAAGTTTCTTTTCTTTCCCTTTCCAAGCCCTGTGGCTTCAGCCTGGACCTGTATTCGTAACTCTGGTGTACAATAAACCTTTTGATGTATCTTTTGCCTCACTTAAAAGCACCTTGTAGCAATAGTCTGAGCAAATGGTTATGGAAAGTTATCATTGTCCTTTCAATTGTTGTCCAAGATGTTCTTGATTACTTGACCAGGTTCCCACCTGAAGCACCAAGTTTGGGGATGATTACACAAAACCCAACTTCTTCCTCTCTCCCCTTGCTCCATGGCAAGCATCACTGAGGGGTCTGCACCCCTGAGACCAGCATCTCCTGATGACTGGAACATCAGGGGCTGTTTGGTGGCACATGGGACCATAAGATGAGCCTTTAGGGGACGGCTCATCCTAGCAAGCTGTGGTTGTCCAGGTATGCTGCAGTGCTGACCTCTGGGCCCAGGAGTGAATGTGCACAGAGCAATTTGATCAAACTTAACCCCACCAGCAAAAGCACACAGTAATGCTAGAAGAAAGCAAAGCAATGCAGGATTAGCTGCCCATGACCTGAGCTTGCTGTGTGTGTATCTCATTCACATGAATGAGGTGTTCATGTTTGCCTTCCATGGTATTTGTTTTTTTTCCATCTGCTTATCTGCCTGGGAGAGCGCTGCCACGCAGGGGTGAAGCGGCAGGATGAGGCTGTAACGAGCAGAAGGGTGATTGTCAGGGCTGTGGAGACCAGTGACCCCAGGCTAATGGGATATATTGCCCCAGAGTGGTGGAAGGCAATGCCTTCCCTGCTCTGCAAATAATTCCAAGATTTTGTAAGATTTCTCCAATTCTAGTGGCAATAAACTGACAGCTTTTCTAGAAAACTAGAAAAATCGTGAATAACTTACCAGGTAAGAACCCTCAAGGGAGTTAGGTTGTGCTATGAAGATGAATGGATAGATGTGTACAAGTGCACAGCCACAAGCCCGTGAGTCCTTGCTGAAGGATGGTTTCCCCAGTATGACTGCCTGGGCTGTCTGCAGCCTCAGAGCCAGAAGATTGTTACTATTGTGTTCAGTTGACTTAAAATTTAACAGAGCCTATACTGGGAAGGACTTGTATGGCTTCAACACATTGTGGTGTGGTAAAAGATGTGTAACTCTTATTATTCCTCTTAATAACTTTTTCTTGTTTTTTAAATACAAATGAAGACAAACACAACATTACTCAAAATGACTAATTTTGAGGACTAATTTCTAATTCAAGGCACTTTGGGGTCTGATAGTCACACGGAGATGTGCAGTCCTTTCTGACCAGGGACTCCTGTTCACCTACTGCTAGCTGGCCTTCAAACAGCTCAGTGATCCCAGATCACTTGAGGAAAAGTCCAGACTTCTGACCACATTAACTCAGGATCTCAAAGAGCAGCTGGGATACAATATACCTTGTGTAAGGATTATCTTTGTTTAGTAGTCAAAGGGTTTTTCTGTCCCTGGTCAGTAAGGTCCAATGCAGACTTCATAATATGGCTTTTGAAGTTCTCAACTCACTTTAAAGCCTTAGTTCCTGGGGTCCTGTGGGCATCTCAGCTTTTGCTAATTCTCCTAGGAGGAGAGGAAAGCTAAAAGGGATGTTCAAGTGCACTGTTTGGAAGAAGATAAACTACCTGCTCCCAAATCTGTGCTAATTTAGAAGTACCAGTTTTGTCTTGGCCTGACTCTGGGGTCAGCAGTGTTGGGTAGAGGGTCTTCACCCACACTTAGTAGAGTCAAGCTTTTGAGTTGCACTTGTGGCAACCATCTGATTTATTACTTGGTTAAAAAAATCTACCTACCACGATGTCTGGCAGGGCTGTCTATGATGAGGTTAGCAAGTCAAATCCAGGGTCTGGATTTGAAAGAGGTTGGTAAAGAATAAGGTTCATAACTGTTGTAATCTCACAGACTAGCAGTGGGGTGATTAAGTTCTCCATCTAGGAAAGAGAGCTGACCTGTTAGTGGCCAGCCAGCCCTGTGATTTATGCTGTGGGGATTCACTTTTCTAATGATTTTTGGAAAGCTGGTCCATCACCTGAAGTTTTTTGCACCTGTAGATCAGCCTGATCAGTTTGCTGTCTGTGGTGGTTTGTTATTCTTGTTGATTGCTCTGCTGAACATACGTATTTGGGCTGTATGACCCTGACCTGGATGAGTGCAGAGAAAGGAAAAAGGGGGAGGTGAGAATACTCAAAGCAGCGTTATGGATGGGGCATGAGGACAACCCATGCACTCCGTGATGCAAACATGAGGATGTGTTAACTGAGGGATGAATGAAATTCCAGCTAGCTGGGTAACTGCAAACATCAGGGATGCGTAGGGAAGCCTGGCATCTCCCTTTTCACCTTGAAATACCTGCTGTACCCTGCATAACCCTATTTTTCTGTCCCTGCTGTCCCTTTGGCAGGGTGTGCTGCAGGCAGCTGGAGCATTGCTGGGTGCGGTACTGCCTGGCAGGGTCTTGCAGCGTGGGCTGCTTGATGTTATTCTGAACAGCCACAGTCTTCTTAAAAAGTGAAAAAGGAAAGAAATTTTTTTTTTTTTTTTAGACAGTTAGATTATCCATTGGAGAACAGAGCTTGGATGCTGTGTGTCACCGGGGTGGGGGGGTGGGCAGTGCAGCATATGTGGATTTAAGGGGAACAGGGAGGGAGGAGCCCCCTCCAAGGCTGCAGGACACCTCTGGCTCCTTGTGGCTCTGTGGGGGCTGTATCCCAGTGTGATGGGTGTCAGCTTTGTGTGTCAGCAGCCCTCGCCCCATGTCTCCATCCCAGCAGCTTTCTCCAGCCCCGGGGGGAGCAGACCTGAGTGTGGATGCCCGGTTTCCCCTCCACACTCCTCATGAGTGAGCTCCTGCTGCTCTAATCCTCTCTGTACCCTGGGAGGAGGGGAAAAGAGCAGGGAGACGGACAAGTAAGATGGGGCAGAAAGGAGGGAAGGAGGAGGCAATGCTTTTTTGAGGTCTTGCAGCAACACTCAGAAGGAGAGCAACCACTCCCGTTGCACCACAGCACAGTGGTCTCAAGGGTAGAGCAGAAACCCTCCCTAAATAAAGCTTTGTAGAGCACCGTACTCAAGCAAGGCCACCCCTTCCAAGCTTCCCACCACCAGTGATGTCAGCGAGGACGTGGCCTGGGCTCTGTCCCCGCATGCAGGGCAGTACCCGGGCAGCGTGGGGAGGCTTGTACGGGAGAAGGAGCTGCTGCCAGGGCAGCCCAGCAGCTGTGGAGGTGTGAAATGCTGACACGCCAGCTGCCAGCACCATTTACATCAGCAAGATTGGTCTCTTAGGACAATAATGGATGTAGGACAAATGATGATGGTGAGCTGAAAGTGCTATTACTCATTATTGAAACTTTGGATTACTCTCTGGCCAGTGCTAAAACTATAAAGCCGGCAGCCAGTGGACAAGCCCTCAGTAACCTCTGCCACTGAACTAAAAGCTTTCGGAGGGGGAACAGAAGTGCTATAAATCTTGTAGGTGACGTTTAACATTTGTCAGAGAAACACTTTGGACTTATTTTAATCTCTTCGTTTCGGAGAGTTCATCATAACAAATAACCGGTGCCTCGAACCCAGCCAGTGAATCCCCCGCCTCTCCCGACTCCAAATGGAAACTCAAAGTGGCCCCTTAATAGAAAGGGCAGCTCTGCTCATCAGTGCTTCTCGTGCACTGTGGGGTCTCCCAGTCGCTCCTAAATGGATACAGTCCTTGCAGTGTTTACATGTGCTGCCTGTTATTGCAATGACACCGGGGCCTGCAAATGTTTTAACTTGATTTTTTTTTTTTTCAAAAACTGTCCATTAATCTTTCTCAGCGCTTAGAAGGAAAGTAAATTATTTACGGTGCGGATGTTATAGGGGATTGTTCCTGCATTAACATTTCATTTGGGAGTGTTAAATCTGTCTCTCATGCTAAGTTAGGGATTGGGTTTGTCAGGTGACTTGTCCAGAGATGAATCCCATCCAAGCACACATCCACCAGCGCGTCTTCCTCTGCCCAGTTGCTTCCCTGCCATGGAAGCAGTGCCCCATGCTCCAAGTGAAACAAATGCAGAGGCCAAGGAGAATAACCTTATAAAGTGTATTTTTAAGCTGTAAATTTCTGTACTCACTGAAGTGAGAAGCAGTCGTCTAAAAAAATGATTTTGTGCTAACTTCTCACATAGGGCTCTGCCAATGCACTGCCATTAGCATTCCTGTTATTTTTGTCCTGGCTTATTCAGGCCATGCTGTTCTGCTTGATGAGAGACTGTTACTGGTAGGTAAATCAGTCAGTAGTGCATTGGATCAGATTCTTTAAGAGCTGCTAAGCCTAATTTTAAATTAGTATGTCAGAAAAGAAGTGATACTTGTTATTGTTCCCATGGTATCCAAATGAAAGATGTATCTGTGTTCCCTGTGCTGTCCTTGTCACTGCTCCTCCCAGACCCCTTCCCAGGAGTGAAGGGAGCAGGCTGATGTGTGACAAATTAGAGAGAGACCATTTTTCCAAACTTTAAAAGTTCAGGTATTAGAATGAGTTTTAGACATACTTGTAACCGCTATATTAAAAAAGTAAAAAATAACACCAAAGTCCTACTGCAAACAACAGAGCTTTATCCTGGGGAAAGCTGTAGAGGAAAAACTTAACCTAACAAAAGCCACCGCGCATTTCTGAGCACAGCGTGTATCTGAGCAGCTGCTGTGGAATAGCCAGCGAGCTGTAAGCGCACGGCTTTTGTACACGCATTAACGTGTGTTGCCATACCTGAGCATCAGGATTGCCGGGCTGTCTTCCGGCCATCCTCAGCACACTTGGGGCAATGACTTTCCCTCTCTCAGCCATCATTAACCTTTCTGTGACTGCAATGACAGAGAAGGTTGCAAAGTGCTCCGAGAGCATCTGCTGAAAAGCATTTGATAAACATACTGTGGAAACATCGTACACTTAAACCTTGACTGCCACCACTTCCCTGCTACCTGTTAATGTATATTGGGGGGGGAAGCACATGCACAAATAAAAGCCAAACTGCAATACTGAGGTGCCTGCAGTGCGTTCTCCGGAGAAGAAATGTTTGAAGAGTGGATTGGAAAGCAGAGGTTAGAGGCAGGTGGGCTGGGAATGCCTGAAGTTGGGAGCCTGCAGTGGGTTTGACCAGAGAGGATGAGTCTCTTAATGGAAATATTGATTGTCTCGGAGGTTCAGTGCTGCCAACCAACCTGCACATATGGTACCAGTTTTATTGATATATGAATAAGATTAAACATGACACCTGTGTCAAGCGAATCCCTTGGTACCATTTAACTAACACTTAAAGCAGCTGCTTTTGAAAGATTACCTTCAGGCACAGGCCACCCAAGCAGAACAATATCATCACCTTAAGCGCTTTCCCAGTTGCCGACAAATGGGAATTCTTGCCTTGTAGCAATATAATTAAACAATATTAGTGAAAGTCAAACAACAGGGCATTCAGCGCCTGAATGTGCTCTCTGGCTGGCTGCATGTGGCTTCACTGATTTTACTGTTATCTGCACATGCTATTGTATGTCCATGGGTGTTAGGTCTCTTTGAGTCTCCGAGCTGCTGGCTTGAGATTGGGTTGTTTGTTTACAAGCAGAATTTACTGTGAATCAAAATGTTGGGCTGTTCTGAAATCTTCTATATCACTGTTTAAAAAAATATTTTATCTCTACTCTTAATAGAATAGTCTTATTGTGACAACAGGCTAGGAATTCATTTCATTTCTTCCTGGGAGTGATAGAGTAGATTAAGGAAATGTCTCCCTGTTCAATAATGAGCAAGTAATTGAACTTTAAGTCTTGTGTGAGTGTAAGAAGCTTCTTCCCATATTTGGGATATTGTCAGTTTTCTTTTTTTTCAATTTCTCCTCGAACTTCTCCTTCTTAATTATTAGTCACAACACATCAAGGTTGGGAGTAATCACAGAAAATTGAGGTTTCTGTATGGCAAGGGTACTTGTGTAACACATCTCCTCTAGGAAAGACAGACACACGCCAGCCCTCACTGCTCTGTAGCTGACAAGGGTAAGGGGGCAGGGGAAAGTGCCATTTGCTGTCCTGGTCACAGGTGACCATCTGTACTGTCACACCGCTGTGCAGCTGGGGACTGCTGCAGAACGGCGATCGCAGTGACCCGCCACTCAGGTCTCATCCACAAATCTCCATTTCCCCAGCTTTGAGCATTCCTGTAGCTGGAGGATGCGTGAGAGGCAGGGGTACAGTAGCCAACCACCTCTGTCTTCCAGAAGTGACACATTAAATTAAAAACCAGTTTCACTCCTCTACATCCACTGCCCATCCCTCCATCTAATCTACCCACCTCTTTGAATAAATCATCCTTCTGTTAGAACTGCAGTATTCTTCCTAGGAAAAGGGTAAGTGGTGATGGGTGGTGAATTGAAAGCAGAAAACAGATCACTCATGATATGGCTATTAGTACTTTTGCCACTAATAGGTCAAATATTCCTTAGAAGTCACTTAAACACCATCCCCTGATATTACAGGCTTGATAGGAAATGTAGATAGCTTGAACTGCTATTAAATTAATCCCTCAATACCAATTTTGGGCTACATCACCGTTCATGTGATGTGAAGTCCTATTGACTTCTGAGATTCTGCATGACTTCTCAATATGGATCTGACCAGAAGATCTGGGCTTACCCTGCAGAAGATTTATATGCACCTAAGAGCTCTAGGAGCATAAATCCCGTTGACTGATAAGCACAAACTCCACAAGGTGCCAGTACCTTCAGCAGAACGCAACAACCTGCCTAGCATACGTGGGCAGAGAGCTCGTTTTGAAGAAGCGTGCGGCCATAAATCCTCTAAATACTTTTGAGAATCTTTTCCAGAGTTGTTGAGCTGAAAAAACTGGTTTGTGGGCTGCAGAGAGCAGATGTATCCTGTGCATATCAAAGATGTATTGGCTGCGTCATGACCTCATGAAATTGCTTGAGCTGGCAGCTCTTACCCTGTTTCTGCCATGGGTGCAGCTTAATGATACAATCTAATGTTGTTTAGCTATTGGAGTAAAACACAGGATAGAGCCAAACGTACATAACTTGGTAATTGCTTTGCCTGCCCCTTGGCTCCCCTGCAAACTCCTGTCTTTTATCCTCTGCCTGCTCCTGCCGCACTTCTGCTGCACGCCGGTGTGGCTCGTGACAGCGAAGCCAAGTTTATGAAGGCATCACCTGCCAGTGTCAGAAGTGATACATCCGAACACACTCTAGAGCTCCCCATGTCCTAAGCCTCTATTGACTATATTTATAATCCAATCATGCTGAAAAACACAAACATAACTTCTGTCTGACCTTCTCTATTAAACCATGAGGACTTTTTTCTCTAGGATTTCTAATACCTTGACATATGCAGTATTTTGTCTGGTGGCATTTCCCCTGCTGTTTCTCGTATTATTTACATGGTCAGACTCTGCCTGCAAAGCTGACAGCTTCAGGAGGGTGTATGAGCGCCTTGCAGAAGTGTCCGCTGGTAGTCCTTGGGCTCTGTGCAGAAAGCGTGGGGGCAATGACTTGCAAGGAAAATGGTGCCAGAGCCAGTCTCTGAAGAGTGAGCGCAAATGACTGCTTTATGATATGTTGTTGAGGCTAGAGGTAATGAGAAAATCTCTCCCCAGCTGCCATGCCTCTCGCCCTCACAGTCTCTGGGCACCTCCAGGATATGACAGTATCATTATTACCCCAGTTTATAGGATACAGAGGTTAAAGCATCTGCTCAAGGTCCTTCTGAAAGGTAATAAAAAGGACAGCAGTGGCACCCAGGTTTCATGATTCCCCTTATGCCCTGGAAGCCTAATTCCTGGTCCTGCCTTTTGCTTTCTAAAATCAGGCACTTCCCACTGAGAGCTCAGTTTCTCTGTTTATGGGGACCATGTTCAATGCTGTCAGCAGAAACTTTCAGAACACCCCTCGTACAGTCACGCAAGGCAACGTGGGTGCCTTCTGACTGAGCCCATCTGCACCCACATAAACGACTGAGCATGGCACGGGGTGATGAAGAGCCCACCTTGACTCTCCTCTTTCTTGCACTAAAGCAAAGGTACATTTGAAGACTGGTGTGAGTGAGTGCTGCTCTCTTACTGTCAGCTGTACCTGTATCTTCTCTTGTGGACTAGTAAATAAAGACCTTGATGCTGTGCTTCTATGGGTCAGACTAGGTGACAGCCCGTTCCTAGGTACAGGAGTTGTCCAGCTTCTAGGGCCCAGACTTGTGCAGACAAGTCTGCAACACAACATTATTGAAGACCTCTGTCTGCACTTTCCCTGGAGGTGTTTAAGAGTCGGGTTGACATGGCACTTAGGGATCTGGTGTAGTTGGGAACTGTCAATGTTAGGTTAATGGTTGGACTGGATGATCTTCAAGGTCTTTTCCAACCTAGATGATTCTGTCATATATGAAGAAGCCCCATGTAAATGAGGCCTTAACCTGATTTTCATTGGAGTAGAAGAAATCTCAACTGTCAAGTTTACCAGCTTTGCGCAGGTGTCTGAGTCAGATGAAGACAGTCTCTCTGTCTCAGGGATCGCTTCTGGATTTGGGGATTCCCATCCTGCACAGGCCTGGGCAGTCTCGTGTGAACCATGATGTTTATTGTTTCTTGTAATTAGCCCCATCTTTTGAAGTTGGAAAAGTCCTCAGCTTCCATTTGAATGTGTTCCCTCTCAGTTCAAACCAGCCTGTTTTAGAAGCTATGCATAATTTATGGGCTGGTTATATCCACTTCCAAAGAATAAATAAATGAGTGGAACTCCTTTGTAAGCTGGGTCATACGTACAGCTGAACCTTCAGCAGAGTAGGAGGCATGAGACCTACTGATACAAACTGCTGTGTCAAAGTCTGGCTGAGAAGCTATATTTGGTCCTACAGCTTCTGCTACCATATGTTGGGACTGTGCAAGTCAGGTAAGCATTGGTGTTGCCTTGTTTTCCTGTGTTTGAGTATATTCACCTACCACTCTACCTTATATATAAGCCTGGCCTAGATTGCTGGTGCTGTCGTGTCAGCAAAGAGCACAGGAAAATGTATGTTCTACCTAACAGCGCTGTGCTGGCAGGGCTCCTGGTGCAGGAGAAAGGGATACTAGCTCAGGTCTGAGCTGGTAACTCACGATTAGTGCATGCCTCGCCTGCTACCGTAACAAGAAAACTGCATTTGCTCGAACCCTTAATTCAATGCTTAAATCCAGCTTTGATGGTTTTGTTGCTTTTGCCTTTTTTCGCCGAGGCTTGCAGTAGTGAGGGAGTGTGCTGTTACAACTGGAGACTAGTTGAGAAGAGTTAACTTCTAAACCAGCCCAAACTGGTCGTTTTCCACCCTGGGGTTGTAGTGCTGCTCCTCTACCAGCAGACTGCATTCCAACTGGAGAGCCGTGGCTATAGGGCAGGGCTTCCCCATAGCATACATACCTTCACACTGCAAGTTATTCAGGACAAGGATTGCCTTTTCATACAGACCATCCTTTTGCAGAGCCTTTAGGAAAAGAGGATCCTCGTCTGTGGTCTCACAGGTGATGTCATACTGCCAGTAGGAAATAAAGCTGTTTAGGAATTCATCCCCTCTAGGATCTCTACAGGCTCCTTTGACTTTTGAATGGCCGCTGCCCTTGTCGGAGTCCATTCCAGGAACATTTCACTGTGCTGGACACCTGTGCCATAGCCTCTGCAGCTTGAGTGTCCCTCATGCATTTAGAATATCCTTTATGGCTGTTAGGAAAGAGAAAATTAAAGAGAATGGCACTTACAGGACATCAAAGATACAAAGGGCCTCTTTATCCAGGAGACATCTCTGCATTTGGGGCAGTATTTTACCTGTTTAAATGGCTTCTTCTAGAGCCCTTAAGTACAATGTTGCACCAGCTGAGTATGGATTTTTAATTAAGCCCCCCTCCCTCCCTCCCCTCTTTTGCACATAACTATAATTTTACAGGTTAAGAAATCCCCTTAATATCTAGCTAGAGGTTTAATGCTATATGCTCTTTAAAGAGCCCCCAACCACCGTGCTGTATTAATAGCTCTGAGATGATAATTTTTACAGTCTTCCAGGACTGATGTCTGCTGTTAACACTTCACAATCATGTCAAGGGAGCCGGGGGGGGGATGGGAATTGTACCTGTCAGCTAATGTTTTAACATGTGGCTTTAATCTTCTTAATTAACACAACTTCATGGAAAAAAAACCATGCTCAATGCACAAACCTTTCTACCTGGGGAGGCGGTGAGCGGCTCCCATGCCTGCAGTGTGGATGCTCCTTGTTCGCAACAAAAGGAGCATCACTGATCCCCACTGATACCCAGTGCAGAGCCCTGCGTTACACTGCGGCCGTGGAGGACTGGGGAAGCCACAGTGACAGACGAATATGCAGGAGAAAATGATTTAAAACCTTAGCTGCTTGCATAATTCATATGTCAAGTAAACATCTGAGTAAGGTTGCCATGGTATCAGGGATGTATATCATCTTGGCCATGTGTGCGCTCAGAAAAATATAGGAAAACTTGCAAAGTACCATGTTTTGACAGACATGACTAAAGACATGGTTCTGCTCTTGATGAGGTTTTTTGTTTAAGACCACCACTGCTGGCTGTGGTTGTGATCCCAGGAGAGATGGCCGCTGCCATCCTGGGTCAGACCGGACTGTCTCCTGCAGTGGTTGGTGATGGATGCTCAGGAAGAGTAGAAGGAAGAGGGCATGTGTGTGGTGCTACTTCAGAAACACTCTCCCACAAAACTTCCCCACCCAAACCCAAGCCTGCTCTTGCATCTGTTCCCAGCCTTTTCTCTGGTACTGCACGAATCTGGTCCATCTCTTCTCTGCCTGTTGTGACACCCTGAAGCCAGTGAACGAGTCCCTGAACTGCTCCAGTGTGAGCAGTACAGTCTTACACTGCCCCAGCCAGTGAAGAAACTCTGTCCTTTTCTACTATCTCCACTTTCCAGTCACCACTGTACAGGTTTTTGCAGCAGTGTGCCCTGGGTGGTGCTGGCAGCAGCCCTGTGGTAGGGTGGGTAGCCCTGGACCCCCATGCCCTGTGCTGGGTGCTGTACAAACATGCATGCAGAGCTGGTTCTCTCCCCACCGTGCAAATGAAGATGACTTGTATAAAACATGTATTAATGCTGAAAAGCACTGGGGATTTGATTTTACAGCTTTCATTTTACCCCTTGGTTGTTTTGTGTACAAGGCCTTTGGGGACTGGAGATGCACAGCCTTATTTTGTGCCCTGCAGTAGCATCTCTGCTTTTACTGTTGGCCCTCCAGCTAGTTTGAAGCCAGGCCGGGTATGCCTACCCATGCTACAGACGCCTTCTCTTTGTTTTGAGGACATGCCCCATCTCACTGCCCCGGCTGCAGCCCAGCAGACCTGCTCCAAAATCCTAAACCAAGGATGGTTCTGCAGGTGGGTGCCTGAGCCTCAGCGGCTTCACTGGGGCTGAGACATATCTTTAAAAGTTGAGCTTGTGCTTTGCGGAAAGACCTGGGTTTGGGCTGCAGTTAGCACCTCCCAGCAGTGACAATCCCCGGTGCCTCACCCCTGTGATCTGGGCTCGTGTTGACAACAGCCACAGCTTTGAAGGAGCATTCAAAGCCTCTCAGGGCCAGTCAGGAGATGACTTCAGGCCTCTCCAGTTTAGCACATGGCATTTGGTGGGCAAAGATCCCTTTCATTAAAACTGATAGATGACACTTTTTTGCAATATTTACAATTCAAAGCATTCTGATCAAAGTGCTGGAAATTAGGATGTTGATGTGAGATAATTACTCCTTTCCCAGCATTTGCACCAGAAGAGAGCATGCAGTCCTCCTTCCCTTTGTATACCCCGTGTCAGTTGAAAGCATTTCTACATAGCTGATGCCTGTAGATATATTTGCTGACTCTTAATGTCAGCAAATCCCACTATGATTAGGCCTTGAGGTGACAAAACAAAACCTTGACTGTTACAAGCTAGGTAACTCAGTGCTGAGATAAAACCTAAAAATAAACCCCAGTAGTCTTTTAATGGAACTGAGCACAGTGCAAAATAAATTTTTATAAGTTGTTTGGTCCTCACAGCAAAGGGGAGAACTATAAAATCCTGTTTGATGGTTTTTTAATGGCTGTTGTTTCATTTAAAGCTTTTAGTGAAACAGGTTACATGGCAAAAGCAGAATAATAAACAGTAAGAAAATGCATTCACCCTGTGAAACAACCACGATTAAACATCCAGCAGTAACTTGGTGATATCAGCTCCAGGGTTTTCAGCAGGATCATACCGGGGGGGGGGGGGGTTGCCTGCTCAGGTTTCCCTCCCCAGCTTTCCAAGGAGGGCAGCTCTCGACCCTGGTAACATACACCTGGTTCTGCCTCGCCCTCTGCCTTGGCTCACTTTATAAATGCTTCCCTGCAAAATGCTTTTCAGGGTGGAGCTCTCTCTGTGGGATATCACACTGTTGCAGCACTGTAAAACAGTCTTTCTTGTTTTGCTGAATCAAACAAGAGGTGCATGAGGTGGTTTCATCACCTCTGCCTTCCCAGTTCAGCCCTTGCTTTGGATTTTGCAGGTGAAATTCAAGTGTCAGCAATAACTAAAGTAATAACAAACCTACACAGAGGGATTCCTCGCTCTGTTCATCCCTCATGCCCCCAGTGTTATGAAACCATGTGCCACAGAAAACATCCACGGCTGATACACTGAGAGAAAACAGGCAAGGTAGGAGCCTGCCTCTTGAGACACAAACCCACTCCAGCCAAAATGAGGACTGGAGAAAGCCGTGGGCTCCGCCGAGCATCTCTGGCCAGCAGCGCTTGGGGCAGGTTTCGTTTTTGCAGGTGGGGGTCTCAGACACATGGTCCAGGCTTTCCTCCCGCTCTCTGTGCTCAAGGTGCCGGTACAGCGGGGGCCAGCTCGCTCTCGTGGTGTGAGGTCAGGGAGAGGAGCCCTTCGGCAGGTGGGGATTGGGGTTTGAAAATCCATGTTCCCCTCACGTGAGCTGACAGAGTGCTTTGCGCCTGGTTTGGAAGAGAGGTCATGATTATGATGAGTCTAATCCTTGTCCCAGCAGAAGATTGCTGTTGCACAGTTAATGAATAATGCTCTTTTACTGGGGCTTTGTTTAGAAATGGGCTTAGCTTCGAAGCTATCATAACACTGCAATACTGGCTATGAAAAGTGAGAAATGTCTGTGAACGTTTCCTTGAAGTATTTAATACACTGGAAATCAAACCCACCTTTCTAAACTGGCCCAGTCCCAGAGGTGCTGCAGGCAGCTTTGCCCTGGTGGTCACAGCCCACGTTGTTGGACATCAGGGAAGGATCTTGGTGTAAAACACGTTCTTTACAATCATCAGGAAATTCCTTCAGCTTGATTATAAATGTTGGGCCTAAGCATTTTGACAGTATCCTTTTAATAGAAACCAACCGTCAACCCCAGTCAAGTAACAATTTACTCTGGGTAGTTAATGCAATTGGAAATACTTTCTTCTTCTTCTTTGTCTTTTTTTTAAAAGAAACAAAAAATGAGAAACAAATCCAAACTCACATTTTCCATTGATCTCAGACCAGAGACACAAACAGCTAGGATTTTAATGTTACACTTTGCAGCAATGTAATCAAACCAAACTTCTGAAATCAATATTTCTTCATAACTGACCTTTCCAGATTAATAATATATTGCTATACTACTCCACAGGCAATCATTTCCAATAGAAAGACTAACCATTCAAATCACTTTAATTAATCTTCCTCCATTCCCCACTCACACAATGAACTTTTAGTGAAGTTCAGGAGGCAGCAGCCCAACTGTTGAAACCCATCATCATACTGGAGATCAATGTTCAGTGTAGGGGAGAAAATATCTCTCTAAACAATACACAAAAAATTCTTTCTGAGTCTACTACCTCCTTCTGTGCTGTCTCCCTGTTCTTCACCACCTGGCCACAGCCCCAGGACATAATCTTCTTCCAATGGTAGGGAAGTCATTCCCATAGGAACAGACAACGATGTGACAAACAGAGCTTGGTGACCTCTTAGAGTGAGCATGCAGGCAAAACAGATGAGCTGTGCAAAAGAAATGTTGTGTTTATGCAAGTTTATTTTTAATAACTGGCTATCCAGGGTGGTGAGCAGCTGGAAACATATTACCAGGATCATTACGATGTTTAAACACAAGCCCGTAATATGGATAAACAGTAACATCACACTGAGATTTCAGCCAAGAAGCTCCATTAACTCCTTAGAAATTGCAGACAGACACAGTCCAGCCAAACAACCATTTGTCTCCTTTTGGCTGGCAGTAAAGGAGTCACCAAAGCTTGGGGTGGGCCAGCTGCTTCTCAAACACAGCAGTAAGGCTTCACCCCGGTAATGCATCTTTTGCATGACTATTGCATGTCTAACCTCTGGAAATGCATTTGAGACCAGCAGTTTAGGTGCTACTTGACTTTCCTCTAAGAACCCCAGCGCTTCTTGCCAAAAATGTGATGTAGATAGTGTTTCTGTAGAAAATTGGACTGAGGCCACCAATCTATTTTGACAAGCCACCAAATTACTGGGTTTCAGGGGGACATCTAAAGACCACCACTGTAATTCTTTACTAGTCCTTTAGCTCATCCAGTTCCTGTAGGTAAAAGCATGCACAGCAAAGTTCCTGCAGCACTGTGATTTCAGAGCAAAACATCAAAGACAACAAAAAACCCCTCTGCAGACAGGGCTTGGGTAGAGGAATGTGCTGTGAAGAGCCTCAGGGAGTGTCTCTATTGATGGTTAGGGCTGACCTAGGATCACCCCTCCACTGATACCTGTCAACTGTTTTATACAGTCAACCTCTCAGCTTGATGAAATTCAGAAGTCCATGAAATTACACCCTGAATTAATCTGGCCTGTTGCCAGGAGAGTAAATAAGTCGTAAGGAGCAAACTTTACGTTAGAAGCTTTTTTTTTTTGTATCATTCATTACCCCCCAGGTAAGATGTAATGCCATTATCAATCCAGCCAAAGGAATTCAAACACAAACCCTTCTGACTGTAATTTTTTAAAAAAGAAATATATCTGACAATAAATTAGTGTCATAACCAGCTAGGCTGTCTCCCTAGGAGGGAAGCTGGAGGCTTTGAACTGCTGCTTTTGTGTCATGGCATTGGTGTTCAGAGGGTCCCTTTTGACGTAGCAGCCTCTCATCTCCGAGTGACATGACAAGCAGCTTGTCACCGTCCGTGCCAGACGCCGCTGGGAGCAGTCACAGCACGCTCCTCCACCTTTGGAAATGCCAATCATGGCCACGTCCTGTGCAGGGACTCACTTGTCACTCCCCTTCAAAGACACCCATCTCCCAGGTGTTTATCCCCAGGGATGGATCCAAACACCCCTCTTGTGGAGGATGGGCAGGAGTCCTGAACACCCAGGGACAAGCATTCTGGCTGTTTCTCAATATTTTATGGAGGGTCCCCTTTGTGCTTTGCTCAGGGCAAGTGAAAAAGCCCTTGGCAAGCATGGAAATAGCTCCTGGGGGAAGGTATCTACAATAACCAGTTGTGGGATCATTGGGTTGGTCCTTGATGCATGGTTTCCTCCAAGAAGGTAAAGAAGGTCTCTGCTGAAATCAGTGATAAGCTCCTGGAGAACTGGAGCTATTGGCTTTTCTGGAAAGGAAATGTCTTTTTAAGTCCTTAAAAAGGCATTCTGCTCCCTAAGCCCCTGGGTCCTCACTGGAGGCTGCTTTTTCCTTCAGTGACGATGGGAAAGGAGAGGTGTGATGTTTCCGTGGGCTGGATAACTCTAAGTGAGCTTTTTTTTCATTCCCCAGATCTGGTGCTATGGCAGGAGCTTTGCCTCAGGCAGGTCAGTTTTATTTCAAGGGGTGAAATGTTGGGGTGTGTTGGGGGGGATTGCAGTGTGAGAGGAGGACACGGGTTTGAAGCAGCAGTGGGTCCATACAGAGGCTCCTCTGGTGCTGGCACAGGTCCTGGTGCAAGCAGGTTGTGAGCAAGGAGGGTATGATGCCCAAGGTTTGCCGGACCTATAGATCCTTTAAAAAAACCCAAGAAACCCAGATGGAGAAGCTCCACTAGGTGCCCTGTAGACAGTATCTCTGAAGAGATATCTTTGTGAAGAGGCAGCATTAATCTACACCCTGCCAACAGCTGCTTACTCCCTGTGGCTTTGGTGACTGAAATGAACTCTTCTTTCTCTCAGCCTGCTTCTGAGGTCCTGCTTGTGGATAAAATGCACTGCTGTGCAGAAGGGGTGGGGGTGTCTAGGAGTTAAGTGGTTCACAGGCAAGGCCAACGTTATCTCTAGCTGAAGGTGCTGTGTTGTTGACATATCCTTTGGGCATTGGTGCAGCCATTTGTGCAGGGGTAATGCCTTGAGGTCCTGACTGAGACAACAGGTCCTGTTGTGCTCTACATCTGAGGGATATTTGGCTCAAGCCAAAATCATTTTGGGGGGCCCGTGGTACCAATTTCAGAGCATGGATGGCTGCATGCAGTGGGCAGATCCATGACCATGGCCTGTTTCTGGGTCCCTGGATCTGGTTGAGCATCATACCAAGAGGGGTACAAAGGCCATCATATACCAGGGCCCCAAGGAGTTTGTGGTGTGAGTAGGATAAAATGGAGAAGGTGAAGTGGAAGATGTTACACCACAGTGCGATACAGCTCAGACATCAGAGAGGTGACTGAAATTGGAGCAGATCCTGGATCTCCTGTGACCCCATCCCGTCGGTGACTCCGTGTTCCCCTCTCTAGGCCAGATACTACTCTGCAAGTACAAGCAACTATAGAAAGGTAGTTGTGGCTTACCAAAATGTTTTGCATTGAGATGTCATGCTTTATTTTAAACATTTCACATATAGGTCAAATAGACATCTCAGTTATTTGGAGTAAATAAGCCATAAGTCAATTTGCATCAGTGGAGCTGAATTGGATTTATACCAGTGCAACTGAGATCAGGAGTGGCCTGTAATTTGAGAGATTTGAGAACTTAAACATTTTTTTAGTTTCCCTTTTTTTTTTTTTTTTATAAAAAAAGTTCTTCATTTCACCAGTAATGGGGTTTCTTTGCCCTTTACAAAGTGACTGAAATGAGGTCAGATTTTTGTAAGCTTCTGCCAACATTTAATAAGAATAATAATCTAATACTGTCCTTCTCAACCAAAACCCATTACCTATAGGTTCAGACGGAGAGCAAATCATGACCCAGGGGGGAATTGGCCATTTTCATGGTCCTGGCAGCCCTGGTTTTCTCATCAGGGATGATGAAGCTGGGAGGGCAGAGCCCTCCTGGGGTTAGCTCCATGCCAACTCCTCATGAAGCAGTGTCAATGTGTGTGATTTTTGTAAAACTTGAAGACATGGTGTACTGCCTTCTTCAAAACCTGCCAGCGATGGATGCATGGCTCTGACCCTGGTCACGCTGGTGGCAATCGAGAAGGACAGCAGTGAAGGTGGTGGAGTTACCTGTGTTTTAAATGGTCCTATGGATGAGGTCTGGGAAGCAGTTTGGCACATCTATCAGTTGACCTGGTCTGGCTGAGAATTAACTCTCTTTTCACAGCGTCATCCTCAGCAGAGGCAGATCCCCATCTCACTTGCTGTGCAGGGAGGGACGGGACCAGAGCACCTCCTGGGAGGCAGGGATGTGTAGCTGAAGGAGGGGAAGCTGCACCTCCCTTAAACTGGTTATTGCTTAATTGTTTGTCAAAGCTTGAGGCCAGCCCTTGGGTTGTTGGAAGAGTTGGTGGGGTTTCTTTGTTTAAATGCTTTTTTTTCCCTGACAAATTTAAAAACTCCACCAAGCAGCCTTGGCTGTGTGTGCTGACAACTAGCCCAGGAAAATAAACACCAAATAAGCAATAACAGATCACCTGAACTCTGAGAAAGGATCCCTTGATCTTGACTGGTAGATAATTGCTTAGTCCAGAAGGCGAGGGGACCTGTGTTCCTTCCAGCAGTCACGTTTGTGGTGTTTAATGCTTGGAGCTCTGGATGCTCCTTGTAAACATACAAGCTTGTCTTAGAGCGTGGTGAGGATTTGGCCTTGCTCAGTGCAGGAGTTCACGGTGGGAAAAGGTCAGGTTTCCTACACTTGCTTTTGAACGTGCTGCTGGTTGTGGAGGGGAGCTCTGGGCTGATCCCACATGCCGGAGGTACAGGGCAATGCTTTTGGGAGTGCAGGGGGACAGGAGTGTCCCTGGCCATGCAGACCAGGGCTGAGGTGCATGCAGGCATAGGCAGGGTGAGACAGATGAGAAATTAGGGAATGGCAGAGCTGTGAGATGTTTGTGGGCACCTATGACTGCAGTCGACAGTCTTGAAATACTGACACCCGTGCATAAATTTGAAAGAAAAAGGCCAGACAGGCAGTCATTCACGTAGGACCCTTCTCAGCCCCAGTTCGGCATGGATAAACGAAGTTGGAGGCTCGAGGAGGGCTGAGAGCCACCACTTGGCATTTGCTGCCTCTGGGTAATAACTCCCTTTTCCTGGCAAAAATTCCCTATAGCAGGCAGAGAGCCTGGAGGCGGACAGGCAGCCTGCACAGCTTGCCTCCGACGGACGCGGGCCAGGACGACATGCACCGCTCCCAAAATAAACTGCGAGTTCCTCTGGGGGCACCCACAACGCCTTTGTCGGGGCAAAGCGAAGTCACTGCCAGTGCTAGCGCAGGAGCATGGAAATAACAGCAAATGTGAAGGAAAACACGAGAAACAGCCCAGGCCAAAAAGACCAGAGCAGCACGGCAAAGCCCTTTCTGTGACACTGAGCTGGAAGATGCTATGGAAGTGCAAAAGGAGTTGGAAATGTCCTATTAAGAGACTTGATTCAATGTCATTCTAGTAAGTCACAATTGCTGTTTTCTAAAGCAGCGGTGTTTCACTGGAAAAGACATGAAAGACCATCAAAGTATATGTACACATTCAGTACATACATTTTTTCAGCTATTTAGTCAAATCCTACCTACTGGAGTGAGAGGAACATCCGAAGCTTTCAAGCCATGTTGTTATTACTGCAGCAATAGTTGTTATCAATATGTGAAATCCTGGCTAGAATATTGCATTGGATTTGGCGTGGGGGTGGGGATTTGAGTAAGAAATCTCAAATTTATTTTAGGTAAAAATGTCATGATTTTTAAGGTAGACTTCATATGTTGAGGTAGTTTTGATTCTGGAGCGCTGGGGATTAGCATAACTATGTTGCTTCAATAAAACCAGTTTAAATGCTGAAATCAATTGCAGAACATCGCTTCTCTCCCTACCGTTGCATCAAATAAGTTCCCATTTTCCAACTCAGTGGACATGCTTTGAAAAGACTATATGAAATGATGGACTTAGGCCTTCTAACTAACCTTAGAAGAGAGTAAAATATAATTTACTTGTATTTAGCAGCAGCTGCTTTGACGGTGGGTATTAAAGTGATTGGCAAATATGGTAGCAATTTATCCCAAGTAGTAACTGCAAGCTGCTATTTTAGGTTCATAAAAATGTAGTTACAAAATACCGTAACATACCGAATGCAACTATTTTATGATCTCATAAAAATAGCACTGCAGCGTTTTGTCCTGTTGAGCGTGGGCTCTGCCTGCTCGGTCGGGGCCGTTCCCGCGGAGGCAGGATCCATGCGGGCAGCGCTTCCCTCAAACTGCAGCTCATTACAAGCTGCCTTCCCCTAATTGCAAGACAGGTTACCTTTCATGTCCTGCCAGGGGACGATCTGAGCGTCCCGTGCTTGGGCTTCCAGGGTGTTCTGGAGCTATGTGCCGCACTTGGATGAGGGGATTGGCTTCCCCAGGACCTGCGGAAACCTAAATTGGGACCAGCGATAGCTCTGGGCATGTAGCACAAAGGATGAATCTGGGCAAATTGCTGCCAAGGAACATTTTTCTCCTCTCTCTAAGTTAAAAATAAGCTGGGGGTAGTGTAACCCTTTGGGGATAGGTAGTGTCAGCAGCAGCAAGAGTCATGTTTGAAGAACTTGGGGCCCTCCTTAGAACTAACAAATACTTTGGCTTGAGTCTGACCTAGAATTTCAAAATACCTCCCCTTGGCGCTCCCAACCAGCAGTGCTTCCTCCCTAGCAAAGGCAGAGTTTGTGTGCAGAGAAAGGGGAACTGTGAGGAAAGAGAACTCAGCGTCAGCCCGAGCGTCACCGGCAGTAGCTGTCTGCCCAGACGAATGATAATTAAAACAACACCTCCATATCACTGGCAATAGTCTGTTAGCTGAGTACCTCCTCTCTGAGGTGATGACCAGTACACATATGCCTTTTCTTCCCTTCCATCCTCAATTTAGTGTTTAATGTAGTCAAATAGCAAAGGCTCACCCTAGTGCTCCTGGGCGTGCATCTTAATCGCATTTAGACCCAGCTCTGAGCTGGACAGACTTAATTAGAAATAATTCCTGGAGCCTGGAAACCCATGCCTGAAGTAACACTGATGATAGGGGCTGGTGTGCAGGCTGTAACAGTAGGAAACTTCAGCCATTACCTTGCAGTTTTGGAAAGAAAGACTGTTAAAACAAGCAGCTCTTTCACTAGATGTAACTGGAAGTGATGCAGATCAAAATAACTATTTTTAGGAGCAGTATTATCTTTGCAGCTAAGCCTTGCTGACACCTGTTCCCCACAGCCCCTTCTGAGTCTTGAGGATACAAAACTCAGCCCAGGGAGGAGTGAGGTCGTGGTGGATGGAAGAGGCTTTGATTCAGCCACAGCGAGAATCTCTGCGGTTCTGACCAGCTCTCAAAGCTGCTCACACCTTTGGGCAAACCAGTCTGCCTTCCAGCATGGCTCTAGCACTGCGTGCTTATACCCAACAGCTGCCATGCACCCGTGGGAGAACATCTCCTCCAGGAGAGGATCCACTTTTTACCATTAGGATAGCCCTTACAGCATCCTTTTCTCTTATGTGCTTTCCTCTGAGCAAGGGCAAATCCATCAGGAAAAAGCAGCATTACCTCCAGAGACATTTCATCCAAGTCTACGTGGAGGGAATTTGGCCCAACATAAGATTAAAAGGGGCACTACTTCAGACAGTGCTAAGACTGTGAGCCTGGGGATTACCTAAGTTTTAGGGGCTGCAAACAAGAAGACGAAGCAGAAAATATGTTGTTCAGGAAAATTCCTGAGGCTTTGCTTTGTTGTTGTCTTGGTTCCTGAGCAAACCCACAAATCATCTCCTGTTTAAGGGAGAATCCTCTCCCACTGACCAGCCCTAAAGCATCAGGATTAATGTCAGCCTTAATTTTCAGTTGTGACTTGCAGGGAAGCATTGTCCCTGCATATTTCATAAATACAGGCTGTATTTTGAAAATCCTGAGAAATGAAAACACTCTCAGTTTGTCAAAACAACCAGGAATGGCTCAGGAGGAGCAGTAACTTCTCCAGCAGAAGGCAGGATGGCCTCCTTCACAGCTGGCTTGCGATCGTTTATCCAGCGAAAGCTGTCCCACAGTGAATAAATTGTGCAATGTGCTCTGTCTCTTGGCATCCTGATAATGAAAATCTAATTAGTGTGAAAGTGTAGTTTATTGTGTCAGCTGGTTCGACAAACCTCTTCCACCCAAACTGCAGGCCAACACAGGCAAGCCTTGGGGTTCGACTGCAGGAAGATTGAACAGCTTTGGTACTTCCCTGTTTTAGTCGAAATCAGGAGCAGGAGTGACGATGAGATTCTCTCTCTGCAGCATTTCCCACTGGATCAAGAAAATATATAGCCAGATACGCTGCAATAAGGCTGTTGCTTATGAGATTGCCAACTCATTTCTGCAAAGTATCTAAACAGCAGCTGCAAATTACAGCTGTGGAGCCAGCTTTAAAACACTCCAGTGTTCAAGGGTGTCAGGGACCAGGGTTTTTAGGCCATGTCCATCCCTTGGTCCTGCAAGACTGTCTCACACCTTGTGTCCTTCATGGTTTTGATCTAAGGGTCTGTATAATGACTCCCAAGCTAGAAAGGACGGAAGATGTGACACTGTCCTTTTTAATGAGTGATGGGGCTCAAATTAACATTCAGAGTATGAAAAGAAAGGACTCCTGAAAGATGTCTCATTATTTCTGATGTCAAACGCTTTACAGGGAAATCCAAGATCAGAGCAGATTTGGGGGGAGCGGGTGTGAATTTGGGTTTGTGAGTGAAATTTGGTCCTTCATCACATGGGGCTGCGAGTGGCGAGGTGATTAGCTGCGAGCACACAGTGATCCATCTGGGCTTTGATTAATTTGTTAATGAGCTTATGATAGGCGACATTATGTCTATCTCGCCTGTCAACCTTGCTGTGTGTCATTTATCCCCTGAGATTTAAATAGGGCATACATGCATTTTAACGTTATTTTGGACTTTGGAAAGCAACTGTGGAAACATTTAATTGCAGATGATTTTCACTTTGAAATTTTGGACTGATTCAAAGCTCAGAGCTGCTTCTTCTTTGACAACCTGCCAAAAGGGACATAGCTTGATCCCTTGTATGAACCTCCCTGTTTTCCATTTGCAGCCATGTTTTGAGTTTTGTTGACCACAAATGTAGCATCTAATTTCTGTTGCACACAAAAAAAAAAAGACGTGATGCATTTGTGCCCTGATCCTGCAGACATGAATCATATCTCTACAACTTTGCTCATGTGAATACTTCTACCGATTTCACTGAGAATAATAACACACCCAATGCAGTAGATATGATAACGTTTAAAGGACTGGGACCTTAAATTGCATCTCTAAAATACCTTATTTCCCCAGAGATTTCTGAAACTAAAGGATGAACTTTTCAAATGCTGCAAGCTCCATGTATATAGAGGCAGAAGCCCTCATGTTCACAAAGGGATGTAATTTATGCAGACAAAAGCAATTTAAACTAAAATTGATCCAGCAGTACAAAAAGTGATTGGGTCAGTAGTTTGGCAAATAAGAAGGATGAGTTCACTCCATGGGCATTTACAGTGGATAATAAATTTGATCTGGCTGAAATATTTTGACCAGACTTTTTTTTCCAATCACAACCAAAGTATTATGCAAAAATTCTTTATTGCAGAGCTTCAGAAGGATAAAACTCAGGTCCAGGTGACATTTAGAAAAACTGTGTAGCTGGATAAGGCAAGAAGTTGTGGTGTGAGTTTATGGATATAATTCTGGCTGAAGTTCAAAAACTTCTGGAAACTGCAAATACTCTTTATATATACTCTACTGATCATGTAACACTCATAAACAACAGGCGTAATTAGAAACATTTCAAGGCTTTGAAATTGCTTTGCTTCTGAAGGAAAATGAAACTGTTGTTGCGGTGTAATAGAGACTGAACCCATGGGTCAGGACGCTGCCTGCGTGACAAAGCAGGCAAAGGGGGGACTGGGATTCGAGTGGGGTTGTGCTCTAAGAAAGGGCTGTGGAAGAGACTCACTCAGCAGCATTTTAGCCAAAACTTTCTGAACCTTTTGGTTTCATTTTTGCATCCAAGTGAAAACAATTTGCAAAACCTCAAATCGTTTCTCAAAATGGAAATGTAGGTTTCTGATCAGCTGCAGCTATTTTTATTGTCTGCGATATTAAGAAAAGCAGTAGATTGTGAAAATGTTGACAGATTGAAAATGTTTCTCCTGGTTTAGTCTGCATTCATACTGGAAACTGCTTAAATACCTATTACCTGTGATTGAGGATTCCTGGGGTGTAAGTGGCGAATTGTAATACAAAACATAAAGCCAGGATTTCACAAGTAATGAATTTGTGTTGGTATGAACTATTCTCTGCTTGTTGCAAACAGTGCCTGAGAAATAGATCTTTTCATGAAATGGGGACTGGTTTTGTGAAGATATTTGAGGGAATAGGGAACAGCAAAAAGGATTCTCTCATTAGTGAACATTTTTCACAGAGTATTTTCAGATTCTTGTTAGAAACCTAAGAAGTCTATTGATGGGTCTCCAGCTTTTGAATAATTTCAGCTGGACCCACCTTCATCTCCCGTGTCTTATTTTTGGTTTGTTTTTAGATGCTGCAGACTAGAAAAGTGTAACTTTAAATGGTTGTTTAAAGAAACCCTTAACAACTGGAACCTTCCAATTTAATGAAAAGACATTTCTCTTTTCACCTTAGTCCGAAACCCCAAGAAATCACATCAGAATTGTATCCATTTCAGTTCAAATCACAATTTTTCTTTTCTATTCATTTGATAGCAGGCATTGCTTTCAGAGAAAAGTTCGGAGTTCAGGGAAAAAAATCAGAATAAAAATTCTTTGTGTTTTTCATATAAGACAACTTGTGTTTTCCAGCAGTCTCAGGAAATATCTTGCAGCATCCATCTCAAAATAGGCAGGAGGAGACATGTGCATTCAAAACCTGGATGTTCTCTACCGTTGCAGCCCATAGGTCATAAGGAATTCCCCTTCCTCCTCTCTCTGAGCTGCGATACCGAAATCCTGACTGTGTTAGCTCCTTGGTGGTGCAGTCAGTGTTGTATTTCACCTCTTAAACCTACAGCTAGACTCAAACTGGAGGCTTTGAAGCCAACCAGAAATGTAATAACTGGTTAGGTTGGGGTATAATTAAAGATTTTTAAAGATGTATATCACAGCCACCAGCTTAAAGGCAAGTTTGGACTGTGTTGTCCATCTGCCTTATTATTCTGTCAACAGAAATACTGCATTGGGAGACCATTTTTCTGTGGTCTCTGCTGAGTTAGACTGACTGTGTCAGAATTCAGTCGTTCTCCTCCTAACCAGAGACAAGACGTAGGTGCTCAGTGTGCTTCAAACTTTGGTGAAAGAAGAAGAGATTTGAGGTCATTTCTGGTTTCTTCTCTACTTCCTATATCCTGTTGCCATGGCAGATGGAGGGACTGTGATGCCACCCTCCATCACTCAGATGTTCAGCTGTTGAACCATTTATTAAGTTGCAAAATATTCACATGACACTTCACTCCTCAAAACTTCGCTTTTGCTAGATGCCTGGCAGAACTCTGTTTTCTGAAAGGGCTGACTAAGAACAAGAGGAGCAGAATAAATCTGGTCTTTGCTGCACAGTGCTGTGGTCCTTTGCAAATGGCCAGAGACAGACAGATGTGGGGCCCCATCTTGGTTCAGATATTTGGTCCTGAACTATCATTAATTGCTGAGAGCAAGATATACGTGGTCATGAACAAAGCTGAACACTAGATGTTCAGGGAATGGCAGGCTTGAAAATTCAATTTAAGGAGGTGTGGTACCTCCAGAGTTAGGCAGGAGCTGAACAAGGCTTTTGGGACTCTGCTAACTTACATGATGTTGTGGATCTGGCCCTTTCTCCACAGCTCCATCTCATCTTCTTAAGTCAGTATTGTACGGCAGGCAGTGAGATGGCATGAATGAACTGGTTGAAGAGCTATGAAAACGATGACAGAACATGCTGGTTTTGAAGAAAAGGTCATGTTTTCAGGAGTGGATTAGCTATTGCTCCAGAACCTCCTGTCTGAAGGAGGAAGAGGGGTCAGCAAGAGCCTTTTCTCAGTTACTAGGTCTACATCAGGATTTTGGGTAATAATTTCAAGAAAAATTAATTACCTCTGAAAAAATGCATCTTTCTGGACATCAGGCAACTAAGTGGTTAAAATTACTACCTATCTTCTGAAAACTGTCCTTAGTGTTAGTTTAAACTAATCTGTTTTATTTTACCAGGAACCAGTTGAATCAGAAACCACGTGTCAGCTAGCAAACATTCTGCTCTGATGGTTTCCTTGGTTGATGGACAGCAGTCAGGGCTGCAGATGGGGTGTCAGCACAGGAGCCCTTTCTCCCAGGCCTGGGAAAGGGAAAGGGAACTCAAAGGCTTCACCCAGAAGAGTTGTTCTGCCATGATGACTGTGGAGAGATTCGCAGGTGTAGGAGACATGGGGTTATATTAGCTCTCAGCTCATGGTCTTTCAAATCTTTTGTAGCGTGTAAACCCGGATGTTTTACGCTGGCAGTCAGGTGTGTCTGCAGCAGACACTGTTTCTGAGCATTTACTCTCAGAGTCTATAAAAAAACAGTCAATTAAATGCAGAGATAAGAAGAGTTCCTAAGTCAAGAGATCCGAGGCTGGCCATATGGTTTTGCATGTGAACATCTCCTGTGTTTAGTAAACTGTTCAGCCTGCTTGAGTTGTGTTCCTCACATCACTGCTAAATTTGTGAATTCTGTTATTAAGAACAAAATGGATCAACAACAGAAAAACAGATAGCTTGGCAATAGATGGTAAATGTAGATGGTTCTAATCTGACACCTTCAGTAAGTAAATACAACTTGGCAAGTGTTTGTAATTGAAAACACTGCCCAAGAGGGTTTCCTTTGCAGAACTGGTTATCATTGATTAGTAAGAGCTATAAAAGGAGTGGATATAATAGTCAGCTCCAGGGAAAACGTATTGCTGTCCTGCCATAATATGTCTGGTTGTTCAGTTTGGTGAGGGGAGCAGCTGGAAGGACTGGTGATGTTCTTCCTCCACAGGTGAGTTCCCCCAACTCAGACCTGCAAAACAGCAACTACAGAAGAACTTTAAAACATCAGCATGGGGAAAAAAAAAAAAAAGAAAAAGTCTTACCAGACATAGGTTTCTTTCATATGAATGAATGTGTGGTGTGAAACATCTTTTGTTATAGTATATGATTTATAAACTTGGAACCTGACCTAGTGAAAATACTGAGATCAAAGGGAAGGCTGACTTTGATTTCAACAGCCTTTGGAACAGACCATTAGCTGATACTAATCTATCTGTGCATTCATATTTGGTTAGTGTCAAATCATTATTTCAGTAGTCAGAAAGGGTTTTTTCCTTGGAGCTTTCTGTTTTCATTTTCTTAAATGTTTTTCACTGTATCAGAGAGTTCGTGAGAAGGGCTGCCTTGGCAGCTCAGCCAGCAAGGGGATGTCGTGAAGGCCATTTGTCTCATTCAAAGCATATCTTGTCTTAGGTTTTGAGTTCTTAACGCTCGGGTTGTCTCTGGATGAGTTGCCATCTCAGCAAGGTGGATTCTTGAAAGCTGAGACCTCAGTGGTTCCATGCAGATGACACATCCCATAGCTTCTGTTGTATAAAACCTCATTGATCTGCATCTCTTACAAAAATCTCTTCCTTTTTCCTGCACTATTAGTCTGTGTTTAGGATTAACTACAAAAATATTTGAATGGCCTTCCTGTTATTTCTAGATGTCAGTTTTTGATGGAACTGGGCAGTTCAAGAAATGCACATGCTTAAACCCAGAAGCCTCTAAAACCAAATGCTGCCGAAAGTTTGCAAGCCTTGAAGGACAAAGTTTGATTTGGAAAGAGTTTTGACAGAGATGTAGTTGAACTGGTTCTTGCCTGGACAAAAAACATTCCTGTGGTGCAGATTTCATGTGGAAAGCGATGAATGTACCCGAGGGGCCTGACCCCAAAGTGTCACTGGTTCTTGCAGGGTGCTGAGCTGCTCACATCCGAGAAGCATTGCCTTGCTGCTCTTTGGCCAAGTTATATTCTAAAACTGAGATTTGCTGGTTAAGGCAGATTTAAGCCAAAAACATCTTTGAGAACTTGTGCCAGATTTGGTGACAAGTATCTGTACAAAACAAAATATTTTAGAAAAGCCTAAATGTTACATTAGGAAGTGAAATGTTTCAGATCTTCATTTCACAAAGATTTTTAATCATTAAATTTACTTCCATTTATGGTATGGTTTTTTTAACAAAAACATTTCAGATTGGGCAAAATGACCCCAAATTATTTTTCTTTCTGGTTTTTCATTTCAGAGCAGCTCAAATACAATTATCTGAGAAAGGATTTGTTTAATACCCTGAAACAGATCTCCTCACAGCTCTCTTTTGTGTCACAAGATGGCTATAATAACCCATCTTCCAGGTAAACGTCTGTAATTCACATCAGCATTAACAAAGTCAGGAAGTTCTTGCCATCTCTGACTATCCCTTCCATTTCTCAGAAATTTTTCCTGACTGTAGAGAAGTTACTAGCCTCAAAATTGCACTATTTATCCTTTTCAGTTATTAGTAGTACATAATGGCCCTGGCACAAAGACCAGGATGGGGACACTCTGGGATCTCAAGACATCTCTCCAAGGTGAGGCAGAGGCATTTTGGTGGGACGCAGCAGCGAGCCCACTTTGCGTCTGCAGCAGTTCAGTGGCTAATCGGAGCTCAGGAATGCCTTCAGGTTAGCATTACTCATGAGCTCAACATTCACAAAAAGGAAAGAGAAGTGTGTGGCAGGCTGTAAGGCTCGACGGACAATTTTAATAATCTGTTATGACACTGTGAATACAACGTCCCAGTCTTTCACCCAGGGTGCTGCTGTCGTGCTAAACAACTTGCTGCTGAACTCCAGTTTGGGTTTTTAGCATCATCTTGGTCACAATACTGCATGTACTGGAGCGTTTACTTGAGGTTTTTGCAAATCTTTCCTAGTGATCAATTAACTCCAAAAATTGTTGCATTTTATTTCTCCGTTTGCAGTTTTCTGACTGCTGCTTCCTGGACACCTGGGCACAGTGATTTGTTGTCTCACAGGCCTGCTGGTGTCTAATAGCATCTCTTGGCATGAGTAATGAGGTTGCTGTTAGGAAGAACAAACAGCCATGACATTTTAAGCAATCCATACTCCTCACTCAGTATAGCACTGGGACAGCTCGTGCCTTTGACTGACAGCTCTCAAGGCATGGGCTCATCCCTCACTGGATGCACTTTCTCAGGGCACTCACCTGGAGCCACGATGATGCACAGCAGGGCACTGCAGTCCTTGGATTCATGAGTGGTCCAGCCCCCAGGTCACTGAGGTCCAGTCCTGGTCAAGGAAGGACAAAAATATAATCACGCTAAAATGAATTTTCTTCCCTTCCAAAGCCGCTCACAGCTGTCCAGCTGATGGATCCCGAATGGCATCTCACAGGTTCCTAGGGCCCACAGCTCTGGTGGCCACACAGCTGAGCATGTGGTCCATGAGGACCTTCAACACAACAATGGAGGAGAGACTTTACAGGAGCTATAGCTGGGGCATTTCTCTTGCACTCCTCAAAGAGCCTGGGTCCCACAGTCCAGGGTCCCTGGTCTGCCTGGTGGCCTTTTTCCAGGTCATTTAATTTCTGCCTTCATCAGCAAAATGAGGACAAGGTCGCTTGCCCCTTGGTTAGCCAGGACCAGGGTCAACACAGCCATGGTGCTCTCCCAGACACTCCTGCTCTCAGCTGGACCTGCTTTGGCACTCAGTCTAAAACAATTTTTCCATTGTCATAAGTAGTACTGGAGGCACCCACTAACGAGGACCCCAGGGAGCTCAACTGATCGACCTTTGCACAAGCATCAGAGCAGAGGACTATATAATCTATACTTTTTATGGCATGGAGCGGGAGGTGGGTAGCACTGCTTTACCCAGGTCTGACCCCCGCCTGCAGTGGCAGCAGAGGGGCAGCTCCTGGTCAGCGCTGGGTTTTCTGCAGCTACGCGGGCAGAAATCCCCCATCACTCTGTGGAACGACACGGTGGTTTGGGAAGTCACAGCTGGAGTTTTGTTACATTCTAAATCAAGGCCATGGCAGGTGTGTAAAGCTGAGATTTCAGAGTCGTTAGGACAGCTAATATATGTGGCAGTTGTTTATTCAAAGGAGCAGCCGCTGAAACAGGGTTTGGAATGATTTGTCGTGTTTTTTAAATCCCTTTCTCTGAATTCATGTGATGTTTGTGCAGCTACAAGGGAATAACTGAGTAGAATTTCCTGAAATGTGCTATCTTGTTGCAGAAAAGTCGTTCTGCAAATTCCTCTCTGAAGGCAGAAACCCTCTGGGTTTCTCCCCAAAGCCCTGTGCTGTGCCCATCAGGACACTCCTCCATGCTTTGCAAGACTGACCCAGGAAGAGGATGCAAAGGGACTGGGATATTTTGAGGAAGAACTCTGGCAATTCATTCCCTTCAGCAAAAAAATGACATATCTGCTGTGTGAGTTAGTCACACTCAGGCCAGACCCCAGCCATGCTCCCATCTCCATTCCCTAATGCCACCTTAGTTATTCTGTGTGCTTCTGCAATGACAAGAGCATTTTTGTGGTTGGTTTAAAAGCTGAGCAGGCCAAGGTGAGGTCCTAAAGGCTGAGCGTCCTCTCTAGGAAAAGGCCTCAACTCATGCGGTGGTTGTTTGTCTTCAAGGAACACGAGCTGGGTCTGAAGGAGATTTTGGAGATTGTTCTAATGAGATTTTACATCTGAGGACTTGTCTGGCAGCTGCCTGAAGGCATCTGCTTTTCTGGCAGGCCATGCTTAATGGTATTTACTGTGCTCTCCTTTTAAGAAGAAAAAACTGAGAGTGGCACAAACCAGCCACATTTCTGTTTTCCAGAGTCTGGTGCTGTGTTTGTGTCAGCCACGTTGTAGAAACCATGACAAGCTCTTGGCCTCACCGGTATGGTCCTTACAAACCTGGTGAGTGAATGTCACTGCAAAGGCAAGTGCAGCCATGAAATCAGAAGGCAAGCTTGCAACAATGCAATTTAATAATCTTGGGTGCTCCTCTCCATCACCCCAACTTGTCTTTCCTTCCTTAGCAATAACAGCCACTCCTGTAGGATTGTTTTGCTGTCTCTGTTCCCTCTGCTGCCTTAATGTGCAAAATCCACAGAGGATGAACCGCTGTCAATGGGATGGGAGTTAAGAAGAAAACTGTTTTATTTCCACAACTGGCAGATAGAGTGAAAAAACTATTGCTGGGTGACATCCTCAGAGCAGGCAGATGTTACATTGACCAAGGCATTCATCTGAACAGGTCTGTGCTGGAAATCATCTGCGTGATCACCCCTCACTAGTGATGTGCAAAAGGGAGGTGGGAGCGTGGGCGTTGGGGAGGGGCTGGTCAGAAATATCCTCTCTGTAATAGCTTGCGCTTCTATGACGTGCTCAGATCTCACTCTGTAAGTATTAACTAACTGAGTGTTGGAAAATTCAAGAGGTAAAGACCACTGTTCTAAATGGAAGCCATAAAAATGAACTGGAGCCCACATCAGCCAGTTCCAGATACAGAAAACCCCTGTCCTCATTTTTGTACTAGCCTCGGGAATACCATTCACTATGCAAAAGTGTGTGATCATTTCTGGAAAGAAAAGCTATTGAAGACTTAGTGCCAGGGTTGGCATCATTACAAATGCAGAAAGGAAACTGTCAAATAACTGGTTGTGTTTTCAGATGTACCACATGTGACTGGGGCCGTGTTAGAAAACATGATCCATCCCATGTAAATCATGAACCATTGAACAAAAGTCCTATTTGTAAATTTGAATATTGGCAGCCAGCTTTTGAAACTCTTCGTTTTGAAAATAGTTCTATGATGCTTTGAGCAAGCACAGAAATGTAATGGGACTCAGCCAGGTTCCCTGGACCCTGCCAAGTTTCTACTCAAACCCTCTCTGCCTGCATAGACTAGTAGAAAAACTGGAGTAAGGACCCCCAAATTTGGCTTGACACACAAATGAAGCAAAACATGGCTTCAGAGAAATTTATTCCAAATAATATAATTTGTCAGACTGACTGTATACTGCAATTCTACTAGTTACTCTATCACTTTTGTTAATTTTTCCTGTTGACTGAGAACGAGAACACACACACACAAAAAGAGAAACCTCATAACTGAATTGAACCTCAGTTTTTATTACATAGTTTTTGAAAACCCCATAACCCATTAGGCCTCTTCTTTGGATGCAAACATCAAGAGGAATGAAGAGAAAACCAAAAAGGCTTCGAGACAGAATACCAAGTCCTGAGATAGCAGAACATCTAAGCAAACTGTATTTTTATTAAGTGATCTGAGGGAATAGTCCACTCAAGTAGCAAATCAGAACATTAAATTAATTTTTCTTAGCCATACCTATTTGTTACAGCTCAGATGTTTTATGAAAGAGAAACGCATGTGTTTCAACAAAATCCTTGCCTAGCAGTTTACTGGAAAGAGTAAGCTCAGATGGGTAGCTCAGATCCGTGTAATTTTTTGTCCAACTCAGCCCTTCCCGGGCAGAAATGCTGGGCTATAACTAATGTAGGATGTGGGTCCTGAGCCTGCACCACCACCTGTGATGTGGTGTGAGTGCTGCTCTCGCATCCTCTGCAAATGTAAAATGTCAAGTTTGTTTTGATCACAGCTATTTCACCACCTGCCTGCTGTTGCAGGTGTATCAGAAGGGTTTGGTTTTACTCCAGAAAGGAAAGGAACAAAAGCTGATTTCTATTCTTCAAGAAGTTGTCATCATCTGGGCAGAGCTACTCGCCAGAAGGGAGATGAATATGGGCAAGCCAGCACTGAGCCATGAAAGAATCCCGTCCCCATCTCCTGGGATAAAAGTGATCCTTCCCAAACATTTAACAACATTCTAAAAATACAACTGAAGTAGAGATCATAGCTTTTGTAAGAGAGGCTTGTGATCTTGGGTTACGATTTCGGTGTGAAAGGTGTAAGAATGCTGGGTCTTCACCCAAACTGGCCCTTGCACGTGAACTTAAGCAAGTTGCTTTATCTCTCCATGCTAGTATTTGTGCAGGATGCATGGGACTCTTGAAGGGTGTTAAAATTAACTTTGGAGGTTTTTACTGAGTAAAACTTTACAGATTTTTATTGAGAGGCTTAAAATTAGTGGGCATGTATTTTTAATTTAGAATGTTGAGGATCACAAGGAAAAGTGGTAAATAAGGCAAAAAATACAAGGATGGAGTAGGAAAATTAAGCTATTCACCAATTACAATAAAAGAAAACATGAATCCAGAAAGCAGCATGGGATGAACATCAGCCATGAGCGGGTTATTTCCAAAATTCTCCTAGTAGCACCCAGGGGCTCTGGTGCCACTTGCTGGAAGAGGCCACTTTTCTTGTGTGTGGTAGCGCTGGGCTTGAAATCCTGAGTACCAGTGGGTTTGTTTTCTTCAGTCATTATTTCTGTCGTTTCTCTTGTTTTGAGTTTATCTAGGACAGATTGGAGAGCTGTTGATGAATTTGTAATTAAAAATCAATCTTGAAATATCTTAAGCTGACTTGATGGGCTTTTTATTTACCAACCTGCTTAAACAGATCATTGAGTAAGTTATTTACTATAAGTTTCTTACCCCTTCCTCTGGAGTATATTGCTGTGGGTAAAGGCAGAGTGCAGGACTAAATGAACTCACCATTTGTTCTCACCTGGTAATGCCTCTACCTCCAGATAACAAAGCATGTATTCATTTTATATTATAGCAATTCTTTTTATTGTCAGACTTTGATTTTGCCAGGATAAATATTTCTTTCCTGGTAAAACTGCCAAGACCTGGAGGCATGCGTGCTTTTATGTTTTTGTGTGTGTGCAATATGCAGTGAAGTATGTTTGTATAATAAACGTGGGTTATATTCTACTACTGCGGTGAAAGTGGAAATGATAGTACCAGCAAGCCAGCCAGAATGCCACTTCTCACCCGTTTTCAGTGCCAGCCTTCCTCCCTCAGGTGGGTAAGGGTTTACCTGATGTTATGAAGCCCTACAAGGCATGGAGAAACCATTCCCAAGAAAGCCCCACTAATCATTTTGAGATAAAGCCAAGTTGAGTAACTGAGCTTTTCATCCAACATGAAAAGAACCAGAAGCTACATTTGAGACAAAAGCAAAAGTTTAACAAGTTACATTGATCAAAGAGTTTTCAAAGGAACATTCAATTATATCTGCAACACCTAAATGGAAGGGTTGTTCTTTTACTTATTTATTTTGCGATAAAGAGGGTTATTAGGTCTTGTTATCTCCCTTCACTTTAATGCATTCTGCTGAAACCCTCAGCAAAAAAAGCGTGCTTTGTGAACAACAAAGTGACAAGTGAAAAAGAAAGATTAAAATTAGTTAAAGGATAAAAAAGAGCGTATATTTTAAAGTCAAAATCTCCTGGTGTAAGCATTGATGCATTCAAATGAAGAGAACAGATCTTGATTACGATGCAACTCCGCCTTGCTGCTCCAAGTGCCTGGCTGTGATCTTTCTGCAGACAACTGAAATGGTTTCAGAGCTCTGAATTTGGAAAAAAACAGACCATGCAAAAAGAGCTTACTGCTTCTGGATTCATCACGTGCGTCGGATGAAAAATGAGAAGGCTGTGCATGCTGGAACAAAATTGGCAGGGGGAAACCAGGAATCGTAGACTTGGGAAGCTGAGATTTTGCTAGCAGGGGAAGATGCTGTATCCAGATGCCAGGTTATGGTTTAAGGTTACTGAGCATTTGTGGTGAAAAGGCTCTCAAGTTTTACAACCCTTGGTCATAGTCCTTTTCCTGCCTCCAAACATATCTTTTTTCCTTGGACTCATCTTATTAATCACATTTTTTTTACTCTTAGAGCCTGATGCAAAGCCCAGTGAAATCAATGGAAAATTTTCTGTTGACTTGGCTGATCTGTGGTTTAGGTCCCAATAAGCTTTTAGTCGTTGAGTTAGATAATGCTTGTGTATTTTGCTAACACAGATGTGAAAGAAACTCTTCCCTAAATTGATGTATGAATTTTAGATTTGTTCTGAGATTTGTCTCCTGCCTTGGAAGCCTGAGAAGAAAAAAAAAAAAGTTTAAAAAAATCCTTTTACTCCAAGCCAGATAATTCATAATTGTGCTTTGCAGACCCGAGTCTTCTCATACAACAGACTTTATATCTGTGTGGTGTAATACAAGCACACATAGTACCCATGGTATTTCCATAGCTGTTTTCTACCAGCCCTGTGTTTTCTTTCCTGGAGACTGAAATCCAGCACGGAAATGCCACCCCTTGGTGCTGCTCCTCCACCATTGCCAGCGGTGCAGAAATGCCTAAAATGTCAACAGAATGTCTCCCGCTGTATGTGACAAGATGAAACGTCCCAAAGGGTAAATCCTGACTTGCTCTTATTTACAGTGCTAGGAGAGGACAGCAGTTTTCCTCATGCTGAAGCTTTCCTCCAAAGCTCTACCATGTTTCAGGGAGCCACATGGTCCTCTCTCCGTGAGGACACTGCACCCTGCAAGAGGATAAACAAGCTCTCATGGCTTGGACTGTCCTCCCAGCTCATCAGAGGCCATGGCAGGTGGAAATATCACCCTTCAGATCATGCATATTAACAGCAAGGGGTTTGTTGTCGTCAGCATAAGCTGGGGAGAAGACGATGTCGAGGAAATGGGAATAATGGTTGTGTAACAGGGAAAAAGTGCTGCTCTCTGCAGTGATAGTTACACCTGATTTAGCTACTGAAAGAAGAAGGAGAAGCTACGAAGACATTAAACCTCTTATCATCCTGACGGAGTGAAATTGGAAAGAAAAAAAAAAACAGTTATTTGGCAGCAAATGGGTTTATTAACTTCTAAAATGGTGTGTGTTTGAATGTGATAGGGAAAGCAGCATTCGTCAGAGTGTTCACCGCATCAAAAGACAAATTAATCCTTTGAAGAAACCTAGCTTTTAAAAATCTCCCTGTTAAACAATCTATCAGGAGACAGGCTGAGCTGCAGAGCTGCAAGCTGGTCCCTGTGCTGCAGAAGGACCTACGGGTGACACAGGTCCAGGTATGGCTGCTCTCCTGTGTGAAGGTTAGTTGGCCGAGTCTTACAAAACCACGATGCAGAAGCTACTTTTAGGCTACATTTTCCCTTTCAGCTCTATCTTAACTCTTTTCCTGCCACGGTACACACAGGGCTTATGGAGTAGAGTCTCGCTGAGGTGGCATGAGGGATTTTGGTGGCTTCCTCCAGACCCACCACCAACAACATTGTGCCATCGTGGTCCCACCAGGCTTCTCAGGGCTCTGCTGCCCTCTCCTATCAGCAGCTGGTTGCAAATCACTGTTGGTGACTTTGTAAATATTCTTCAAAAAAATTCAGTGAGCCATGTGTTGCAAAAGGATCTCTATTTCCTCTACTAATAATGCTCTGCGAGAGGAATATAATTTTCTGTCATGGAAACCGGTGTTCTGGTTTTCAGGATTTTTAGCTAGGATGCTCTGGTTTTCCAATCTGCTGCTTCCTGTGAGATGCCTTCTCCCCTCCGGAGTGCTTCTCTGAAAGACAGCCTTTGAGGCACAGTGGCATTACACCCTGTTTCACACTAAAAATGAAATACGTGCATGGTGTCTCTCCAGATGGGAAAGTAACATCACGTATTGTGTTAACAGGAATGATGCAGAAACAGGAGATTTTGCTACCTACTTTCTCTTGTCTCCTGGAGAGCACATAGATACTTAAGGCATCTTCCTATGCACCTACTGAACCCCTCAGGTGTCTCAACATCTGCACTTTGTCTAATACAGAGCAATAACAGATAACGCTAAAATTCCAGCACCCCAAATTGAGCTCATGCAACCACTCCTTTGCTGGCAGGTAAAGCAGGCAAACATGTGTGAGATACTGGGATATCTCCGAAGCGTATTGGATTTGCTGTCATTCCTAGTTGTTTCAGGTTATTTCCCTTTTCTGTGCTGCTGTTTCTATTCTACAGTTCATTTAGATGGATTTTAAAATTTCTGAGGTGAGCACCGAGTCTGTTGTGCTGCTTCATACCAAAAGTGGGTGTTGGTGAAAATAAAGGCACCTAAATATTTGTTAGCTCTGAGTCAGAGAGTTCAAGCTTCTGACTTTTCATGGAAATGTATGCTGCTTCTGCATGTTTGTACAACCTGTAATGCAGTGGGACCCAAGCACGGCAGGCACCTCACGGTGCTCCTGTGCACAACATCCAGTGGAAGCAAAGGAGCCCTGAGCATGCTGGGTTTTTACTAATATTTCACTCCAAGAGTCAGATCTTTGTAATTTAGTAATTCTTTGGAGGAAGGAAAAAAAAAAAGCCATCCAGAGGAGCACTGCTAGTCATTTTTAGATGCATCTGTTGTGTGGGTGGTGAATGAGGGTGGGGTGAGAGGAAGGAGAAGCAGTTGTCTCATCCAGGGTCCCAAACCCCCGCTGCCGCAGTGGTGAGGCTGGGCTGCGTGGAAGGAGGACTGAGGCGCTGAGGATGGGCTGGTGATCCGGCTTAGCTCATGCATGAGCCCACTCCCCAGTTGCCCCAAACCACCACACTGGCTCGTGCTCTGTGCAGTCCAGAGCAAGTGGTTTGCTGGTCCAGGCAGGGATGTGCTCCTGCTCTCAGCTGCTGCATGTGGAGCTCATGAAAATTCAGATAACCCCAATGCTTGAAAGAGGAGGTTTTTTCAGGTGATGGAGCAGATGTAGGCAAAGGTATTGGGCAGCAAGACATCACCGCTGGCTACTGCTGCACAGCGCGGCAGTTAGAGGAGAAATGCCCCAAAGCCTTTGGATGCCCCACCAAGGCAATGCCTGTGCTTGAGGCAGGTGGGAGCAGCCTCGCTGCTGGGGGTGGTGACACTTGTCCTCTGCTGGGACAGGCACAGAGCAACCTGTTACCACTCAGGATGTCCTCACCCTTATTTGGCTCTATCTGATATTTGTCTGTAATTAGCACTCGGTTTCTGATGATGAATAAGCAGCTGTTTCTCCAAAGGGCCAGCAATGAGGACAGAGATATTTCTGGTTTGTTTTTTCAACCTCAGCTCTAAAAGCTTGGCAGGATGAAAATATTCATCATTTGTCAGCTAAGCTTCCCTTTGGGTTGGAGGACAGGCAATGACTGCTATTCCCATTTTACACATGTGTGGACAGGAGGCACAGGAAAAGGGAAAGGCAGAATTACATCCCAGTCCTGTGAATTCCAGGCTTCGACTTCCAGACAGCTTTGCTGTGCATGGATAACAGGATAAGACCACCCTTTTAGAAGAACTGCTGGGAGAAACAGATTTATCGGTTCTCTTAAGATAAGATTGCCAACATGTTAAAACAGTTTTCCTCCTTTTTTTGGGGGGGGGCAATTACAAAAAATGAAGGCAAATCTGAAGCGTGTCCCCCTCCTCTGTCTCCCAGTTACTATGCATGGGGATCTCACAGGACCAAAACCCTGGAGTTAGCGTCTCTAGCCTGAAAAGCCTTGCAGCAAGTCCCGGCCCTGGCAGTGCCAGGGGAGATTAGGACATCACGTCTTTCCCGGGTACACCCAGGCGCGCACACACTTCTGAAGGCGCTCGGCAAAGTGTCTGGTTTCTGGGGTTTGAAATATTTTTTTTCCTGCTGCCAAGGAAGGGAAGAAAACAGCCCTTTGAAGAGGCTCTGAAACCCAAGTAGAGAGAGCTGGGGAACATTTACTTTAAAGTACAATAATGTTTAGGTTACAGACCCTAATCCCCAAGCCCTGTCCCAGCAGGGTGTCTTAGGGAAAGGGGCTTTCGAAGCAGGGCCAGTTGCAAGTGTGACGCACGTGACGGGCTCCCAGGGAAACGCTCTCACATTTTTTCATACAAAGATATTTAAAAAAGCCAGCGAGAGATGACCCGGGTGGGAAATACATCCTAACAGATGTGTAATATCATTAAAGCTGACTCTAATATAATCTAAGCCGCAGTTTGGTGTATTAATGCTTTGTTTATCTTTAAGCACAGATGGATATTTTTATTAGCATTACTTTGTTGATGCAGCTTCTAGAAAGGTTAGTCCAGAGGGCAGATGTCTGTGTTATGAGAGAGTGTCATGCTGGGGCGACTAGTCAGAAAGGTGCAGCTTTTCCATGAAATTTCAATTAGAAAATTAAACCTTGTAAAGGCAGGCAGACAGGATCTGCTGTTTAGTCCACATGGCCAATTAGGATGAGTCACAAACGTCTTTCCTCCCTGAACCCATCCTTCGGGCTGGGTGTCCTGGCCATTCTTGTGCCCTCCTGGGATTAACTCTGTCCATGACAGTGGTGTGCAAGGGGGGCTGGTGGTGAAACTGGGTGCTGGTGAGCTGAGGAAAGGCAGGAGATGCTGGCAGAGGATGGGCATCTTGGTATCTCTACTGGGACCCATGATTTTAGGGATGAGCATGGCTGTGCCAATGAATGCAGAGGCAGTGGGGTGTGATGGGGCTGGTACTGCACAGGGACAAAGGGGCTTGGTTGAATGTTCATGCTAAAAGAAGTCAGTTGAATTGCTCTTAAACAGTGCAAACTGACTTTCTGCATCCACTTGTCTCTCCCGGTCACAGACTTCAAAATGAAATGTGCTGAAGACACTTGTATTAGATCCAGACCTAGATTTCTTGCTTGTGATAGAGTCCAGATCCATTACAGTCAATTGGAGGCTGCTCATTAAATTAGATCCTCAGGTGGGAGCCAGTACCAGTTTCCTCAGAGATTTCATGGTCCCTGTCTGAAAGGATAACCCCTGCTCAGGTCAGGGCAGCTGTCAGATGCCCTGAGCTTGGGGCTCCTCTGTCCGAGCCTCAAGGAAAGCACCCTGTGCCAGTCCCACCCATTCCCCATGCTGCCCCACAGAGCGCTTGGGTGATGGACGAGTACGAGCCTGATTTCAGCTACTCTTAGTGTGGCTTTGTCCTCTGCAGTGTCCCTGGGTCTGGGAAATGCTGTGGCGCTACTGCATCTTCCCCTATAAACTGGGATAGCGGGCAGTAACTCAGTCCCAGGGGAGCGAAGAAGTCTGAGCTCTGGTTGTGTTGGCTGAAAGAAAAGGCTGAAATCTCCCATTCTCAAAAGGTTTCCCAGATTTTCCATTTTCTTTTACTGAGCAGAGGGAAAAACCAGTGAGGCCTCAAGGCAGGACAGCTCCAAAGGGAACTCCTGCTTTCTTTAACATGCTAAAGGAGTCTTGAAATTTTTCCCATCTGGGGGGCTGCTTTAACTCAGGAGGCATCAGAGCAACTCCTTGTAGCCGAGGGGGAAGCAGACTGCAGCCTTCCGGCCAGCTACAAGTCCCTCAGGTAATCGAGCTGTGAAGTCGTGTCTGGGCTGAGCTAGAGAAGAAATGACACAAACCCCACGTGCACACCGACAACCAAGCAAACAATCAATGGTGTTTGTCTCTCAAGAAAAAATTATTGGCCCCCCCGATGCAGCTGCACCCCAGATTGCCCAGCTGACCAAGGCTCCCGCAAATCACCCAGTGCTGGAGCAAGGTCAGGCACTCGCTTCTCCTCGCTCCTGGCATGAGCTCACTGCAACAGGACCTGCTTTGGAAAAGCAGCTCGTTCCTAAGAGAATATGATAATCGTGGGACTGCAGCCGTGAGATCCATCATCCACAGATCTAAAGGGAGGAAAGGATAAAAGTGTCCTTTTTATGAGAATTTTCACTTCTCTAGCCCTCCTTTCCTGCAGATCAGCCTGTTGGTCATCCAACTCTCCCACTGCAGTTCCCAAGAAACAAAATTTCAAACAACAGGGATGTTCGGGTGCTCTAACTTAGGGCCAGTGACTTTCTGCCACAGCCCAGTGCTCAGCAGGGCATAACGGGATGGGGGAACCAGTGATGGGGTGCCTGGTCACTGTCAGGAGTCCCCCCTCTTTGGCAGCACAAACAGTGCGAAAGAGGAAAGACGTGCAACGGTCGCTAAAGAGGTGGGGGCCACAGAAGAAATCTCATTTAAACTATTACAGAGGTGCTGTTGTGATTCCACAGCCCAGTCCGTGTTTGACTTTGGGGCTTAAACCATTTGATTATTCATGGAGAGCACAGTGCATCTCCATGAACTGCACATCATTGATGGAGAGCTCAAACGGAGCCAAGATTCGCAATTAAGTCTGTTATTTTGTTTCTAAGTTAAAGTTAATTGAAAATGTCCCTTAAAGATAAGGCTCACTCGAGCAAGATTCTTGATTTGCATCCTGTCATCAGGTTATTGCTCTGATCCAAAACCCACAGGAAAAATGGAAAAAGGCAGCAGACAGTGGAGGCTTTGAAAAAGGAGAGAAAAAGATCTGGAGGGGGAAAATATAGTCCTGTCCTATAAGGAAGCTGTCCTACAGCACGCTTTGTACAACTGGTCTGGCTGATTCTCAGACAACCTCAGTTCAGAGGAGACAAGATGTGAAGATCTAGATTTACTCCTCACACTTAAAGTTTTATTCTCATCTCTCTCATTCAACTGGTCTATTAGGAGTATAGAGACTGCTTTTCAGGAATCACCCCATGAAAGGCAGAGGCAGACTTGTTTTTTTCAGTATCTTATCATATTGAGCATATTTCCTCATAGTTTTTCTTATCTTTGTATGATCTATAGAGGTAGAATTAGCAACTTGCCTTAGTAGGGTGTTTTGTTTTGTTTGTTTTTTCTTTCTCTTTCATAGCTACCTAAAAGCAGGCTGGCTTGGTTTCTAAAGTCCCAGATTCCTCCCCTTCCCAATATCCTCTGAAAAGTCTGGTGGTTAAGCAGAGGCAGCTGTTTGGGTTATTTTCTTTCACCCGTGTGAAAGTTCACAGTCTCATAATCCCTTATACAGAAAAAACAGAGCAATCGCAAACACATACAGAAGCTACAAACAGAAGTACATTTCTGCTTTCTTATCATGACTTTCTTCACGGTTCGTGACTAAATAAGACTGATTTTGAATACCTGGTCCAAAATCAGTGGCTGAAATCCCCACTGGAGTAAAATATAGAATCTGGCTCTCTAGTCCTGGTGTTTCTGGCTAGATATGAACCAGATACACAGAACGCAGAACCGCTCACCCAAGCCTGCAGATAGCCTCGACCCACAGCTCACAGTAAGCCGAATGCCTCATTCATTTCAAATCTGAAGCCTAAAGATGATATTTTAAGGAAGAATTTTGCAGATAATCAGCATTAGTTTGATATGTTGCTGACTGAAAGTAAGTATTTGTCAACTGATGTAGGGAAATGTGATATAGTGCTGAATGCACTGGAAGATCCCACCTTTACATATCAACCCTGGAGCAAAGCTGATTCTCCTGCATGCACAGAGTATTGCTGTAACACAAAGGCGTGTCCTTCCATTTGGAGGCAAAAATCTTTATTTTTGGGTGCCTCTACTTCCATTAATTTCCTACTGAGCAGCTCAAGCATGGGCAACCATCACTATTTCACCAGATAAGGCAGTCTCTGTGAAGGTACAGAATTACATTTCCTCTCCCCTCGCCGCCGTCTCCTGCCATTAACAGGTGGCAAATGAAGCTAGCTTCACTCATATGTTTTGCATCAGTTTGCATCATCTACTACAAAGCTCTTACAAATGAATCTGTCAAGCCTAGCTGGCACCTTTCAGGATAAATGATGCAAATCGGGGGCCGTGCGAGGCAGCCTGTGCCCACAGCACCATCCATGAGTGCCTTCAGCCCGAGCAGTGTCTTTGCAAACATCTGTTGTAGTTTGAGGAGAGATGGCAGAAGGGGGAGGGAAAAATCCCCAATAATGAATGTTCTTGAAGTTTTTGGAAGCTCAGTGGGAGACAGGAAGTGGGGTGGGGGAAATCAATGAGAGAGAAGGAGAATATTTTGCCTGGCAGTCACTCATCACTCAAGCCAGGTGATTATTAATTATCTCTACGCATTGACACAATTTGCTAGTTTTCTGAGTAGGTGGGTCCTGTGCTTAGTCATCTTGGCATTTTTAAAGACGAATGAAGAATTACCCAGGATGTAGAGCCAGGAGCAAGAAAGACAAATAACACCAAGAAGCTGATCGCTGCCCGTCTGTCATAAAATTTCATTAGTTCTGACAGCCTGTACATAGGCAATGAATGAATACTAACTACACTTCTTGTCTGTCTGCTTCCATATTTCACTCATATTGCTTAGCTGGAGAAAGAGCTGGCCAGACAAACCTTGAGGATGAAAGGATGTGCTGGACCGTTCACAGGATCAGGATGATACTTGGAACAGGAACACTGAAGGGTTAAGTTTATTGGAGTTACTTTGCCACAAGCATTTTTCACTAGGTACAACTGGAAAAGACAGACATTGATCTGTGCAGGTATCCAAGAGGACAGCTTCCTCACAGTCCTGCACGAGAGTGAAGGGGCTGAGAAGACTGTTTATCATCTCAAAGCCAGATCTTTGGCTGGGGTAACACCTCTTCCAGTTTGAAAATATTGGGAAAATAAAGTCAGAGCGAAGGTGATCAGGATCCCAACCATACCAAGGTTTCATGGTGTTGTGTTTCTCTCTTTTGTCCACAGAAGAGCAGTTGTTCTGAAGCCCTGAACTGTATCATCTACGTTTCAGCTGGAAACTAACAACAGAGACCTCAAGACTTACTTAAATATCCATCAGCCCTGACATGTGCTACCAGAACTGTTCTTCATTTTTGGGCATGTAGGCAGTTGAGACAAGAGAGGGTTCTCCCATCTGCAGCTGTACCCTAAAGCCACTGCTGCCCCTTTCATCTTTTAAGTCCTAAGTAATGAAAATAAATATTATGAGGTCTATAATAATGACATGGAATGGGATGTTTTGATCATATTAATTGCTCAGGCTGTTGCAATACAGGATCACAAATCAATGTTTCCCCAGTGGCTGGCTCAGCCTCCCTGTGCACATTTAAACAGATGTGACCTTGATGAGCAGAGATACTGGGGGCTTGAGGCAAGCTTGCAATACAAATGAATGTGCTCCAGCAGATTTATGAGAAGTTATTCCTCGGTGTAGAAAAGTCTATCTTCTTTCACCTAACTGCTCCTCCAAAAGTGACTTTTCCAGTGTACAAAACACGAGCAATCTGCAGAGCTGGTGACAATGTCAAGAGGTCTTTAAGGAAAAATGTTTCCATGGGGCTGGAGTAGAGAGGCAGCAAAGTGAAAACAGAGGTGTGATTCATTCAGAACAAGGTGTCCTCATTCATTTATAGGAGTTTGCTTTCCCCGTAAAGGATATCCTGCTCAGACAATGTGGGCACTTTCTTTTAATCTGTCCCTGCATCAGAAGAGATCTTGGATCTCTTCCTATGCAACTGAGACTCTTTCATTTAGTGTCACCTTCCATCATGCCAAGAAAACCCACAGCAGCCAGCAGGGTTGAAAGGGGTGTCTGTAAACACATGTTTACTGAAACTACTGGAAACCAGCTACTGAGTCATCACCTCCTGCATCTGTATGTTTCAATTCTTCTTAGTCTCAGGCAATAACATCAGACTTTCACTAATTCCTGATGAAATTAGGGACTAGAAGCCCCAATACTGTGTGTATGTGTGAGGGACAGCAAGATGGAGATAGGAGGTCTGCTTGGGCCTGAGGAAGAAAATGTTTTGCCTCTTTACCCTTCTGAAAAGAAAGAGCTGAAGTAAATGAATAAATACTAATGACAGATAGGCCTAAGAACAGGAGTCTTGTTAGCATATTTAAAAACTCTAATTAGCACCACTGCTGCTGGCATGTGGGATGTCCAGGAACCCATCTGGTCCCAAGGGTCTGGTGATACCCTCACTGACTTATGGAGATCCAGGTGCTGAAGAGGACATGTTCTTCCACTATGTCCACCCTTGAGTCCCTGCCTCTGGGAACCTCTTGCAGCTGCATCTCACAACTCCTGGATTCCAGCCTGGGATGACTTTGGTGCATGCTCCTCAAGGTCAGTGCTGATGTGGTCTCATAAACATTAAGGGATCGTTATGATCATCCGGTCTCATGTTCCTAGGCTATAGGACTTCTTTGGACTCATTCCTGTTTGAACCACAGCATGGAAAAGCATCCCGTCCTGACCTCAACATTTCCAGTGATGGAAAAATCTACCATAACTTTTGCAAACTCTTCCAATGATTAATTATGGTCACTGCTAGAAATAAAAAAAAAAAAAATGCATCTTGTTTTTAGCTTCAGCTTTCAGGCCATCTGAGGAAAGCATCTATAAATGCATTCGGGTAACTGTGGTTGAGTAGACTTTTCACTACTACCAGGAATGGAGAGGCTGAAACAAATCATATTAGTCAGGTAACCCTCACTTGAGAGGCCTAATTAACAGGATGGATGGGGTTATAAAAGGTTAAGTCTCTGCAGGAGGAGGTAGCCCTCCTGGAGAGAGAAGCAGGGATTTCCTGGCTTGTGGGACTCTGACACACAGCTTTGACTGGAGTGGTCATGAAAGAAGGGGTGAGAATTAGCCATCCCAGTGAAGGGACGTAGCGAGGTCTTGTGCTAATGTGCTGTGTGTTAGGAGAGGGAGAAGCGGAGGAGACTGGGCTGGGGTTCAGCAAATGGGACAGCCCTTCCCAGGGTGGCTGTGCTCTAACACGTGGTGAGTCCTGTCTACAGCTGCTGACCTGCCTGGCAGGGGTAGGAAGGTGTTTATACCTCAGCATTTGAAATTGGGGTACCTGTGGCCAAGAGCAGCTGAAGGACTTGCTCTGCTCCCTGTCCCAGCTGAGCTCTCCCAGGGACACCGAGGGCTTCAAGCAGCACCAGAGAGGGATGCAAGGACACGGGGAGGGTCCGAGCTGTAGTCAGGACTTTCAAATTCATCACACAGATATGGAAAACTCCCAAGGCTTGTAGGCTGGAAATAAGACTGCAAAGAGTTGCACTGACCTTACAGGGCAGGGTGGGAGGAACAGTTTCCCAGTGTGCACAGTTTCTGTAGACTCTCAATGCAAAGCCATGGTACCTGAGCACTTGCCCATGCCGGGCCGACCCCAACCTTACCCTGCCGAGGTGGACTAACAAAGGCAAGAACAGAAAGAGTACTTTCACTTCATCTTTAGTGCAAAGCAGTCCTGGGTCCTACGAAAATGCAAGCATGGATTCTGCCTGAGATGGCTGCATCCAGGGGTTTCACAGCTGCAGCTGAAGAGAAGATCTTCCTAATCACTCTGTAATTTGTTGACATATATGTTGCCACTGTAGGAAGCAATATCCCTTCTAAAACCTTGTTTTCCCCAATCTTCACTGTAGTATCTCTGGCTGATGTTAATTCACCCCACCCTTGATTTGAATCCTGGGCAGTTCATTCCCTTGATCTTGTGGGAGACTTCTCCATGTGCTAATTCCACCATGTCATCCTTAGCCAGTGTAAGAAACAGCATGACTCCAACTACTGCAACAAGTAGCCCAGCAAGAGTCAAAACAGAGTAGCACGTTAGGTAGGGTAATTTCATGAATTCACTGTTTTTGTCTTTAAACTGAAAACATCCCTAATTAACAACTTTTCTGCTCATGAAGGATACTTACTTTCCAAGAGGCTGCAAGTTCACCACGAGGGGATATTTGCTTGTAGCCACAGTCCTTCCTTACGATCACTGTGCCTTAGATTTGTGAAAGTTTGATTATCAAAACAATCATTTGTCCAGTGTTGAAAAGCTGTGAGGAAAGAAAGAAAAGTCAATACGTTTGACCTCACTTCTGGGAGAGAAACTCCTGGGAGTCATTACAAGTCAACTGTGGAAGAATCAACACACTGATTTTAATGGATGAGTCTGAAACAAATTCTTTCTAAGAGCCAACATTCTTCTGTCCTTCAACCCACACTTGAATGAGCAGAGACCGGAGGCCGTCTTCTACAGCAAAAGTCCTCTGCTTCCTTGGGTATCTGAGGAGAGAGCAGGGGGATAAGTGGAAAATAATTTATCAGACATGAAGGGAAATGAAATTTGTCAGGATTTCCCCACTGTTGCGAAAGCAGCAGCCAATATATTCAAATGTGGTCGAATGTGACACACTCATTTTTCTCACTTAGGTTGTGGTTCTGGAAAACATCTTGGAAAAGCACTTCAGTATGTGCTGATGCTTAAACCTGGGCGTGTGAACCCCATGCAGACTAGTGAAACTCAAGCACGTGCTTACAGATAAGCATGTATACACTCAAGTGCTGTCCTGATTAGGGCATATGTTTAAGTGGCTCCTTGAGCTGGAGCCTCTGGCTTTGAACAGGCACTCCTATTCTTTGTGTGTTATGCAGAAAGAGCTAACTAAATACTCGCTTGTTTTCCATAGCACTGACCAGAACCACCTCAAGCGCCAGGGCAGCAGACATAAGCAGGAAAATTGACTCTGATCATCCCTGGGGTCATTTAACTAAAACACACATTTCAGTTGAGCCAAGTGTTCACCAGCGCTTTTCAACTCCCATGGTGTCAAAACAATTAGCAGATCACAGCAGCACCGATTCGCTGGTTCTCCAATAAAAGCATCTGGCCAACACATGGAAATTTAACACGAGCACCGAATAAGCTCCTCCGCGCACCGTCCACTGCCTGCAGGACAATACAGTTTGGATAATTCTTATATCACTAGACAGGTTATGCAATTCAGCTTAACTTTTTGAAAAGAGATCACTGCAGAATCCAAATATGATTGATATCATTCAAACTGGAACCCGGTAAGAGGCACATAAACCTACTTTCAATGGATTACCTCTGTTAGAGTTGTTTAACAAGCTGGGTTTTTTCTAAATCCAAGATCTTCTGTCCATTGCACCCCTATCCCACCTTGGCGACTCCAGTAAGTATAATTTGATGGTAAAGATACCAGCACTCTTTCAGGTTGGTGGATGAAATCATAGCTGTCGGATTGGAAATACACTACAAGGTGATAACTAGCCTGATCATTTAAAAGGCACGGGCAGGGAAGCAGTCAGTCTGTGTGGATGAAAGTTAGCTTTGTGACACGTTTATGCATCTGACGTTCTCAAATGAAAACAGAAAAAAATGGGGTTGCGGATGATGCTAAGTGTGCTTTTAGGCTCTTTTGCTAGGGAGCACTACAAAACCCTGCGGTAGGGATGATCAGTGTGTCTCTAGTTAACCGGCTTGTCCCCGTTAGGGAACTGCAGTGGTCATCGCAGAGATGCAGGGGGCCCAGTGCTGCTACACAGGGGGGATGCTCCAGAGCTTCCTGCATTTCCAGCAAAAAGCGTCAGACTGGGTAAATGGCAACAACAAATGCACTATGTGGGTGGTTCTGGAAATGCTATTTCTTCATAATGAAAAGGGAAAGGTATCTCATCTACTTACCCTGGCATAGCGTGCATTTCTTCTGATGCTCGAGTGATTTCCTAGCATGGGTGGAGCGAGTCTCTGTGAACACCCTGCATCAGCTGCTGGGTGACTTCAGTTCCTTGTTCCCATCTCTAAAGGCGACGAAAGACTGCAAGTGACCTCCAGCATCTCCTGAGAAGCAATCTATGAAAAAGGCCAACCAGATAGCAAATCTTGTGAAATACACCCTAAAAAGCTGAGGTGCAAATACCTGCCCAGCAAGAATAGGACACAGATGGATTGTCAGTTGATTATAAAGTCCCATTCAGTCAGAAATGGATTTCATTAATCAAACGCATTTTTGACATAGCTTCGGACCTGGCTGAAAATGTTCCTTCTTATTTTATTATATGGTTATGCTAATGCAACCTCAGTGGTATTTTCATTGACTTCTAACAGACACTTCTTGTGTATACCACATAGCAAATGTGACCAGAAGGAATCTGACGCAACCAACCCTTCCTTTGCAATCAATGTGGGATCCAAAACAAACCTCTGGTGCTTCCAGCATCGCTACCCAAGGAACCAGGCATCCTACAAATAAATACTGAATTGCAAATCTGTGGCAAGTTGAGAATAAATCTGCTTCACCTGAAGTGGAAGAGAAAGCAGAGTTCAAGGCTGCTACTGAATTGGTGGCCAAATGCCAATACCATTCACTTCAGGGCAGTATAAAATGACTCATCTGACAGGCTGACCCACTAGGCTGGGAGAATAAGGCCATATAACTTTCTCCTCTAAGTCCCGCAGTAGCTGTTCCATGCCCTGCTGAACGGCATCCATCTCCCTCCATGGGCCATTCACTTGCACAGAGCCGGTGCAGGACCTCAGCCACAGTTCCAAATGCTGTTACTATCCGCTATTGTTGGTAGGTTGTATTTCCAGTATTTCCACAGCGCTTTTCTGCATACCTCCTAGAGCTTATTCATTGGAAGTCTGTGGGCTTCCTTGCTCACCTTTCCCATTTACATATTTTGCTTCACTCAAACACTTTTCAGTCTTCTTTGGGCTTGGTGGTTTTTTTTTTTGCTTTCTCCTCTTCTTGTGCGTGTGCAGTAGCACATCTTGCCTAGTCCCACAGCAGCAGCATGCCCATGAGCCGCAGCTCACAAACAGCAAATCAGCTAGGTCATAAAACGTGTGTGGGGAGGAAATTCATTACAAGATCGCATGCCAAAACATTTCAGATCTGGATTTTTTTTTTTTAAAGCCACACATGCAAGCACTGGAGTGCCATCTTTGCATGTAATTGCTTTTGTTTTCTTCTCCATTGTCCTTGTGGTGGAACATCTGCTGTCTTATCACTGACTGTCCTCCCATGGCTTTGGTGTCTCTCAAGACGCTCCTGCATCGTGCTGACGTAGCAGTCTCTGGTATCCTCTGTGATCTTTCAGTGTTCCCTGGGTTTGCCACCGATCACTGGGTTACCTCTTTCTGTTCCCTTTTGACATCTTCATTTGACCCACTCATCATGAGCGCAATCACGATGATACCTTAAAGATGATGCACGGTTTTCTGGTAAAAACACTGACATTGCAGTGGGGACACCTACCTACATTTCTGTGCTGGCTCTGGCACCCACAGTCCTGCAGGACCCAGGCAAATAATTTAATCTTTCCCTTCCCGTAAGTCTGTGAGCACATGAACACATGCACACATTCCTGGGTCACAGAAGGGAAGGTGAGCTTGGGTTTCACAGATGCGGCAGCCCCTCTGCTAATCAGCCCCTCCTCTCTACACTCCAAATGTAAAATACTTGCTTTATTTTCCTTTGTCCATTTAACACAAGCAGTGACGGACCCCTCATGCATTGGTACAGCGCCTTGCCCAAGCGTGGCATGTAGGGCTACTGAGGCAACTTCAACATGAGTGCTGCTGTTTTCTTAAGTATCACCTTCTGTGCAAAGACCTTACACGTGTGTGAGGCACGACTCTGGGAGAAGAATTCATATTCCCATGTTAGAGACCAGGAAATTTGAGGTTCTGAGAAGAGATTTGCCCCATATCAGCCATGAGGTGCCTGTGGTCATCAGAAATAGGACCAGAACAACTTACAGAAGCAGGAAACATTTCTTTACTGAGAGGGTGGTCAAACACTGGAACAGGTTTCTTAGAGAGGTGGTCAATGGCCCAAACCTGTGAGTGTTTAAGAGTCTGGCATTTGGGCAATACCCTTAATAATATGCTTTAACTTTTGGTCAGCCCTGAAGTGATCAGACAATCGGACTGGATGATCATTGTAGGTCCTTTCCAACTGAAATTTTCTATTCTATTCTATTCTATTCTATTCTATTCTATTCTATTCTATTCTATTCTATTCTATTCTATTCTATTCTATTCTATTCTATTCTATTCTATTCTATTCTATTCTATTCCATTCCATTCCATTCCATTCCATTCCATTCCATTCCCCATTTCTCATTTCCTCACTGCCAAATCATCCTTCCTGCATGTGCAGTGGTGCCAGAGAAGAATCCCAGTGTTGAGTTACCCTGGCAGCAGGGTGTTGGTTTGGTCCCTCATGGACCTTTTCAATTAATTTTTAGTTTTCCCTCTGAGCTGCTTTCTTTGAGGTCTGCTGTTACCTTAATCAAGTAGTTAATTCCTCTAGTGCCTTTTCCACAAAGTGCATTAAACTGCTTCAGAATATAAAACAGAGGGTGCGTTAAGGGGTAAACAGGACCCAGCCCCGCTGTTTGGAGGAGCTGATGCCACAGGCAAGTGACAGCAGCACCACGCAGTGCCCTGATGCTCCCACAGCCACAGCTCTGTGGTGGCACATCATTGCTGGTTCCTTCAAGACAGGCACAGGGATGGTTGGCGCAAATCTCTCCCGAGCCTTATGGGAGCTGCACCTGAAGAAGGACCTTGTCTGCCTTGCCTCCTTCTCCCATCCTGGCCCCTTGTGCCGTTGCTGACTCCCCGTCGCATCCCACTGATGCTGAGGGAGCCTGTTCCTCTGCAGCTGCTGGGGCCTGCTGTGCTGATTTCATCATTTTACCTCTGAAATACCCTCCACATTTTGACACTCTCACTCTACACTACAACTCCCTTCTGCTTCTGCATCTGCCTTTAAAGTTGAAGTTTTTTCTGTTTATTTTTTGCGGGCACCAGGTCAGATTTATCCGTAACAGAAGGTGCCTGTTCCCGATCTGTCCTTAAGGCTCCTCTGTACCCTGCCTGTCTTCAGGGCTTTACCTTGCTGTTTTCTAAAAGTGCAACCGTTACTATGTTGGGTCAGACTGGGATCTGTCTAGCCCAGCATCCTGTCTGGCACTGAAGGCTTCGGAGTCACAAGAAACCCCAAATCTACATTTATAGGCTAGCAACCCCCGTCTTCCCAAGTCTCACTGGTGATGAGAACACATTCGGTGGCTGTGTCCCGCTGTATTGCTATTTTTGCTCTACAGTTCACACTGGAACTAGTTCAATTTTAAATTCTAATCCTTGGATACTAAGGATGCAGTAGTTCTCTTTGAAAAGATTTACTACTAATCTCTCCAGTGTCTGTGACAAAGGACAGTTTCTCAGCATTACCTCAAATGTTAAAATATTAATGAGGAGAGAGTTTGGTAGCTGGCAAAGGCTGTCTTCCCTAGCACTGGAGATGGACTTAATGATCTCTGCGCCTTTGCTACTGCAAAATGAACATCTTACACAGGAGAGATTAGACAGACCTGACACCTTTAATAAAATATGGCCTGTATTTCTACAGATGTATTTAAAGTCATTTAAATCCTTTAATGTTTTATGAAATAGCAAAGCTTTGTGTGAATCTATTTAGAATAGTCTTTAAGCACTGCAGTAGGTTTTATTTCGACCCAGCTACCATTTGTAATGTGCTCACTCCTTATATCATGTTTATATATATATATAATTTTTTTCCGCCCAGATGACTTTTTGAAATGAATAAAATGCTCATAAAAGGTGCATGGTTGATAGCACTACAGACTATAGCCAAGAGTTTCAAAACAGGCTGCCTATGAGAACCTTAAATCTCCACTTATGGGCTGAAAGAAGCAGTTTGATTTTCCTCTAGTCTCAGCACCAGTGATTCCACTGAGCCCTGTCCCTGCCAGGGTATCACCTTGTACCAGGACGTGGCCACCAGAGGCACGGGCATCTTTGAAGAGAGACCGGCCAGCACGAGGCAGCACTTGGTGGCCACTCTCAGCCTGAGTCAATATCCAAAATGGTACCTAGGAGAGCCTGGGGATCTTTGTATTGTCTTCACTTGGTTTGCTATGAGGACAAAGCTGCTGTTATTTAAAATGCTGAACACCCTGTCTGTTTGTCCCTGGTGTTCAAAGGGGGAAGGCAAGGCAACACAAACCCCCAGGTTCCTTCCATCACCTCCCTGGCTTACCCTAGAGCCAGCACTGCTGCTTCATGCTTTGGATGGTGCTGTATTTCTACTGTTTCTGCTACAGCATAAGAAGGTGGATCCCTGCCCCCTGGGGAACACTGGCAATCTGTTCTTGAACAAAATACAAAAATTTCCGCTACTCATGGAGAAAATTATGGCTCTAAAAAGTCCTGACAGGCAAAGACAGGCCTGGAGCAGAGGAAGTTCTAAGAGCAGCAGGCTGCTGAAGGCAGCAGAGGAGCCCTCCTCGCTGCAGGCACGACCAGCTCCAGCTCAGCCACGTCTTCCTCCACGGGTCACCCATCGTCCCTGGGCTGCGGCAGGAGAGCAGAGAGAGTGCTTGTGAGAACGGTGCTCGCCTGAGCTCACAGAGCTTGCTGCAGAGAGGCAATGGCTTTTTAATTCAAGGGTTTTCCTCACTGATGCCTGTGACGGGGTCCTGGTACAGTTTTCAGTTGCAGAAGTGGAAAGCCCCATGCTTTGGGGCAGGGAATGGAAAGGAAGGGGAAGGCATTTCAGTTGCAGGGGGTACAGAGAGGTGAGGTAAGAGTGACCTCCTCGCCCAGGAGATGGCTTGACCCCTCACTCGCAGAGGCAGGTTGAGTTGTCTCCACAGTGCTGAGCAGCCCTGCACAGGGGTTCAGGCTGTCCTCAGCCCTGAATCATGACCCTCCTCTCCCTCTCTGCCCACGCAGGTGGGAAATACTGGGCCAGGTAGAGATCAGTGAATAACTGATCTTGTTTTAGTTCACTGGTATTTCTGAAAAAAACCTACAAAAGCTGTGTGGCTTCAACTGTGTTCCCAGAACTCAAACATTTCTGCTTAGAAAAGGAGTATCATGTGCCCTAAAACCTACATGAAGGATGGGGAATCTCCCATTTCCCTGAAGCATGGGAGATCAAGTTCAGTTCCCACGACTGCCTGATTACGACTCGAACCCTCTTCTCCCATAAAAGGGCTCCAATAAGAAGACCATTAATGCATGCTCAGGCAAGCTCTGTCCGTCCTGTCAGTGGGATCAGTTCCACTTACTGCAAAGTATCTGAGACAAGGGCCAAAAGGATGCGACTGATCCCGCAGCCTGCTAGGTAGGGACTGCCCTAGGAGGGGAGTTCTGTGGTGCAGATCCCTCTGGCACACAGGACACCTGAGCTGGGGCTACCCACATCCCTTGTGAGCGGTCTAAACCCTTGAGATGTTGGTAAACCAACTCTCTGTTTCCCACACTCTTTTGAAGCTAGATTTGCATTTCATTTGCTTTTGTTACAGTGTCTAAAATGTGCCTTCTTTTTTTTTTTTTTTCCTAGCTCCAGAGGGAGCTGAACAGAGCATTGCACAGCCACATATTTTTGGTGGATTGATTCAGAAGAGCAAGCCCTAAACTTTGGTTATCTCCAGCCAAGAGCTGGGTTTTGAGTGCTAAGAGCCGGAGCTGTGCTTGCCGGTAGCCTTCCGGGCACGTGGAGCACCAGGCTCCAGTGCTAGAAAGAAGCGAGGTCTCCCTTGCATGTGTATGGGTCAAACCTTCAGCCTTTTCCCCAAAAAGCACAAGTGACATCTGATCTACAAACACAGAAGACTTTAATAAAAAGAGTAGCTCCTGCCAGTAATGCCCCTCTTGTTTCTACATTTTGTTGTAACATCTTAGGATAAAAATAAATCCATATATTTTCAGCTGGGCTTATAGAGAGCTGCTTTATGTAGGCACAGCCTCTTCCTTGGCCTCAGTCTTCCAGGCCAGTTATGGCACAGTCAGTGTGTTGTAAACGCCAGTGGAGCGGGTTAGCAGCTCTCCCCATAAAACCAGCTCAAAGCCTTTCACTGTTGCTGTGCATTTAATTTCCCCATTCAGAGGCTGGTGAGAGCAAAGGCGACCTGCGTATGGAAACTTTTAATTAAACTACTAATATAGAGTCGAGTCATTTCTGGTGGAGGTTTAAGTAGTCTGTGGGAGAAGTGCTGAGTTGTGGGAGAGGAAGGCAACGTTTGTCTCCAGCCCTGGAATTTGTCCATTCATCAAACAGTCGTCCCAGGAGTTGAAGCTGATCCAATTGCGTGTCAACAACATTGGCCATGCCTCATTAGAAATCAGTTGTAAAAAGTTTTTTAAAAGAGCATTAATTCATCTTGTTCCTTTTTTTTCCTCTTTGCTGTGGATTTTCATCACCCGTAGTGAGAATTTTAGGGGAAATTGTTTCTGAATGGCTATTTTCCAGGGCAGACAATTTCTTTTTTCTCTGCCTCTGGTAGAAATTCAGGCCGGTCTTTTTAAAAATGAGTATCTAAAGTCAGGCTTCCAAACCCACAGCCTGATTTGCAAGTTGAGCAACAGAAGGACATCAAAGGAGCTCAGCTAGGCTGAATATCACACACTTCCCAAGGTGCATCACCATGAACTCTGAAGTCCCCTGTTTTTATAGCTCCAGCCCAGCCTTGACGATGCAATAAACCATCAATAAATGGCTCCATCTAGATTTTCTGAATTTTCTTCGTGACACTGAGTCTACTGCAGAGAGCGTAGTAGGTTACCACTCGGAGATGGTGCTGTTTTACTTTATCTTCCTTATGCAGGTATAAATGGATGCACCAACCATAAGGCACTACAGGATGTGTTTGCAGTCTTTCATATACCTTCTCCTCTCTGTGCAAATGACTATTATGGGTTTTACGCTAGTGTCTTTTCCCCGCTGAAGCTCTACTGACCTCAGCAAAAGGGTCTTCTAATTTACACTATGGAGATCAGACCCAGCCCAAACTCATTGGCATTTTGTATCCCTATTAGTTGCTCATATTCATCCAAGAGGAAACAAATTCTCCTTGTACACGAGGAGCAGAGAACCACATACTCCCCTTGATAAGTCGAGGGGCTGCAAGTGCCTGGAGGTGCCAGCAAGAGGCAGTTGTCTTTCCCAGCAATTCCTGAGGCTTTTGAATTTGTATCTCTTTCATATTGGGATGAAATGAAAACTTTCCTAATGACTTGTATGGAAGTGAGATCTGTCCTCGTCCAAGCCTGCTCTAGAGTGGGGAGAGCAGGGACCAGTCCTTCTCTGATGTGCAGCTGGGAAGTTTTCTATCCTTATCTGTGCCCTTATCTCTCTCCCTGTAGAAACAACACCATAAAGAAGCCTCTTTCATAAATACATGGAAGAAATCAAATGTCACCAACAACATACTGTGTCTCAGTCCTGGCTCTGGGCCGTAGGCATTCACCGGGGGAACGTGCCGTGTCAGACCGTGAGTGCTGCCGAGGCACTTCCCTACAGCTGCGAGGTTCCGAACCATTATTTACCATTCTTTGGTCCTGTTTATATTCAAAAACCTGATGGCATTATTTTTTTAAATGAATAGTCGCTGCTCCTTAAAGAAAATATTTAAGTTTCTATAGCAAGTGTGTGCTCCTAACACACCCAGCCCATCTGGTCACACACCCACATGTTTGAACCCATTTTTACTCAGCTAAGAAACAACCTTCTGTTCCTTCCGGAGCAGGTATTAATATTCTCTGGCTTTGGCTTACAGCTTATCTTTGCGCAGCAAAGAGGAATTCAGCAACTATCAGTTTGCTACTGGGATTTCTGAACAAGGCATGGGACACCTTGGCCTAATTGAAGGTCATTGTGCTGAAAGGCAATTTGATTACAAAGGGACAAAATAATTCAGCAGGATGGGGAGTGGATCGAAAAGAGAAATCTAAAACTTAAGCAAACTGAAGCCTCCCTGGCATTTCTGAAATTCATGAAGCAGAAACGAAGGGCTGGATCTGCCATGAGAGCTGGGGCTGGCAGAGGTGGAGCGGAGGTGGCTCTTGCTGTGCCGTACCTGCGCATAGGCAGGAGGGCTCTGCCAGTCCTCTGTGACCCAGGACAATTCACCTAAGGAGGATTAACAAAAGCAACATCGTGAACTAGGCTCTGCGTGGGAGCTCAGCCATTAGAGGTGATTTTGAACTCCCCCGCACATCTCTTCTTGCTTTACTTCCTTGGTCTAATGGGAAGAAGATATTTCCCTCCTGGCTCATCTGTAAAGTGTAAATGCTCTGGGACAGGGACTGTCTCTTGCTGTGCCTGTGCCATTCATATCAGAACTGGGCCACCACTAGGTCCACAAGGACTAAACTAAATTACAGTCATGCTAATTAATACTAAATGACTGCAACTGTTACAATACTGTAATACAGGCGTAGGAGAATCAGACTTCAGACAAGGTAGTTTGGGGAGCCTGGTGAACACAGTGTGCTAGGAAGGACAATCTTTTCAAATGAAAGTGTGAGTGATGGTCCAGGAGAAAGTAGGACAGACACAGAGCTGCTGTCAGGTAGCCCAAATCCCTGCAAGGGGCTACACTGCTTTGTGCCAGTCCACTCCCATCCTTAGGGATGTTTTTACATGGAAGGAGGAAAATGCAACGACCTAGGAGCAGCAAACAAGACAGAAAATGGAGATGGTGGGAAAGTCAGAAAGAGCACAAAGTTTTCTGGCAGGAAGGAGGAGCGGACTCAGAAACAAGCCCATGTCTTGCTGAGGAGGGGAGGCTTTCAGGGAGACGACAAGGGCAGCCGAATGAGTGACTGCTCCCGGAGGCATCGGGAAGGCTTTTAGAAATATATCACGGGGACACAAAAGGCAAGAGAGAAAGTAGCTCCATCAATAAATAAGAAGGAAGATTAAATTAATGGTGGCTCTGAAATGGTTGAGCTGCTGAACTCCCTTTTTAAAAATCAGTCGTTAACAAGAAAAATAAGGGAAAGAGGTACTGTACGGACAATTAATTAGAAGTTCTCATTGCAGGAGCCCGGCGAGCTGTGGCACCTTGCAATTCTCCCTCCCGTGCTCAGCCTCAGCTCAGAGAGTGGCCCTGACACCCGGACCGCCACAGCCCAGCTCTGCTCTCAGCAGATGGCTTGGGTCATCTCTTTTAGAGAAAAATCCTCTGAGCCACTGGACAAACCATGAGAGCTGAGTGGCAGCCAGGGTGAGAGTCTCCAAACCAGAGACCCAGGTGGTTACATCCAGAAGTGTTATCTACTCTGTGTCCTCCTGGAGCTGCCAGCAGACTCTGTGCTGATGGTGAGGCTGTGCATGTCACCCATTGACATCTGTGTGTCATACCATGTCCATGGCACTGCCTGGCAGGAGAAGGGAGGATGGACCACTGGCCACAGAGCCCAGCCTCGGCGGGGATGGACACCCAGATCAATGGCACGTGCCACAAAGAGATGTTGTAAATGAACAAGTTTACACCCATGGACTTTGTAGAGTAGAAAAGTATAAATAGAGGTGTCCTTTGAGGCTATTGCATAGGTAAACAAGCAGTTACTACAACACATTGAATATCGTACAAAACTCTGCATGCCTGGCTCACTAGCCTTTATTCATAATATCTAGAACAGAGAAACAATTACAAATGTGTGTAAAGACAAAAGGTGAAGAAATGAAAAGAAAGCTGTGTTTAAACTCCTTACAGGACAAGTCAGAAAGGTTTCTCCTCCCTACCCAGTTGATTTGTTGTGCTTGCCTGATGTCCTTTTCCGAGTGTGCTTTGCACCCACACTCGTGCAGGACAGTGATGCTATGTTTGCACCCTCCAACAGAGATGCACCTACAGAGGCTTTCCCTCCAAGACCCCCCTTCATAGTGGAGTACGTTTGCTCTTGCACTCTGTTTCTCCTTGAAGTCTTTCAGAGGCTCACCTGGGTCTCTTCTTTCCCCCTGAAATGGCAACTAGTCCCTCATTACGGAGATGATGGGCTGGCCTGCCTTTAATTGGAATAGGGATCATTTCACTTTCTGGAAATGCAGATATTTCAGACTAATGTCATCTCCTGAGCTGGCCTGGCTAATTAACAACTGCTTGTCTCAACAAACCCCATCTCTCCAGGGCTCATGGGCATGTTTGTGCATGAAGCATGTCTTACACTGGCCCTTGTACTCTGCATCCATCTCTACATTAACACACATAGTTGACATGAGTGGCTTAATGAGATAAATTATTATTTATTACTGGTTCATTACTGGCTCTTGATCAAGCCCAACATGATGATGATTAACCATTTGGAGGTTTCCAGAGGCTTGCAGGGGTGAGATGTTCTGCCACAGCATGACAGCCCGGCTGATGTGCTTCCTCCTGCCACCGCTGCCACCGATGCCTGCCTGGCCCATGCCAGGCATAGAGTTAGACCCTTGCTGGGGTCTCCTCTCTCTCATCCCCTCCTTCAGGCTCCCCACCTCTGCGACACACATTCTCCCTCTGACTGATGTGAACAGCCCCTGGAGATAACCCCACTAATGAGGGAGGAAATCTGTCCTCTGAGCTCAGGCTCCTATGTTTGGTGCCTGAAGTTAATTAGAGTGAATACTCCTTTCTTTGTGTCCTTGCTCCCCATCTGTAAAGTGGTGATAACAGTACTTCCCTCTTCCCTTGGTTTTATCTGCTTGATTTTTCTTATCTACGGCCTGGGCTGCATCTTATGCTGTATTTATATAGCACCTAGTGCCATGCGATCTTGATCTTGGCTGGCATACGTAGTGAGCTTAATTCAAGTAATATGTAGTAAGAACAAAAAAAAAAAACCCTGGCCAAAATTAGAACATTCCCTCCCAGATACAGGCCATAGCCACCAAACTTGGATTTGTGGTGCATTTCATGAGTATTAAATTGTATTTTAAAACACTGTCATGAAATAGAGTGAAATAAGTTGAGAGGGTTTTTTTATTTAGGAAGGGAAACTTTATGATAAAAAGCTGAATTTATAGTATAGTTCTGAAAAGAACATTTATGAGGATTTTAAAAACTCAGAAAGCTTCCTTAATGCCATAGTAATGAAGGTCCCCTAAGGGATTTAAACTATGCAGTAGCCAAATTCAGGTCAGATAAAGTTGCTGTTAATGATGCAACTCCTTCAAGTTTCCCCGTGTAACAAAATCAAGCTTAAATTTCACTCATTCTTGCAGAATTAATAAAGAATTGGTTTGAAAACACCAAAGACAAACTGTATGGACTGTACGGAAAATTACAAAGGTCTTCTGAAGGTGACTATGTGACCAAAAAGACCTGGGCTACCACCACACATAAATAAGTCATGTTGGCCTGTTTTGAAAACAAACAGTGCCTTGACAAACCAATGTAGGACTGGTTAATAAGTGATACCGGCCAGGCTGATTTTAGTCAGTCTCCATATTTGCTACAGACAAGTCGAAAATAGTTTTTCTTTTATAAAAACCTTCCTCTTTGTTGCTCCAGCTCTTACCTGGGCAATGGCACTCTGTGAAGAGCGGCCATCCCCTCCCTGTCTCTTTCTCACAGGTCCAGATAGGGCAACCCCATGATTATAAGTTCTTAAAATTAGTTATATGTATGGGGAAATGGTCTAATGGACAGAAGACAGAGGTTTTTTCGCAGTATTTTGGGTGAATCTGAGCTTCATTTCCCTCTCTGTATGACAGGGTTGACGTATGACACTGATCTTCTGAGAGGTCTGAGAGGCACGTGCTATTTCAGAGGTTGTTTTTCTTCTTGCACAATCGCCAATCTCTCCACACCATCCGGGTACAACATCGTATTGTGGTCACACCCAAATTCAGTTCTGGTTTCAGCAGGTTTGTCTCATCCTAGCTTTAATGGACACTAAAACCTGTTTGCATCCAAGCTGCATTTTTCTCGAAATACTTTGCAAACCTATCCAACAAACCTCTGGATCTTTTTTTTTTTCTCTTTCTTCTTTTTTCCTCTTACACTTAGAAGGTATGAAGGACATTTTTGAGCTATCTTCAGTAGCTTCTTATACGGCTGTGCAGTTCTTCTCAACCCAAACGCTGTGCTTTATGTTTCATGTAGCTTAGCATGGTGGCTGGAAACCAATGCTATGAAAACTTTGTGATCCATCAAACTGATGATGTAGGCTCCATCAACTCCCTCCTTCCAGCTTGTGGATAGTGATTCACTTTGAGAAAACAGCTCTTAAGAAGAAACTTTTGAAGGCTCTTACTATGTTCCAGTGGCACACAAAACTATCACCCACTTGTTCAGACTAGTATTTGGCAAGACTCACAGAAAAAGGACTGGACATCCAATATTGTTGTCACAGCACAAAATGCAGCTCCTTACATCTCAGAAGAATCTTTAAATTATGGACTGATAAACAGCCAGGGCAGAAATGTCAGCCTCTATCAGTGAATCAAAGCATTCAGCTGCATTCGCTGTCTTACGTTTCTTTCCACTAGGTCGGGCCAAGCAAAGCCAATGCTAATCGGCTGAGAGAACTGCAAATGTTTTGAAATACTGTGGATTAGGGAAAGTCCATGACTTGGGCAGACATGAATTATTGTGTGTAGATATAAATAAATATTGTTCCCAGCTCAGCCTCTGGCTTGTGTCCAACATGCCACAAATTCATCAAAAAATGAATGGGTTAGTGTGTTAACAAGTGTCTGACAGACTATGAAAACTGCCCAGGGGGTGCACATGCTTTACTTGACCAGCTACCCTTGTTTGCCAAAATTAACCCTTAGAATATGGCAGCACTGAGCGGAGCCAGCCCACGGAAAATAAGGCTGAATTTGATGTGTGCTCGGGCTTGTCACTTCGCCAGCGTACAGGAGATGGAAGGTGGGTGTGAGTTACATAGAGCTTTTTTCAATATCTATGTGATAGCTGCCAGAGTGAAATAAAAAGCCCTAGGTGGAAGAGAGCTCTCACCCTGATCAGAACAGCCTACCTTGTTATCTGCAGAGCAGCAGGGACAGATCTGTGATAGCTAAAACTTGACTTTTAAAAACAGTGTTCTGAATTACTGAGGATCTCAAAATGGCTTATCTGTAGGCTGCCTCTTTCATCTCTTGCTATTTTTAATAGCCCATTATGAATCATTTTGATATGTTCATAAATGTTATCCTTTCTGCAAGTTCTTTGCTATGGTTGTCAAGTGCTGAGGCTAATATGAACACGGTTAGTTGGTCTGGGATGTAAGAGCTTCAAAAAATGACTGCATGGCTGCATGATTTATAATAACTCTGACTGCTCTAAACGTCCATAAATAAGGAGAATGTGTATTCTGCTTTTCTATAATCAAGACATCCTCAGTCTCCTTTGTTTAAGTTGAGGAGGTTGCGCTGGACCTGGTTTGTCTTTCAGGATGATGTACACCATGGGCTAAACATTGCTCCAGTTGAAATCAGTAGCACCACAACGCTCATTTTGGAGGGACGAGGACACACTACAGCAGCCAGGAACCCAAACAGGCAGCCTTTGAATAGCATAACTTGTCTGGCACATAAGCCCCCTCCCCTGTTGAGGGGTTTCTCCAGTCTGGAGACAGCTCCATGAGACATTCTTCCATGGAGGCTCAGAGCCAGTGGTGAAGGTGTTCTGCATCCCTCTGCTCCCTGGAGCAGGGCTGCTCAACTTGCACCCCTGTAGCCTTCCCCCATGTGTCATTTCAACCGCGGGCTCTTCCCTTCCTCAGGACCTGCTGGGAACAGTCTGCAGACAGATGAATTGTCCTGACCATGACAGCCTTCTCCTGGTATCAGCTTGCTTAGGGCCTTGGATCTGCAACCTGCAGGCCACAAACAGCTTGTGGAGTTTGCAGACAACAGGACACATATGGTATTTCTCTAAAAAAGAGACTTGCTGTGTCTTGAATGTATTCTGTGACTTAAAGATCAACTAGAAACACAAGCAAGGAATTCATTTATTTTGGCCATCTAGCACCCCAGGCTGCAAGATGCTGGGGAAGGACAAGGAGTACTGCTAAGAGTGGTAGGGTTGAGCGGTCTCTCCTGCACCTCCTGTTGTCAGCTCTGGTGTGTTTCTCCTCAGTGTTTTTTCCTCAGAAACTAAATTGATTCACGTACAAATTAGAAAAATATACAACATTCTTCCCTTCACAGTGAGTGGGAACACTGGAGTTTCTCACTCTTCTCCCACAAGGGACTTGTCTAGCTTAACACCCAGGAGAAGGAGGGAAACCAGACAGCCATCCCATCTCCCAGCCAGGGAGGGCTGTGCTCACCGGTGAGGTAGGTGTAAAGAAATTATTGCGAGGAAGTGCTGCTTCCCAGGGGATCCAGAGCTCAACCAGGCAGCAACTAATCAGCAAGGATGGGAAGGCATAAGGGGAATAACACGATGAGTGGTTACGACCTCAATTATGTTCCACACCTGAAAGACAAAGCCTCGCGCCACGCCGTGCCCCTGTACCATGCTTGGGCACAGGCTCAGCACTGACTCAGAAGGAAAAGTGCCAGCGTCTGAGTCACCAGAACCACTTCTTGCAGCACTACGGGTTTCCCTTAGGGATCAATCCAAGTAATAACGAGACCAAATTTCACTTAACTGGTGCGATGTGAGAGATGGCAGGCCCAGGTGGGAGGACTCGCTTGGCCGCCTGCCATGCACTGCAGGTCAGGGCAGGAAGTGCATGGGCGAAGCAGTGGGGATAAAGCTGGAGCAACCCTTGCCCACAGCACGCCCTGTCTCACCAGTGCCACCGTCCCCTCCTTCTGTGAGCCGTTCATGCTGTTGAGAAGTTGCCAAGGGCTACATTATTTACGCCAGGATCTGCTATCTCTGCACTCATGCTTTTCTGAGGTGAGGATAAGGCAGGCAGCGGAGCAGGTGGAAATCCTGCCAGTCAGGCAGCACAGCCACGAGCCACATCCGTGTGAGCACGGCTGCTCCCACAGCCACCAGGCCACAAAATAAACCAGTGTCCTTTCAGCAAATAAAGTGGGCATTAAAGTTCTCCCTAATCTGACTTTGGGTGTTCTCAGAACTGCTCAGAACTATAAAAAGAATAATTTATGAAATCCCTACCTCAATTATATAATAGCATCACTGTGCATAAATGCAAAGCTCAGGAGTGTTGTTACCCTTGCAAGTCAGTCATTTGCACTTATGTGTTTGGGGCTGCTATGACAGCAGAAGGCATTTTTGCTGAATTCAAGAAATTCTGCTGCAGAGCAACTGTCCAAACAACCTAGTGTTAAGGGGCTTGTGATGCTTCTTACATAAAGGCTTGAAATAGTACAGGGCAGGAGGAAGTAACACGGAATGGGAAATTTGCTGGAAAGCTGTTAAGTCTGTGAGACAAATAACAGGAGGTGCTGAGCAAGCTGTGCTGATGTTACAGGCACTGGAGCTACGGCTCCCACAGGAGAGGACACGTCTTGCACAAACCCAAGTGTGAGTGAGCACAAGGTGGCTGGTGGGGCTTCAGTCCCACAACTCAGAGACAGCTGAGCAGCTATCTCCCCTCACCTCCGTGATGCAGCAGACAGTTAATTAGGGATGTGTAAGCGTTAGCAGCGGATCTGATTCAACTTCCATTTAAGCCAATGGAAGCATTTATTGATTGATTTCAGTAAGAGCTGGTTTGGGGCTTAAGTTTCTAATGAATTGTACAGATGTGCATAAATACAACCAGTTCTACGAAGTTCAGCTGAATTATCTGAAAGTCCAGAATCTGCAAGTGATGTACAATTATAAAGCATAATCTGTAAATACCTCGGCATGGTTGTGCTGCTTTCTCACACACTGGGCTGGGCAGTAATTCAGACAGTGCAAATTGTCCCGCCCTGACTTGGGGCAGGTGCCTGCAGGGCCTACACCAGTGGGGAGACTTAGAGCACTGGCAAAGGTGCCTCAGGACAACGATGCTCTTCCACCACTGGGGAAGAGGTGGAGCAGGCCACGCAGGCTCCAGTGGGTGTAGGGATGGGGTTCACAGCCACTCTCATGTTGTGGATCATTTCTCAAAACCATGCTCCTGTTGTGGTGCCCGTCTCCATTCCCAACCCTCCAAGCTCACAACAGGCCTGCACACCTGGTTGGGGTGGCAACATGGAGAAAAACTGCATCCAAGAAGCAGCAGGGGATAGGGTCTGCACTGAGATACAGGGGAGGAAAATCTACCTGCTCCCTCTTCATTTCATTTTGGAGAAAGAGTAGGAAAAATACCCACAAGAAGCTATGAAGATCTGTGAGAGGTCTCCTATGAAAGAAACCATAAGTGCAGAAGTAATGTCAGTGGAAGCAGAAGTGAAAGAGCAGTGTCATGCTTGGACTCAGCAAGGGAGAAGCAGGGAGATGCCTGATGAAAGTTAATGGAAGCTGGTGGAGCTACTCTGTCCCAAATCTACATTCAAGGGACAGAGGCAAAGGCATCCAAATGAGGACAGTAAAGAGCGAGAATTGCTTCCAGGAGCTGGAGCCCACAGCAGCTGAATTAGGACTGCTTGGGCATCGTTTGAAATGAGGGGGAAGCTGAAGCTGTTTCCTGGAGCTTGGCACAGGGGGGCTTCATCTTGCTCAGTTAGTCCCCGTGGAGGGATGGGAGGCAGGGACTGAGCAGATGGGTGCTGCCTTGCCTGTCACACCTCAGCACGAGTACTGCTGGGGCTGAGCACTGCCTACCTGGGCAAAAATGCCACTGAGGGAGAAAAACGAGTCAGAAGAGTAGTCCTGCCAACATGGGTGCTGCAGGGTGGGGTTTAAACCTAACCAAAGCAGGGAGGCGGACAGGGTGATGGGCTGATAGAGATAGCAAATCATGGCCTCGGGGGGAGCAGAAAAGAGCGATGGGGCAGAGGGAGGAGCGGCAGAAAGAGCCATCCTATAGGTCTCATAGCATGGACATATCGCTCCCACTGAGAGCTGGTGACGGGCAGAAGCAGAGACATACTGGCTGTGGGGGGGGATACTGGGCTGTGGAGCTTGGAGAGTCTTGGTGCCTCAAGGCCCTCTGAGCAGCCTGGAGTCCCTCTGCCACTGCCCGGGGAGGCCTGCCCCTCCCGAGCGGTAGGCAAAATGAGTTAACAGTGGATTAGCAAAACACAACTTTGCATCTGGCACTGAGAAGCTGCGAGCATGAGCACTGGTGGGCTTTGTGCAACTGATGGCCATATCTGTGGAGAAGACACACTCCGCAGACTTCTGCCTGCCTTTTCTGGCTATCAGGCCGAAAAGCGCCTCCACAAAACGGTTAATGTGTGCGTACGAGCACTTCCTGAGCAGTCGCTGAGTATAGGAGATCAGTTATGCAAGCTGTTTCTTCAGTTTTAATCTGATTTCCTCCCTCTGCTCTTAATAAATCTTATTTTTATTAGATCTTTTGAGTCCTAGGCAGCTTGGGAATTTGACATAGATTTTCCAGGAAAAGAAAGACCTCTGAAAGGAGGTATGAAAAAAATAGAAAGAGGCTCTGGAGATATTCAGGCAGCAATTCTTAGCTGAAAGCGCACAGGACACAGGTCCTTTTCTTCAGACTGTTGTTTTCAGGGCAAAGGGCTGCTGGAAATAGCTATTGTTGACTCTGGCTGAGAACTTTAAGGGATAAGAGGTATCACTACTTGTCAGAAACAGCAATGTCAGGGTGAACGAAAAAGGGACGGCTGATGTGATGGGGGGTTGCAGTGGGCTACGTAGCTCCTTTGTGAATCTGCATGGCTGGTTGCTGCTGCCTTAAGGCAGGTCTTCTGTTCATTAGGGGTGATTACCCCCATGCAGCCCTCGGTACAGTTCATCCCCAGTCGTCCTGTTGTTTGTTTCCCGTTACCTACATGTTTGCACCAGATTTGATGTCAACTCCAAATGTGATCACAGCTGAATTTACACCAGACACTCAGCAAAGCTCTACCTAAGGAAAGTCTGGAAGTTTTTTACTTGAAGCAAGCTATTATAGCTTGTAGTCCATTGCAGGTGGTAAGCAAGCAACACAGGGCTTGCCAAAAAATGGCATACCACAGGGTCAGCACAAGGCCACCTTTGACAGCTGGGAAGAGGCAGCAGTTTCTGGCTTCTGCTGATTTCCTATGGTATATCTGAACTCTGCCCTGGGAAAGAAATCAGTCTGGCACGCCACTTCAGAAAGGCTACTGAACCCTGTTCTACCAGAACTACTATCTCACTTGTTCTTGGAAGCTTTAAGCACTCCGAAACACTGGAATCGAGATGGTGGGAAGGGTCTGGGGTCTTTGATGTGCTTTTTTTTTTTTTTTACCTGCTACTTTCCACTTGGAGTTATTTGCTGAGGGCAAGTCTTTAATAGCATGGAATCAGCATGTTTTGGACTCTCAGTTGGTACCAGTGCATTTTGTTCCTGGTTGTGGGGTTTCTTTATTCAAGACCAAAATATATCTATGCTTCGACCTTGCATTGATATAAAGCTTGTGCATTGCAAATGCTGATTTGTAGAAAATCACAGAAATCCCCAAACCCTGCCATCACAAGTGACTCAAGGAACTACTTAATTGGTCATCAGGATCACTGGGAGTTTCTCAGCCACTGAAGCTGGGACAAGCCCTGACCCAAGGAGATCTCAGCAGTGTTGAACAGAGATCTTTTGCTCAGTCTAGATGTCTTAAGCAGTCAATCAATTTTCTATCATTACAATCTGGCTTGGCCTTTAATACTTTCTTAGTTCTTCTTATCTGTTCTTTCTCTGTTTCTGATATGTCCTAGTGCCCTTCACTTTGGACACCGTTTCTTCTGTTACATACTGGGCCCACAAAAGCAAATACAGTTGGGCTTCAGCCGACCGGCATAGAATTGCACTAAGCTCCAGCTTCCCCCATGGTATATTACTAAACTACACAACAGTCACAGTTCTGAAATGATCTGTAAAGGTTACCACAATAACAGCAGGATGCCATCTTATTTATTTTGCACTTGGCTTTTAGAGTTCCCTATCTGAAAGTACATCAAGTCTCTGTGGAGCTCTAACATCAATGCCACATTCTATGAAGCAAGGAAAATATAATATTTTTACAGTCAGTCTTTAAATCATTTTCTGACAACAAATCAATCTTACAAGAAGCCTTGTTGGTGTTATGAGTAAGAGGAGAGATTTTGAGATTAAAGTATAATAATAGTTTGCTGTCTCCACAAATTTGCTCTTTCAAGTATCAAACTATTGCATTCTGCTGCTGAGATCTAATTAAGTCCCACCAATCAGATTTATGATAGTGCTAATAGGAAAAAGGATCGTATAATGCTGTTAATATGTGCTGTGTAATTAACATTAATGGGAGTCGCGTGGTTAAATGCTCCTTGCATCACCCTGAAATCGGACCTGTAGGTGCAGTGTTTACTTTATAATTGTGGGGAAGTAGTGATAGATACCGGGCAATTGCCCATCTTAGCAATTAGGAAAAAAGTTAAGCGATGCTTCAGGAATCACTCTGCCCCACAACGGTGCTTGACCTTGGAGCCCTGTGACAGGAGATGAGTCTTCTCCTGCAACCCTCCACATGGTCCTGTGACACTGGTACCTGGGCTTTTATGAACTAGATTGCAGGAGAGGAGCGGGAAGGTGATGAGATCTTCCTGGCAGGGCTGTTCCCCCTTTTCTGTAATCCCCTGCCCAGGTGCCTTCTGGAGCCTTCAGTATTTTGTGGAGCCAGTTTCTGCAGAACTGGCACTTTGTAGACCCAAACCCTCGGTAACGAAATCCAAAGCCCGTGGAGCCATTTTAGGCTGAAATACAACTCTGACATTTGGATATTGGTGTCCACTAAAGATCCTGGGTTTTTTTCTTTAGCTTTAGTGGTTAAACCCAAACGGGTAAGTGACATTCTGTGTGCCCTAAATCATCATTATTGTTTCACAAGGAGGTATTGCTCTGTCTTGAGGCCCGTGGATAACATTCTCCTTAATTAGAAAAGTAGTGTTTTACCCCCTCTCTCCAGGGGTGCAATTTATTGCCCAAGTAAAAGGCAATGAAAATCATTAAACCTTAAATCTCAGACCTGACACAGAGCACTTGGCTACCTCAACCTTTTCCTCTCTGACCCAAACTGCCCTAAAACCAACCAACCATTCCAGGCCTCTATGTAACCATTGTGTGTGTTTGATACGTGATGTTTATTTTATTTTTGCAGGTGTAAATTTGAGGCCAAATCTGTGGAAGTTACAAAAGCTAGAGACGCAAACAGGATCTGTGAAGTGATATATGCTCAGTGATGAGAACTCGGGGTAAAACAGGATATTAACTGTAAGAAATGTGAAGTCCTAATTTCTCCCCAGCTCCCCAAATAGAAAGAGAGTGGAAATAAATGCTTCGAAGTAGGATATTCTTGGTGAATTAGAGTGAGTGTTTTCATTTTATCTTCCTAATAATGATTTAAGATGACTTTTGCATGAATTTAAGCACTATAAAGAAATGAAAGCCTGGGAGGAAGATGGTTCTGAGGAAGATTTCCATGTTAAAATATTGAGAATGATTTTCCAAAGCATTTAAGTGACTTATAGCCTACATCTCCTGAACTTAAACTCTTAAGAGAAAACATTTTAAAGATGCCTGAGGGTGCAATTATGCTTCACAGCTTGAGCAGTCCTAACCATTCCCTCCCCTTTTTGTTCAGCCTCCAGTCCAAGGCCCTTCCTCTGTGCCTCGCACCAGCTTTCAGTCTATCAGACCCTGCGCAGGGTGACTTCAAACAGTTAAACCAGCAAAATAAGCGGTTTTTTCCCTTCAGTTTAGCAAGCTGAGTCTGCTTAGCAAAGGATCTATCCCCAGCATGAGGGGAGGATGAGATGATGGCTGGGTCAGCTCTTCAGTCTGATCTCCTGCAATGCCCAGCTTCACCCAATGGGCATAGCAATCAAACTTTAATTTTCAAAAAATACTTTAGGAACTAAATACAGGTTGGTTTTTTTTTTTTCCCCAAGCCTTTGACTCTTTAAAGCTCAGGTCCTTTTGGGAATGAGCCTCCATGTCCTCAAGAATTAATTTATTAGACCCCTCTCGGTTTGTTTCACGGGAATTACGTGATCTCCCCACCACCTCCACGGCCGCCTCTTGCTCTCCATCATGGACACCCCGACAATTCTGCACCCGTTAACTGTCATGAGCCCGGGGATGCAGCCGAGGGAGCTGCAGCCGGTGTCAGGACCAAGCAGCGGAGAGGATGGGTGCCCCAGGCAGGGCTCTGGGCCGCTTCCCCTCGGGACAGGCGCCCCAAGCCTCCATCCGGCCCCAACTCCCCCCTGAACGCCTTCCCCTGGTATCACCCCCCAAACCTGAAACGCACCCAGCGGTTCTGCCCCTCGGGACTGGTTATGGCGCTACAGGGGACGCTCGGCGGGCAGCTGCTCCGGCACTCGCTCTGCAGGACCAACGCTCCCCCGCACCCCCACGGGGCTGCCTCTCCACGCACAATCCCGCCGCCCGGGGCCGCGAAGCGCTTCTCGCCCCCGTTGCCCAACCCCGGGCTGCGGCCTGGGCGTGTGGGACCACTCGGGACCACCCCCCCCTCCCCGCGGAACAGCCCCCGGCCCGGCCCGGCCGCTCCCGCCTCCCCGGTGACCCCCAGCCCCCGCCCCCGCCGCGAAGCGCCGACCCGGAAGGCGTTTAGAGGTCATGGCGGGCAAGATGGCGGCGCCCAGGCGGTGAGGGGAGAGGGCGGCGGGAGCAGCGCTGCGGCCATGAGCGCCGCCCGCCGCTGCAGCCCGCCCCGGGCGCTGGCAGGTACCGCCGCCCGCGGGTCGGCCAGGCCTCGGCCGGGTCTGGGGGTGCGGGGGGGCCGCGCCCGGCGCTGGGCGAGGCCGGTGGGGCGGGCAGGGCCGGGGTGGGGGCAGCGGCTGGGGCCGGGCCGGCCCTGGGGCTGCTCTGTAAAGTGATATCGGGAGCCTGTGTCCCCTGTATGGACCCTTCTGTGTAGGTGTCGTGTCACAGGGGTGTCCTCTTGATGCGTTTGACTTTGGTGCTGCCCTGTGTCAGCTCCTTCCTGTCACCGCTGTTTGTGCCATTTTGCCAAGACAATTTTGTTGATAGCATCTAGAGATAGTGATGGAGCAGTAAACTAAGATTGTATCTCTGGGGAGCTGAGAGATTTGAAAGAAAACCCCAAAACCATTAGGGCAAGCCTGTGCTTTCAGTTCTTTCATCTGGCACCTGCAAACATGTTTCTCCCCACCCGAGCAGCCCTGGTTCCCCTTTGCTGGGGTGTCTTGTGTCACAGCTGACAACAGACCCTGTAGTCTGAAATGGAAGCAAACTCAGTGGCAGGGAAGGAGCTGGAATCTAATGTTCTCTTTTTTTTTTTTTTTTCTTTAAGTAGGATTATTTGTATGGCACCTGAAGAACACTGGAAGACGGCAGATACCATGCCGCTTTGTGCAGCTATGCCGTGTGGCCAATGACAGATTGATTACATTTCAGTACTTCAACTTTCTCAAACGAATGGTAAGTCAGGGACTGTATTTATCCTATGTTTCTCATTATTTAATTCCTTCTGTCTCATGTGATGAGTCAAAATGGAAGTTAGTTGATAAAAATAATGTTTTTCTTATCAGCCAAGCTCAGGCAATTCCAAGCATCTCCTTTAGTGCACCGCATCAGGGTTAAGCACTTGGCATCTAAAACATCTGAGGTTGGAGGAAACCTGCTGTAGGAAGGACAGTGCCTTGTGTTGCAGTGTGTCCTCTACTTGACAGTGGATTTCTATGCCTTTGAAGTGGGGTGCTCATTTCGTGTCAAGAAATGTGAAATGAAACGATTTCTAAAGTTATTACTTATAAAAAGGCTAATAAGAAAGTCAGATCTTGGCTGGCAGTCACACAAGTGGTAGATGGAACTCACGCATGGAGGTAGTGTGTTCTGACTGAAGAGTTAACCAGTAAATTTGAGTCAAAACTCCTGAGTTTGTTAACTTAATGGGTTACATTCTATAGTGTGTTGTTAGTTTTAGGTATTAAAAGAACTGTAATTATCATTCAAACCCTTGAGATTGTATCTTCTTTGAGCTGTTGTATCACGTATAGAAGGATGGTAGTAAAAGACATATGTTGCACTTCCCTGAGTTGTGTCCTGTTCATTGTAATTTGGAGCTATATCTATGAAATATGGATAAGACTAAGGCTTATAGCTAATGCCTGCTTTGACTGCAAGGAGTGTGTACATCTGTTGGTATTTTTTGAGCTTCAGTCCTGTACTAACACGTGAGGGGGGTCTCTTCCATGCTTCTGGGGATCACCAGTACTTCAGAAATTATTTTTTTTTTTGCTGTTGATTTGATCTGTATTTACATCACTCATTCAGAGTTTCATATCCCTCTTCCTCATTATAATTATTAATGTGTACTTTAAACCATGGTTAGTTGAAAGCTCAGTCTTACACCTGTCTCTTGTGGTTGAAATATATAGAATATTTTGGGAAAGAAAATAGAAAGATAGAAGCTAAATGCCCTTTTTCTTACTCTGTGTTTAATTCTGTAAGAGCTCTAAAAGAGAGGAAACAACTGTCTCCTAACTTTCTGTTCAATATATGTTCATTTGAACTCCTGTTGAATGTTTGATGTTGTCTAGTTGATTAGCATAAAGTTTGGCATAAATAGTAATGGCCTAATGTGGGAGGTGATTTTATATCATAGGAGGTAGATTGTATTTTCTGGCATTTTTCGTTTGTTGTTTTTTTTTAACATCTTCAAGATGAAGAAAGTTTAGTGCTTGTATTTGGAGACTGGAGTTGTTATGAGCGTGTGTCTACCTCTGTTTAAAGGTGAATTGATCAAATCATATTATCTGGTGGTTTTGAATATGAATAAAGTAGAGTTTGCTGTTGAAGCTACAGGGAAGGAAGTAGTTTTATCTAGAAGCATTCTTCAAGCTGAAGTAAGCATTATTGATGCAGTTGTGAGTTGGAAAGCTGCTGTCGTAGTATCTTATCCAACTTCAGAATATTTTTTGCATGTGAGAAGAGTGTTTGAAATTCAGGCTAACTTAGTGGTGTCATCATAGGAAGTAATTCTGCTAACAATAAGAATAGTATAGCAATAATATTGATGTTGTTAATAACCTGAGATGAGCAGAAATATCTTCTTAACTATTCATCTTAACATTTCTCATCCTATTTAGTATGTAACACAATGCAACAAAGACCTCAGCCAACGAGCCAAACCTAAGTCAGATTCAGTTGCATCTCCTTTTCGTGAGCTTCAGCAATTGGATCAAGAAAAAAAGGTTATACACAAGATCAGACCAATTTCACCTGTTCATCAACCTTTGTCTGAGACGTCAATCAGAAATGAGGTGAGAGAAATGAAGTCAGCGGCAGAAACTGAAGACTCAGTCACACCAGTAAGAGGAGAATCTAAAGAAGACAGACAGTGGAAAGAAATGAAGCTACAGCTGAATGATTTGCCAGGAATTTTGGCCCGCTTGTCCAAAATAAAGCTTACAGGTACTACTGGTCATTTTTTCACTTCTGTGCATCCTGCTTGATATCAGAATTCTTTAGCATGTTACTGGTACTGTGTAGGTTTTTGTGTGATAACTCCCTCTTTTACTGACACAAAGTACCTGGGTCAATTCCATCAAATGTGTTCAGGGAAAAATTGTTTTAAGGAAGCATTTAATGTTTTTCCCATAAATTTGTTTAAAAACAGTGAGGAGGAGCTTGCATCGTATCATTAGCTAGCTTTTGAGAATCGTAAGGGAGCGTTAGTACAAAAAATAAGGTGAAACTGGGTGAGGAAGTGAATTTTCAAGCATTGTATTAAGTATTTAAAACCATCTTGCTTAAGTTTACCAATTTCTGTCTTTCTTACTTACCTTTCACTTTAGTACTGCTTATTGCGAGATTAGTATTAAAAGTACCAACAAAAGATAACTCAAATAATTTCCTATCTTATAAAGAAAAACGTTTGAGTGTGACCAATTAAACTTTCTAATGTAAGGTATAATTTACTTTTCTAGTCAATGATAGCATTATATCTTCAAACCAGCAGTTTGTTAAGCAGTTGCCTCGTAACCTAACCATTTTCTCTTTTTCTAACAGTAATACTTAACAACTATAAATTACTTCTTTGCCAATAGGTAGTGCTATATATACTTTTATGTCTGAGGAAACTAATGGTCTGACCAGAACCTTACATCTTGTCTGTATCAGGGCCAAGAACAGAAATATAATTTCCTAAGTCCCTACTGTGGTGCTCTCTCCAGTGGGTGAAATAAATTCTTGATAATAAAACTGTTGTTCATTGCCATAACAATTTGTTATAATAAAAATCCTGAATTCGGTTTACTTTTTGAAACTTTTTGTCTTGCAATATATATGTTTTCATTGTTTGTTTCTCCATTTAAAAATTGTGCTGACCACATAGAGTGTACTATGGTCACCTGAATTTTTCTCTAATAAAGAGCCTTGTAGTTCTCAGTGTTGATGAGACATCTCATGTTTTGGACTTGGCAAAACTCATCTTGTCTCTATGTCCAAATGTTCTTCCTTGTTATTTTTAAAAAACCTCAAGGCGTTTATTTTGTGCTGGTAAAGAGTTGGGTTAGGAGACTTGAGGACTGAAAAGCATGTCTTCTCATACTTTACCATGTCACTTTTACATATTAGCCTTGGTAATTTCAAATTTAGGCATATAAACCTTTTACTAGCACATTCAGCAGTTATCAGTATTATTGTACTTCAGATTTGCAACAGCTTTGTGGCACATGCAACCTCAACTATTGCCTCTTCTTTCTTTCTGTGTAATACAGGTCTTGCCTTTTTCTCCCCCATGCTGTTCAGTTTTAGTAATATTTTGTTTCTGTTGGCTCACTGTTGGTCACTTATAAGTGCTATATGAACAATTAGCTCTTCTGGCATGTTTTCAATTAGGTGATTTTATTTGAGTGGCTCTTTTATGTGAACTTGAAAGCTGTGCTAATTATGGGAGTAGAATAAATTTTAAAAAATCTCGGTAGATCCAGAAATGAAAAGTTAAAATGCCATGATTAAGTGACCAGAGAGAGACAGAAAAAATGCACTTTTAAGCACTTGAAGTGTGTGTTCTTATGTTTGCTGATATATTTGCTCAGTGTTAGTATCACTTGTGAGTATTACTGATGGTCCTCAAAACATAAGTGTCAAGACTGCAGCAAGATGGAAGAGCGTCTTTTTCTGGAAAAAATAAATTTTTGTGATACTTTTTTTTTTTGTGTGGCCTCAGTGTGTCTGCAAAACTTTTCAACAGCTTCTACTAGGCTCTTTTTTTTAAATGCAAAAGGCAATATTGACAGGCAAGCAAGTACCACTCTGATTTTAAAAGAGGGTGTTACTTGAAACCTGTAGAAGGCAAAGGTTACAGAATTTTATTCCCTTCAGGACTGTTGTGTTGTATGAGTCTGTTTTTTGACATGTGCTGGTTTTGATCCAAGGTGAGTGTAGGAAATTTTGTACCTGTTGAGAAGGTATAGAGATATAGAAAAAACCTTAACCTCTCTTCTTATTGTGATACAAAAGTAGGGAAGATGATCTGGGGTGGGGAGATTTTATTGGAAGTAGAAAGTGTAAAAGACTACATTGGATGAAGAGGGGTTTGTAGGAGGGGAGTTCGGTTGTTGGCCTTTATTGGGCATAGGATAGTGTAGGAGACAAGCAGGAAAAATACTGGGTAGTGTGCAGAGCAAGGAAAGAGAATTAGCGTTTTTTTCCAACTTGTGTAATCATTTAGACAAATTATATATTCTGTAAAGAGTAGGGTGGTGTAGTTCTTTGATTTTTTTTTTTTTTAAAGAAAAATAAATTATCTGAGGTCAGTTTTTAAGTTACAAATGACACACAACTCAATTCCTTTCACCCATGAAGTTCTGATAGATCTCATATCCTGTGTGGGTTTTTTGGCAGATTCTTTATTTATACTTTTTAGAGTATAAAATAACAAAAAAACAAACTCTGCATTATGCTAAAATGGGACTTCCTTATGCCCTTTTCTTTTCCCGCTGCTGAAGTAAAGAGAATGTTTGTTTGTATTCTGAACTGTAATTCACCTTTGAAAGGAAATGAGTTTAGTTATTACCATACCCTCCTGCTTCATGTAAACTGCAGCTCTTGTGACTCTGCCATTAGAAGCTCTGCCTTACCAACAGGAAAGGATTTTTGTTTATATTCTTTTGCCATAGAAAACAATTAGGGAACTTTTAATTACTTGTCGCATAATCTACCTTTTTGTGTTTGGTTTTCATCCTTTCCCTTCTCTGTGGTGTTCTCTGTTGGCTGCTGTCTGAACATCTGTATCTTACCATCCCAGCACATGGAAAGCTAATGCATCTGTCTGGTTAAGTTTTCAGAATTATAAATGTCATTGTTTTCAACTTTATCCTAAAGTTCATGTGTAGATGGAAATAGGAGAGAGAGATGCAAAGGTATGGTAACAGAATCATAGAATCGTAGAACCATAGGAGGAAATTCTAATAGTTTCTAATGCAAACGCATTAAGAATTTCAGGTCATCTCATCTTCTTAAATTTAAATTCAAGTTTACATTTAAGTGATGTTTTCCCTGGTGATCCCAGATGAAAACTAAGATGAGTGGTATGCAAAAACACAGGAAAATTAAACTTCAGTTTTTAATTTGGAGGAAGTGTGATGATGAGATGATATGAAAAATGCTGGGTATTGTCATTAGATATTTCTCTGTGGTTTGGGATCATTTTGTCATTGTTGCTCTTGTAGTAAAGGATGTCTTGCACATTGGTCTTCTGGTGAGGACAACCAGCTCAATGTGTAGTACCTTATGTAGCACCTGTCTGAGAAGTAGATGTATCAACATGGGTCAGATGTAAACTTAATTTCTAAACTGCTGTAGAATTTTTAATCTAACTCGCAAGCTCATTGAGGAAGAGGGTGTGTCTTTAGCATGTCTCCATCTCTGCTGTGCCTGGAAGAGTTGAGTCCTGACTTCAGGCTACTGTTACACCGACCTCCTTCAGAAAGTCATACTAGCCCATGTGTTTCAACCATTTATCTACTTTCCTTTATCCTGTGTTTTAATATCCTACAGTTAACACTTTTATTTAGACTTTTGGTAGTATTTTCTTTAAATTACATTTTAATAGTCAACCCATTAAAGCATGAAGAACGTTGCTTTTCTGCTCTGATTACTGAAGACTTGTTTCAGATCTCACCAGAGCGGCTTCTGCACTTGGTATCTTCCTTTGGTGCAGTGTGTGCAGTATCCATGCAGAATCACTAGTACCTCAAAGGGACACTTCAGGAAGTCGTCTAATCTATCTTCCCTCAAGGCACGATCACCTTTAGGTATATCATTCCTGACTTGATGTTGCTTTTTCCATTCATAAAACCAACCAGGGAACCTGGGCAGTCTGCAGCAGTGAGTTACTGCCCTTACTGCTAAAAAGTGTCTCTGTGTCTAACAGAAACCCTACTTTGCTTCACTTTAAAAGAAATCTAGAAACCTTCTCCAAGTAAGCTTATGTTTTGCTGTGCTTCTCTCGTTGCAGATGTGAGATGTTGATTGGTTATATCTAGCTCTCGGGGAGTTCAACCCAGTATCCTATTAATGTTATGTAAGAAGAGTTGAGAGTAAATTACCTCTGGTTTTGTCACAGTCTCTGCCTTAGAGCTAAAACAGGCCAGCCTGAGGTGTTTACACATCTGTTAATATGGAGTAATTAGTCATTTTTAATAGAGTCATTCCAGATTTTACCATGGTCTGATCAGAATCAAACCTGTTGTGCTTATTCCCCAGCAAAGTGTAATGTGCACATTATGGACAGAATCACAAGACTGATATAATCAATTCTCTGAGGAGGCCCATAAATTTTTTCAATATTTGTTTTTAAGGTAAAGATTTACATATAATTTTGAGGCTGTCTGATCATTAGGAACTCCTTCCACAGCAAGGAGGATGTGGACATTCTCCAGTCAGGTGCCAGAATTCCTTTAAAGACAGATTTAGAAGCAGCTATGCTTTAGTTTTCAAATCTTTTTTTTTTAAATATGTGAATCTTTGCACAGAGAAGACATTTCATAAATTGGAATGGGAGGTTCTGGCTTGACGTAAGGGGAAAAAAAGTTTCACCATGAGGACAGTCAAACTTTGGAACAGGTTGCCCAGACATGATGTGAAATTTCCATCCTTGGAGATGACAAAGCCTGAAGGGATCAGGCCTGAATTCAGCATTGACCCTGCTGTGAGCAGGAGGCTGGACTTCATGATTGCCTGAGATCCCTTCCAATCCAAGTTACTCCGTGTTATGGCTAGACAATGTTAAAAACCTAGGAGTAAAGACTGCCAGCTAAACATTGTGCTTGGTTTCTACATCATGGACTTACTGACCTACATTTAAGATTTGCAGTGTGGACAGATATGATAATGAGCATTTTCAGTTTTGGAGACAACTAGAGGATTTTTTCATATGTCCCCTTTTAAGAAAATATTCGTGTCTTGTTTACTAGAAAACAGCTGGAATTTATTGGATGTATTGCTTAATGTGAATTTGTGCCTGTGCGTTAACGATCCTCTAGCACAAAAGTGTTGAATTGGAAATTAGAAGCCTGAGACATTTGCTACTGACTTAGTGTCATCATGAACATCCTGCTTCATCTCTGTGTTTCTTCTGTATTTGTAAAACGAAGATATCCAGCTTTACATAATGACTCTTGAGTGTTACCAAATCGCTATGTAATGGAGCAACAATGACTAAATAAGGTGCCTGTGTTGTGTTTGTAGGCTAAAATTCTGGTAACAGCTGCTCTCGTAAAAAAAAATAATTTGCTTTAGTAGAGTTCCAGTATGTTTCTACTTTATTCTGGAATAATAACATTTATTATGGCATTTATTCTTTAAATGATAGCTTTAATATAGCCAGAAACTTTGACAAAGATTTATCACTACATATTTTTTAGTTTATTACTGATCTACATTTATTCTCAGTTCTAAATATATTTCATACACCTGTCAAAGTAGTTCTCATTTTGTGATTAACAGTAACTATTATCCTATCAAAGAAACAAAGTTTAATAATGGCAGCTTTCTGGCAATTTGTTTTCCGTGCTACGAGAAAAAAGCTAATGAGAGAAATATAAACTATTATTACAGTTTATTTTTTGCAAAGCATTTTTAAAATTGTTTGATGGTTAAAAGAAATTATCTGCTCTGTTTGTAGTATTGCACTTGAATTTTATACACTATGATGCAAAGACTTTTTTCAAATTATTGTCCCAAATTTAAGTTTGCTTCAGGGTTTTGGCCTTCTTTAGTGTGCAGGTTATAATCTGCAACAAAACTTATATATGCCTGCGCCCAAAGAAATGTAAGTTTATAAAGGAAACATTGGTCCCTTGTGTAGCACTAACACTGATGCTTCATTTAGCTTTCCAGAAACCAAAGTGTGAAAACTCCAGACAGAAGATTCCATCAGCTTTTGGAAAGCTGGTTTCCTTCAAGGGTATACAAACGTTTGTGGTAAAACAGTGAAACTGTTTCTTAAAGTAGAAATGCATTTGCTTTTGTCCTTCCATACATACTGATACATCATCAGTACTCGAGGAGAAAGGAAATCTAAAGCTGAATTGGTTTGTTTTGGCTTTCTATGCTTCTATTTTGGCTTGGCTACTATTTAATTGGAGGTGAACAAAATCCGGCATAGTGATTCGCATGCTATAAATACAAATACAGGGTTCTATAAAGGCAGATCACGTTACAATGAAGCTGAAGAGGAATGTAAAGAATACATGAATGTGTTTTTATGATAGGAACATAATTCACTCTTTTGGTCACCAACCCATTAGCATTTTCTTTTTCATTTATATTGAAATGGGAGACAAATGTCCCCTGTTAATTTTTGTTAAAGCTAAAGATGTTTAAAAGACTGAAAATTAGGTGTAAGCTGAGATCGTAAGTTTAAATCCTGGCTTCTTTTGAAGAGCATATATAATGCCAACTCTCATCAACAAATCTTGAAAGGATCAATTCCATCTATTATGCAATAAGGTGAGGTTAATTTGGCCCCTAAAGCACTAAACTAACAGGGATTAAAAAACAAACAGAGTCAATGACCTCATTCCCTTGATGTGATCTCAATTAAATATACTTTTCCTCCATAAGGAAAGTAGAAGAGTAAATTATTGCTCCCACAGTAAAAGAAAATAAACTTCCCAATCCAAAGGGAACATTTTCTTATTTATCTTTAACGTGTTGCGTTTGAATTGCTGGGTGATGAGACAAGCAGGGAATGCCTTGAGTTCAGAGCACTGCCCAAACAACTAAAAATACCTGTTTCGGTGGGATAAGTGAGAGGATGTACTACAACCTTTTTTAATGAGATCCTGATAAGTCACACTGAAATGACTGGCTGAAATTAATCTGGAGAAATCAATGGGGACTTTAATTAGTGCTGTAGCTGTACAGTATTAGAATTTCTTTAAGGTCAGTGTAATGGTAATGTTACACTGACTGTTTGCCAATCTGCTTCACCTTTCTTCCTCAGTAAATGGGTTGGTGTTTTCCCATAATAAATTGATGTAAAGTGCTCTCTAAGGTAAGTTTTAATTAAATTCTTGTCTAGAAGTGAACGTGTGATTTATTATGCAAAAAAATGAATGTAATCACTCTTAGAAATGCGAATGCCACTGTTCCGCTGTCATCTTTTCAGTGTATTTTTAACTCAGTTGTAAACCAATGCATTTCATCTTTTCTTGTGCATTCCACTAAGAAATATCCAAGAGTCCTGAAACCAAGATGCTGTTGTATTTATGTAATAAGTGGGGTCCAGTCTTTCTGACGTGATCAGTACCTGCATGTCTGTTAGCCTGTCCAGTGAGGTTACAGAATCTGTGGTTATTTCACAGCTTCTCAGAGATAAGGCTCCATTGTAGATTCATTGTATTTTCGTAGCTGAAGGGGCCGCAGCGAGAGCCCCGTGTTGTCCTGGGGAATCCAAGCCAGGGGACTTACCTTGGCATTGGGCAGAGACCCTGATACAGCGCACTCACAGCCATCTGCACAACATCCTGTGAATCCATAACAAGGCTAAATAATCAGTGTTTATAATAATATCATATATATTATTATGATATATTCAGCTGCTAATGGATTTTAATGCTTAGAGCAAAGTTTTGATGAGCAGCAGATTTTCTTCACTGTCTTTTTAGGATTAAATCCTAAGGTTCCTATGCAGTTCTTAAAATGAGCACTTTGCATGTGCGTCCATGCTGGCAGGTCTTTGCCATGACTTTTAGTTTGTCATCCTAAGTAATGCTGCTTAGTCGATAATCCAGGTATTTTCAGTCAGCAAAGGTTATTTATTTGTCATTTAACTTGAGATAAACAGGAGATTTTGTAGGAATCAGGAAGATAAGAACATTTTGATGCTTTGATTTGAGCTAGCTGAGGTGTGGAACACTCAATTATATGCAGAATATAATTTAAATACTTTCTGTTTAATAACTATTAATTTCACATTGTAAGGTTCAAAGTCATGAGTAAGATATCCAGGAAGTGTGCTGACTTTTATAGTATAAGAAATTTTTCATGTCATACTATTTCTTGCCAAAAGTGAGGTTTGTAAGACCTATTATTTGGGTAATTACAATATTAGGATTGAGACTTATTTTAAGGATGTGATTTGCAGTACTGTACTAAAATTATAATTTTGGATGGCTGAACTGAAATGGATTTTTAAGCCACCTAAATTTTGAGGCCTTTTAAGAGTTGCTGGGTCCATGTGATGGTGTGATTGTACCTTCTGTCTGAAGTGGGCATTTCAAATGGGAACAGTGTGAAGTTACTGGCTTCACCAGCTGTGGCCTACATGCCCTGAGTCTCTTTTTGACTCTCTGCACTGCTTAAGTTTCTGCTATAATTTGATATAATGTTTATGTCTCCGTTCGGGACTTTTCTTACTGTTTTTCTTCCATGTCAGACTTTGCAATGGCATGTGAGTTACTGCAACAAACGCATCTCCTGTACATGTTGCGTGAGGCAGTTTGATCCTTTAGCAAATTCATAAAATAGGGAATACACAGGCATAAGTCTTATTCTCACCTCTTCTACTAATGTGCTGATGCTTCTGGGTTTCTCATGTCATCCCTGACAGTTCTCCTCATCCTTGACTTCTTTATGTAGAGTAGTAGTATTAATTGTACATAGATCCTGGAGCTACTTTGATCCATAAAAGTACCAAAAAATTAATCTGCATAAGGGTGCTTACAGAGTTTAAAAACCTTAACTCTAGTGGTGTGTACAAAGGGGGCGGTTTCTTGTTGATGCTTTGAACTGTGCTCTCGCTTGTGTTGCAGCTCTGGTTGTAAGCACTGCGTCTGCTGGCTTTGCCATGGCCCCAGTCCCTTTTGACCTGACCTGTTTCCTGATCGCCTCCCTCGGAACTGGACTAGCGTCCTGTGCTGCCAACTCCATCAATCAGGTCAGTCCATCACTTCATCTGTACCGCAAACTGGTGTCATCCTGGCTTCTGAAATGCTGCCAAGGAGCATAAATGGATGGCTGGGAATGCTGCGCCTTCAGCTGCTGTGTGAGCTCTGAGCCGCTAAGTCTGACACCGCAAAAGGAATATATGTCTGAGAATTAAAGTATAGTTGCTAGGCAGAGCGTGGAGTTGATGAGGTTTTAAGCCTCCCAATAATAATGTTTGTCTTGATAATACCAAGCCTGGGTCACTGGAAATGGCATAGGAAGAACTGTGTAATTAGAGTGTAAGAATAGCCATCGGGGCTCCAGCCTTATGGGCCTGGTTCTTCGGTTGTGTTAGTGTATGTCCGTGTCAGATTTGTCTAAAGAATGGTGCAGAGCACCTTTCTAAACGTCTGTAGTGGGAGTTCAGTGGGGTTTGTGTGCTTCTGTTCAGAGTAGTATCACGGTATCTCCTGCGCATCTACAAAAGGTACTGAAAATCTCCACTGTGTGGTAGCTGTTTCATGCTGGAGATGTTCCAGGTGCCTGAACTTGAGCTTCCTTGCATGTGTGAACACGCCTGCGGAGCTTGATGCTGGTCTCTCAGCTCTCCTGCAATCCAGCTGAGAAGCAAGGTTGCTGTTAGGCTCTTCCTAAGTCCCAAAGGAGAGCCTAACTAGTGAACGGGTAACAACACTTGTGGTGTTGAACAGAATTACAAAGCATAGTAGCCACAGTTGCTTTCAATTGTAATATGGCCTGGCAAAAGAAGTGGCAGTAGCGGTGCCACCTTTGATAGCGCTTTATGGTTTCAGCAATCACTTGGGAAATGGGGGAGGCTGAGTCCTGGCACCCCGCTAATGGAACAGGACATGGAGGTTTCCTGTGATCTACATCCTGGAGCCACCTTGCTTGAGTTGAGCTCTTTGATGTTTACACCTTGTAACACCTCAGCTGTAGGCACCCAGTGTGCTTTTTGAGATTGCACCCATAAACACGCACCTCGCTCGGACTGAAGTAAGTACAAGTTTTACTGTTTGTTTTCACTGAGCTTAAAATTAGGGTACACAGCTAACTTCATGTCTGTTTCCCCTGCAAAATAGGAAGGATGCTGCATGATTTTTAGTTGCTTGGAAATATTTAGGTAGCCTACCTAACTTAGGTAGCCTTGAAAAATAATTTTAAGTCACACTATTTTCTGAACTATACATTTGGTTATCACGTGCATATTTTTCACATGAAGTCTGGGTAGAAAAGCTGTCATAACTAAGGTGAAGCTTTCTTGGTTTTGATATGGTTTTGGAGGTAATGCTTTTTTCTTCCTTTTTTTGCCTTTACTACAGTTTTTTTAATATTAATAATTCATTTTGTGACTTACCAATCCTTTGAAATATTTTCTGTCATGTTTACTTTCACCTTTGTGGATACTACTGGACTAAGAGGAGAATTAATTATTGCTTGTTTAGAGACACCTGTGCAACTTGACTTTCTTGAGATTTTGATAGATCTTCCTAGAGATGATATTCACACACAAGTAACTGGTATTCTTTGTCTTCAGCTTCCACATACTGCTCAGTGTTGTATTTTGCCTCAAAAGTAGCCACGTTTTAAAACCTTGCTTTTTAAAATCTTGAGATACTTAGGAGTACCAGGAATCCTGGGCCATAATTTGGAATTTGACACTGTTCAGGCTTGCTGGGATGGGAAAGCAAAGTTAGGAGTGCAGTAACTGTTTGCTTGGGCTCGTAATTCATTACTCACTGCTATCTCACCATAGGAGCAGCTGTTAATATGCCCTTAAATAGAGAAGGTTACTGCAGCCTCACAATGTGTAAAACTGTCTTTCACACTTTTAGCTGAATGCTTTAAGTTTGCACACTCACTCGTGTTCAGCCACTTGCCTATGCAGACAGACCTTCAAGGCAGCTACTTTTATTAAGGAAAATAGAGAAGCAGAGTTGGTAACAAAGCAAAATAGAAGAGCTGAGGTCTATGACCTTGTTTATCAATGGATCCTTTCAACTGGTGAGTGTCCGTTTCTCAGTGTTGCTGGTGGTGCTGTGTCTGAATTGGCTGGGAATTTAATTTTCGATAAATACTTTAAGCTTGGGTATCTGTCTTGACCTTTGTGAAGGAGCACATTTGACTTGGAACTTCCTTTATTGCTACTTTGCTCTGTCCATTGCTCCCCATACACATCCTCTTCTCTGGCAGCTCATGACTCATGCTTCCCTTGTTGCTCCTTGCTATCCCTTAAGGACCTTTTTATATGATAACCGTCTTTCCGTTTCCCATATTGCTATAAATCTGTACATCTTTAAGGGCAACTCGTCTTTCCCACTCCTCATTTCCCTGATAAATCTGTGTTCACGATTTACAGTCCTCAAATATGTCGTGGGAAGGTAAAGTGTCGATTGTGTAAGATTCTTCCCCATGATTTAGGACAGGATGTGAGGAGCCTGGTCCTGTAAAAATGTAGCAGAGATTCCATAATATTCATGGAACTGTTGGTACAAACTTTTAACTGTTCAGATTCTGTGGTTTGATTTGGTTTTTTTTTTTTTCCTTCTCTTAACCACTTCATTTTAGCAATCTGGTAGAAGCTGAGGCCAGTTTACCCCCATTGAATTAAGTTGAATTAACTATTTAAGTTGAATTAACTACTGGGGAGGGAGCCAGGACTATGCTAAGTAATGCACAGAGACCAAGAAGTCATGTTTTGTTTCTTTATGAGGTTGGTCTAAAGTAATCTTTTAATTATCACTTCCTCTCTTGATTTCAGATGGCTGTATGTCACAATTTAAACATTTTTTTTTTTTCCTAACCACAAGAGTTGGAAAGTCACAGAAATGGGCCAGAGTGGAGGCTCTTGCCCTACTTCCACTGTGTTTAACAAGAAAGCAATAATAAAAGAAGATGAGTTGGCAACCCTGTATTTTTCCATTGTTCATAGAAGTACAATCTGGATATTTATCAAAGGCATGTATTTACAAACAAGTTTCACAACCTGTAAATGCTAAATACTAGCTGTACTTTCCAATGCAACTAGAAATAATGTATTTTTATGACAATTCTTTGAAATCGGATAACTTTTTTTTTTTTTTTTTTTAAAAATGACAGTGAAAAGGGTCTGTTTGAAAATAACCTGGAAAATACAGACAAAAAATACTTGAGCATAGGCTTGCATTAGGGGGAAACATGGTACCTGTTCTACAGCAAGGTTATTCTAGAAACATTTGTGTAGAAAATGTCAAGAAAAGTATCTTGGAATAATTTATGTTGCACAGTAGTTTGAGAGAAACAGAATCTTTCAGGCTGGTGGAAAATGTTATGAATTCTGGGGTTCTGGATAAATATTGGAGGGTCCTTGGGCTTCCTGTAGAGTGTGTTGGGTCTGTGGGCTATAAGGGAGTAAACTCCTGCTGGAAGGTGCCAAAGAAAAGATAGTGTTTTATTTCTCTTGTCCTCTACCAGCAGTTCTGCCTCTGCCTCACCCCTTCCTATCACAATACTTCAGAGCTGTACTTCGCACCTAATCTAGCATTTTAGTGGCACACTAAGCCAGCGGTCCTGGGTCTCTTCCACATCACGCAACACTGTGTTATATCCTTCAGCCCTTCAGTATTGTACTACAACATGTCACCACTTTTCAGTACCACCTGCTAAAACTGCTTTCCTCTTTTTTTCCTCTTTTTTTCTAATGGCACTCTTCTTTTTTACATCATTGAAGTAACTTCAAATTATTTTGGACAGGTGTTCTTTATCGGTGTTCTCTCTCTTCAAAATAATCACTATTTTACAGAGGGTTTTAATTTAAAAAAAAAATCACTTAATGCATTTACCAAGGAATAGACTGAGACACATTTTTACTGTAACATTACTAAGCTAGACAAAACCACCAGAAAAATGTCATAATGAGAGATCAGTCATTAATTGCAGTTACTGTAAGGAAATGGAAATATGTTCTGGGGTTCATCTTGTAAACAGTGCATGTTAATCTTGGATAAAACGAAGAATTATTCCTAGCATATAACTTTTTTATACTGTCCACTTCCCTGACTCTCTCAGTGTTGTATTTTGGTATGGATACACAGAAAAATAATTTACCTTGGTGTTGTTCTTTACAAGTGACAAAAAAGAATAATCAAAATATTGTTGTTCTGATTGGTGAAGACTCAATTTTGTAACTTATTTTTTCCTATACTCATGCTGTCATAGAAACTGAGTGGGAGAAAATGATATTAAGTCAGTTGATAATCTTTTGCTTTTTTGTAGCTCTGGTTTTTGATGATTTTTGAAAGCTGACTCAAGTTTCAAGGAGTAGAGTCTTACATTTATATTATGGAGAAAACATGTCATTTTTGAGACTTCTAAGATACTAGCCTCTGATTTATGGAGAAGGAGATAAAACATGAAGAGATGTTTACAACACAATACACGGCATTAAAATGTTAAAGGAATCACATGCACATTTTATATGTCAAGTACATTCTTCTGTAACTGCAGCACGGTTAAGAAGTGGGAGAGAGCTATAAAGATGAAAGCAGGATGTTTAAAATGGTTTGAATTTAGTAACCGAGAGATAAAATGATGTGGTTGAATTTGACTGATGGTACCTTGAAAAGGAAGCAGACTGGACTGAATAGTTTAGCTGAAGTTAGAGAGCTGAAAACAAGAAATATAGTAAATATGTTAACCAGAATGAAGGAATAAATGTAAGAGCAGATATCATCCCTGTCCCTTCAGGGTCTGATCTGATGGCTGCGTTTTGCACTTAATGTCATTCTCTCTTGACAGCCATGATCCTTTAGAAGTATAGCTGTAATGGGGGGAAGAGTGGGTTGGTGTTAAAATAATGGAGTGAAATTCAGGATCTGAGTTCAGTTGCCAGCCCGTGGACCCTGTGTGTGATCTTCTGTATTAAGACAAACTGTGATCGTCATTTGGATGCTGCAGGGACAGGCACCAAGCTAAATAAAGTCAAAATAGAGCAGCCTCTCCTCCAGTTTTTAATCCACTTACTATCTCTATGCAGCCAGAAGGATAGCTGTAGTCTTCACCTTTTATGGTATTTTGCTGTTCTGAAATTACTTGATTGCCCAGTACTCACAAAACAACTTTAAAAAAATGCTGAAAAGTAATACGCCTACTTAGATAAGCAAACATTAACCCATCTTCCACAGAAGGGTCAACTGGAGCTTACAAACACAGCAACATTTTGAAATCTTCATCGTGCCTCCGTTGCCTGTAGGTGAAGCTGTGGTTTGCAGTACTGATGGTCTGAACTCAACTTCTTTTACAGTTGTTTTTTGCAAATATGGGTTAATCAGCAGTGCTTGGACTCCAAGGAATAAAACAGGCAAATTGATCCAATGTGGATAAACAATTCATACCATAATGGCCAAGCAGCAATGTCATCAGTTGTAATCATGCTAATGTGCTTCTATTCCAGTGCTCAGTCATAACGAACTGATGTTTGTTGTGTATTTGTAGTTTTCTAAACTATCTGATGTTTAAGGTCATGTAACAGATGAAAAGAGTAGGAAAAACTTAAGTTTGAGGGTGTTTTGAATTTTGAAGTAAATGTTATGAAAGAATGTGTTGCACTGATTGTCAGAAGTCCAACACCTTGTTCTTCCTTAAAGATATATTGGCTGTAACTGTTTTAGCTTGCTGGGCCAGTAAAAATTGTAATTCATTTTTCAAGGAGGGAAAAAACCCATGAGGAATTAGTTATTGTGAACACCTGCATCATTGGGAGGAGGAGGGTGGTAGGGAGATGTGCTGCCAGCTTCCATGGCAGAGCAGAGTCTTCTCCTTATCAACTCCACATTTAATTTCAAGGTTGTCAAGCAGTAACAATGATGATTTTATGTGTTTGAGATGCAGCATAGGAAGTATTAACTCAACGCTTCTTTCCCTTGTTGCTCCCTGCCCCATCAAACAGCTTTTGTGAGTGAGAAGGAACCTGAGAGGTTTGTATGTGGTTGGGTCCCACCTATCTTGTGAGCACGGAGGTTTTTTACGTATATCTTCTTTTGTTTCTGCAAGTTTTATAAATACTCTTGTTTTTGCTTGATCAGAGGCCCTGCAATACTACTTGTTTCTCCATTTCCCCATTTGAGAGATGTTTAATACAGAGATTTTGATCATAGAAGTAAAAATGGTTCACGTTGGACTATGAGACCCCAAATAAACTGTTTGCTTTCTGTGGCTGTGAAAAATACTGTAAAGCGATGGGACATTAGTAGCTGTGTTCCTTTCTGAGAGTACAGCTATGGTTTCTCAGCAAATCCATAGAGAAATCTGTTATAAGGATTGAAGCAATAGGAAAAAAAAAAAATAAGGGTTAAACTAATATGCAGAAAGGGGTGTTTAGTGAGAGATGCTTGGATTCGTGAAGAAGTAGAAAAGAAAAGCAGCAGGAGTCTGGTAGTCCCTCAGACCCCTTTCTCTTTATTTCAGTCAAGAAATTAAACACGAAAGAACAGCAATAGTTCTTTTATATTCCCTCAAATCAAGTGTGTTTTTTGGTGTTATCTCATCATGCCTAAACTTCTCCTACCAAATACATGATTTATTGAATGTCTGAAAGCATGTGGTTGGAACTTTTTATTCTGATGCTAACATTATTAATATACTCTCATTCAGGCCCAAGTCGGAGGCGATGACCTCTGTCAGATCATCCAGCCCACCTCCACTTGATGCAAGAGGTTTTTCCCAAGTAATCTCACAGTCCTGCTTGTCCACTTTTTGATAGCTCTGAAAATTTATTTTTTTCCTTCTTCCTCTAGCAGATTACTACACTGCCATGTTTGAATGAGAGAACTTGTTTTAAATGCCAACAAGGTTTGTTCCATACAGTGTATTTGAAAAATCAGATAGTTGAATGATTAGCTTAAAGTGATTTAGAAAGAGCCTAAAATGACTTTCGAAGGTTTTGGGTTTCCAAATCAAAATATTTCATGCCTCGCTAATAGCACCTTTCCCTTCCTGCGTGCATCCTGAATGAGCCCGCTGGCAGGCACTTACCCTTTTTCGGCTGGAAATGGAGAGGGAGTCAATCAGCCCGCACTCCTGGTTGTTCATTTGAGATTAACACCTGATGCATCTCTGTCTCTCTCTGAAGTCCCCTTTGTTTTGACTGAGCAGATTGCCTGCAGCAGGCGGCCTTGCCTTTCATCTGCCCCCCCCGGCGATCAAAAGATTGTCAGGAGTGGTTATTAAAACCTGGTGTTTAACTCTGGAGTACAGGACTGTCAGTGTTGGAGGCAGCCTGTGATGTAATTTACAGTATATAATAAATATAAGAGAAGTGCAACACTGGAAGTCTATCTTGTGCTCTAAAGTGTGCTGATATATGCTGCTTTGATATTTTAACTGCTAGGCAACCTTCATTAGTGGTCACTGAGGATCATAACTTACGGCTCTGTCAGATGATTCATAATTGCAACAGTTAGATCAAGTTAGTGTGTAGGAATCCTTGATATCGAGTAGGAATGGCTCAGCTTGTGAAGATGTATTTCATGAGCAGTGAAAATGATGAGCACTAATGAGAACCAACCTCTGAAGGACCGATAAATTTTGAATGCAGAGATTATCTTTGCAAAGCATAAATTATTTGACCTACAACTGAAACTTGATAAAGGATCTTGGAAAAATATTATAAATTAATGCATACCGTTGTTGGAAGAAATTCTCTTTCCTCGTGTATATTGTGTGAGTATGGTATGTGAAGAGTCTTCGAAAGAAAGTAATGGTTTCCCATAGCCCTGGAGGGAGGGGCACTTAGACCCCAGTCACCAAAGTGTGATGTTCAACAAAGACAATGAAAATAAATAAAACAGCATCCTTTTTTAGTACTTTGCCCCCCTCTGTGCCATTCATTATTGGCATAGAGCTTCAGATTTTAGAGGAGTTTAAATCAAAATGTTTTGATTTGATTCTTTCTCTTATGTTACATTTTGTATATATTAAAATCCAACAAAAAAATAAAGAGCAAATAAGAAGTTACATGTAATCTTGTGCCCCTTCTTTATGGATCGTCATGCTTCCTGATTTGATACAGAAACTTTTTCTGTAGATGCACAGAATAAGCACATCCCATTGTTTGTTACTTAGTGAACAGGGCAATCAGTGTAAGTATTGGCTGCACACTTTCTCTCTCTGGTTGCATTTGTTGATGAGCAGCTTATGTCCTAAACGAACACCAGAAAGTGGATAGTAAAAGGGATTTTATGGAGAAAATGTGGCTGCAGGGACTGCAGCAGCCTCCTCACTGGCAGAACAGCACAAGGGAAGCAGCCCTGCAGTCCTGTGTTTTCTTTCTCCCCAGCTGAAAGTGCCCTTTCAGCCGCATAGGCTTTGGTGGTAGATATGGTCTGAGAGCAAATACGGAGAAAATTCCTGTTGTTATTCTGAAATATAAGTTTGACGGACAGGAACTTTCAGGTGGTAACTGCAGAAACTGCTTAACTTCTGTGTGTACATGAATCCTCCAAGATGATGCATTTTGATGCTACAGGAAGTGTTGTCTCATTAGCACCACACTAAAAGGTTCTCTGGAGATACTGGGGGCAAGTGAGGTAGGGGAAAAAGGAAGAGATAATTTACCAAATGATTAATTGTCAGGAATACTTCAGTGGTGTGGGGTTCCCTTTAGATCCAATGCCAGATTTCCCCTGGAAACCCTGATCACAGGCAGAACAAAGGAATTTCAAAGGACTGAAATGATGGAATGTGGAGCGAGCACTAGACAAAAGGGAAAACCTAGTACTTAATAAGATTTATCTGGCCTTTTGATCCATAGGGGTATTGCCTTTCTAAGCTTAGAAAAGGAAAAGTGAAAATAACTAGTTGGTATTTTTTTGTTAGTCTTTAAATACATGTATTTAATGTTTTCCAAATAACTGAGAATTTCTTAAGCAATGCAAGTATTAAATTCTAATGTTATTAGATAATTAGTGAAATGTTGTTTTCTTTTTGTAATTTAAATGGTGTTATATTCCTTCTGTTTATTGCTTTGAGTTAGACTCCTGACAGTTTCAAAAGCGGCAATCCAGTACCTCATGTACTGTGCTGTACAAAAAATAATGAGTATACGGTGAAGAATGACTCACAAGGGTTAAGGAAAATTATTTCCTGGTTCCCTGAAACAGCCTACCAATACCATTCCTTTAGGGAATAGCTCATTGAAACACAAACCCAGGGCATTCTAACAATCCCTTTCCTTTTGAATTAGTTTAGGGTTTTCTCTTTCCATTGTTAAAAAATACTACGTATGTGCCATGAGTTCAGATTCTACTTTGACTTCATAATGTCGGATAGGATTTATGTGCAGTAAAATGGAGTAAAAGTCCTCTTTACTTGATTTTGCATGACTATTTTTGCTGTTAATACAGACTTTTGTCTTTCTTCCACGCTTGAGTTAACAACTGTGGCCATGAAGAGTGGACCTAGCTAGCAGAGAGCTGATCATGCTTTGCAGCTAGCGTTGGCAAAGCAAGCAGGGCTGGAGCAAGCACTCATGATGTTCTTGTTTGTGTGGGCTGCAAGATGTTAATTTACCTTATGTGGCTTTTGACTTACTTTTTCCAAAGCTGCAAGATTTTACAGTAAAGCCTAGTGCAAAATTGGTTCTGCTGACCTGCTCTGCCGGAGCTCAGTAGTGGATGTCCCAAGGGAATCATCTATTTCTCTGTTGAGGCTAAGTAGAGAGAAGGAAGAAGAGAGACCTCTAGGTTATGAGGAAAGGGATGAGGAGGCTCTTGGCACACCTTTTCCTAGGAAAGAGTGAAGTAGCAAGTGCTATGGATGCTCCCCACTGAAAGTGGAAAGGATCCTTCCTGTCCTGCTACAACTGCTGTGACTGTGAGGGTGAAGATACGCAGTGTTTTATTAACAGTGAAATTCTTGTTTTCTAGCGGCTTTTCATGTGGGGAAGCTCAGAGTAACTGTATTTCAGGTTTCTATATCAGTCTGATGTAAGCAGATGCATATATAATGCATGTTTGGATGAATGTCTCTGTAGCCCATGCAATAACTAATACTAGAAAGTCTGATGACAGTGTCATATGAAGTGCTTAATTATTTCAACTCTTCTTTCCTTGGCCATATTGATCCTTTTTTATTATCTTTATATTGAATTTAACTGTCCTGGTAGTTTGACACATAAATTGCAGTGACATAATTCTTTTGATTTTTTTCCTTCAAACTCCGTAAGTAGTTTGTTGGAAAAGTGTTTCTAGGATTGTCAGGGTAGCAGGTCACTGAGAGCGTGATAAAGTGCTCTCTGACAGAAGTGATGTACCAATAGGTGGGTTTGGTTCCAGTTTTGAAAACTCCCGTCATATGTAATAGCAGTCATCTGCTCCTGTGTCAGTGCCATGGCATTTAAACATTAAATTTTTGAGGGCACCATAACAGGTCTTTAAAGCGGAGTCTGTTGATCACAGAAGATACAAGTTATGGAAGATCCTTCCCTTCATATGTATGGTGGTAGCACAGAATTTTATTATTTAACATCTGTATTGCAATAGTGTCTTGAGAGTCTGGTGATTTTCCAGAGTAAGAAGGTAATGATGTGTGTCCTACAGAGTTTGCAGTCTGGCAAGTTACAGACTGTGAAAGTGTGTGGGTTTGCCTTTAAAAACCAAAACACTTCTCTGAGTCACATACTTTAGTTTTTCAGGGGAGCATAGAGGAAAGAATGAAAAGCAAGTTGGTTAGTCTGTAGAAATCAAAGAAGGTAGTTATTGTCATGAGAGATGTAGCCTTGAATGGAAACAAGCTGCATTACGCATGTAAGAACTCAAGGACCATCCATCTTCTTTCTGGACGTGACTTAACTGAACCTTGGAAGTGCTGGAGGAAGTATTAAGGTTTGTCAAAGCCTGTGTTTGTTGGTAAGGCTACCTACTAGCGTTAGCCTAGAGTTTACTAAAAATCAACACATGTCACATCCTAGAAGAAACAAGAAAGTCATTGAGGCTTGATTTATGCTGGTTAAAATTCTTACTCATAAAATGCTTTTTAATTTCTCCCTATATTTCTGCTCACGGACTGGGTTGGGTGTTGCTCTAGGCACTAGCAAGGTATGTTGCTTGATTCTTGGAAACATGCCTACGCTGTGCAACAGGTTTCCAATATGCGATCTGCCTCATTTATTGTAGGATGAGCACACGTGGCATGTACAATATTGATGTTGCCAACTTTTGGGGCGTTTGTCAGTTGTCCTAAAAAGATCTCTTCTACCCAGAGTTGCTGACGGTCGGATTTTTTGTTTTAAAATTTGTCATGCTTTAAGTAGATGAGCATCTGACACGTTCCTTGGGAAGGTGTAGAATATATATATATATATTTAGTGCCCCACAATTCCTTGAATTTTGGTGGGAAACAGCCGTCCAAATTGCACCAAAAATTCAGCAGTATCCCCAGTGGGATTGTAACACTGGTATGAATAGAAAGCTGTAGTAAATTCTTTTAAAAAATTTTTATTTGTAGTGTCAAATAGCCATTTGCCACTAAGTGACTTTTTAAGAGGATTCTAAGCGTAAGCTGTTTAATGAACGAGTAAACCACAGCTCTGGGCAGTAATCCATTTCTTCTGGTTTTTGTGAGATCTGTATGGAAACTGGAGGAGGTTAGTTTTCAATACCAAAATCATTAGGTGCATCATCCTGATTAAAAAGCACAAGGCATGTTGGAAGTATCATTAAACTAGGACAAGAAATAGAATGGGACACGTGGCTGGAGCAGCTTAATAATATAAGCTTTGACTTTAAACCAAACATGTTTCCAAATCTCTGAGGTTTGGTATTCTCAGGTCACTAAAGGCTAACTTTGTCTGTATCTGTACAGATTATGTAAATTTTTGAAGTAAAACAGACTTCTAGAAGATGAAAATCTGTCCTATAATCCTTCTTTTAAGACTTCTTTCTTATTACAGTCGCGATTTATGTTGATGCTCCTAATAGAGACGTGACAATCCATTTTAACTTCAGAGACTATCATAAAGGTGATGGCATTTGAAAGCAGGCTGAATAGTTCAGCTTCAAATTAATTTTTATGTTCTGAAATTAGATACTTTTAAAAATAGTAACCTTTTACAAGATGCATTAAGACTTAGGATGCTGTGTGTTTATTAAAGGGCAATAAAAGAAAAATATTATCTTTTGAAGGGCATCCTTTATAAAAATGTTTATCTGAAATGACCTTAGACAGCAAGGGAATTGAATTGGAAATAGAAAACAAAGTTGTAGTGAGGTGGAGGAGTCTGCTGTGTTTAACTTGCTGCCTGTGCCAGTTACAGCTTGATTCCAAAAAGCCTTTCTGCTGTTGTTTTCGGCAGCTTCCCGACAGTTCATCCGGGCTGTCTCTGCTCAGTTAAGTTTTTCTCACCCTGAGGAAAGTTCCCATTGGTTTGTGGATAAGTAGCAGAGCAGTGTCTGGAAGGGACAAATGCAGAATATCACCTGGCAGAGTTTCAGCCGTAATAGGGAAATGTTGAACTGCGATCTGTGTGTTGGGTTCACATTCTTCGTCCTTGATCAAAGTTTTCAGAGTGGGGACCACTCCTGGTGGAAATTACTTCTGCCTCCTCTGTAAGATGACGGTTGACTTTAACTCCCTCCTGATCTGGATGTTTCTAAAGTTTCTTTTGAAGTGGGGCCAAGAGGTGATGCAGAAGCTTATAAGTGGGGCAGGTTTTGCAGGGAGAGTTACAGTATTTTATTAGAAGTACTACTAGAGTCAGAGCGAATGGATAACCTGTAAAGCACAAACTTTCTTCAAGCTGTCATGAGGATGTGGTTCCATAGCTCTGGTCATATCTAGAGACTAGTCATCTTGGACTCTAAGAGCTGTTTTTATGCCAGGATTGTGGAAGAATAAATCAGTGGTATTAATACAATGCCATAATTAGTTTCCGAATAACATTAAGTAGGTGACAGTGAGGCAGAGTGTGATGAAGGTCTGTAAAAGCACAACTGGCAGGGAGGTGATGATTAGGAAATGGTTATTTACTGTCTCTTGAAAACAAGAATGAGAGATTTTAGCAAAAGGCAAGTTAAAAATGAACAAAAGGAGTCTGTTCTTCATGCAGTGTGCAGTTACAGTGGGACTCCTTGCTACAAGAGGTTTGGATGATAAAAGGTTTCAGTGATGGTGCTTATGTCGTCTTTTACATATTTGGATTTGCTTTGTTTATTTTTCAGTTTAATTTTAGTTACTAACAAATTGAATGACACTGAGACAACTGAACACAAGATTTAAAAAACCTCAAACAACACAGCAAACACACACACACACACACACACACACACGCTACTGAAAATTAAAGGAGCTGCACAGCAAATTGCTTTTCTGTGCAAAAAAAACACCCTTTGGTTTCACTTGACCCCCAAAATCTGCTTTGCTTCTACTGCTGTTACTCCTAACCTTTTGTGCTTGGAGAGCTGTAACCTTTCTAAGCCTGGTTTTCACTGCAAGTGCTTGGGTAGCTTTTTGTCTCTTCTGTTGCAGGTTGTGCAACCTCTGTGGGTATTTTTTGTGGTTAAAAACAAAGGTAGGGAAGGCTGATTTTAAGTATTTGTCCCAGGGAGAGAAATAAAAGAAACAGCCAAGTGCTTAACTGCTTTGGAATGAAACATGTTTATCACAAATGGCTCTTTGCATTGCTAGAGAAGGTGAAGAAGTAGTGCTTGGGGATGCTCTTGGAAGATCTGCCCTTTTCAGTGGGATCTGGAGCAGAACTATGTGTAGAAATGGTTGGTTACATCTAAAAGTAGGCTTTCTCCCTGTTTTCTCTTTAATTCTCTGTTACTGATTGAGAGTATCAGATTTGAAGTGTGCTTCAGGCAGTTAGGGTAGAAGTTTCCCCCTTGCTGCCTTGCCACTCTTTTCAAGAAGGTCTCTCCATAGGGGCCAGAATTGCAGAATATTTCCTTAAGCCACTCTCTCCACGGATCAGTGTCTGTTCTGGTGCTGCTTTTGGTGATATATATTTCCATGCATAATTGTGACTACCCGTAACTTCCAAAGAAACCCCTCAAATAAGTTATTCCATGACTTGGTCACTGTATACTTTGGCTGGCTTCAGATTTGCAGCCCCAATGCAGAAGACGTTTTCTCTGTGTCTCCAGAGCTGCTTCATTGGGTATGTTTTTTTTAAATGCCTGTGAGTTATGTGTGAGCGTACTTCTGTAGGCGACAGTCGTTGTATTTCAGAAAGTGGCATTAGTTGTGATAATGTAGCGTACAGCTCCTCTTTGTGAAATTCAAGTCTTTTTAACATCACCACCTTCAAAGACAATAAAAATTCCAGTCTGCATTTATCTATTCCCATGTGAGGAGTTACTGCAGTGTATATTGTATCATTCCATGTGAAATTCTTCTGCTTAATAGTCTCATTTATACACAGTTGTCTGAGGTCAGTTTTCCATTTTGCAGTTGTCAAACAGCTGTCAAATTAAGAGACCAGATCCCAAAGTTCATTTACATTTTATGCCATTCTTCGGGTGCCTGTTTCATATCTTAATATAACTAATGATTTATCTGCATATCTTAGTCTTCTTTCCGCACTTGTTTTTTCACAGATGTTCACATCCTCTCACTCCTCAAGAACAGCCCTTAAAATAAAATTTCTGTAACTTTTTTTTTGAGGCTTTTCATTGTACAGCTAAAGGAAGACGGTACTGTATCTTCAGTGCAGGCAGTGTAAATGAAAATGGTTTAAATTCCACCTCATATTAATCATAATTTGAATTCTGAACTGAAAAATAGAATAAAAAAAGTTTTCCAATGTGTTGCTAGAAATTAAAAAAAGATAAAATCTCAATTTCATTCATTTATTGTTGGTTTTGGTTAATAATTGGCCTAGCTATTGATTTCGCCCTTTAACTTTTGATTTCTTGTTCTTCAATAGGAAACTAAAATTAAAAAGGGCTTTGTTCACAAATCATCTTTGTAGTAAAATGTATTCATTTTTCATCCTCAGGAATATCAAAGGCTATCACATGAGCGAGAACACAGAGATTAAATTGAATGCTATTTGTGGTTTTGTAGTATGATGATTCTTACGTCGCTGAGTTCCAAGCGTAAATTTATATGGTGAAGATTTAGGGGTTGTTTTCTTATTTTTTTCCAATGGTGTAATGATCAAAGGAATATCTCTATACATGCCATTGATGTCTTACTACAAAGTACTTAAATAGCCTGAGGTAGCCATCTACTTTATAAAAATTCCTTAAAGACAGGTAGGGCCCTTGGGTGTTAAATGTATACTTCTGAGTTCGGTATATTTTCAGGGTAGGAAGGCGAGAGAGATACTGTTACAGGCCTCAGCAGTTCTCTGCAGTGCTGAGCTTTAAAAGGCTCTTTAAAAAGTAGCCTTAAATTATGGTCACTGGGGGAAGTTTGTCTAGGGTACGCTGTGCCAGAAAATGTCTCTGTGCCATTTCAACGTCATTCACTAACCGGTTCAAGAAGTGTAACTTAATTAACCCTTTCCAGGTGTTAGGGGAAAAATCTGGTTTATGCGTACATATTTGTTGCCTCTTGCTTTCTGGAAAGAGACAGTTTAAAGACTATCGATACTCATTTTTGCCAGCTGCTTAAAGACCCTATGGTTTGCAAGTAAAGGGAAACAATATCCTTGCTATTTGCTGCATTTCATAGGCATTTCATAGGCAATTATTAGTCTTTTCGGTTGATGGGATCCGCATTGGGATTGTAATAAAACACAAGTCAATGTGAAATTGGATGCAGACTAGGAGAGCAGATAAAACCAAGTGAAAATTAATGACAGATGTAAAAGTTATTGGTAATAACGTAGTCATCTTTTTACAATCTTTTTCCAAACTATATTTTTATTTCAGCAGATGTCACTTGAAATCTTCAGAGTAAATCATCTCTTTGATTTTGATTATGATCTTGAATACTGAAAGTAGCTTAATTGTGATGGGTTCTGACTTATTTATGAGTACGTTTTTACATCTGAGGCAGGCACACAGATCCCAGGCTGCCGAGGTGTTCAAAAGAGGTTGTGATGGTAGGATGCAGAGTGCTCCAGTAGATGTCCATAGGTCTATTTTTATGGCTTGAGACGTCACTAGCATTAACTCCACGGTCCACAGAGCATCCCTGAAGCTGAGGATCTGTCATCGTCGCAGGTGGCACGTGGAGAGCATGTAGGGCTGGTTTGCAAAATCTTCCCTAAGAAGAATGTGGGAAAGTGCAACTTTTCAGTGCTTGTACGGTTTTGAGCACAAACAGCACTGCTATGAGCAACTGAAAAAAGCCTTTCCCACTTGTTTTAAATCATAAGCAAGCTTTATTTTCTTAGTTTCTCACATAAGAAAAACCATCCTGGGTCAGGCCAGAGGGCTGTGTGACACAAGGATTCTCTCTTCAGGATTCACTGATGCCCTTCCTGTCTCAGACCCATCGGGTTGTGGGACGTCCTCATTAGTCTCACCCTGGCCCAGGAGGCTGTTGGCAGCACTGGGAGGAGGATGCCTGACGTGGGAGGTCGCAGGAGCTGAGACCTCCTTCTTATCCTCCGTGGAGCATGACTGGGCAGCCCTTGCCAGCTCCCTGGGTGCCCACAGGGATGGTGAGCACCCCTGGGGAAGGCTGGTCACTGCCTCCTGCTCTTCCCCATTTTGGCACTGTGTAGTTTCCTTCTCCTTTTCATTGTCCCTTGAGCTCTCCCTGCCACACTTGTCTGCAGTGGAGATGGAGAAAAGGGCGTTTTGCTTTGGTAGGTGAAAATCATCAACAAAAGTATATGGTAGTGGATAATTAAGGTTAAGATGAGCACAGGCATGAAGGCGTAAGTCTCCAGAAGACTCTCCAGCAAGTCTTGTGTCAGGGACTCCTTGAAACAATGATGGTGTCATTGTATCTATGAAAACTTTCCTCCATGAATTTGTCCATTTTCCTGTTTTAGCACTGGGAGAGGCAATGAGCACTCGTCTCCCTGTTGGTTTTCCACACCATTTATGATTTTAGAGACTTCTCTCATATTCTCCATCACTTGCCCTTTTCCAGGCTGAAGAAAGCTGCTCTGTCTCGGTTCTCCTCTGGGGAAGCTGTTCTGTACCTGTGATTGCCTTTGTCTTTTCTTTGTTAGGTTTGCAAGATTCTCTTTGAGAAAGGGGGACCCAAACTGCATCCCCTGAGGGTGTAGACAGGGGTATAGAAGGGATTTATACAGTGGCAATATATGTGCAGGGCAGCATCCCTCCATCAACAGGCACGTGCATGTTTACACACATACCCACTGTTAGTGAGCAGACCTGAGAACAGCAAATTTGATTAATCAAGTCCTTGACATAATTAAAATTAAATGAGACCTCTTGGGACAGTAATCAATCACAGCAATCAACTGTCTCTGGTACAGTGCCTCTAGCTTTTGTTTTTCTTTTCTTTTTAAGATAATTTTGAATAGTGAATGACTCTTTCATAGACCTATCAATCCCTACCCTGTGGTGTCCTTTCTAAGGGAAAATAGCTCAGAGCTGTTTGGTTTCTTTTCCATGGGCAACATAACATTTACATTTATCCATACATACTGGCCTCTGCCTCTCATTTGATATCTATTCACCTGGTATTTTAAGGTACTTCTGCAGTTCTTCACTATCAGCTTCCACCTTTAAAGGTCTGAACAGCTTGACAGGAAAGCCAAGTGGTTTGTCCATCTGAGCACGTCCTGTTCTTGGGTGAAATAAGATCTTGAGATATTACTATTGTGAAGTACATTAACCATCTTTCTGAGGTGGAATTACCCTGTTTTGAAGTGTTGAGCTGTTATTATAAAGGGAGGTTCACTTCAACCACCACTGCCTCCTGTTCATGGTAATAAAAACAAGTAGCATCTTTTGAAAAGGGATGCCATGTCATCCAGGATAGGATGGCTGACAGTGCCTGATGTGGGTGGTACTTGTGATCCAGTGAGACATTTCAGTCCACAACAAAAAGATGATCTCAGTAAGGCCCCTGTTTTCAGCCCTTCCTGTTGGTTTACTCATGTGAGTCCCAGCTAAGCAGATTGGAACCCCATTTGGAGGGCGCTGAATTTCTTATGTATTGCAAAGGCACTTAGGTGGGTTGTGCAAAGCCATAGTTTTTGCATTAGGAACCGTATAGTTTAAAGTTGGATATGAGTTACACACTTAGATACCCTACATTCTCAATGTGAGGATGTCAGTAAGAGGTCTGAGTTACATAGGTTACGCATGTGCAGTTTGTGCTGAGCTTTAGCAGAGCTAACAGGGAGGTGTGAGCCCAAGTCTGCTGCAGAAGACACAGATGACTTTGAGCAGACTTACTCTAATGAGAGTGGTCCATGCTTTTGCTGCTCAAATTACTGAAGTGTTGGTTTTGACACATGGGAGTACTGATTTTTTTTTCTTTTTTTTTTTTTAAATTGCTGTCAAGAAGTCAGAAGATGTTCAACTGCAGTGTGGAGGGAGGGAGGCTCTGAAGACTTCAGTGTGGTGATTTCAAGGTTAACCCATGATCTAAGGGATGCAAAATTTGCTTTCTGTGTCTGGCTAGAAGGGTGGCTTCTGCTTCTGAAATCCGACTTTCTTCCAAGTCACTGCAGTCTTTGTCCTTAGTGCCCATTCTGAGATGTTTATTATTTGGTGGAGGAAATGCATATACGCTTTAGCTGCCTTCCAGAGTACTACTGTGCTCACCCTGTGTTTCTCGTCAGCAAGCTGACTTTTCTCATTAGGCTCAAAAGAGAAAGTACCTCCTCCCCTACCCCAGCTCAGCTGAGCAGTTGCATCTGTTTCCGATCTGGAGGATCACTAGTACGCTCAGAAACTTGTCCCTTTTTTGCTTTCCCCCAAACTATATCACTTGCTTCAATAAAATCTTTCCAGTTGCCCAGCAAATTGTGTTTGCTATTCTGTAGTAACCTAAAGGCAGAGAGGATTTTAGAAATGCATCATAGCTACCTGTCTTCTGAACTGATGTGCCTCCAATACACTGTTTACCATATTTGTGTTCACAATACCCTTTTATCTCTCTGTTTTCCCCAAATGGGCCTGAAACTGAAGCTGAATCAGTGTCAGGCTAGTGTGTGAACCAAAGGACCAGCCTTTTACTAGGCAGAAAAAAAGCGTATATGTTGGTGACCAACTGTCAGAGCAAAAATAATTAATGCATGAAAAAAGTTTTATACATGTTAGATAGACTGGCTTTATTTGTTGTGGTTAATTACTGAAATTAAAGCTATTAGAAGGGCAGGAACATTTTCTCTCATGATTCATGTGGTTTGGCCCTGGAAAACCTGAAAATACATAATACAGACTGGATGCTGATAAATTATTTTTGCACAGATCATAAAATTAATAGTACAATTTATATAAAAAGGTATAAATTAGAGTATTTAAATGTTATTTTTATGGCATATTAGGTGGAATTATTTTAATGTAAATGGTTTATTTCAAGGAAACTGTGAAATTGATAAATAAATCTATTCTGTTCCAGTGCTAAACATGTGAAACGTAATCTTCCTGAGTTTTACATCCACAGGCCAGTGTCCTTGTGTTTGCAGTAGGATGTAGGTGCTACTAATGTGTGTAACAGGTGCATGTAATTTAACTGTAGAACTAGTCAAAATACCTTTAATCAGTTAATGTTAAGTTAAACCATATGGGTCCACGGCTACTTTTCTCGTGCTATCCAACTGGCTGCGGTCGGTGCTTTGGTGGATAAGCGTCCTGTAGGACACAGCAGTGGGATGTAGAAAAGACCCAGTTGCTGAAATTTTAATCTTTGTGCTCCAAAGTAACAGCTGCAGGTAATGTAAGTGCACGATGGCCCGTTTTAACTTTTCTGCTTTTATATATGGGTCAGTTTGGGAGATTGCAGGGTTGTGTGTGATGCCCCAAAGAGCACAGACATAGAACAGCATGTTTATGGGGTGGAAGAGCCATTAAAGAAACTTCAGCATTAGCCTGCGTTAGAAACGTAACCAAGGCTTGAACGTGCAGAGAACAGGGTGCTTGTCTGGTTGATAGCTTTCAACACCGAGCCTTCAGTGATGCTTTAAAACAGATGCAGTGAAAGCAAAGCATAAATATCATGGAGAGATGGGAATGCTCACCGTACAGGGTTTTTCTGCAGTGGCTGACGCAAAAATATTTGGAAATGCGTAGCAACTAGAAAGCAACTTCACTGCTATCCAAGGCATGAAAATGTTTCTATGCATATAAATGGCAAGTGCCTTTCTTGTTCTGGAATATTAGTTTTACCAAAGACCTCTTGAACTAGGACATCAACTGATTTGCTGGTGGACTGGAGTAGCATGAGCATCAAACACCCCAGACACCATCTACTGAGCAGTAAGTGTTTTCGGTTTGTCGTTTTGTAGTGTGTGGATTTCTACTTTAAATTGTTGGCAAGTATTCCATTTTTCAGGCACTGTATTCGGCATACATGTGCCCTGTTAGCTGATACTGCTGGAGGAGAGTTATTTCATGGGGTTGTCTTTCTGGGTGGTCCTTCCAAAGCCGTAATCCACGTACGCACGGTGTATCTTGTCAGCGCGGGGCTCACCGCCACAGATTCATCTTGTAAGATAGCACTGGCCACAGCGTGCCGGCTAAGGATCTGTTCAAGGATCCTGTCTACAATTAATAAAACTAACTTTTGAAGCTGTCTTTTTCTTTCATTGTATTAAACCAGTTTGGAATGTCAAGTTTTCTCTTTGAAGTTTAATTTCAGGTTCATCAGCTGTGCTAGTGGCCTACATTTCTGCAGATCACAGCTTCAAATATCAGGCGATAAATTTACTCTTGAGACATTCGTAGGATTTGTTTTCTTGAAAGCTGACCTTAATTAACATTTAGCTTCATCTTGAGAGTCTCTTTGGCAATTGATTGCAAGCAAATGCACACAAATAAAAAGTTCCTTTGAAACATATTTAAAATAGTTACGGTAGCAAGTGTACTATTAAATACCAAAATACTGTCAAAATAATCGTCAAGACAAATTTTGTATATTTTTTTAACCTTTTACTCAAAGTAAATATCTTCAAGTCATTCATTTAATGACTTTGTTTTTTATACTATACTAGCATAAAAAAGCATAATCTTGACTACCATTATTAAACTATTTTTAAGAGAACTAACTTGGGAAGCTAGACAAAATGTACTAGATGGCACACTTAGGAGCTAGGCAGAGTCTGAGACCCACAACCATAAAATATTTTTGTTAAAAATATTTACAGGAAAATAGTTTTTGTTGTTGCTGGTAATAGTAAAGCAAAAAAAACCCTGCCCACCAAAAAACCCAACAAAAAAACCCGCCAGGAAACAAGGCAGGGCTGTACTAGTAGGGAGTATGTTCAAGAGTATTGGCATTTCTTTTATGCCGCTTGTGAAAAGATTTCATCTTTATTCTCTGCCCTCTGAGAAGACTTCAAATCTAATGTTCTGGGTAGCAGAAGACATCCGCCCTACTCTCAGCTTTTAAAATACACATCAGCACTTAAGTTGGGTAGACAGCAGCACTAATCATATTAAGCACACTCTCCAAACTCGGGGCGAATGCATAATTAATACATTGTTTTAGAGGTGCGGGGACAGGGGCGGAGGGCAGGGGCGGCGTGCATGGCTCGCCGGGAGCGCGCGGGCTGGGAGCCTGGTGCTCAGCGGCCGGGACACCGCCGCTCCCTCCGCTCGCTAAATCTTGTTCGTTACACCTCGGGCAGGAGCCAAGCCATCAAGCAGCCTCCATTCAAGGGTTTGCCACGGAGAGCTCTTGCTGGGCTAGTAAATGCTAATTCAGCGTCAATTAGAAAAATGCCTGTAACGGGGTGCTGCAGTTAATAAGAGGCACTTCTGTTGATTCATTGCTGGGGGGTTCTCCTGCTCCTTTATTTTGTGCATCTCTCACCACTTTTTTATTTTGAGTGCATTTTACTATCTCATCTCTATTTTAGATCTTACACCAAAATTTACTTTGTGCCAATATGCCTTTCGATCGCCAAATGCAGTAAATTGTTGAATGCCTTCTGTTTAACCATTAAACTTCAGTATAACCCCTGTATTTGAGCATTTATGGTTGTTTTTTGAAATTAGAATTCAGCATTAAAGGATTGAGTGTTAGAAATGTGTGGCAAACTATGCTACCTATAAACATATGCATACTTTACTGATAAATCTAATCAAAAGTGAAACCTGATTTAAACTTGCATTGCCACTTTAACTTTCAAAATGTATAAAATGTATATTGCAGATATGTGGTGTCGTCTGGCTTTCTGATTATTTTTTTTTTAAAATTCTTGTGAAAACATTGTTTCTCCAAGTTAGCCATGTGTTAACCTCAGAAATGTTAGTTTTATGGGTAGCGTTGCCCTCATAAAACAAAAATGAATGGATAACACTTTAAAGAAGTCTGCATAGGAAAAGGAGTTTGAAATAACATTCTGCTCTGACTTTCTTGACTAATTTAAACTACTGTTATATTTTTGGTTAAAGGTTAATGTTTCTTTAATTGGCCTTTTAATCGTACATCTGTGTTTGGTTGTTGGGGGGGTGTATCACATTGAACAACATGCCCTTAGCGTTTGCATTTTTTCCTAGTAATCTCAGGGGATTCTTCGTCCTTTTCTGAAGCGTGCTATCTGAACTAATTGCCTCCATGCCTTGAACAGCTTTCTACCAACAAATATATGATAATTTTTTGGAACAATGTTAGGTAAATTCTAGTGTTGACTTTTAGATATTTTGAATAGAAACATGTCTGAGCTTTCAGATGCTCTTTGGAGTGATTGCGGGGGGGGGGGGGGCGGGATTACTTTGGTTAGCAAAATAAGATTTTAATTAAAAAGTTAAACTATATATTTGATTATATCATGTAAACGTTCTGAGAAAAATGATTGTTTTCTTGATGTTTGAAATTCATTTATGCCTTGTGCAGTACTATGCTCCATTCTCTCGCATGGGGTAGTGTGTTAGTTCATTGTATTCGCATTTTCTTTAGCCAGAGTCTGCTTGGACAGAAATCAATGGTGGATTTTACGCTGTCTTTAACAGCAGTAGGATTTATCCTACAGAGCTAAATATGAATATTGTTATGTACTACTAGAAAACAGGAGGGCAGTGAACCTCAAAAGGAGACATGTCATAGTGAAAGCATATTTAATTCATCCGCCCATTGGCATCACTGCTAACATGGGAATGTCTTTGATTTTATAATTGGAATAATCAAAAGTGCTAGGAGACAGTCAACTTAATTTGATTTTTTTCCTTTTTTTTTTTTTTAAATCTCTGAATACTGATGTGCTTGGTGTGTAGCCAATTTTGGTTTCCCGTTGAGAAGCATGTAGCTGCATTTTCCATTTGATTGTGTAGGTCTTTCTTACATTAGTAGGGGACAGAAAATGTTGGAAAAGAAAGGAACCGTATTAGCAGGGAGTCTCAGTAAATTTGTAATGCCTGAAATAACTTCTAACTGACTTAATGCTATTTATCTGTTACAGAATAATAATCTCTCTGTAACATAATTAAAACATGAATTAAATCATTGTCTGTCCAAGAAGATGGAAAACTTGAGAAAACTGCATGGTAATTGCCAGAAATAGACCTTTTAATTACAAAAAAAGCATTTTGTGGTACATGTATTTTTATGCCTAGTAAACACCAAGCGCTTTCTCTCTTTGAAAACCTGAACAGTTTTGCTTTATCTCACAAATTTACGATTTGCTTTATGTATATGCTCTGCATTTATTATCTGAATAACGATACATTTATTTTACCGAATAGGAGGTCCTATAAAATAAACATTTTTCTTTAATGCAGTAAATAATAATAGTAAGAAAGATACAAATGAAAGACCCATTCTAAAGCTCTTGCACTTCTCATTCCTGGTAACGTGGACGTCTAACGTCTGTATTTTTGTGTGTGTATTTATGCCCACACTGAAAAATACACATTGCTCTCTGGAGTGACACAGGACCATGATTTCATTCTACATATGTTTTCTGTCCACGTCACCGAGTGCCTGACAGTGGCTGTAAGTCCCGCTATAGGTTAGTTTATTACCAATCCACTACTGTGTAGTGTCTGATTTTTCTCCAGTGCCAAAACAGCCTCCAGGAAGCCACATGAAAGTTTGGGTCCCCTTCCCACGAGTGTTCTTAATTTATTCTAAAGTCGCGTTTCTAATAGTGGTCTAAGGCTCCAGCGCTGTGTGTGGTTTTTAAATTATAGCAGCAAACCACAAAGACAAAAAGCCCACAGCCCAGATTTTGCAGTTCCTGCATGTAAAGCTGACTGGCTTCCCCCCTTTTCTGCTGTGGAGAACTTTAAAAGGATTCTGTCAAAATAACTTAGGATCACAATCTAGGTTGTGGAGTGTGGTGGAGTGAGAAATGATTTCTTGAATAGTTTGGAAATCTTGGTTAAATAAATGTTGTAAGACGCTGGTTGGTTTGGTTTCTTTTTTTCTTGTATTCCCTATAGTCTAGCAATCGTCTGCAGAAGTGCCTGCTCACCCTGCCGTGGGGGGCTTGAGCTGCTCCCGGCCTGGAGTGGTCTTGCCCGTGCAATGGGCACCTGTGGAGCAGGGGGGGTGCTGGATCCAGGCTGGTGCTTGTTTCGAACCCAGAGAACTGCCCCAGATCCAAAATGTGAAATGGGAGAAGTCAGTGTTTATGGCAAGGGGATCCATGTTTGCATTTAAAAAAAAAAATAAATCCAAACACCCCTCCTACACGCTGCCAGAAACGGTCTGCTGCGTATTTAATGTGTTGGGGTTTTTTCCCAATCATTTTTAAAACTGAAGGTACATTTCAGAATTGCTTGTTTTGAAATTGGCAGTGCTGCTTTCACGGAAGATGTACTTTTAATGCTTAAACTTCATCTTGTGCTGCCGGAAGCCCTCTGGATGCTGGGACAGGCTGCATGACTTTACTTCTTCAGCAAAGAGAAGTAGGAGTTTTTACCTTGGCAGAATAACTTGGCACACAGGACGTAACACGTTTTCAGAAAACTCATCTGAAGATTATTTTTTTTAGTATTAAATTTCTTTTTATTAGTAAATTAATTTTAAAAGTGCTTTTTTCATGTATACAGTGGCTTGTTAGGACTACTATTGTGAAAGCTACCGCACAGCTGCACCTAAAGATGAACTTTCTTTTTCTCTTGCCGTTGTGGCTCCCCTCAGCGTCCTCTGCCCGCAGGGCTGTGACCCCAGCGGTGCCCACGCTGAAGGAGGTGCAGGAGCCGTCCTCAGTGACACCGAAGGGCGTTTGTACAAACCAGCGTTTCCCGTGTGCGCTTTGAAATCATTGATTTAAATAGATTTAAATCTCAGAGGGAGCACCAGAAGATGACAATCATGCCCTGGCTGGGTTATAATCCCAAAGCCCGTTGACTTGCAGGGGTGATGCCTGTGCCCTGCACCTCCCAGCGTGGTGGCCCAGCTCTGCCATACCGGGGAGCGCTGCGCATCGAGGCCACTGCCCGAGGGACAAACCACGAGCAAGGCACGCTGCTGGGGGTGGTCACCTCTGCTGTTGGCTGGTGTCAGCTTTTAATTCAAGTTAGCAGGGTTGCTGCGTGACACTTGCAGTGTTATGTGTAGACCACAGTGGCATACATTGCTTGCAGGACTTTATTTTTCTATTTTTAATTTATAGAAGTGCTCATCTTCACATATGGTAACATTTTCTCATTTACCAGTAAAACAGAACAGTTTTGACATGTTATACAGTCTATTATGCATTACATATTAGTCTGTACTTTTTATGAGAGCCAGCTCTTTAGACAGGATTTCTGCACTGACTGACTATTTCTTGAATGGTTAATTTGAACAATCTTAGTATGTGTTTTTGAGTCTGCTGGGTGGGACAGATTAACACCGTAAATAGTAGGTAGCTACACACAGAATGAAGTGCAGGGCTTCAAATTAACAACATTAATTATCAACTTCAGAAGAGAAAGTTCCTTCATCTGTGCTCTGACTCATTTATAAAGTTAATTTTCTTATGTGAGAGATAGTATTGTAATGCATAAAAGATGCACCTAAATATTTATCATGCAGGCTGCTACGATTTTGCTTCTGGATGCTCGCTGGAATAGTACTGAATTTAGATGAGCTAGGTACTTGTTCACATTTCTTTACAACAGCCATGGTGTCAAATTAAAGAAAGATGACCTTGTTTATATCCTTATTAAGCTCTTCTCATATCAGTTCAGTTTATTAAATCCTTACGAGTTTTAATGTACCAATATTTAGGAATTCAGTTGTTTAATCACAGATGAGGAGAGGAGGAATTCTGGAAATGATTTAAAGGGGATTTTAAGTTTGGGGCATGTCTAAATACTCGTGTCTGTATCGTTAGAAGTCCATGTGTGCGCTATAGTTTCTAGTCTAGGGCTTTACGTGGACACACGTTCACCCTCCCCACTGCAGGACCAGAACGTTGCAGGCTGTTCATCCTCTGTCCTTCGTATGGGCTCTTCTAAGTGATGATCTGGACTGGGAAGACAAATCACATCTGGAAAATATTTCAGCTGATAGGATTTACGGCTCTGCTGGCAGACTCAGCCATGTTTGCAAGGGTGGTGGTGGGCAGAAGTTGAGGTCCATCAGCACACAGCCCCATCCCAGCCTGCTGCTTGCCCCCTGCTGTGCTGGCGTGGGTTTGGAGCCCTTCCTGACTTCTCATGTGTTGTGACAACATGAACCTCTACCCACCTATTTTAGAAAGTTAGAATATTAAATAGCTTTATTTCAAACTTCTGTTCAAAACAACCTTGAGGTTTCATGAGTGTGGTTCAGCACTGAAATCCAGCATGGCCAAGGATGATTTTGAAACAAATCCTTTAGAAAACTTTGCAGTTTCAAGTAACTATTAGTGTATTTTTGCTTCTTCCCTTTCTTTTCACTTGCTTTCACACCTTGGCTTGATATCTCTGGGCTATGGGCAGTGAAACCTCTTTGTCTACTTCAGTGTAATTTCTAGTGAGAAAATCAAGCTGTTTACAGGAAAACTCTGCAGAGAGGGTGTGTAGGGAATGCTGAAGTTAATATTTATTTAGTTTGCATTTTAATAATTAGTTTAAGAATGAATTTGCTTCAAATTTTAAAGAACTTTATAAACTAAGTTCACATGTTCTTGGCAAGGTGGCAATTATCTAGATCATATTGCTCATCAAAGGGTGGGTTTTTTTTTTTTTCCTTGGTGATTTTTCCTTGTTTGGAAAGAATATTTATTAAGGATGAAATTTCATTTGAGCTGACAAATGTTCTTAAGAATTAACTTGAAAAATGTGTGACTATAAGTTACTTATTTAAAGAGGATGGCATTGTTACATTTTTAATTAATGTAAAAGTTGCATCCTATAAATTAGAATGCTGTATGAAGACTTCAGGTTTTGACATCTTTAAAATAAACAGAAATCACATTTAATCAACCTCAGCTATATTCCATATAAACATATATTTGGAGAACAGATTTTGTTGTTCCCATTGGCTGGGAGGTGTAGCCTTCTCTGCAGTCTTATGCTGAAGGTTTATAAAAATTAAGATTTTAACATAAGGTGTCCTTCTGCTTTGAACAGTCCTCCTATGGTAGACAACTGCAGGTCTTGTTTTTTCCCTTGATCAAGCAGGTGTGTCGAGATCAGTTATGTAGAACTGCTTCTGAGCTGAGTTTTTCACTTGCTTTCTTAATGTTGGATGTCTGTCTTCAATACCTCCACCAGACAGGAGCCTTTTTAATACTGAGTCTGTGGTCCATTGAAATCTGGGAATGAAAATCTTGCTGGGCTTCAGGTGGCTTGGAGACCAGGTCCTTTGTCCTGCCCCATCCTGAAGGCATCGTGCGTGTGCAGGAAAGTGTGAGCTAAGTTTTCTGAGAGGGGAGTGGTGTCAAAGAAGTGTTTTGTGGCTCTCCAGCAATGGAGATATAAAGCCAATTCCTCTCTTGGACACCGTTTCAGAGCATACTGGGGTTGCATACTGGGGCTCTGGGGAACCTGATGTTGCAGGGAGCCATCTCTGGAGACGTGCTCACCTCCAGAAGAGGGACGCTGCTGCGCCTAGGAGGAGATCAGGCCTGGTTTTGTGGAATACATTAGTGTACCTAGGGGTGGGTTTAAAAAACCCGACAAATTTAATGCCCTAAAAAGCAGCACTGAAAATAATAGCCTGCAACTTAAGCAGTGGAAAGTATGATCTCAGTGACAGTTTGGTGGCTGAAGTTGTTTGGCATTCCCAGGGTGTAAACTGTGTAGTGTTGAGGCACCTGCTCTGATCTGCAAGAGAGGAGAGGCTTTTTTATCATTCAGGAGGAAAAGGGGTGTTTAAAATCCAGAGATGCACGTTCACCAGTGACTAATATCTGATAATTTGTAAGTTTAATGCTGTAACTGCTGCCTGGATAAAAGAGAAGGATTTGAATCACAGAGCTACAGTGACAGCCCCCTGGTTTGTCAGCCAAAACGTGCTCTTCACAGCTAGAGTAATGCAAGTCCATGCTCAAACCTCTGTGCAGTTTCAGGTACGAGTATTTTAATCACAGCTAATCTGCTATTGTGCTTCAATTACTCTCCTTGGAAGCTCCTGTTTTTGATCTGGAGTAACAAGGATATTTTATTATCTCCATTCCCAGAGTATTACATTGATGACATTAAATGGAGGCATTTGAGTAATTCAGCTATTCAACAATATTTTTTAATCACTGAAATCTCAGTTTTTGCAATCAATCCTCTTATCCTCGCTTTCTGTTGGATTGATGTAGCTATTACTTTGGGGACTGGAATTGGAGGAGTTATCTTTTGAGTAGACAAGTGATTGATTTGAGGCATTAGACATTTGCCAAGATGTTATAAACATTTGCCTTTTCCTACTTCTACTTTGAAGTGACCTAAAGCCTTTGCCAAACAGGTTAGTTGCCTCAAAAAGTTACCAAAAACATCTTTACGCTTTCCTAGACATAGTGTTTTTAAAGGGAGACGGCTGGGCAGTTTGCTCTATGGAGTAACCTTTCCTCCTCACCATATGTGCACAACTCTCATTATACTCGTAGGAGAACTACATGTGCATCGAGGAGAAAAATAGGTCCCATGTGTCAGAGCTGTCAGGAATTTTTTCTTCCACTACATTGCTTTGCTTTCTTTCTACCTACAGGAACTTTGCAGTTTTTGCACCTTGTTATCCGCTGCCTGTCAAATGTCACATTTTCTAATTCCTTATTCTCAGAGCTGCCATGATGCTGCGAAGGTTTTGGGAAGATTTCTCAGCAGTGTTGTGTGTTGCTCTGAAAAACCTGCGCTGCAACACAGAATTTCAGCTTTAACAGTAGGGAGAGAAGTCAGTAACATAAGCAAATATGATGTTATTTTTATAATTTTGGTCTCTGTTTCTGAAATTACACACCTCTCTGGTGTCTGCCTGATATCTAATGTGCACCACAGAGCTTCTCTCCCCTCTCCCCTTTGTTTAAAAATGTGACACACAAAAATCTAAGCTATAAATAAAAATCATCTCTCCTAGAATGTTTTAAAAGCCATTTAAACATTAATATAAATAAAAGCCAAGCTGGTGTTTATTCAGCATCTTTGCCCTCATAAGAACATTAGGGATCTTTTCAGATAGTAGTGTATTTATGTAGACAAGCTAGAGATAACTTTCAAAAATATATTTGGCTTAAAATCTAGATTCAGTAGGAAAAATGAAGCTTGACAGAAGAGGAGAAATATGTCCCTGTGAGTGGAGGTTCAGTAAGTGCATGTTGTAATGCACAATGTTTTAAACTAATCCACATTAATTTAAAAAAATATTTAAGGCAAAGCTTTCCCTCTATTGTCAATTTTCTCAATTTTGCTTAAAACTTTTATTAATCTGACACAACTTTTCGTATTTTTCTCTCTCTCTTTGCTTTTCTTTCTTTTCTTTCTCTTGCTTTTCTTTGGGAAAGATAAAATAGGATTGGTTAAAAAATATATATAATAGCTATCATTGTTGGCGTTGATCTAGTTAGTTCAAGAACTTTGGCTTGCTAGTAATCTTCCCACTCTGGTGACCTTGTTAGGCAAAAACGCAGCAGTTACTTTTAAAAATGTCCAACTTCTGAAGTTGCCCATTTTTGCTGATTTGACTTCAGATTTTTGGAAACCAGGCAACGGACGTGAAGGCTCCTCTCTTTCAGCCATAGCTGCAATTGCCTATGGAGAGGTGAAAGCACCATATTCTCAGTTAAAACCACTGCATGACTAGTGGAAGAAATGTTCTCAATTGGGATGGGAGGTAATAGAAAAAGATCAGTCCTTAATAGTGTTACTCAGTGATTGCACTCTAGGTGTTTGCGGATGGGGCAGAAGCTATTGTTTATTAAATGCCTAGTGTGTTTTGAGCACAGCATTAGTATGACTTAATTCTACTTTTTACATCTGTTTTACTAATAAACTTTTGCACTCACAACTTAACTTCAAAATCCTTTCCAAAATGTGGCTGCAATTTTATTGGGGAGGACAGTGAAGGTCCTGCCTTTGGTGGTGAGATTGCAGAGACAGAAACTAGACCTGCACATTTGTGCGCCGCTGGCATCAGTGGTGCCCGCTTCTATTAATAAAGTGTTGCTAGATGAATGGAATAAATTAACTTCCAAATTTCTGTGAGTAATTGATGGCAGCGCAACTTTGCATTGTATAAACAGCCAGTATTCCTGGACAAGGTGAGGTTCCTTCGGCAGTAAGCAGGGCGAGCAGCAGAATTCTAGACGGCGAGATGGCTGAAGGAAATCAAGCTAACAGAAAAATCAATAAAATTTCAAGCCCTTAATCACTGCCTGCAAAGGTGAGAGGTCACTCCCTCTGTAATAGTGCTAATTGATACAGAGAGAGGCTGCATTAACATTTTGCAAGTAAGCTTTATTTAAAGTGAAGTAAATCTAACAGGAGATTTTATGGAAAGGCAGCAATTTCATACATATAAAAATAATTTTTTTGTATGATACATAGTGTTTTAAGACTGTGTCTTTTAAATGCTGAGTACTTCTCAGCCAGCTAATGGCAGAGGATAATCCTGCTGCCTATAGAAGACAACTCTGTTAGCTCATACGTCGGTGCTTGCAGGATCGAGCCTCCACATCTCAGTGTCTTTAAGCCACTGTGAGATTCCATCCATTTTTGGTGGTTTTTATCTAGAAGTTAAATATGTGTGTTACACTCACACACACATACTCTTATATATGAGATTTCCTTTAGCAAATGCTTATTGGGAAAAAAAAAATTCCTCTAATAAAAGTCCCATTGGCTGTGACATACAAAAGAAGGTGTGTTGGGCTGACGACAGCAGTCTATCGTTTACATCGTGGTCTGCTTTAGTTCGATGGCCACAAATGAGTGTAGTCATAAACAGGCTGGCGGGTGCAGAGCAGGACTGCAGGGACAGTTGTACCCATGATGTGTAGCTAATGAGGCGTTGTGTTTTTTACATCATCTTAACACAGTGACCATTTTTTTCAGGTGATGTTTTACTGCCCATAGTTTATTCTGACATTTTATGAACCCCTAGAAAGCCCAAAGTTATTTTCTCAGGTTTGATACCCAAAACTTGTATAAGAAACTAGATAATGAAAAAAAAATGGCTTAAGCTACCTTTCCAGTCTGGCTTGTATGAAATGATTTCAATTAGTTTTCATTAACATAAAACCTTAAAATTATAGTTTCTGTATTTAGAGCAAAAAAAGCCAGTGGTGTAACTTCAGCAACACTTTTCCCTAAATCTGTTTTTCTACTTTTCCCTTTTCTATCGAGGCATGACTTAAGAAATTCGAGGAAGAAAGCATGGATGTGAGGGTGTGCAAACATGTTTGCCTACATCAGAAATGTTTTTAAAATTTGTAATTTGGACTTGTGTTAACAAGTCTTGAAAAATCAATGCAATTCAACCCAGAAAATTATCAGATTGCAAGCAACATTATTGTACTGGGGGGGGAAAATTACCGCAGCTGTCTCTTCTAAACAGTGATTAAAAACTGGGAAGCAAAGTTTAATTTTAAGACTTGTGTCCTTACAACGCACAAAGCCTCTGAGATCAAGGCTAGAGTTTTTGTTGACTGCGGTTGAATCGTCCGTTATGTAGCTTTAGATGAGTTAAATCAATATCTGAAATCCTATATTGCAGTGTAATTTAATTAGACCTGTACATAATTTTGTCTAAATTATAATTCATTATCAGTGCATTAACGTATATGCATGTATGAAAAATTTATTTAACTAAAGATTCTTTAACTAAACCAAACCCTTTCTGTTCAGAAAGCTCTGGGAATTCAATTAGCTAACAGGATAATTTTGTTCTGTATCTTCTCTGTCAGCAACTTGCAGTATTTCTCAAAAATATGTGAAAATCTACTGTTCCTGTTAACATCTGCCACTTAACGTTTCACATGTTCTGCTATGTTATAAATAATTTATTATATCTGTATATTTTTATTTCACTATAATAATTATATGCAGGGGATTATACTGGGAAGGTGCTATGTGGAGCAGAAGTGGAGGGGGTTTTGTTTTCTAGGTTTTGTGGTAGTGTTGTAGGGCATAAATCCCAATCCAAAAGGTCCGTGGTGACCTTTTAGTTTACTTTTGAATGATATTTTAGTTGACTCCTGTTAGCTTTGAATTCTTTTATAAAAGATCATATATTATTGATATATTTTTGTTCCACATCTTTCCATTGGCAGTCTGTAGCTATTTCCCAATTGACTAAAAGAAAGAACTTCTTAATGTTGAAGCTGGTGTGGTTTTCAGATATTATTTATTGCAATGATCGGTTTTTTTCTTTGGGGTATTCCTTGTTTAACCTAATTGCTTTGTAGTTTGAAACCAAGGTTTAAAATTATTACAGTTCCTACAAATGAAAAATTTCATTCAACCTTTTTCCTTGCCTCATAAGACTATTTCAGAAACCACAAAGGGTTAGCCAAGAACTCTGAAATGATAAAATTCATTGCAAGATTAGAGAATTTATCCAAATCTACATGTTGATTTTTAATACTACTAAATTAGATCCATCTTTTTGTATTTACAAAGAGAAATCTCCTTACCCACCAAAGCCATTGTTGTAAATCACTTTCCGTCCGTCTGGCCAACACCTGATTGCACATGCTATCACCAGGAAGGTTTCAGCACTGTTCTTTATTATTTAATGATTGAAATACTTTTTTTTTTTTTTTTTTTTTACCTGCTCCCAAGGGCCAAAAGATTTATAATCCTTTGGGGACCAGTAGAGCTGCAATATTTCCTTTCACAGTCGCTCCTACTCCAGTTGTGAATAGTACTTGCAGGGTAACTAATATTATTTCCTCCTCCTACACTTTCCTTTTCCTGAAGCCATCAGATAACCGTTTGTTTGTTCTTATGGGCTCTTGCAATGCACTCTGCCACTACGGTATCTCGACTGACCAGATTCTCTTTCAGTTTTCACATGCTTCTTGTTTGGGGGGAATGCCGGGGGGATTTGGTTTAGAGATCGTGCTCCCTCTTTATCCTAAAATCTTTGTTTCCTGTGCCTTGCTCTTTTGCAAGGGGCGTGTAGGAGAAAGCTGGCTGTAGTATCCTTAAAAAACTTAATGGAATAAAAAAAAATCACTAGGAAATTGTCCTTATATATGAGATTTTTTTAGTATATCACATGTGAAATTGGAAATTTATGAGGCTTTCTTCACTGCATTTGAAAACTGGGAAAATGATGAGCACAATAATAGTTGTATTTTATTATTGACTTTAATGATATACCTACAGAGCTCTGCATTAAGTAATCTTCAGCATTTGACTCAAATAATAGTGCTTTATATATAGTTTCTGCAGATAATATGCTAGAAATATTTACAGCAATGGAATCATTTACATTACTTAGCTTCTGGACACAATCATCAAATATTTTAGCAATCCTGTGAAGATCCATGTTGCTTAAGATCATGTGCTCTTTGCATTTTCTAAAGTCTTTCAAAATGAGAAAGAGGAAAAAAAGAAAATAGAAAAAATATGAAGAAAAGTAATATAAACTTTGATGTTCAACTTTGAAATTACCTCTGGAAATGAAGCGTCTTCTCTTGAAAAACCTTGTGAGATCAATAAAATTATGCAGACTTGAACATCTTAGGTGAAGCATTTTAGGAAAATAAGTGCAAGAGAAATCTTTGTTTCAGCTGAACAATTGATGAGACTTTCCTTAAAATATCTTGAAATATAATATAAATGGTTGAACACAAAAATACATTATCCTTAAACTGAGATCACTTTCCATGCACATGAGTGTATGTAAGACTGTGTGTATTACTTCATTTCAGAATATAGGAAACCTTTTGTCTGTAATAAAGAAAAAAATTCAACATCATATTACACGTTTTCATAAAGGAATGAGCTTTCACAAAAAGTAATTGTGAATTCAGTCCTTTTTTCCCTTCTGCATCATTAAGAAACATTGTGATTAGAATCCAGAATCTCATACATTTGTTACTGTTTTACTATTCTTTTTCATTAAATTTTCAAACTTGTGAGTGGTAGTACACATAATCCTCACTTATTTTTATTATCTTAACACTCTCAAAATGTGTTCTATTCTCCTGCTGTTCCACGAGCAACTCTCCTTCCTTCCATGTTGTGACACTGATCCAACCAAAACCTCGCTCTTGCAGTCTTCTTTAATTGATTTGGATTTTAAAAACTGGAGTCCTAATATTATTTTTGGTAATTGGATGACATAAAAAGCATAACTTATTAAAGAATTCCCTTCCTTATTTTGTTACAGTAATATATAGAATTTAATGTGTGTTTTCCTGTGGATTTTTTTCCACCGCTTATAAATTTAAGCGTTAGTATGTGGTACGGACCCAATTTCCTCATAGCTTTTATGGATTTAATTACATTTGGGAGCTTAATTTGGTTTAAAAAATCCTGGTTTCCACACTTGTGGAAACTGAAGAAAATCAATTTTTCACAGTTTCTGCTCCTTGTCCAAACTACCGTGGTGTACAGCTACACTTTCTAAAATCCTGCTGAACCTTTACCCTGATGCTTTTTACTGTCTTCATCATACAAGAGTATATAACCAGATATACAGCAGCGTATAACCAGACTACGAGACACGCGTGTGTGAAAGCAGCTTTGCCAGTTACAAGTAGAATTTGAAATACTGTTTAAATCAAATATCTGGAATCGTGGATGTGAAAACTGGTGCCTGAATTTTTCAGATCTTGATTCGCTTTCATTTGGGAATTGTAGGGAAAGGGCTGCTGTGGCTCACTTAAGGCTGTTGGGTGGTGAAGTGTAAAGGCAAGCTGCCCCTTGAATTCGATTTTTTTTTTTAATTTCTTTTTTTTTCAATCCGTTATGAATACCAGAAAAACTTTATATTGCTGTACTGATGTTGCTAAGCTCCTGAATGAGCGGTGAAGTCTGTAGCTCAGGTAATGCCCAGTGTTTATGAAAACTCATGGATTTTTAAAGTTGTTTTGGATATTGTTTTTCAAGCAGAAAACTTCTCTGCTGCTGGTAATTCTGTTGGTTGTTTTAGGCAGTCTTTGTATTTTAATTCTTATACATGGTATTGAATAAAAAGTACGTATGTCTTGCTCTCAAGCACTAAAAAGTTCAGCCTTTGGCCCCAGGACCTGACCTGCCCGCGCTGCCGCAGGCCTGGCCGCATCCCCCTGCTTTGGCCAGGTACCACTGCAAATGTGATAGCTTCCCCTGCCCTCCCCTCTTGTTTTTGCCTCCTTCTGGAAGGTGGCAACACACAGATGACTCTTTCAAAACACAGAAGCTGTTGTGATACCACGTCACAGAATTTCACAGGGATTTTTTTCTTTTTCTTTTTTTTTTTTTTTTCCTTTTTTGAGAAGCAGGCAGCAAGTGGTACACAGGCCAACTGGGATACTGGGAAAATACTCAGCATCCTATCCATTATGCATGGCAAGTGTCCTTCATGCTGTGGGACACATCAGCAATTTCAGACCTTTCAGCAGCTCCTCCTGTGGTCCCACTCCTGCCCGTCTATCACGCAGGCTGCCAAGGTTGGCCCATCTCTCTTTCATTTGATATGGGCTGAGAATGACAGGCAGGGGAGCGCGGGCGATCGCAGCCGTCGGCGGAGCGGCAGGCGGGCGGTTGGGACGCCGAGTACAGCTGCTGAAAGCTGTCAGGATCTTGCCAGGTCATCCCCTAAATGAAGATCTTCCATCATGGTCTTTCTCCATGGCTGGAGACTTTTCCAAATCCACCACGTGCTTTTCGAGAAGCTCTGAACAGAAGTCACTGTTCGTAGGGATGAAAAGCATGGCAGAGATTTTCCTTTCTGTGCCTTCAGCATTCAAAGGCATCTCTGTTTCGTCTCCTCCCCTCACACCCTGCTATTGTTCAAAGCCTTCTTCGTGTGTCCCTTTACATCGTGCTTTCACATTTTGTTTTGTTGTTTGTTCTTTTTTTTATTTATTGCATGCCATACCTTATGTTCTGGAATGTTTCCCCAGTTGTGTTGGACAGCCACGCTCCCTCTCTTTTCCCCCATCTTCCCCCAGTCCCCCAAAACCCCCTTTTCTCAAAGCACAATTTCAAGTGAGCAGTAAGCTTTCCCCCACCACTTGCCCCACATCCTGGGCCCATTTATGTGCCATTTCCTACTCTGTTAGGGCAAAGCTCTCTCCTCCTCCCTAGTAACAAGTAGAGTGATGGCAATAACAAACCTTTCCATGTTGCCAAGGGTCATGAGATTAGTTTATAAGCCACTGTCAAAAAATAAACATAAAAATTTTTAAAAAGGCAGTTTGTGTTAATCTATAATTAAGGATAGATATTATTTTTTATGTTGTGATCCCAGGCAGTAGTAGCTGGCTACCAGCGTGCAGTTTCCTTCTGAACTTCTGATATAGCCACAGGACTTTTAATTGCATTTGAAAAACAAACAAAAAAAAACCCACCAAAAAAAAAATCCACCCCAAAATACCCAACCTATGTAGTGTTCTGTGCGTGTGTACAAGGGTCTGTTATCGCAGCAGCCCAAGAGCAGGGAGGAGAGCGTGGTGTTTTCAGTCTGGCAGGGGGAACCCAGACTACATGTACCCATAAAAAGAGATGTCTTGTCACAAGACATTTATTCATTAAACTGCATTTATCCTGCCTCCCCTATTCACCCTGGAAAGTAAGCTACTATGCGAGTAGTCCTATTTTTAATAGGAACATTCATAAATAAATTAGCCTCAGGGGAGGCCAGGGAAGAGGTTACATCTGCGGTTATAGATGAAACAGAGTTTCATGAGGGCAGGATTATATTATTTGCTGCTTGGTTATGTATTTCTGCACATTGCTTTGAAATGCACAAAAGTCCTGACTACTTCAGCATTGAGGGAGGCTTGTTTTGCAGCTGGAAATCCCAATTTAAAATACTTGCAGTACACAATGGTGCACTTTTGCTGGAAAACGGGCACTTTGTAGAGTATTTTTCTTCCCTGCATGCCTCAAGGAGGTAATGCATTTGCCGATGATAAACCCAACAGGTGCCAGGGCTGTTGGGTACTGAAGCCAGTTGGCTTTCTGCCGGCAGGCTCACAGTGGCTATATTGTGTCTCTAGGTTTTTGTGTGCTTCCATGTCCTTATGAGGGATGGTATAACCCAGTTGAAATACATACTTAAACTCCTGAGGGATTAAGTGTGTTTCCTTTGCTTTACAGTTCAGAATTTTACAGTTTCTTTGTTTGGGGGTTCTCAGATTGCTTAATGATTTTTTTTTCCCCCCGTTTTGCCCAGATGTGTATAATAGCAGTATTTGAACCTTACTAGGTTTGCCAATTTTATTACTCAACATATGGTATATCCTTTTATTTTTGTCTAGTATATCATTCTTCTGCTGAGAAATCCCTTGGTACATGCCTTTTCCTTATTATTCTTCAATTGTTAGGTTTGTAACTCTTCTGTACTCCGAAAGTCAGCTTTTCACTAGTGATTCAAGGAGACAAAATGTCAGATGTTTTGCTTCTGTCTGAAAAGTATTGTTTAAGCTGTCACTTATTGGAAGTATTATGATAGATTAATGTTAAAATAACCCCTTCCCCCACCTCCCCAGTAACCTTTTGCTTTCTGGCATAGGAGGAAAGGCACAGGAGAAGGTGTTAGATGAAGCGGGTGCTGCCATACTGCGTCAGTCCAGGAGCACAGGGCACATTCGTAGCCCACAAGTGGCTCTTCCACGGGTTTGGCACTGGTGATGCTGGAGAGCCCAAACTTCCTAGAAAAGAGAATGAGCCCACACAGGTCTGCAGCTAATGCTGGTGGTGTTTTGGGGTGCTCCTTCAACCCCAGCCTAGCTTCCTGCAGGGGTTTGGGGGATCACTGTTTTCTTCCACCTCTAAAGCGTTCCCAGAGCCTGAACTCTCCTCTCCTGTCCTCTAATCTTGGCCATGTGGGGAGGTTAGAAATGCAACTCGCACAGGCAAGTTTGATTTCCCATAATATAAAGATACATCCTTTGCTCTGAGCATTATATATGCTTTTTAAAATTGAGTACATAATATTCTATCCAAACCCCTCTGTGTGTGTCTCATCCTTGCATGTTTATTATGTATTTATAGTGACCAGCACTTGCAGGGAATGTGAGCAGAGTTTTCCTGGTAGGCTCGGGCGTGGATTCTTTTGCGGTTTACATCTATATAACTCAATTAAATGGCATTAGGATAGACTTACATCAGCTGAGTTCTCAGCCTGGAGTCCAAATATAATTCCTAATAATGATGGTTTTACAAGTGATTTTTCTTTATAAAATTTTATTAGTGTTTTCTTCTGAGCGGTTTCTTAAGCTTTTCTTGCTTTATAGTAAAGTCTGCCTGTAAGAGAGTTCAGACTAAGAATATTTTGTTTGTGAGTCACAGTCTCAGAATAATTTGTAGTCTACTGAAACTATCCCTGATGTACTATTTGCATGATAACTCTTGTATAAGCTTCCCAATTCAGTTGTAAAGACACAAATCACTTGAATTCTATAATTTGTTTCCCATGCAATGGGAATAACACATGGCCTTCTATTGGCAAATATTTTGCTAATGTTTGTATCCGGGTTTGGAAATTACAAATTGCTGTCTGATGCTAATTGCTGTTAATAATAATAATAATAACAACCTCTCAGGTAATCTTCAATGTAATGAGGAATAAAAATAATTTTCTTAAAGTATGTCATGTTATTATATGCCTTGAGAAAAAGCATTAAATTCTGCATAGCAGCTAACATAAATGACGGTCATGGAGCAAGCAGGAAGACCCAGTTTAGAAAAATCTTTTTGTTTTCAATTGGTATAAAGAATAGGCAGAAGAAGTTGCCCACTGTGTTTTGCCATTAAAATATATATTGTCTAAACCACTCATAATATTTATGCATTTTACCTGTAGGAAGGGGAGCAGCGTAGTGGGGTCATGTGAATTAATGGGGTGTGAGTCATTGTGTGTCCTCACGCACTAATACTGTCGCTTCACCCCCGCGGGAAGGGGGCTTATGTGCTGCACAATATAACGGGTGTTTAGGGGAAATTGTTGCATGGTGCCATAACACTCAGCCATAAGATTTAGGGTTTTAAACTCAGAGGACCCACAGGCAGTAATGCTCCTGGAGCCCAGCTTGTCTGCCTCACTGGGATGAATGGCTTAAACTGACCCCACTGGAATTCAACCATTGACTTCCCAACAAGTCCAGTTATTTCGGAGCTGATGCTCAAACCACTGCACTGTCATCCCCAGTGTAATTAATTCTTAACCTTTCCCCACAAATAGTTCAGCTAAGCTTTTGGTTGCTGTACTTGGGTTATGCTGTTGGTGATACCTGCCTGTATGTCTGCTGACTTTACTGCAGTTACTTCCACAGCAGACACTCAGCCTTGTTTTCTTGCCAGGCTTTTCTTTCCTACAGGCATTTAAATTAATAGCTGTGAATGAGTGTGGATGGTTTGCTTACAAATAGTTGGGACTAGATGAGCCATAAAGAGAAGTGGTGGGTAGCTGGATAACTTTAGCAATAATTCAGGCAAATGTGTTGTTGAGGCAGAGAACTTGAATCCAAAGTGTATTTTAAAATAAAATAAGCCTTTCACTAAGGCACCGTATTGGGGCAGTGTAACAGCGTGACTGTGAAATGTGGGTTTTGTGGTAGTGATAAGTGAGAAGGACCAGGATCGGCCATTTCCTCAGCTCAAGTAAAACTCTCCTTGTTGAAATTTCCTCTTAAGCTTCTTCCTCAGCATTACTGCTAGCCTGAGAAGTTTTACTTTCCCACTAGAAAGGCACCTTGCGTGTGTTCGGGTCAGCCTGAGAGCAGAAGGTGCCTGGCATTGCGCTGCTGGACCCTGTGCAGAGCTGCTGACACCTTTCTCCCATCCCACCTATTCATCTGCCGGCTCCTCCGGTGCATCCCAGCTGAGTGTTCGAACCTGCTGTTGCGGTTGAAGCTGTTCAGCATTGCATGAGTGTCACACAGGGTATACTTTTGCTCTGAGAACAAGTTAAAAGGTATTTAAGCACGTGTTTTGTTTTTAACGTGCCATTTGGAAGTTGTCCTGCCTGACTCTGTGAACAGGGAGGGTTTTCCCAGCTCAGATCCTTGGGAGGGCTCGTCCTCAGGTGCTGGTGCAAGTGCCAGCAAAAATTTGGATAACACCACAGCTCCTTGCTGACTATTGCCACCCAGCATATTTTTTAAATTACTTAAAATGGAAAAAAAAAAAAAATTTAGCACTTAGGATTTTATAAATTCAGAAGTTATTCTATTTAATATAATTATGCATCTTATACTATTATATTTTTAATTAGACATATTAGTGGCTGCATTTGTTAGAGACCTATTTTGGGTTGCAGTTGTCTGAATTCTGGGGTTTTTGTGTGTGTGTGTGTGCATAAGTTGAGACCTGTACAAGCAGTGGTAGCGATTCACTCTCCTTGGAGATGTTACATTCCTGTCTGGATATTGGTTGGTAGTATATAGTTTGTCGTTGATAAGCTTGATGGTATATTAATAATAGTGCTTAGATCTCATGTGCCGTGTGACAAGTCTGGAAGGATTGGTTTCCTCTGCTGAGTATACCCTTAGATAAGAGGTTTTTCTCTAGTGCTGAGGGTTTTTTTCAGTTTTTACATATTTCCTTGTGAGGATTGACTGACAGTCAATTTGTATAATTGATAAAAACTTCTAAAAAATATCCAAGAGATTCATCTTCTGTTCACACTTTCATTTTTATGATGGGGGCAGCATGCTGGGAGCCCAGAGTAATTCTAACCCGTGCTGTCCCCATCCGTGCTGGTTTTACAGCAGACATTGCAAATTGCCCAGTGAATTTATGTCTCCCCGAATCCAGCTTTTCTTCTAATTTTCAGTAAATTTCACGCCCACTGCAGTCTCCCCAAAGATTGCTCAGTAATGGATGTTTATGGGAACATTCACAGAAATAATAGAAAACTTGCAAGTTCCTGGAAATGCCTTCAGATTTTGCCATGATTCAGTATGCCATTAGCAGCTGTCCTTTTATTTACTAATACCACCCCATCTTACACGTACTTGTGTGTGTATGCATTTATATATATGTCTTTCCAAACGATGACAAACTGATAAAAATAATTGAGAGTTAGATTCATGGAACTTTCAAACCTGGGAGGCATGAAGATTTTTCCAACCACGGGCAGGATCCTTGTGAGGCACTGAGTTAATTTAGATTAAGAGGTGATTTCCATCCTCAGTGAGTTCTGGATTTAAATAGGCAAGTGTGGGAATGAAAAAAAGGAACATGAAGTGACTTCTTCAGATCACTCTGTGGGCTATTAATACCTGACCTAGGTTAAGCGCCAGGTTTTTTGCTTTCTAGTTCAGAGTATTATCTACTTTTGGATCAAGCCTGAAGGCTTCTCAGGCAGAAAGAACTAAAAAAGAAAACAAAAAATTACTTTTCTTAGAGCATGACTGTGCAGTAATGTGAAAAAGGCAAATACAATCTTGACTTTCTCAAGCAAGGCATTTCCATGGAGGTAGGGAACTATTAATGCCATTAGCAGATAGTCATCTGGAAAACTGTGCACCGTTCTGGTCTCCCATATGCAAGAAAAATTAATTCAAATGGGAACAGGTGCTGAAAAGGACTTGCTGGGATGTGGGAGGAACGAGGAGCCAGACTTACAAGAGGTGCCTGAAAGAGCTTGGTTTGTGTGGCCTGGCGGGACAAAAGCTGGTGTGGATATGATTGCTCTATAAATATAGCGAGGGGTAAGTACCAGGGAGGAAAAGGACCTGCTTGGGCTGTAGAGCAGTGTTGGCAAAGGAACAAATGGTAATAAATCAGCTACGCGTAAATTTAAGCTGGAAATTAGATGAAGGTTTCCAGCAATCATAAACTTTTTAGCAATTTATGAAATGGTAATCCCTTTCATGTAACATGGTTGCCTGTGTATCAGAGGCAGCGCAGCCCCGTCGCCTTTATTTAGCAAGGGGGGACTTTGTTCAGCAGGAGGGCTCAGTAACTTGCTCAAGGTTTACACCCAGCTGTTTAAAACAAGTCTTGTATTTTGATGAAATTACCAAGAAAGTATGAATATAATAGATCCATTATTTTTCTGTTTATTCTCTAATAAATACTCATTCCCTTTGGAATTCTTGTGTTTTAGGGTTTTTCCTGTGAATGACCCTGTCTGAATTTAAAATGTGATATATTTGCATTATGCAGAACAACATTCAAACTAGCTGAAATCTGTCACCTTTCTTCATCCCAGAGAATTGATAGACCTGTCTGGACCAAGTCTGTTAACTTTATTAAAAAAATTGCGAGATTGGAGAACCTACCCTTGAAGCCCTTTCTTGTTGTGCTCAGGGTTGTGTTGTGGGGTTTGCACTGTGAGGAACCTCAGACCCTGACAAAGCTCAGAGTAGAAATCCATCTCTGTAGGTAGCCCTGATGTGCAGCGGCTGCTACTTGGAGAGACCTGAGTGATTGATTGATGGTGCCACCTAATTTTAAATTGCAATTGAAGCCTATTAGCCTGTGATGGCTAATCAGAGTGAAAGTTGGTTTTTTGTTGGCTTTTATTACTCATTCCACTTTGTCCATATTAGTTACAGGCATAATGTGATTGCTGTTCTGCTTTGCCGATATATGGCATTCCCAAGGGACCCTCTTCACTAAAATCTAGATTTCTCTTTACAGCTTGACAGGTTGCTGTTAGATAGAATGATGTTTAATACTTTATAGTTCTCAATGCAAAAAAACTTTTTATTATTTTCATAGGTGAGGGTGACATAAATGTTAAAGTGCCTCCTGTTACTTGATATTTAATTATGAAAGCATCCGCTGGAAAAATAGCATGAGCCTGGTGTAATCAGCACTGGAGCAGACCTGCTAATCTTTTCATTTGGTCTAGACATCAAGGATGCTTTGTACTAGTCTGGCTGTAGTGTGATAATCTAAGACCTTCTGGACTAAAAGTTTCGGGACTCTTTATGAAGGGAAAACCTCCTACATAAAACCCCTTAGGTTTGCGTATTCCTCTTTCAGTTGATAAATGCCTATTTGATTAGTTCATGGAAAAGGTATTTGGATGAACCTGACCGTGGAGGCAGCTTGGCTGTTTGTTAATGCCTTGATGTCTGGGAGAGCAGCACACCCCCCGCCCCCCGCCCCCCAGTGCTTGCAGTCAAAACACGGGTGCTGGTCCTGGCTCGGTTGGTTCTTTGAACAGGGATAATTCTGGTTAAACAGTGTTTCCATTTGCTGTGTTACTTTGGAAAAGATTCTTTTCATTAGTTGCGTTCCTGAAGAGATCGCTGGTCCTTGGTGTTCGTTCAGAAGTGAAGAAGGTGTTTCCTTGTGCTTTTTTCCTCTTCTTTATTGTTAAATTGCAATAATCCTCCTTGCTATCTATTTTGAAGCAATTTAAAGTTTCTAAGTAAGCACTAAAATAATTGCCAATGGTCTGTTTTCCCAAACCTATCCACATACTTATTTTTCATGCATCACAGTCCAGTTTTAATCTGTAACACGGTTTCTGTTAGACCTTAGCATCTTTAATTAAGGAGTGGGTGGGAGGGCAGCAGCAGGAGAGGGAGGGAATCCCCTTCACCTGTAAGATGCATTGGGAAAGTCATTCAGGGTCAAAACAAAGAAATTCTCTGTCTCAACAGCAGCCAAAACTGAATGCCTGAGGAGGAGTATAAGAATATAAATGAGGTCTTATAATTTTGATGAGTATTTTAGTTCTTTGCATGGAAAATTTCAGATTTTATCTACCCTGGAAAGATTCCAGTGCTGTCTAAAGAAAAATCACTGTCTGAGTAAAACCACTGTCTGATCTGGCACAGTACTGGGAAGCACTGGTACAGCTCATCCTTCGGGAAGTCACGATGACATTACTGCTGGGATAGATTAAGCACGATGTTGCCTGAACTTGTCCTTGCTGGGGCCAGACAAGGACGAGCTCCTGGTGTGCCTGTGCTGGTTGCACTGACCTGCCCCAGCAAGTTTATATTGAGATAAAACTGAAACCCCCTATAATCTCTGGTGTTACCTTAGAAATAGATGACCATGACATTAAGAAAATGTAAGCTGGGGGCATGCAATAGAATTACTTTTTTTTGCCTGGATGTGAAGACAAGCCCTGGCTGGGGCAGTTCTGCAAATCAGTCTCTGTGTGCTGTGCATGGCGTGCAAAACCGTGTGAGAAAGGAGGTGGAAAACTGAGGGCTTGAGACGGAGAGGAGTTGCTAACCCAGCTCGTTTGTACTTGGTTTGACTTGTTCTGCTGATGTCCTTGTGTACCACTGCTTGGTGACAGCAGGAGTACCCTGTTCAGAGTTTCAGAGAAGGCGTGAATACTTGCAGTAAACATCTCCTGCACTCCTAGATGCATTTGCCTTTTTTCCACCCCAAAATAGTATCTTTTGTAAACTGAAGATTATACTCTGCTGCTTATTTGTGGGAAGGAAGGGCAAAATAAAAATAACAGGTTTTTTTTCCTTGCATTGTATTTTAAAAAATTAAGCAGGAGAAACAACCCTTTTTAAATATATCTCTGTTAAATATATTTGTAAACATAATTTATTTAAGAGGCTATAGCTTCATGGAGCAATATTTTCTTTCCTTTTTCTAATAGAAGGCTATGTCTGTTAAAAACCGAGTGGTGCTGGGCAACAGGATGGTTGACTAAAACAAGATTTTTCGTTGATTTGGCTGAAGTACTCTGGAATGAGATGAGAAGTATCCTAAGGAAAGGCTCAGGGCTTGACTAGGTTTTCCTCTGACTTCTCAGTGTTTGCAGGCCACCATGCCTCTTCTCTTTAAACTTATCAGATCCCGGTGCCAGATTATCTCACTGCCAGCTTTTAGAAGCTCGGTTTAGTTGTCAGCAGCTTGTCTGCTAATAGGCACAACTGTTCTCCATCAGGCTGTATGAGCAAAGCATCTGGAAATGTAGAAACTCAGAGGAAATACCGCTGGTGAAACCCAACAGAGAAAACCCATGCAGATTGGGGGAGCGAACTGCCAAACTATAAATATTTATATAGTAAATGCATATGCTTGTGTGTAAATGAAGTGCTTATAAACCCTATGAGTAATCTTCCAAACCTGCTTTGTGTACGTTTTAGTGTAGAAAATATATTTTAAACCTTTATTTCAATGAGCGTATGTGTAGAGAGAAATTGCCAAGGTGTGTAAAGGGGTTGGATGCCCAGCTGTGTTCCACTGGAACAGGGCACTTGTGTTCAAAGCTTCTTTTGCCTGATTGCAGTTATCGTACTCTTTTTTTTAATTTTATTTAAAAAAAAATTTTTCTGGGACCACAATTTGAGAAATTTTGCATTTCTGCAGCCATGAACAGATGATTATTTTTCAGAACTGGAATGTTTTTTAGTGAAACTGAGAGTTATACCTCAACTTTTCACCACTCAGTTTAAACAAGTGTTAAGTGTAGAGCTAAGCAGAAAATTGTATTTACTAAATAGCGCAATTCTGACAATTATTTTCATGATGTGTTCAGTGTTTAAATGACTTGTAAAATGTAATTAGATTTCTTTCTAATTTTAATACTTCTATTGTGTGGATTAAATAAATAGGTGGGCTGAGCATTACCTTCAGCAGCAGCAGTTTTGGTAAGATGCTTGTGCCCACCTAGTCATAATTTTCAATGCTATTTTCATTTCTGTCTTTTTTTTTTTTTTCCAGTACAACGTACAGACACGGTAACCATGTGCTTTCTTAGTTTTATTTCATGCTTCCTCTATAAATCTTAGTTCATGAGAGGCATTACTAAATGTTGCAATTCATTTCACCACTTCATATTTAATGATTATCATGTAAGAGCATCTTGGGACTTGTCTACACAGGAACTGCAGCGTAATTAAATGGAGGTAGACATTTAAGGACTTGCCTACCTAGGGAAATTCATTTGAATTTTAGTAGGATGTGAATTTTAAAGCAGATTTTTTTTTTCTCAGGATGTCTTTTATGGATACTTTTGTTTTGGAATAAGAGCTTTCTGTTGGAAGCTTGGTTTTGGAATTGCAAAGTTAGTGTTTCTCAGGTATATACATACACTTTCCTCACTGAAGAATTTGAAATCTGGCCCAAAGGTAAATGTTTTAACAGATAATTTTATTGGTCATAGAAATATGACAATGTTCATTTTAGTTCCAGTTTGTAATGATTTTTTTTATTTCAAGAGTTTCCATGAGAGCAACTGATTTGATTTCACAATTCTTTCTTGACAGGTTAGATGGGGTGGGTGGCATTATATAATGGTACGGGCTCTGGGACGAGCAAATTCAAGTCTTTGTTTTATCCTATACTTGCCAGCAACGAAAGCCTGCTTTGATCAGTGGTACCTTGATGCTGGACTTCTGATCTTTTGTCTTCTTATGTATATATTCCTACTTCCCTAAATAAATTTTTTGATCCAACACTAGATACTATACTGTACTTCCATTATCACAGAAAGACTTTTCATGATTCTGGGTTTAGTTCCATGGAAATGAACTCTGATGTCAAAAGTTCCCATGATGCAGAGTCTGGCTTTAACGCCTTGCACGAAGACCCTCAGTCAACTTTCCTGTTGAATCCATATGATTTTTTTTCTTTTTTCCTTGTGGTTGAATAAAGCACTAATCCCAACTCTCCAGCTTTAGTGAGACCTATGTAGTCAAAGCTTCCCGATCACTTTGTGTGGTGGCACAGACAGAAAGGAGTTTGAAATAGTCCCCCAAAAAGCTCTTAGAGGGTTGCTGACACCAAGGGGAAATCAGGCCATTGAGGTGCAGGGTTGATTAGGGTTTTTTTTTCGCCACAGATACTCAGAAAACTTCATATTGGACTAGCACTTAGCAAACAATGGTGACATTTGAGGCACCTGGAAGACAAATCTGACAAGAGTGGCATTTCCGTGTCAATATTAAAAAGCTGCAAGTTCACAGCTAGGTAGAGGTAATATCCATTGCATGAGCTCCAGGAGTCAGGCAGGAGCATTGAGCCCTTCGGGTGGGCAGTAAGTTTGTGCTTTTATAGCCTTTTTACAGAAGGATTGTGCAGTTTTACAGTCACATCACTCGATTACTGCTCTGACGTAGAGAAGCGCTGCCGTAGCTGCTGGCACTCATGAGCTAGAAGCTGCACTTGGTTTGAAGGTTACAAAGGCTGCACCAGGTTTTGAATGGAAAGCACCAATTTATTCTAGCATATTGATGCTCATGCAGTGCTTAGGACAAGTTTTGCTTATATGTCATTATGTTTCTTATTATTGTTCTTTTATTTTAAGAATGGCCTTCTAAAATAGAGAGAAGCACGCTGTCTTGTCCATATCTTTGACCTCCTCTTGGCAAAAGTTTTCCTGTTGCCAGAAGCCAGGACTAAAATTATTGTTCCTTAAGCTTCTAAAGCATCTGAAGGGATCACTGTCACAAAATAAATAAATTTACGCAAGTGAATAGGTCATTATACCTTAAAAAAAAAAGGGGGGGGGGGGCAAGTAATGCTGATTCGGTGTCTTAATTGGTTTCCAAGCTAAAATTAATAGTGTGTGGAATCCCTCTTAGTAACGTGACTCAGAACTATTTATTTTTCAACTCCTCTTTTAACTCTAGCTGAGATTGATGGGTGTGTTATCTTAGCATTTGGGAGATGCAAGCAGTATTGGAATGACAAACATTTCTTGACAGCTTTAGAAAGATGGATGATGTGATGCCCTTGCAACAGGTTTGGGTGTTTGTGCTTTCTAATGGGTCATCATGAGACTCTTGCTTCACTTTCATTCTTAATGAAGGGGAAGGAGAGGTGACACCTAATTATTGGTTTGAGATGTCTTTGTAACTTGACTTCTCAGTGTATAGGTTTGCCATCCAGCCCTTAGCAGAAGAGCATAATGATGGCCATCCTCAGTTAATGGTCCCAGTTTGTGCATTATGTTTTTTTAAAAGAAAAAAAGTGGATAGTTACTGGATTTTACCTGCAAAGCTAAGTGCTCAGTGATTAGATATACCTTGGATATCTGTGATTATATAGTACCTCATTACTTTATTTGGCAGATCTATACATTCTGCATAAAATCATGTTTTTATGAAGAGAGATGCCATACCAAAACTAACTTACAGTGGATAAAATCCTTAGGCTTGACCAGAAGCTTCATACAGTTTTGTGAGCACCTCTTCCATGTCTTTTGGTCAGCAGAGCTGCGATAGCTTTAGGAGGAGAGAATGCCATGAAAATATCACATAGGTGGCCTGCCACATCGCATATACAACGTGCTTTTCTTGATGATCTTTAACAAACCTCTTCTGTGCAGTCTGAGGACCCTTAGTTGAAAGCCACTGTTCGCAGAACTGCAACTTTGTCTTTAGCTGTAGACTTCTGGGAGATTTTGTAGCTATCGTGTTCCTCAGCAGAGATGGGGCTTTCCTTTGTGGTCTGTGAAATTAATAAGAAAAAGAAATATTGTTAGTATATTGATAGCCTTCTGTTAAGTTCTGCACAGATGGGAGAGAGGGGAGTGATTTCTCTTAATATGCTTTATTACAAGATTTTTTAAAAAAATAAAACCATTGTCATACAAATGAAGTTGCAACATTGCACTCATCAAGGTGCCTTTGATGCTCTCTCTTAACATTTAAAGCTATTCAGAATATTAGAAACTAGACTCCTTTTGGCACTGAGAGCACATGGTGGAGTGAAGCGATGAGGCTGTTCTCTTGCCAGTGAAGTGTAAATCATGAAATCCCCTACAGAGATTTCTTGATCTCTTTTCAGACATCTGAACAAGAGGGAAATGTTGTTTTCAAATTTTATTGTAAAGGGGGTACTTGTAAACACTCTCCTATAGACCCAGTAGATTCCCTAAATGTGCCATAGGTAAAAATGTGACTTGAAACTCTTCCTGATATCAACTCTTTAAATACTTTAAAGGAATAACTCTTGAGGAATGATTTTATTAATATTAAGAGGCCTGAGCTGCGGGTAGGTCCAGCAGACCAGATCTGCAACAATTGGGCAATGTTACCGTACTCTGAGGCCCGTCAGTAAACGCTGGTGCCGCTTTACACCCTTGTTCACATTTAGGCTTTTTTTATTGGCTATATTACAGTGTTCCCAGATTTCATTTATTGTGTTTTTTGGGGTTTTGGTTTGCTGTTTTGTTTTTTTTTTTAATATTTTGGCCAGAAAGAGCTGTAGATTTTTCTTTTGCCAAATACAGATGGACGAAAGCAAATGTTGTTTCACAGGTGCCAGTAACTTCAAGTTCAAAAGTTAATTTATTACCAAAACTAAAAAATGTTTCGAATACATAATTTATGTGTATGCAACTACATAAATAACCTTTCCTAGTCAAAAGCAGGCAGGCCTGCTGCTTTATGTACGGTACTACTTTTGTCTGTCGTGTGAGAAAAAAAACATTGCTAACAGGACGTGTCAGCCCTAAGCGGTTCAAGCCCACACATCTACGTGTGATATGAGAGAACAGGTTATGGATTAATATTGGGGTGCCTGGCAGGCAGCACGTTGCGGTGGATTAGTATTCTTATCGTTTGAGTGACAAATTATAAAAAGCTGATTAAAATGACCTGGATCCTGGACACATGGTTTGGAGCCAGGAGACGTGTGGAAGTGATTTAGATCTCACCTTTCCACTTCCTTGCTCTACTCTCCTGGGCAAGAATAGAGCAGCAGTGGGGCTGCTTTATTTTATAGCTCTCTCTACTAGTCACAGGGGACTGAAAAGCAGCTGATAGTCTGGAGGGCTGTCTAGTTACCTGCCCCTTTTACAACTGCCCTGTCTGAAGCCAGGAGCTCAGGATGCCTCTGTAGTTACTAGAGAGAAATAGTCTTTGCATCTCAATTAGACAAGCTCCTGCCTCTGTTTGCTCTCACTTGCCATCTGGAGGAGATGCGTGTCTCCCGGTTGGCTCTGGATCTCCTGCTTGACTTAAACACTTGCATTGAGCAGCAGAAATACTTTCCCAAGAGTTCCTGAGTAGCAACTTTTATTCCACCACAGGAATTTATCTAAGCCATCTTCAGTATCGGATTTTATCTTCAATATTGCTCAAAGCAGCTGCGCTGTGTCCGGAGGACCTGGCCTTGTGTATTTTAGGACATATAGTAATTTAAACCAGATACTGACCTTGTGCAATTCCTATCTTCAGCAAAGAGATTGTTACTTGAAGTTTTGTTTGTTTTTTAAATTATACGTTGCACTCACGGCATGCTGGCATTGTGACAAATATGATTTAATGCAAAAGAATCTCTTCAAGTAAATGGCTTTGCGAAGTGATTCATGGTGTATTTTGGTAGGCATAAAGGTGGTATTTTTCTTCAACTCTAATAATTGTTCCTAAAGTATATAGAAATAAAATAGCTCCTGAAGAGAAAGTATGTACCTCTGCATCTGACATCTATGTATAATTCATCATTAAAAACTTGCAAGCATCCTGCATGGGTAGGTCATGGTTTTGGGGTGATCAGAGTCCAGTGTTGAAGTGTGCATGGGTACATTAAGTTTTCCCTTATTATACCAGGGTGACACAATGCGTAGGGGTGAATGTTGCTTCATTGCCTTATCTCCATGAGCCTGGCAGAACAGTTTAACCCCTAAATGGGAGACACACTGTTGTGTTGCTGCTTCTGTCCTGGGGTATGCGATGCACCAGCTCAGCGGTGGGAGCAGAGTTCACAACTTCACCCTTTCCCTTTCCTGTTTCCATGTCCCAGGTGACCTGATCCAGTGACACAGGTCAAAAAATTAAAAGATCCAGAGGAAAATTACTGGGTTTTTTTGCCATATCAGGTCGTTCTGTGGGTGCAGTTGGTTGGGTCAGCACAAGAGAAAGGCACAAAGTGTTTGTCTAACTGGGGGCTCAGACCTGAAGCATGTTTTTTAGCAATTTTCATTTTAAGATTAAGAGGAAGAGCCAGATGGTGACAAAGTCCGTGCCCCAAAAAAAGGGGAGGGAAGGCATTCAGTGCATATGTCCTGTGCTTTGGAAATTCCTCCTTTTGGCTCAAGGAGCTAAAACGTGTTGATGGGTAAGTGCCCTCCTGGAAGTGAAGCTGGAGGAAGGCTTGGAGTAAGGAGCTTTATTTGTGGATCCATTAATTGTGTGCTAAATAAAAAGGACTTGTTGGTGGTGAATATTTAATATTATTAGAAGTGTTTGGCAGCTGGCCAGAAACCAGTATTTCGTCCTGTGCAAGCTGTTTCTCCAAGGTGGATCACATAAGGTGAAAGCCTGTCTGCGGTATCCAGCTCGCATTTCCCCTGAAGCTGTGGCTGACCTCCATGAGACCTCGGGAATACGCTATTTAGGTGGCTCACAATGTCAGCAGTTTTCAAGATGGAACAGCTTATAAGGGCCTGGTTTTATTTTTATTATTATTTAATTTTTGTTACAATATCTTCTTAGCAAAATATGATTTTAGTGGGAAGAGCTGGGCTAATCGGTGGTCATCCAGCCTGTTTCCTCATTACCAAAACAGGAGATTCACATCTTTTCTCACTTTTCAAGTCTTGGGCATCAGGTGCATTGAAAAAAATGAGATGAAACAAACTTTTTTTTTTCCACGCATTGGTGCTAGCAAATTTGAATCGAAGATGAAGACAAGGAAAATGTTGTATGTAGGCGTAAAGTAGCTAAAGTAATTTGGTGCAAATGCCCCATTATTTCATTCTGAGTTATTTGTACAACTGAAGACCACGTGTAGTCCTTAATTATCTTTTCCTACTTCATTAATTCCTTGCTTACTGCAGCGTGCTCAGACACGTGCATTCGTACGCAGGGTCTTTCCTTCCACCCTCACTGCTTTCACCCAGGTGAATGCCAAAGCGCATCCACGCCTGCAGTGACAGCAGTTCATCCAGCTGGGCTTCAACAGTCACGGGCGTCGTGTTTCAGGATGTGTCCATCATCCTCATCTCCGTCCCGACCCCTCATCGTCGTGACAGGACCCGCGGACAGAACAGCAGCGTATTAGGACCATGTTGCTTCGACATTCCTGAGTGTTAACACAGTCCTGAGCTTTTCAAGCTCTTTGTAATGGTACTTCTGATATCGCCAAAGGATATTGTTTGGCCACAGTGCTGATGAAGAGGCCACTAAGCTGCAAGAGTTTAATGACTGCTTGTTTTGTTGGTCAGACCTGCTAAAAGGATTTGGATGAGGTGAAAGCAGAGCAGTGAGCCAGGCGTGCCAGCGGCTCTGGGCACTGCTGCCGGTTAAGTGCACTTACATACTAAGTGCAATGTAAAACCTAAAAAGTTCTCAGTTTCCAGGTCTGTGCATGTCTCAGGGAATCCCTAGAAAGTCACACCCTTGTAAGTGGTCAAGGAAATAACAACATGTCACCTCTTGAGCGCTCAAAAGCAGAGCCTGCACAGCAAATCATTAATCTGAGGGGACAAATCAGTGCTAATTGAAGTCTCTAAGTCTTTGCATTCTCCATCCTGAAAATATATCTCCGAAGTGACAGGTATCAACATTTTCTTTGAAGTTACCTCCTGTTCTCTACCCTGTACACAGCAATGGGCTTCTAAACACTGCCTAATAAGAAGAATATGTCTTTTGTGGAAGATTTAAAAAAAATAATAAATGAAACTGGCAGATGCTTTACCTAGCGGACCTTTCTTGGGTTCTCTGGGACATGACAGTTTGGGGTTTAGCTGCCCTTCTCTATCTGTAACATTGTTCAGGCTTGCATCAATCTCATTTTTAATTAGAATCCGCTTTGAAATGGAAAATATTAAAGCAGATCTATGGCTAGACTAGGAACTGCAGAGCCAGAGGGTTTTCAGATACTGCCTTTTAAAAAAAAAAAAAAAAAGAAAAAACCCATTTCTAATCCTTAAAATATTTGCTTTGCTTTATTTTCATATCTTGAAGACAAACAGGTGCTGTGTGCCCTTTATGATTCTCAAATATACAATCTCCAAGCCAGCAATCTCTAAAGCCTTCCCTTGTTTGTACAATTAGGGTGGGATTTTCAGAATCACTCAGTGTTGGTCTGTCTCTGCTCTCATTGAAGTCAGACTGCCATTGACTTCAGTGAGAATAGTGTTAGATCAGTACATGAGTGCTTTTGAAAATCCTTCCCTTTGCTTTTTTTTAGTCACATCTGTGTACAATCGAATAAAAAGACCTTTGTAATATACTTTAATTATTCTTTCTTGTTTTCATGTAAAAGTGATTGAAAGGAAACCAGAGGAAAACCTATAATAATAATCTTGACTTTGATCTTATTTACCATAAATTATATGTTATGGTTTTTTTCTCCTTTTATGTAATTATATATTACTTTATCACAATGTAAGATAAATCACTGAAAACACGAGAAGTAGAAATAATTAGGTAATATGGAGGGGAAGAGCACTCACAAAGGAAGGAACTCGAGTCTTTGTGGTCTGATGGGTTTCCAGTGCTGCTTATAGTAACTTTCCTTTGAATGCATGGGAAAATCAGGAGACTTCACGTGAAAGGCTAGTGCTAAAACCTGATGAATTTGGAGGCCGTGTGGCCAGCTGCGAGGAATGGCTTTCTGGATGTCACCTTCCCAGGAAACCTCAGGTTTTTGTCCAGGGTATCCGGACTCCGCTCTGCCACCGCGCTCTCCGCCTGGTTTTGGTCCACACACTGGTACGTGCACCTTTTTCGGTTTACAGTGTGTGTTTTAATGATGTTTCTGGTTAACTGCTTGCTTTCTGGCAATACCAAAGGAAACCAAAGAGGATCAGAGCTTACTGTAACACAGGGGAAATTGGAGAACCCCAGAAGCATCTAATTCAACAAGACCATTATTTGCAAGACTTGCCCTCTGCAGCCCAGTTTCACCCCTGGCTGTAGACATTCAGTACAGTGTTCAAGTGGGGAGTTGAGTGCAGTTGTACAGGTCGCTATTTGCATTGTGTTTAAAATGTTTGCTTGGGTCTGTAGCAAGAGGTTTTGTCTACCACCTGCACCCATCCTCACAGCTCGTCTCCACCTCCCTGGTGTGGTGCAAGGCACGGGGGACTTTGGAGACCAGCAGCACATCAGTGCAGGAGGAGGTGACTGCTCTTTGGCAACAGCATCAGCTTCTCCTTCACTCATTAGTGCCGCAGATTCACCTGATCTGCCCTTCAGAGAGGGTTCGAAGAGAGATACATATATCCAGAGGGCAAGTCTGCTGCCAGAGAGCACGTGGAAGCCTGCTCAGATGCAGGGGTGGTTTTGCAATGGGAAGACCTATGAGTTGCTTTGAATTAAATTGTCTTTTAATAGCAGGGTTCCCCTCCGTCTTTAGACTCACAGGATTATTGGTTCTGATGTAAATATGTGTTTAGCATTAGAGTAAAATGTTATGTCAATACATGAAAGACCGGTTGCCTATTTGAGCCGCTGCTGTTTCCACCATGTGTCGCAGATTAGAGCTGGCCCTGGACGGGGGCCAGGCTGGTGCTTGATACACTCTAAATCCAAAGCGGTGTATGAGAGACGTTTACTAACCTAAGTGTGGGTGATCCGTTTGATAAACTATATGACATATTGTTCCTCTTAATGCACTCTATTTTAATGTTTTCATGTGAATAGGAGTAAAGGTATTGAACTGTCATAATTCAGTAGTTAAAACCTCTCCGGCAGGAATGACCATGGATGGCAAACGCAGCATGTGCTCAGGGCTTTCCAATAGCTCTGCTGGCTTAATTAACTGCAAATAGTCAGGCCACTGTCTTTGAAAACTTAATAGGTGGTGTCTGTGCTTAACTGATGATTGAGAGGGCGTCCTGCAAAGGCGTGAGACGCCCTCTCACTCTTTCCTGAAGTGCCAGTGTCGCATAATGTCATCTGCATCTACAAGGTGATGCCATGGGAATCTTGGCTTGGTCCAAATAAAATTATTAGTCTGTGTCCCTCAGGAGGTCTGAATGATGAGGTGTCCTCTGCATTCACTGCTGTTTCCAGGAGGTACCTTGAAGAAAGTAAACATTCTTTAATGTTTCACTTAAAAATAAAGTGGAAACCGATGTGAAGAAGCTGAAGGAAAAAAACCCCATGAGTGTAAACAGCTATAAGCAGTAATGTGACAGCTAAACTAAGAATTGTTAGATGTTTAAGATATAATTACTGTATATTAACTAGATGAGATCTACACAAAGAGTCTGATGAGCCTGCCAGAGAAATAAACCACAAAGTACTAGCTGGCCTGATTTATTTTTTTCCATCATCATGTTTTAAATGTTCATGCATACTGATTAAAATTTAGGTTAGGGTCTTGAAAGCTCTTGCCAAGTTTTGTCACTCAGGGATTTTTAGATGCTGTAGATTTAACCCTCTGTCTGTCCTTTTGATGGCTAGCTTCCCAAATACCCAGGGCAGATAATATTCTGCCTTGTCCAGCTGAACTGATGCATTCAGACTTCCTGAGGAAAAAGCCTCTTGAGTGCTTCTAAAATATTTATTTATCCAGGATTCATCTTACTGAATTTACTGTTTGCTGAAACAGGCAGTACTGTGTTGGCCTGGCATGAGACAATATGTTTGAGTTCACTCTTTCATTCCTATGGAATGATATTTGAGATGTACATTTTTTCCATTTTTTCTAGAATATCAGGGGAAAATAATTTCAAGTGGAGAGAGAATTTTGCTGAACATCTGGGAGCAAAATGGGAAAAGTTTGATAAATGGCATCTTGCTGACATGTAATAGCAACTAGCTCAGTGAAAGAATCTAGGGCATTGCAAATAAAAGGATTTTTCTTAACTGTAGTTCAATTGGATATGTAGTTTCGTGCGTACAGTTGACAGTAACAGATTATTTAGATTGTCAGATTTAAAAAAGCGAAAAAGTTCAGACTTAAGTCATGCAGTAATCTTAATTTCAGGAGCAGCCGTGTCTGTATACAACACAGACATTTTTTGACTACTTAACTCAGCAGAGAAGTTTCTTCTTCAAAATTTATATCCTATTCAGGGCATAACTACTATAATAAATATAAGGAAATATTTCATACACTGATTATGGTATTGTCAGGTTATACTGATAACTGCATAAGTTTAAATTCTTTCCAGTGTTGAGTGTCCAACTGTTCTTCATTTCAGCCGTTTTATGTTTGAGAGTTTAAAACTTGTGCGTTACTTTCATTTTAGCCATCGCACACAGAATACCTTTATCTGTAAGCTTAAATACTCTCAAATGAGCCGGATTCTCCTCACATGCACAAATTTAAACTGGAAGTAAGCTCAAAGCAGACAGACTTTTCAAATTTAAATAAAAATCGTGCCTTTAAAAAAAAGCAGCAGAACAAAACTGAGGATAGCCCAAAATATTTTCAGGACAAATGACTTTAGCTCTATAGAATTTTTCCCTTGTATTGCTCTACCAGTCTGATGTCAAATGACATTTTTTCTTCATTTAACATAATTGTCTGTGAAATGTAACAGTGAAACAAACCATTAGCAAAATGCTGAGCTGTCAAAAGCAATCACTGGTTTCGGATCCAAACGGGGTGCTTTCCCTTCTCCGAAGGTACTCGTTGTGGTTTCCTGTAGAGGTTCTTTGTGAAACATCCAACACTTCAAGGACAGCGCTGTAGCCGTGAAGATCCGACCTGTCCCTCTGAAGAGAGCTGCCCGGGCTCCCTGCGCCGGGGCCTGTAGCTGCCCTGTGCTTTTCTCCTAAACCAGGGTCTCCGCCAACTTCAGTGGAGTGATTGTTGCCGCTGCAGATCAGGCATAACAAACAGAGGATGAGAAATACCCCATTAGCTGCCTAGCTGAAAACAAACGAATGAGTTGCCTCATGCCGTACCACAACGCTCTGGCAAAGTGAGAGACATATAAACTAACCCTTTTCCTTCATGAAGTCCCTTCCTCTTTCGCATGAGTAACTCTTGGCTGAGCAGCCTGAGTTTGCTTCAGGAATATCGATAATAAAATTGGAAGGCTTTGAGAGCTGGTGGGAATTGGAAGTGGGTCGGGTGCTCCATCCAACGGCTCCGGATGGAGGCTTCCTGCAGGCAAACTGTCTACAGGCTGCGTAGCCCCAGCCAGCTCCGCCACACAGATTGGAGGCAAGAAAGTTTAGTGAATTGGATGTGAACTAGTAAGTAAAAGCTGTGTTGATGATTTCAATTCCCATGCTTTTATATTTCTTAACTTTTGAGCATTTAATCTGCAGCCTTTAACACAAACTGACAAATGCAGGATTCCTCCCCTGCAGAACCGTGGTAGTTTTTGGATCCATCATGAGCAAACTGAGCAATTCAATATGTAGCACAGGCCTCAGCCTAGTTAACAACAGTAATTATCCATTAATTTGTGTTGGCCAGCCACTGGAGGGGGATGAGGCAACAGCTTCTCCAGAGGGTTTCACAGCTGCTGACTGGCAGGGGGGGAGTGCAGGTTTGGGGTTCCTCAGACAGAGCCCCCATTGCTGGCTCTGCTGCTGCTTCCTCGACCTTCTACCCTCTCTTCCCTGCCACCTCCTGAGTCTTGTTCTTTCCCAGTTTTGGACAGTTTCACAAGCTTGACGAAACATGAAGATGATGCCCGCTGCCAAATGTCTTGGCTTTAGAGCATACTGTTAGCAAGTTTTGTTTAAGCAGGATAGCTTTAGTATGTGAGCTTGAGCATGTGCATGCACCCACTCTCACTCATACACATGCAGGACTTTCTTATAACCTTATTCCAGGGAATGGTTAAATCCATCAGGAGGATGATTCAACCAGAGGTTAAAAATGTCACCTCAAATGGAGAATATCATGGACTGTGTTAGGCAGGATTATCCATGGTTATCCAACCCCTGCCACGCTTGCAATACATAGGAGCTACACCAGAGCTTCCCAAATTGTTATATGGTCATTACTTCAAAGTAACAGATGGGAAAGGTGGTTCCTGTAATCTCTGTGTGTCCCTAAATAAAGTGTCTTTTCCCTGATGTGCACATGTAGGGCTCTGGTGGGGTCCCTGCTGCTCCCCAGGTCCCTGTCCACTGTCATTCCCCTGGGAGTGCAGCCCCCTTAAGTAGCATGACCAGTAACATTGCACTGTTAAAATGAAGATGTTTGTTAATTTTGTCTTTTGTTGTGTAAAAGGTTACATCAGCTTGCTGGAATAACATAGATTTTATCACGTAGTCGTTTATCATATAGTCACCTTAAATCTGTCTGCAGTTCGACTATACAGAGCTTAGTGTCAGTCTGATTGTTTGAAATTATGATTTGTTATGGTACTTTTCCTCCATATTCACCATAATTGGGATCCTACCCCAAAACCTCAGACATAACGTCAGCAGAAAATATTCTTTCTATAAATACATCCTACTCTATAAGTAAATACATGCTTATTATTTTTATTATTATTTTGCACACATAAAACTAAATGGCTTTACAGTTTGCTGTATGACAAAGTGCATTCAGCTTTTCCAGTAACATTCTTGGTAAAACGGATCATACAAAAGCCTGCAGGAATTCCTAGCGTGAAGATAGTGCCGCCTGAATTTTCCCATAGGCGGTGTTTAAAGTCAAATTGGGTTGTGACATTAAATAACACCATATGGTGTGTTCGTTCCCTGCTGCTAGAACTAGATGCTCAGTGCAGCTCCAGTAGCATTTTACAAGAGTTGATTGATTTTGGGGTGGGTTATAGGTTCTCAGAAGTTAGATGATCTTGAAAAAAATTTAGTGTTTGTCTTTTAAATACCAGAAGCACATTTGCAAGGGCTGTTTGTATTAATATAAAACTGGGGGCAGGGCTGTATGTATGTGTATATATAATTATGTATGTATAAAAGCTGTGTCAAACCTGTTGAGAACAGAACTTGGAATCAAACTCTACTTCAGATGATTAACTTTTGGGGACTTGCACAAACTATTTTTGTCCTCCAGGTGATTTTCTTTCTAAGGAGATGCCAAAAGCATTAATGCAGACTATCAAAGCTCCATAAAAGGAGTTTGCCATTTTCGTTGTATTTCTGAACCTTCAAAAATAGAGATTAAAGCACCTGCAGATGCAGACAGTACATTCCACGCATGGCATGCTTTCCGGCATCCTTTCATTTTGATTCTTCCTTTTTTTTTTTTTTTTTTATTACAGTTCTTTGAGGTTCCGTTTGACTCAAATATGAACAGGACAAAAAACAGACCACTGGTGCGAGGACAGATCAGGTAAGGCTATGCACACCTGCTCTGTCTAATGAGAAATGAGTCTTCACGTTGCTTTTATCTATCTCCAAGCTTCTCTCACTCTTCAGATGACGAAATATAGCAATTTCAGACAAAAGACTTAAGAAAGAAACGCACCTCTCTGTTCTTCGATATTTCTTCATGTTTATTACTTTTATGTGAGGAGTTTGAGTAATCAGCTGTCCTCTAAAATGCTGAATTTCTCAAGACAGCAGAATTTCTACTCGTGTTGTGTATTTCTTCATGTGTGATGACTGCATGCACAGCTCGGTAGCATGCAGTTATATTCCCCTGAACTTTTGCATTAGTCTGTAGCTATAAATCTTCAAAATTTCACATCTAAGAACAAACACAAAAGTGTATATTGTTTTTAGTGGTCACATTTATCTGTTAGATCACGAACTTTCACTTGGATCTCACGGCAGAGGTATCTGCAACTCTTTTTTTTTTAGTGGTTTTGTAAGGCAACATGTCTTTGCCTCTTCTACATGTTTAGCATAAAGCTGGGGTTAAAACTCACAATGGTGGCATCTTATGAAAATAAAATAAAAATTTATCATCATTTAGTTTATCATGATCCATAAGTAAATCCCTCCCTCCCTTCCCCCCCGCTCCCCCCCCCCCCCCCCCAAAAAAAAAAAAGCCCTGTACTAGAATAGGGATTCCCTTAAAAAAAAATAAGTTCTTTATTCATTCTGTTTTCTGGATTATATATCATTTCAATTCTCAATTCTCAAAGGCTCTTTTCCAGCTAAAAAGGCAAAGTGAAAAAGAACATCAACAAAAAACTCTAACTTATTTGCAAACTCAAACTGAAGGCCCAATTCATAAATGATTCAACAAACAATTTTAGTATTGCATTTCCATGATTTGTGCCAAGGATTATTTATAACAAAATTATGTTTTCCCTTAGGCTTCTGTGAACAGTTGGTCCTGTTTATTTCTGTGTTTTATCCATCACCTTTGGAGGACTGAAAAAAATGTGATGGATGAAATTACAAGAAAATTGAGACAAAATAGTAAAGTGAACCTCGGGGGTGAAGTCACTCTCATTGTAAATAGTTAGAGCTCTTCAGTAAACTTGTTCCGATTTGTTCTCGAAGACGGTCCTAATTACAGATTCCTGAGTTGTGTTAATTTTATTTAAAAACATATTTTAGGGACCACTGCAGTGAGGGCATCTGTTGTACATGCAGTTAGTCAGCTTTAATTGTGCAGTTCAGGGGAGCTGCACTTCTGCTCCACTTGCCTGTGGTCCTTTAGCCTGGGGAAGTGGAACACTCGTTAGGAAGAAAGATGATGGGGGTGATTTTTTTTTTTTTTTTACTTTTTTTATCACAGTCTACTAACTTGGCTTGCAGTGTTTCTGGAGTCAAAATTATAGCCAGGAATCTTTCTGTCAACTTTTGATTCCGAGAAAGAAATTTGTTTTATAAGTTTCCAGTGTCCTTAAACGAACTTCACTGTCATCTGAATGCACCACAGATTGGCAAAACCATATTTAACGGATTTTCTTACTTCCACCCCCCTTCATATTTGCTTTCACCACAAAATGGTAATGTTGGGGACTTCATGTAATCACTCATCAATCTATCTACCTGACTGTCAACAGCTAATTTAAAGTTCTTTAAAGTGTCACTTACCTTGAATAATGCTGGTCTCGTTCCCTGTAGACCATTGAACATGCAGACCTTGACTGGGGTTATTTCTTCTGCGGTGTGCCAGAGGAGAATAATCCAGTGCAAGTGATCTAACCTTGTTATATTTTGCCACATATTCCCTAGTGTTCCTTGAACTCTTTCCTTCCTGGCTGATTAAATAAAGCCCTTAAATGGTTATGCTAAAACTAGTCAAAAATGGACGAGACAGAGACGGATAAATTGTATATAAGAGACTGGTGTCTTGGTTCTGGGAAGGAATCCAGAGAGCTTGGCTATGTACAGAGTGCTTGCCCAAAATTTGTCTGACATTTGAGTTTTGACGTTTTCTTCTCTTTAGCTGCTTCATATCATGAAACTTTTGCTGCTTTTTAAATTTTGCTGTGTTACAACAACTGTGCCAGTGCAAATGGGGCATTTTACAGTCCGTCTTCATTTGCACTGTTTGTAACTATATTGTGATTTCCCTTCTTTTTTTCTTTCTTTCCTTCCTTTTTATTTATAATTTTGCATAGTCCTTGTTACAGAACTGGTCAGCATGGGTAGCAGTTTTTGTACGGTCCAGTCTTGAGCCTGAGTTCCCTTTTGAAGAGTGAGAAGGTTGTTAACTCTCCATCGTGTTGGCTCACTGCACCTCCTTGGAAAGGCTTTTGATGGTGGCTTTGATGTGAACTTCCGCCCACTGAGAAACTGCTCTGAGGCCAGTGACATTTTTTATAGAGGTTGTGGCATCACAAAGACAATTCTTAGATGCTTTGAGCTTGCGTGAGAAACAAACTGTTTCCCCCAATGAGAGATTCCTGGATGAGCTGGCATCTATTTTAGATAAGCTAATTCGTGGAGCTGTCTCTTTAGGAATTGTTTTGCTGTTGTAGAGCAATTATTCCTGTGTGTTTCACTTTGTGGCCTCCATTTGCAGCTTCAGCCCCAAGTTTTATTTAGGTTTAAGATCGACCAGCAGTTCTAACTGACTTTGCTTCCAACATTTCTCCCCCTCCTTTCTCCCTGAAGCCTTCACTTTGAGAAAACAGCACAACCCCCGCTATCTTGGCAACACTCGTGTGTGTTCATTTCCCTGCATACGCGGTCATGTGGTTCCCAAGTCCCCACGTCTCTGCCTTTTCTACAAGTTGCCAAGGACTTGCAGTTCCCTTCGGTATCAATGAGGAACCTCAGTAGCTTTCAGAGAAGTGCTCTGTGGCCACGGCTGCGCTGTGGAGTGTGAATGTTGTCATGGCCTCTGAGGTCTGGCTGGGGATAGAGTGTCATTATCTTACTGGTGACACTCCAGAAGTGTTTGAATTACGCAGCTTTGGCCTGACCATTGCTCCAGGCAGCACCCTGTGAGCCAGGAACCAGTTCTGCAAAGATCTCTGGAAGGATGGGATTTGGAAAAACAATTGTCCTCCATCCTTTGTAAAGTCCTCTCCATATCACATCAACTTTATGGCTAAAATTAGTTACTTAGAGGCTCAGCGTGCCCCTGCTATATATATTTTATGTCATTTGGCCTGGACCAAACTGTACAGGCAATGACACGGAAGGGCTCTGCAGAGCTGGGGTCTGCTGTATGTAGGGACAAGAGTACATATACCTTATTTGCCAGCCTCAAGCCCACTGCTGATGCCCCCAGGGAATCTTCTGACACTGTTGCTAGATTTGTGACAAACAGCACCTGATAGTTCATCGACTGCTTGCTTTACAATGTCCTATTTAATTTGTAAGGCTCTGAAAAAAATGTTCCCTTTGAGCAATGAGACGTAACCATCCTTATTCTCTATTCAGAGAGTAATCAGAGACATCCTGTTGCAAAAATAACAAGAGTAGACCCAAACACAGCATGCCACTAAACGCCATCCATCATTCCAGCCTGCCCACATGTCCTCCTCCCTCCTCTGACCCCTCAAGTCTTGTTGGAAATACAAACAGCTTGAGATGTTCTTCATACTTCGGCTGCAGTGTTAAACTCATTGAGCGTATTTGCGTTTTGCATTATAACAACAGCTGATACTATTTTTCCCGCTATGAATTGTTTTTATGTCATTGACAAGGAAAAACGTCATGTGCTCACACAACCTTAGATTCAACTGAAATGGCAGCAGCTTTTCCTGGTTTCCTGTTGGGTATGATTTATTCCCTTACTTTTTAAGGCAATGGATTTAATTTTCCTGCAGATTAATTTAAATAAATCTCTAGTATTACCTGCAGTAGCTGAGTGAGCTTAGCCTGGAGGATGACAAGTGTCCTGTTCCATTATATTGTACAGAGTTGCAGTTTTGATTGCCCTTCTGCATGGAACCACACACACTCCTGTTAAAAAGCAGCTGTTTTTATGAACTCACAGTACTGCTGATCTGCTGGGCGAAGCACTCATAAGAAACTTAATAGTTGTACAGGAATTGTTTTTCATCTTAAAAAAAAAAAAAGTCATCAAACAGTGTGTTCTAAATAACTAATTCACAACCATGTAGACACCTTTCGGTTCTGCTCCCACAGTATTTTGGAACTTGCAACTGTTTTCTGTAGCAAGTCCTTTGGCTTTGGTCTTAGCAGCTGCAGCATCTGCCTGGGAGTGGGGCTGGGATTTCTCCCTCGCTTTACCTCCAGGTTTCCTGTCGCCCAGCCCTGGAGCATTGTACAGGCAGCGTTGGAGGATAGTTCAGGATGGAAGGGACCTCAGGAGAGCTGTAGACTACCTCAGCAGGGTCAGCGCTGAGGTCAGACCTGGTTGCTCCAGGCTTTATCCAGTCTTATCTCAAAACCCTTCAATATGAGAATAATATGCTATGAAATTTAATTATGTTCTCCATATGAAGAATATTTGCACTCTCAAGCTTGCTTTTCCTTGTGCATTTAAGAAGTTTTAAGTCTATTAACTTGGCAAAAGGTGGCACAACACAGATAATGCCTTGGCAAAAGAAATAAATCTCTGCATTGTTTGGTGAATATTTTTTCCTAGAATCCCATTAACTTAGCAATGCACAAGGAGCTGTGTCCTGTATATGAGCTTCCTGCTTCTTATGGCTGTAGTCAATGCAATTAGTGGAGACACTTCTCCTACTTGTTGACATTTCTGAGTGGAGTGTTGACTTTGGTCAATTTAAACTATAAGCCAAACTCTTGAAGAATCAGACCAAAAAGAGCTCCTAAGCTAGTGATGTTTCTCATTGATGGCTTATATTTATGAATTGTAGTTATAATTGCAAATATGTAAGTTAGGCATTCATAAACTGAGAAAATTGCAACGTGTCAAACTTTCCCTGTTTTTCAAAAAAAACATTGCAACTATTTCTGTGTAAAGCTGAGTTTTCCACTTAATTGCCTGCAGTAGACCTACTGTTAGAAGTGTAACGGAACCAGTCCATGCTGCAAAAATGTGTGTGCACATTTTTTATGTGTGTGTGTGCATTTCTTTAAAAAGATCCTCCTGTAATCACTGTTGATAACTCAGTGTAATTAGCTTGATTCTTTGCTTGCTAACTAATGTAAATCAGGAACGCGTCTACTGATGTTAGTGGAGCTACACTGATGGAAGTGAGAGGAAATCCATGTCCTCAGCTTATGCTGAAACCTGCATTAAGCATTTAGCCAGCCCTGTTTTAAGCCAGCAGTTTAAAACCTCCCCAAGGGTTTCAGTACAACTTCAATTCCCATTTAAAGATCAGCCTCTGCTTAGCTGACTGGTCTGCTCCCTTGGGTGGTCATTTCAGACAGGTTTCATTCTACTTAAGTTAAAACAAATAAAACAAAAACTCCATAAATCTACAGTTCTTCAAGAATAATCATTTTTAAGAGATCAGATGCTCATTCCCTGCAGGGAAACATTCCAATATTTTGTTTAGAAAATACCTCATTTTAAAGGGACTGCCCTGAGATCTTTTTGAATGATAAAAATGTTTCTTTTTTCAGTGGGAGGCTTTCCTCTTGTTTAAACAGGGCACAATTCAAAGCAGACACCACCACGGCAGCCTTTTCAAGCATTTTTTTATCCTGCTTGTATTCAGACTTTATTATTTGAAAACAAGTAAATGCATTCCTTCCCCACCACCACCTTCCTGGCTTCCTTTTCTTTCCACCCCGTGTTTTCCAGAAGCTGTCATTGACTGTATTTGGTAAACAAGAAATTAAAATCCAGCTTTATATTTTTGACACGTACAATTGCTTGTAAAAATGTAATTCTTGCCTTTTGAACAGCAGTGTATTTTTTATTTTTTTCCTGGCATGGCCACGTCATGGAGATGGAGGGGGGGAGGAAACCTTGAGGCTAAAACATAGTTTAATGAGAATAAAACCCACATCAAAGGATGGACTAATGGAATGATATAATGCTTACTGTGTCACTTTCCCAGAGGGGATATGGATGACAGTACTTATATTTCAATTATCTATTCACTGCCTGCATAGGATGTTGATTAAATGGTTCTAAGGTATTAGAGTCCTTTTGTAGAATGCACAGAAAAATGGTGATACTGCACATTATCCTCAGATCAAAATGTGTATTAGCAGGAAATTATATAGCTCTAACTACATATATATTTTGTTTCTTAGGGCAATAAAGGGGGTTGTTTTAATAACTCTAATGTTACATTCAAATTCGTTTCAGTTGAAACGAAGAAATTGCTAGCTCTCCAGCCAGAGCCTTCAGCTCCTCCTGCCTGGACCTAATTCTGCCACAGCTCAACGGAGACATTCCTTTGCAGGCAGCTCTGTTTGGTAAATATAAATCCTGTGGAAACACTTGACCCCTCACGCCTTGCTGCTTTTCAGTTCAGCCGAGGGGCCTTTACCGCCAAATTATTTATATGAATTGTTAATTGCATGTGGAGCAGTTGATAAATCGGAGTACATTGTACGTCGCCCCACGTTAGGAAACATCCCAGATGCTCATGTATAAACCAGGAGTCACGGTGCATTTGGCTAAATAGCTGCTCCATCTGCTCGTGGGGAGCGCTGCGGGGAAGTGATACGGGCTCCTAATGGAGTTGTCTTATCCTCTCATGTCAGCTCCTCGCCAGGGGGTAGAGCCCCGTGAGCTGGAGGGAACCAGGCTATTGTACACTAATCCTTCCATCTTTGTGTCCAATATGAACAGGCCTCTTGGACATCAGTTGTAACCATTGACTCTTTTCTTTTTTAACTGACTAGTGATGGGTCATTTTCTTCAAAGGTGGTGTTCAAGTGAATTTTCCCCCTTACACTGCACAAACAAGGAAAATTAAAGCTCGAAGCCCGAAGTCCTTTCCCCAACTTAGTGCAGTGTTCTCCTGGTGGCTCTTCTTCCCACGTCTGTCAAACATTTCAGGTTCATGTTTGTAAATTTTGGCTTAATGCAGTCAAAATCCCCACTCTTTGTTCCCTGTATTAGTATTGAACCTTATCTGGTTTAACCACAACAGCATCATTATTCAACGTGTGCCAAGTGTTGTAGGGAAGTGTCACCACTCAACAAGTCCATTACGGAGCTGCCTCTGATTAGGAGTTGCTATACCCTGAGATCTGTTTACAGTAAGTCATGTTAGAAGTGCATTTCTTTCTGTGAAGGACAGAGTTTGTAACTTACATGTTATCAACTTATATGTTATAACTTGCATGTTATAACAAGTTATAACTTAACATGTTATCAACTTCTCAAGTCAGATATAAAAGAGGTTTTTCTTACGCTTTAATTAGCTGTGCCAACACAGACGCTTGCTCTCCAGACTTAACGACTAGAAAAGCTGCATTCCTGAGGTTGAGATATGTGGAAAACCTCTTCAATATGTTTAAATTTTTTTGCTAGACACATAGAATCACAAGGAATATTATATTATAAATCATGCTGTAAAGGAACATGAGCCACAGTGACTCATATTGCTGCCCATGTGTGACAATAATTATGTTGTATTCATGTACTTTGGTGGTATATGAAGGGGTTTTTTTGGTTTTTTTCCACCAAACATTTGTAAAATACAACTCCAGATGCAAACTGTAGATAAACTACCGAAATAATAGCACAGAAATCTCAATATACAGCCATCCTCATCCTTTTCACCTCTCAGGTGAAACATAGCAACTACTTAAGAGCATGCTGTAGAATGTTAAAATGATGTGAATATCAGAGGCATGCTTGCAGTGTTGCAGAGGAATCTGCAGATAGACAGGAAGGATCTGTCTTAAATTGCAATTTGACAGGCTCATCTGCTCAACTGCTCTTCCACTTAATGGTGTCTGGAGCCTGATCCTCCTTCTGCTGCAGACCATTGTTTCTTGTCCTGCTGTCTGTGGCTGTAGCAAATAACTTATTTCCTTCATTTTCGTTGCTCCTGGGAATATATTTCGAGTCAGTGATCCTGTACTGAGAGTGACTGGACAATTTTTTCTCTTTCTTTTGAAGAACAGGTTGATAAATACTCTAGAACTTCAGTTTTCTCCGTCTTAATGAGATTGAGAACTGGCCTGAGACTTCCTTACCCACTGCTCTCAAAACGTTGGCAGAGGGCTCAGCGAAAGAACATGTTAGATTTAATCACTCTAAATCACAGCAAAATGTTTCTGGAGAGACCATATTATCCGTCCTGTTTGTCAGCTGGTCTCTGGTTCTTAAAAAAAAGAGAACTGAGATTTTGAGATAAAATGAATGGATTACTTAACTGCCGCTTTGTAAGGTTAGGTTTGTTAGGTTAAAGAGGTGGATTTAGTTTAAATATTATGGGGGACATTTTTCAAATTTACTGTAGGTTTTTCTTGTAAGCACTTTAAAAAAATATTTACATTTTCATGACTGCAGGGAAGCTGTGAATATTATTATTCACCCTTTCACTCCTACCTAACAAAGCCATATAACAAGGAGCGTGCTAACGCTCTGCAGGGTTGCTTAGAGTTGTTATGATTAGCATTCCGGTGTGTATAGCAAGCGTAATAAGAGCATAAACATTTTATAAGTATGGGTCCTTTTCATTTTTAATTTTTTACTTCGCCTGATGTGACGAGGCCCAATTGGAGCTTCTGTTTAATAACAAAGGGCAACATTAAAAGTCGTATTTATGTCTTATGAAAGTGGTATTCATGAACTGCAAGTCTCCCCAGGGTTTGCTGAGCTATCTCATCCCGAACCAGTGGTTGCTTTGGTCTCAGTGCTCCGGACAGACTCGTGAACCTGTGAACAATGAGACCAGATCCTAGCATCCTTTGCCTGGAGTTAAACTGGTAGAAATGAGAGCAGGATGTGTTTAGGAGAGAGCTCCATGCTGAGGGTGGGACTCCTGATTTCTCTTTCTTCGATTGAGTTGGAATTCCTCTTGCCTCCTCTTAGCATACACATCGCGTCTTTGTGGAAACTTTCAGCAAAATCGATTGAGCCGATTTTGATTTACACAAGTATAAAAAAGAGAGATGTGTCCCTTTCAAGATGAAATGATTCTTTTAAATTAGCCGTGTTTGTTTATGATAGTTTTAAAGTCCCTCGTTCTGGCAGGGGACATGAAACATCTGTAGCTTGGATTCTTGAGGAGCGAGGGGAACTAATTGCCTCCCAATTTGGTTAAAATACAGTGTTGATTATGCTTTTATACAATAGCAATACACAGCCATGACAGGGCGGCTTGGACTCCATGCGTGAGTTGTTTCTTCATTGGGAGAGAAATGAATTGACACAGACACGGGATATTTTATCCTAGTCTGTATTTACTTACACTAAGTAGACTTCTGAACAAGTATATTAGATAGCAAAGCAAGTGCTGGGTTGGCAGTTTAGCGCCAAAACTCAAGAAGGCAACTTCATGATAAGACCCAGACAGCTATACATGTTTATTCATCACTGAGCTCCATATATGCCTGATTCTCACTGTGTGACATTCCTTGGGAGATTTAGACATCACTCATGTAACCCTGCCCCATTTCCTTGCTGATGGTCCAGATGCCATTCAAAACCCCATCCAGGTTGGTGCTGAGGGGCCTGACAGAGGCCTGTGGACAAAAGAAAGGTGTTAGGGGCGATTCCTTTCACAGAGATTTGCATTTTAAAAATGTTTATTTGAGGTTCAGGTCTGTAGACTCTTCATCTGGAGATGCAATGCTTTGCTGTTGAGCTGATTTAAGTGTGTTTAAATGCTACCCATTAACCCAGCTCATTAGACTTTTTTGGGAGCACCTACACGTTTCATACCTCCTCTTAACACAGAGTTCCTCCTCAGCTCGGATTTTGTGTTGCAAGTTGGTTTTAGAACTTTTCCACTATTTTTTCCACACTATGTTTTTTTACATTTGGGGAAAAGTAGCATCCAATCTGAGATTATCAACATCTTTGTCGTAGTTATTACCAGAAACCAAATCACAAAAAGACAGTTATGAAAACATAAGCAGGCAGGATTGCAACAAGTGTGTTCTGGCAGTCTTAAAAACTGTGGTAGCGTTATACCCAGTTAAAGGGGATTTGATATAAAATTCAATACTTGTAGTGCATGTAGAACCTGATCTGCCACAACAACACATTTTTGGGGATGAGATACCAGACACTGACAGAATGTAGATACTAATTTTTAACCTGTTAAGAGAAAGTTAAATAATTCATTAAGAAAAAAAAAAAGACTTGACAAAGCTCCCCATTTGTTTGCACCTCCTAAAAGACGTCTTGTCAGTCTTCCATGGTAAATGATAGACAAGTGTGTATTCTGATATTTGGACCTGATGGGGAAAAATTGAATTCCCAATTAAAAGTGTAATTTAGTTTCACATTGTAGTTTTAAAATACATCATCCTTCATCCCTTGTCATGAGTCATGAACTTTCTTGCATGACTGAGAGAGAATAAATGAATATCTATTAAGATCTTTCTCTACATTTTTTTCCCTTAAAATAGTACCATTTTAGCTCATTGATAGATATTGTTCAGTTTAGTATAATTCTGGTACTTTGAAAGATTAAGCCTCAATCAGCAAGTGTTTGGGCTATTAATAATGTTCAGTCACAATGTACCTGTGGAAGATACCAAAAGCAAGAGCACTTATTTCTTGTGTTTACTAAAGCTTCTGGCTGATGCTGAATCAGATCTACATGAAAGACATAAAGGGCTTTAGCAATATGTCCATTCTGCCAATGTTAAAACTACTTTTTCCTTTTAACTTGAAAGAAATATCTCTCCTTGAGACTAATCCAACGTGTAATTGAAAGTTATACTTGAATATAAAAATATTTTGTCAGTCATGCTTTGAGTCCTTAAAAAAAGATATGCTGCCTCAAAACTATGTTAATTAGAGGTCATAATGTATCATCACGTAGCAACTTTGATTTGAAATCTCAAATCTGAATGTGGATGTTTTTTCTATCAGGTACATCCCCAGTGTGTCTGTAGGACTATTCTGGAGTTTAATCTAATGTCTTTTGCAAAAAAATTAGAATCATTTTAGAAAAGTCATCAGTGGTGAAGCTCCTGATCCAGGCAGTGTTGTTCCAGTTTCAGTTTCCATTAGTGGTGTTGTTATTTCTGTAGAACTTTTACAGCTGACAATGGTCATGAATATGGTTTTTATTACTAAATATATAAATATGCAGCCTGAAAAGATTTGTGTGGAAAGTTAAAATTTAATTTCACTGTTGGTAGATTGCCATCGTTCAATTGTCTGCCATGATTACTGATTGGTTTTGAATGTTCTGTGCCTTGCTTTGAGCTTAGAAGCTCTGTGAGGTTTTTTTTTAACCTCCCATCAGAAATAATTTCAGGGAAGCTACCGTTGCTATTCAGGGCAAAATGTGCCTTTTACAGCCTTCTGGCTCATTTTTCGCAGTCAGCTGCTTCTACAGCACTTGCGCCAGCAGACGACCCCACTGCCGGTTTCAGGCATCTGTCCATCTGGGGAGGCAGAGCTGGAAATTACACAAATGCAATCCAGATGTGTGCTCGAGGGAGATGGGCCTTCTTCCCCGTTACCTAAGGCATAGGAGCAGGAAGGCTTCTCTGTAGTCACGTGTAGCTGCAGTGCGTAATGTCCTCAGCTCCTCGTGTCTCTTCCAAGTGGGGTGGGATTGCCTGGTGTAACTCCTGGGGTTGATGGCCTTCCCTAATTTTCTTGGTGGATCTCTAAAAGCTGCTCTGGAGGGTTCAGCAGTTCTTCAGTGCTGATTTTAAAAAAAAATAAACAGAAGTTAAAAAAATCACTTGGCTGATACTTCTCTGGCTGTGAGAGGTGACCAAGTCATAGCTCAGTACCAAATGACAGTCATGGTGATCACAGGCTCAGCTCCTACCTTGTGACTGGTTTTCAGCAACTCTTAGTGTTGCCTGGCCACAGGAATTGAGAAGATGCCAGGAGATGAGCAAAACTGTAAATCAGCAGCTGGGGAGAATGACGGTTTTCTGCACAGGGTTAGGTGCATTTGTGCTGGGGATCTCCGAGGACATCCTCTCCTCTTGAAATGACCATGGGCTTTTCAGGCCATAGAAACCTTCAGAGGGATGTGACTTGCACTTCAGTTTGTGTAACCTCACATTGCTGTCGGAAAAATGTAAAAACTTCAGGCTGATGCTTTTGTCTGAGTGGCTTCAGAAGCCTTAATAACTTACTGCTGACCTGGAAAAAATTAGGAAGAGGAAGGGGCTTCCTCCAGCAGCCTTGTAATGGTGAGTAGTCTGGGGACATTTTTAGTACCTACAGATTCCAGAAATAATAAGCAACTTATGATGCTTACTCCCAAAATCTGATTTTAGTTATGGCTTTGGAACAGTGTTCATGCACTGGACTTGTATCTCAGCCCATGATGGCGAAATGAAATTACAGAGATGAGAATCACACTTGTGCTCTTTGTCTGCCAAATACCTTCTTCTGAGCTCCCGCTATTTTCAGCCTGTCTGTGCTTGAGGCTGGTTCAGGCTGTTTCTCTTCTTATTAAGACAAATAGTTTTCACCCTATATTCAGATGGAATTTGCACCCAGAGTAACAATATTGAGATTAATCTGAGCCATCAATCTCACCTTTGTTGTGTTGGCACTGTTTACCTGCCACTGTGGAGGATGCTGAAGTCAAGGATAACTAAGGACCGTTTCTGTGGGCAGCAGCAGCAAACGAGCGAGGGGAGGAAGCGTGGTGGTCTTGCTGAATCTGTGTCTTCAGTGAAACAGAAGACTCACCAAAAACCAAAACCAGTTTTTTGTCTCATCAACAAATAAGTAAAATTGCAGTTTGATTAAAGGGTGTAGTGTGTGCAGAATATTTGCCATTACTAAAATCCCATGCAGAGGAAAGCAAGGATTCATATCTTGGCTTCATTTGCATGTCAAAATGACTCTAAATAAAGTTCCTTCTCTTCCCACCATCCCTCTCTGCCCCAGCCCATGCCTGGATGTAGAGGACATGTTTTCGGGAGGTGCAGCCTGGCTGGAGGTGCTCGGGAGCAGAGCAGCGGGGCTGTCCCGGCCTCCACACGGCTGCCTGCCCTTCGGCACAGTCATTGCCCTCTGCGCGTTATTCTTCATCATCCCTGTCCTGCTAATTTTATATCATCACCTTGCATTTGGCAGAATGGATCCCTGGCCTTGCGGCTCGAGGGACAGTTGTCAATAATAAGATCTAATGCAAAATAATCAACTGGGAATTTAAATGTTTCAATCCATTAAGGTACTCTGTGCATGCTGCAGCAAAACAAAAGGGCATTGTTGTTTTCGGTTGGTTTTTTTTTTTTACTTTGCCCTTTTAGAAGTGGGTGATGTTTCTATAAAAGGTTTTCGACAGACAGGGAGAAGACAGAATTTGGTTTATTACCTTTTGTATTAGGCTTTGAATCTAATTTTCAAATATAAGCACTTATGCTTACCTGAAAAATATGCAGGCAGTCTTAAATGGACACTTACATTCAGGTTTACACTTCTATGTAAATATATTTTGCGTGCCCAATTTCCCATTAACACAAGGTCACAAATGAAGTTTCTTATGTATTTACATAACATCTGAACATGAATTGCATACGAGTGCTGATTGCATGAATGCGCCTATTCAGGATTCATATGGGCTTTGTGCCTGTGTTGGTATATGAACGTCAATGTGTTCACAGAGGTGGGTCGAAGCATTAGATGCTGATACAGGAATTTTCCGTATTTCTAAATATTGATAGGTTTTAAGAGGGAATTTTGTCTGGCTTCTTGATTGTTTTTTCCAAAGTTTTCTTTAAACTTTTTCCCCCTTGTTAATACTGTTTTTTAAATTATAGTTTGAACTGTACTTTGACAGTCATCTACGCAAAATGTTTTGCCAAAGAGCCAAAGACAGCATAGAAAAGCATGTGTAGTACTGATGCTATTGATCTTTATAGACATTAAGCTTGCTAATGCTGCTGTGAAATAGGTAAAATAGTACATTAATTTTATAGATGGGCAAATGCTTTAATTTGTTTTCCCCTTTCAATTTTTCCAAGTAACGCTGTGAGTCAATAAGTACTATTATCCGTGACTCTGGAGCCTATTAAATAAATATATTTCATGCACATGTGTGTCAGATCATTATATACGTATAACCAGATCATCTGTAAGTGGCAACTTACTGCTGCACATTAATTAAAATAGGCTGCTGCGTTGTCCAAAGTCTCCGTCAACAATACAATGAGTGAGGGTCCACATGGACACCTCGCGGTTGTGTGTGCGGGGCATACCCCAATATCACCCCCATGGGATTCCTCCTGCCTGCTTCCCGTTCCCCCCGGAAGCTCTGGGCTGTCCTTGAGCAATCCTCCTCAGCCTGACCGACAGCGTCTCTCCAGACACCTCTGTCTCAGCAAAAGCTTTGAGTTGAATGAGGAGAAACCTGGGTCTCTTTTCCTCCTCCTGCTCTCGGATGCTCCCAGTGGAGTGTGACTGGGGAGGGTCCATCTTGGGTGAACTCTATGGGAGAGAAATGTCATCACATTTTCTTTGGATCAGGAAAGTTTTGATTATTCACTCTTCAGGCTCAAGTTCTCTCAAAAGCTTTTAGTTGAATGTGGATGTCTTTTAGCAGTACTATTGGGCAGACTTTGACATATGTATTCTCAATACAGGAGAGAAGAGGAACGAAGCAGAACTACCAGTTTTTGGTTTTCCTTTAGGAGGTGTCCTATGTGGTGACATACTGGGTATTTTAGAGTTGAAATTTGAAGAGAACTCATTTGGCACTTGTATTATTTTTCTAAAGTCTGATTTTAATCAGCCAAATAACTGAAACCAACTCCTCCCAAGAATCCATCATAAAACCTAGTTTCTTACTCAATATGTTTGCTTTCTGAGCTGGCTTCTTGGCCAATTTTCCAATGCAAGATTGCCTTTTTTTCCCATGGGAGCGATTCCCTTAGCATAAGTGAACGCCCAAGTGAAATGAGACTCATGTACCAGCATCTGTCATCAGCCTGCACTTACTGCATGGGATGGTTTAAGGAGAAAGGAAACCAACAGAGACCCCACAGCCACTTTTGACCACCACGTGAGAATTCCCCGGCGTTGGGTTACCCTAGACTGATGCTCCTGTGATGCACACTCTACTGTATGATGGCACGAGGCTGTAGTGGGAGGAACTGCAAGCGTGGACATTAAGTGATGGGGCAAATCCAGTGACAACTTAGCATCACAGCCCAGAATGAGATCCTGATCTCCTGTGCTCCCTCGGCGAGATACAGGCAGCCCAGCAAAGGAGCGTGGATCAAATCAGTGAGCCTCACACCACATGCCTGAGTTCTGACAGACCTAGTGTGATCATGGAGATGCATAATGGTCCCTAGAAGACCACAGACCATATCAGAATACCCCTTAAACTGCTGTGATTTAAACCTAGGGTCAGTCTTTTCTTCTTAAAATCCTGGGAGTCATTGAAGCAGAAAGAACTGCACCAGTGACTTAAATGTCTCTACATTTTCCTCAAATATTCTCTCTTTCCCAATGAGGAGTTGCTTATACTTCTCCTAGACCTTAGAAACATGACATATTTATGTGAGAGTGAGTTGAATTCTCCTCTACCTCATGTCTCACCAAGAAAACAAGGTCCCAATTTCTGATTGCAGCGTCTTTGTAATGCCAGACAGTATTTTAAGGGGCAGAAATAACAAAGCTGAATCATCAGATCACAGTTTGAGTTTCTGATCTCAGTTGGGAGTTTTAGGGGCAGGCACTTGTAAGTCAGACAATTGCTCTTCTAGAAGAATTTTACAGTTCCTTGATTGTTAAGGAAACACTGGAGAAACGTAGAAAATACGATACTTTCAGGATGTCTAAAAGTAATATGGTTCAACTGCTTATGAAGAACAACCCACATTGACTTGATGCCCTCCCCTGAGATCATTAGGACTCTTACAGACACTAATCAAACTGCCTCCAGGAACTTTGTTTTAAAGAGGCAAAAAGGATGAAACTGAAAAACAAAAATGTGTTTTCATCCACCAGGAACAGAACAACTTTTCTGAAGGACTCAGCCACATAACTTCACCCTTCCCTTTTGATAAAGCCTCATTTTTTAAAGGTACTTTTGCAACCCATCAGTTGGATGTGAAGGCAGCACACAGCTGGTATCAGGGCTGGCACTGCAGGGCTGTTGGTGCTGCAGGGAAGTGATGTGGGAGAGACACGATGCTGGGTGTCAGCCACGGAGGAGGGCTCTGCACTCCCAGCCTCCGCCTTCCCTTCCCGTGAGAGGCACGAAGGGCTGGTGTCTGCTGCTGCGTGACCAGCTCATGGTGTGTAGTGTTCATTTGAATTGGAGATGTGTAGATGAGTCTTTGCTCTTGATTAGTCAGAAAAGCACTCTTTGCATTAGGTCAAACTGTGTCCTCATTTATGTCTGTGAGCCCCGCAGGAGCGAACGTGGGTAGCCCAGCCTTGTAGGTTCTTGTGTCGCCTGGAGAGTGTGTATTGTGTAAATCTGGTGTTTACTGTCTGACTGTGTTTTATTCAGGAATCAGTCAAGATAGATTTGTTTAACCAAACCCAGTCAGGCTTTCACTATAGCGGGGCAACATCTACAGAGTACGGCATTTGTAGTCGGCGTTGAGACAGTTTACGGTACAGATTGTGTTTTGCTGCCTTTCTGCAAAAGAGCACAGCTAGCTGCAAAACCAGAGGGCACAGCACCGTATGGCTCCTTTCACAGTACGGCTCCTGAAACAGTCTCAAATTTTATACATCTCATTGTCAGTGGATGGCAATGAAGTACCCTGCCCCTATTCCCGATACATTAGTAACACCAAGACTGGTAATGCCGGAGCGTAAATGTGCTCTGTGCACGCTCTGTAACCTAAAATTTGTTGATGGTCTTGGAAAGCTGGATAAAATGACTTAGTCAATTTAACTGAAATTGAAGGCAGATCTTTAGTGTGAGTTTTGCTCATTTTAGTTCTTCCAGTTATTTAGGATCTCCACACCATATTGGTCCAACAAAGGTCTTAAAAATCAAAATTTGAATGGTAGGACTTTTTACTGATAAAACTCTCATAAAATTCATCCCCACCAGCAAATTTTTCTTACGAGGGTTGGAGCAGTGCTTGCAACACATATTTTAGGGTTAAGGATTTGGCCAGAGGGCAGAGTGATCATAGAATACAAAGGCTGCATAGTTTTCAATTAGACAAAACGTGTAAAGCTAAACTTCATGCAGAGACATTTGTTACAAGCACATACATTTTCTGCTCTTATATGGATGACTAGAAGTGTGTATTTAGCCACATGGGTTATTAAATACAACTTAGTTAATGGCATTTTCCTTCCTTCCAGAGGTCTCCCACACCACGTTATTTCTTAGTGGCATTTAGTTCTCTCTTCCCATTATACCAAACACCCTCAAACAAGCACGTGTGAAGAGGTGTCCACCAGCAGCAAACATGTTGATCTGGTGCAAGGGATCACAAAGAAAGCTTCCTTAGGGTTGCATCACGGTGCTGCCTGTGAAGTGTGGTTTTGGGAGCCAAACAAAAAATCCTTGTTCATTGTATTTGGATGTTTATTGTGGAACTTACTGGTAGAGGTTTACATAGCTTCAGCCACTTTTGTACAGATTTTAAAAGGAATTTCCAGCCTTCTCTGAGCTCTTAGCTGATGTGCAGTAGAAATCAACAGAAACAATTTGCATCTTTGTTGTTTGCTGCTTTCGGCCAAGCCTAAAGTATCTTCTGTTAATTCCAGTCAAACGATAATAAATTCTAATTTTGATTCTCTTGCTAGAATTGCTTTGGTGTGCTACTTAGCACAGGACATAAGCTAAATGGGAATGTAGAAAATTCAGCCTTTTTTTTCAGTAAAGCAAAAAAATACTTTATTCCTGTCGACATAATTTCAAAATGATTGAATGTACTCTTTTTCTTGTAAATCCTTCCCAACTTTGTGTCGAACCATGTTGCATTTCAGTCAAAGGACCCCTTGGATAATTGCAATCAGTTAAAAATCTGACAAGTTACAACCATTCTCATTTACTCTAAACCCTGAGTGCTTTTTCCCAAGGTTAAAATTTACTAAGATTATAATAAAAGAGAAAGATCTGCTGGAAGCACCGGTTCTCCGTAAGGGCTGTTTACCTGCAGAGGTTGAATTTGTTTGGTGAGCACAGTGATCACAAGAAGAATAATCACCGATCATTGCAAATCTCTAGCAGGATTGTCTTAACCTTTTAGAAGGGCTTTTCTTAGGATCGGGGTTCAAATGGGAAAATTGGGACTGGGTGAGGGGAAAAAAATAACAAAAATCCAATCTTAATTTTTGGGAGGAGGCAAAAGGAGCGGGACAGTAGTCATTGTTTAAGACAGACTCTTGCTCAGCGTGTCTCCTCTCCCCGCAGCCCCCTGCTCGCCGTCTGTTTTGCTGCCTCCTGCGGAGTCCCGGGAATCGCCCTGCTGACTCTGGGAGTAAACCCCCTCACCGGGGCCCTGGGAGCCTTCAACATTTTCTTGTACACGTGTTGTTACACACCCATGAAGAGAATGAGCATTGCCAACACATGGGTGGGAGCTGTTGTCGGTGCCATTCCCCCCGTCATGGGCTGGACTGCGGCTACGGGTAGTCTCGATGCTGGTGAGTATAAAACCCTTGCATCTGGGTGAGGGGTTGTCAGCATTGCCTACGGGATAACTAAAAACACCAACCCAAAAGCCAGTAAACCTCATTCTTTATGCTTGTTGACCTGATACCGCTTCGAAAGCAGATACATTCTGCTGTTTGCAGTGCCAAAGTCCATTACAGCACCGTACCGTGAGGACTGAATGAGTAGACATGGTGGTATCATTCTCCTTATGGGGGCATTTCAGGGGCAAACATCAGCTGATGAAAGACCATGTCCTATTAAATACGTGTTTAGGCCACCTTAAAAAAAAATCTAGAAGAAAATAGTGTCTTTGGGGTTCACATGGAAGAAAATATTACGTAATTTCAGGATTAAAACCATACCCTGTAAGATCCAACTTACAAGTCAGGAGCTTCAACTGGAAAATTCCCAGATGTGTTTATTAGTGTCTTTCCACAAGCCAGAAAATATCCTAGGAAGATTAATTTATTGGTGTATTTCTTAATTGCCCATTTCTAAACTCTTAAGTTATAAATGTTCCTTCCCCCTCCTCCTTGAAAAGCAAGCGAGTATTTCTATTTTAGCAACTGTGAACCGTTTTTACATCCCTCATAAAACACTGATCTCTTCAGCAACTAAACTATGACACAATTAGGGCTTGTTTTTCCTGCCAGCTAGAAACTTAAGTATCAAAGTGGCTCCACATAGTTATATTCTGAAGAAACTAATGAAGTTCAATTAACAGGTCTGTTAAGAATTGTTTCAGCGCACACTCATCCCACAATGTGGCGTATTTAAGGCTTGAATAATACTTTCAACAACAAGGCTTTTAACCAGAAATTATCAGAATCTGTGCAAAATCTGTTCTTCATTTATGCTATGCACTTCTTCAGTTCTGTGTGCATGCCATTCTTCATTTATGCTACGCACTTCCTATAAAAGTCAGTCTGAATTGGCCTTGTGTACGCATGTTCTGATACAGATCTAATCCAGAGCTAGGATGAAAGGTTTTGTAGGATTTTTTTTTTAATGTGTGTATTGCTTCTATACAAACATTTACTTCTCTGAAAGTTTTTGTTTATATTTAGACCTATAAATGATATGTATGTGTATGTATAATGTCTTATGTTAAGGAGCGCCATCATTAGAAGCTCTGTATTTGTAAAGAGAAGAGAATGAATTAAAAACACAAAATATATAATTTTAAGGACTGTATTGTTCTGGCTGCAGTTGCCTAGATCTTGGATGTTACGTTATTTAGGGATTTCTCCGCTGGTTTTGGCATCTCTTTCCAGAGTGGATGCTAAAAGATGATTCTTGTGTGCCCGTGCTTCACCTGCAAAGTCCAGCCTGGAGGAGCTGTTGTGAAGAGCTCCATCTCACCTAAAGCCCTTGCTGGAGAGGCTGTCACAGTTCAAATTTTCACCCCTGGTTTTAAAATGACAGCTAAAGTGCTGCAGCTGAATCCCAGCGCATTAAAGTAATCTGACACTGATTTTCATTATCTTTAATTTCTCAAGTTACAACTTGCTCTTTGAGACCTGTTTGGCAAAGAGCTAAGCTGTCCCTGTACGGCAGGCAGGGAAGGCAGCAGAGAGCATCACTGGTGTCCCAACTAAGCTCTTCCTCTCTAATTTGCAACTGAGATGTGGTTCCATGTCCCACTGCCAGCTCTGCTGTGGCAGCGATGATGTCTGGCAACAATGCCATCAGTGGAAGATGGTAACTTCAAACCACCCAAGCAGACTTTGCCAGAACATGATCATCTGCGCTGATGCATAAACCCGATGTTGTATTGTTTGTTCTGGGTAGCTAAAACTTTCTACAGTCACCTCCCAGTCTGCATCAGTGAGGCCAGGCAGCTTGTTTAATAGAGAAAGAGATGTTATTGAGTTGATACTGGTCTTTGTAATGAAGTGCACTTGGGGACAGTCCTGACAATGGTGACCTGAATGTAATATTTTAGTACATTTCAGTATTTAAAAAAACCCAAAAAAGCAAAAAAACCACACCCCACAAACACCTTTAAAAAGAAAAGAGAGAAGTAGAAGAAAAGGATTGCATTGTAGACTATGATTTTCGGTGTTAAACATTCTACTACTGCAGACAAGAAGAGAGTTCAGCACCTGGCAGCATCAGACCCGCGCAGGGTAGAAGCGTGTGTCCATGTGCATACATCCACATGAGGTGCAGCCCTGAGTCCCTTCTCTAACCAGCCTACCCACAGTTGTTGAACTCATTAATAATGTGTAATTAGCTTGGAGACTTAACCTAGTTTTAGGTAGAGGTGTGAAAATGCATTTGCACCTCGTTTAAAAACAAAAAAAAAATCATTCCACTCAGTAACAAAGAGGAATGTGAAGGAAAGGAGTTAGAAAACTAATGAGAAGGAAGGTTCTCGCTGCTTAACTGGTGTTTTTTTGAGTTTACATTTTCCTGTGGATTTTCTCTCCTTGTAATCTTCTCACAGCAGCCACATTGTTGTACATGCTGCTGGCTGTAGGGAAAACAATCTTTAAGTGTAGACCTTTCATTACCATTTGAGGGGGGTAACCAAGTGTTACACAGTACTGTGTGGTGCCCTAGGACAGCCCTGTCTGCACTCTGCTGTAATGTCAGCAGTTCAATAACATCCCTGGCCTGGCTCATAGCTACTGCTGCGAGGTGCTCTGGGTTGGTTGAGAGAGTTGGAGATGATTCCTAGTTTCAGATTCCAGAGGTAATAATAAAGTATCTCAGATTGGAGCAGCCTTGGTTTAATTTGTCCTCGTTTTGTTTATAACTTTCTTCTTTCAAAGATTAATACCTTGACAGTTCCTTGCACAAGAAACAAGAAACAAATATCGCCTATTTGCAGATAAAAATCTGGGACCCTTATATTTCCAGTGATACAAACGCTGGTATTTCTTACTCTACTCATCTTTTGCAGGTCATACAGTGATTCCCAGTGATGCTTGCTTCCATTTCTGCCCCTGATAGATACCTTTAATTATATGTTCTCAAGCCTGATTGAACATCCTGCCCCCAACCCTGGATTTTGTGAGGGAATACCTCACATTTCAAAAGTGAAAGATAAGGTTATCTCTGGGAAGATGTGGAATTCTTTGTTGTGGGTTTGGGGTTTTTGGTGTTTTTTTAATGGCAGCTGTTTGAAACTGATGAAAGATCGGGAATGTTAACATTTCCTCACTGGGGGAGCTGAGTGCAGGTGAGATGGTCAAAGGTGCATGATAAATGTAATTTATCACGTGGATATCGCTACCACATATCTGGTGTATTTATGCAGAACTTAACTGCCAGCCTGTGATTTGCAGTAACACGTTTGCTTCCTTGAAAGCAGTTTTCATTGCTTCTTGGTGGTACTATTTATTTCTAAAGAGATTTTTTTATTTCTAGTAAAGCTGGACACCCTCAAATTATTTCTCCTGATTTTACGAAGGAAGGACTAGCAGGAAGGAATTGAAATTCCTTAAAGCCTTAAGTGATAGCACAAAGGCAGGAAAAAGAGGCAAGGCTTGGCAGCGTGTCCTGTTCTGTGCTGGATCCTCCTCCTGCACGGGATCCCCATGCAGGAGCGCTCCTGGCTGTGCCATGCTGCTGTTGAGCCTGTGTACAGACATCTTTAGGAAGTAAGAGAGCTGTTTATTTTGGCGTGCGAGAGGCAAAACGGGTACATGCTTTAAATTACTCTTGCGTTGCTGGTCTTTCTCCCCAGACTGACTGTGCAGCTTGCTTGTTAGAAATGTTTGCTGTCCGTTTAAACTTGTTGTTTCTAGTTAGCAGAAAAACTGAATCTGGGGTAAACATTTCCGACTGCCATAGCCTGTATTTTGCCTTATACATTTTGCACTTCTTCTGCCGACCTTCCTGTGCTTATGCACTGAAGGCTCCATCCCAGCCGGCGAGCGGTATCGGTGTCTTAGAGCGGAGCGATTCAGTGCCACGGTGTTGATACAAACCACCCAGTTAGATGGAAGTGACAAGCAGGGGTCCTCAACATAATGTGCTTATCAGTTAAGGGGATTTATTCTGAGTAGGTGGCAGTGGCATAGCAGATAACAGCCCTGACAGTATAGCAGACATTACAGACCCATGGTGGCCTGGAGCCATAGGTATTACTGCACCAAAGAATGTTTATCTCAAGAGACTATTTAGTTTATCTCAGATGCTCCACTTCTGGTCTCGCTTTCCTGAACAACATCTTGTACTGATTTTCATTCATTTTCAGAAATTTAAATAATTCCTGGGGCTGTGGAATTTATAGACTGAGTATCAATTGTAATCATGTGGAGGCTGATTTTTAAATTGCCTTTACTTTGTAATTCAAATTGTGTTGTATGGTAGACATTAATTATGTCAGCCAACATCTATTTACAAATGGGGATTTAAAAACGGGCAGTTCTTATCAGCTAGTGACATTTGGCAGATGGATGGTTTCAGTAACAAAAAAAAAAAGAGAATAGGGGAGGGGGGGGACTGTGCCCAACCTGTCAATGGCTGGAGTCTCTCATACCTTGCCTGGTGTAGCAGTTGTCTGCCAGGAGGAGGGAGAGCAAAGCAACAGCTTAATTGCATGCAAAATAAGCTTGGAGATCTTTGTGCCCCTTCCAGTTAAGCACTTTGAGCTTTCAGAGCCCCTTGATGCACGAGCAGGTCGGGGAGCCAGCCGGCCGTCCTGCCGCAGGAGCAGAGGAGGCTCCGGCTCTAAACTCCCTCTAGTAAACTCAGCTTTTTGGGGTTTCACTTCGCAGGTGAAAGACAGCAGAATTTGTGGTCTGTTCCAGAGGAAGCAGAGATATTCATGTCACTGACGTACGAGAATTGGAAACTGGGGGCCCAGGAGTGTGCTCTGTGGGGGCAAAAACTGTAAAAACCAAGGCAGGAGGACAATACTAGTAAGCAGCTGGTCTGAATTTAGGACAAAAGCCAGTGAGTTATTTTTTTTCCCCCTTTCCATCTTCACAAGAGACAAAAGAAATGACAGTTTCACTGCTGGGACACCTGGGGGACTGACCCCACGAATTCACAGGCATCATGCCCTTACCTAGTTCTCTGCCCCGCGCACGGCTGTTGGGGCACGGGGAGGAGATGGGGCAGTGCAGCAGCCCCCACACCCCCGTGTGTGAGACACAACACCCGCAGGAGAAGCACCAATGTCCTGGGTGTGACACAACACTCCTTCTGCAAGCACAACGGGGGAGTCTGCAGGAGGGACCCCCACCCTACATGGAACCCCCGGAGGGAGCCTGGAAGAGGTGGTTGATGAGGAGCCCCTGTGTGGCTCTGCAGGTTTGCAGTCCTCTGCTGAGTCTGGTCCTTTGGTGAATAACTTCCTAAACATATTTGCACATAACGAATGGTCCATGCAAAGACTATATTTTCATCTTACCCAACAGGCTCGCTTTTTTTATGGCATCTGTTGCTGAGGTTAGCTAAGACGAATTATGTACAGCGTTGTTTTTTTCAACCTTGCCTGTATAATGAAAGGTGTTTCCCTGTGAGGCTTTTGGCTGTAATAACCTGCTGTGTGTCATACAAAAAGTGTGCATGCCTGTGTGTATCCATATGCACACAGCTTTTTTCCGCATGGCGAGTGTACCTGAGGACATCTGGTTTCCTCCTGTTAAAGGCAGTGGCCAGGAACACTCCCTCGAGGTGAAAAACCCCACTGCCAACTTCATTTCCCATTCGTGGTGGACACGAGGATCGTCCTTTTGTTTTGCAGACAAACCATACACACAGCCAACATCCCCTTCCCTTTATATGCTGCGGCAGAGAAGTCTATCGCAGCCCTGAGACGTTCCTGTTCCACAAGCCTTTTGTGCCATCCTTCAAAAGAAACAGCTATTGAAACCCATGACCATGAAGCTTTTGAGTTTTCCAGTGTTTTCCTCCTTGCCCTTCGTTTACATGACCGTGTAACCTTGAAGGCTCACAATTAGGGCTGTGCACGGGGCTGTGCGTGCCCGCACTGACAGCCGGGACCATTGTTTGCAGCCCAGAGACCTTGTGCAAAGCTTTAGAAGCGATACTTTTCCTTTTTTCCTTCTCAAGGCTGCTTAGCATCGCACGCGGCAGCCGACACAGGCAGTAGCATCTGCTTTTGTTTTCCAGCAGAAGTGCCGGTTGTTGTCTTGCTGTGGTGCTAATATAGGAAATGCCACAGTGGTAAAATAAGGGGAATTGCATCAGTTTGGTTAAAGTTTGTGACTAGATAATTCCCAAATGTCTTTGCGTTTGAGAAGGCTTCGTAATCACAAATTAAGATGTAAATTTTGTAGAGCTAGTCCCTTTTTTACTTTGAAAGACAATAGGAAAAATTAAATAGTAGGGAACATTCTTCCTCAGGAGTGATTGTACCAGGGCAGTATCTTGAACACTTGTAATCAGAGGCCAATTGATTCACCCTAATAGTCATTTTCCATCACTGAAACAAGCTGAAGGAAAGGCAGTAATTATTGCACCTTCCAACTCTCCTTCACAAACAGAAAATGCCACCACCAGCTTAATAAAGCAGTCCTTACGTATCAGGACACCCCAGCTCTGCTATGGACGTGACTCTCCAAACTCCTCTGAATATTTGTACCAATACCCCCACATAATCCTTTGGGTGTTTAATATTGCATTGAATCTGCAATGGGGAACAAGACTTTGACAAGACTTCAAAATCTTTCTTTACCCCCATAATTTCTGCATAGTTAGAAATCTCTGGGGAAGACTACCATGTTAAACTTGCTGTGAACAAGCACAAAAGAAAAGATAGAAAATAAAAGCTTTGGGGATGGATCCAGCCTATTTCCTGTGAGCTTAACATCCTGTAAAAATCATGCAGGACTACAGTGAGTAGTTTTGGACTAGTTATGTTAAATTTCCTGTGGAAAAGGTGAAAAATGCTGTCTGAGACGGCGTGGTTGCTCGCAAGCAGGTGGATACAGCTGGACCAAGTCAAGTCTCTGCACTCTAATCTACCTTGTCTGGATTAAAGAGGAGTAATTTGTTCAACATCTTTTAAGGGAAGAGAGCCAGTTGTGTGCTATCAAGTAAAACGGTGTGTGGTTGTTTCCTGACTACGATCCATTAAAAGGCTGAGCTTAGACTACCAAAGCCTTCCCCTCCTGACAGAGCCAAACTCATACCAGTTTCCTAGAAACAAAAGGCCGGTGCTTTCCTCTAATAAGTTAGGGAGCTACCAAGGTCTGGAAATAATTTTAAAATTCCTTCACATTATTCAAGGCAGAAGAATTACTAAAATTGTGCTTTAAGCAAAACATCATTCTTAGGTTGCCAAGGCAGTAAACACCAGCTTTGGGAAATGCAGTAAGATTTCAACATCTGTTTTGGAGCTGATATTTTAACCATTCCATGTTTATTCTAATGCCTGGTTGGCCACTTCCCAGTCATACATATGCAGCACCAAAGCAAAGACAGAAGGAGCAATTCCGTTCTTGAATTGATGCTACAGATCAGCTTCCCCTTCCTTTTTTTTTTTTTTGTTTTATTGATGAAGTAAATAGATGTTTGTCCTGTCTAGAGCTTGAAAGTGATAGGAGAGGTTTGCAGACCATTATGTAGAGGGAAGGCACTGTGTGTTGTCTACAGAACAATGAGAAGGATAAGAAGAAAGAACAAGTTGTTCATCTCCAGTGTGTTTTCAGGAACACGATGTTGATACAGCAGTCTCTGTAGATAACCTTGGACATGTTTGCCTCGACTTGTGCAGACAGGCCCATGTTCATCTGTGTGCCCGGGCTGGTTGGACTCCAGCTGGCCCTGCTCCAGAGTCTGGTGCTCCACCAACACACCCTGTGCTCCAGCCTGTGCCCTCTTGTAGTTCAAGTCCTTTTCTGCCCTGGAAGAACTTGCCTTCAGGAATTTTTTGGAGAGTTTCAATTGGATCATCCCAAACTGTTGTGCCTCATTTAAGGCAGACAGGTGAAATCATCGCTACTGCTCCATGTGCCAACCGTACAATGTATAAAGCTCTTTGATGATGAAAGGTATTGCCAGCATGAAAGAGGCGTATTTCAAATCGCTGCTTAAGAGAGTGGCATCCTCAGCACGAGACAGTCAGGCAGGATCCAAACATTACTCCTGCCCATTAGTGGATGAGAAAATAGGTTTGCAGTCCTCAGGTTGCTTTACATGGACGAAACGGTTTGCTCGGAACAATGCTACTGACATTGTTGGCACAGAGAGCTTGGCAGCTGAATGTGCCCACACTTTCTTGAGTAGTTGAAGTATAGACTTGAACAGACTCTGTACCCTTTACAGGACATGAGAAGTTTGGGGGACTCGCACTAGGGTCTGGAGTTTTTCATCCCTGGGTCACTGATCCCGGCGCAAGCCCAGGATGGAGGACAGGAGAGGAAGCTGTTGCAACCTGATTGCTTTGCTCTCTCTCCATGTGTTAACCAGTGGTGAGAGTTCACACCCTGCAAGGGTTTACACCCGAAAAACCATCTTCCAGTTTTCTGCTCCTAGGTGCTCTTAGCAGAGAGGCCAAGGACTCAGCAGGCTCAGGGGCTGACATTGCTCCCTCACCTGAGATTTGGACCATCCAGCAAATGAGGTCATCATAAATTGCTTTGAAAGGAATAAACCATGAAATTTTAATCAAAGCTGAGAGGTACCACAAGGCATTTTTGACACTGTGAAGAGCATAACTTCAGAGGGGAATGCTTCTTGCTCTTGTAATTCTGAAAATTAGACTGTCAGCTACTGCAGTTTGCAAGCCCGGAATCAGTAGTTGCTTTTGGAAGTCTCATCTCACCATTATTTCCAAGTCTTACCCAAATTTATTGAACCTTAAAACATCTTGCCAAGCAGTTTCCGAATGACTGTGGAATTTAGTGTCTTGTTTGTTTTAGAAAAAGTACAATTTGTAAAGCTTCAGTATTTCACTAGATAAAAATATATTTACAGAAAGAAAACCATTTTCTACATTCTTCACTGCCACTTGACATTTTGGCTATATCTTAGATATTAAAATAAAATAAAAATCTCAGCTTGTTCTTGTTTATTAAAAAGAAGATATATTACTATTTAAATACTTCTAAAAGAATTTTGGAAAAGAAATAATAGCTTAACCTTAAAATACATGATGAACAGTAAAACCTGTTATTTGTCTTTAACTCTGTGGTTGCTATAGGACCTACCTGGTTCTCTGCAGTCCTGTAACTTTTGAGATGATTTAAGCTAGTACAAGTGTTTAAACAATAAGAACTCAACAAGAAAACGTTTTTTACCTATTTTGCACACAAGATTGAAAGAGTACTTGAGACCTGGGTCCAGTTTGCCTAAATAGACTTCACTTTTTTTCCAAAATCAAACAGGACTCATCTGCCAAGTTATCAGGATTTATAAGTGTCTGCTCACAGCTGTCCCATGTTCTCAGTCTTGGAGAAGTGGAGAGTTTGGAAGTGATCATAAATGGGCTAAACTTGCAGCTATTAAAAATTTGGCTAAAAAGGCCAAAGAGTTTGGGATATCCACGAGCCAGGTACTTGTAGTCTCATAAACACTTGTGAAAAAGCTGAGATCTAGTATGAATGTCTATCTGTCTGCCTGTGCTCGGGTTTTCCGTGTGCCGCGGCGGGGCCGGGGGCTGCGGTGGCCCTGGCTGCTGGCTGTCCCCCACTGCCAAAGCAAGCGCGATGGCTCTGCTCCGACGGCCGCCTTTGCTTCTGCAAACTCCGTGCCAGCTCTGCGTGTTACGGTTGTGAACGACCTCGTCTGGTCTTCACTTAATTATAAACTCCGTAGAGAAAAAAGAGATTTGCATTGATTAAACTGAGTTCCCAAACTGTTGGGAACTGCACAGAAGCAGCAGAGTAGACTCTGCACTATTTTGAACCAGGTTAGTCTTGCTGTAATATTGCTTAAAAACACTGCTGACCTAATTATGACATAGTTAACATTCATCTAGTAATTAATGAGTATTACAGTGTCTGCTCTGAGCTTGACAGGATTCCTACTGTGGGCTCATTTGATGCTGAATTGTACTGTACCGTGTGTGGTGCTTTGCGAGTCATCAGTCTTACGTGACACTTAAAAATCTCTGACAACCTGACAATCTGAGCCCGGGCAGAGGAAATTACAGGATGTCCAAGGCACATGGGAAACTAACAAAAAGATCGGGTCAGTTAAAATCCTCATAATGGGCTATTAAATTGTTTTACTGTTCAGCTTCTCTGTAAAATATCAATTATCTCAATGGTTGTAATGTAATCAAAGTAATTAAATTCCAAAGGCTTGCATGTAAAAAACAGACCTTTGTAAATGGGAATCCAGCCTCAAGTCGTTTAGTTGGTCTGTTTGTGTTTAAAAGTTTCTTCAGATGACTATTTTTTCTTTTTAATGGTGTTATAGTTAGAGAACTGTTAAAGGTTTTTGTGTGTTTGAGGTTTAGGGTGTGTTTTGAGCTTGGCTGCACACAACGTTTGAACAATTGAATAAGCAAAGCCTGCATTACAGCCGAAACACAGGGGCGCAGCACAGGCCAGATGAAAAGCCGGCTGGTCCGTAGCCGTGGGAAGCAGGGACAGCCTCTGCCTCGGAATTCTGGCCCCGGCTCCATCTACTTAAGTTTCCTCAGCTGATGGATAATTGTAGCTTACCTTTCCCTAAGTTCTGAAAAATGACAAGCTAATGTCTCTAAAGCACTTCAGATGTGAAACTTGAAAAATTTTCCTATCTGAGCTTTATCAGGATTCAGGATCTTGCCTCCAGTAATATGTTTTACAAGAATAGGAAAAAGCTAAAGAATGACATATTACAAGAATGTTTCCCCCTTCCATTCCTTGCTGTAGGGAGTACTGCTCCTTGTTTAAGTTTTATTCCAGTTTATTTCACTACAGCTACTCCCTTAGGTCTCAACGGAACTGAATCAAATCCTATCTTTTTAGGGCCAAAATTACTTTTGTTGCCATGATTTTCCAAAATTAATGGTAATTTTGGGGTGCACCATTTTCAACTATCTTAAAACGTTCCAATTTAGAGAAAGTGCTAAGCATCCACACCCTGAAAGTTGACTTTGGTAGGGTCGAATGGCAGGATTTGCAAAAGTTTGGGGCCATAATCCAGGAAATCACCTGCAATTCGTAGTACGCAATGTTGTTGTGAAAGTTGCATGCCCAATATATGAGCGTCTAGCTCCATGCAGTCAGCTTTGAGGCATGCCCTCACCTAATGGAGTATTTGTTCCTCATTTTAAAGAGCGATGAGACAGCTCTTTTATACCACACACAGGATCTTAGAAGCAACTGGAAACCCACATCAAGTCTAACGGACCATTTCTTCACTGGTTGATAAGGTAGAGGGAAAAAAAAGGCACTTTTGCAAACTTAAGATTATTATTATTTGCATGACAACAGCAGCGTATGGTGTGCTGTTTAAAACAGGAATTAGACCTGCACAGCCCCAAGGAACGTAGAGCCAGAGCAGGTGCAGAGAGGACGTGAACCACCAAGCAGTTCAGAGGAGACAGTGACTTGGTCTTTGTCAGAGCCCGAGCAGTTGCTAGGGAAGAAGTGAGAGTTTGGGAAAGAATTTAAATACATTAACCTGTGTGCAGGGAAGTGTTGCTGTTTCCATTTCTATCAAGTCATTAAGAAGATGGTAGACTCATGGCTTCAGCTGAGAAGTAGTTTCCAGACAGAATGAGCTCATGGAGGCAGGGACATGCAAAGAAAGTGTTAATGCTGGAGCAGAGTGTTTGGGAGCTGGGGAAACAAAAGAAAAATCCAGGAATGCTCATAATGTGCAACAGCCTTGGGGGATTTTTTGTGTCTTCAGACAAAATTAGTGAAAGGAGTTTAGTCTGAGGGCCTCCTTGAAGCTCTCTGAAATCAGCATATAAACTGCGTCTGCCTCGATAAGTCCTGTACCATGTCCTGAGGATAGCTGTGAAAAATGCAGTGCTTCCATAGCTCCTTGTTAAATGTAAAAGTAGCTAACTGGTGTGAATAGAGTTATTTGATCAAACTGCTTGGAAGTTTCTACAGTTGGTTTGAAGGAGTAAAAAGTTCTTAGTCTTCTGTCACCTTGTTAGCAGCTTCTGCTGGTTCTGCCGCCCGTCCACGGTCCGTGATCGAGGTGGTCCTGTGCCATGAGCAGCTCCCTCCCTTCACGCAGTGGGCAAACAGAAAGCTCAGCCATGCTCCAGGCTACCCAGGTGCTGGTATTTTCCTGTTTTATCCTCTTTTTCTGCTGTCATTGAGCAGGATTTGCTGTTTCTAGTCAGTGTGACACTGCCCACCAGCTTTTTTCTTCTTTGGACACACCAACTCGGGAACCTGGGAGCGGAAGCTAGAGGCTCTCAGGAAAACTTGCCCAACTTTGCTTCATTTCCATCAATCTTCCCTCAGGTAGAGACTGAATTGGCACAGAAACCAATTAGCAGTGGTTCATTAGGAGGAAGTGACTTGTTGAAATGCTTTTCAAATTAAGTGCTCCAAAAACAGAAGAACCACGGTGCACAACCCTGTGTAAATCCTGTTAAACACAGAGGGTGGCTTATCTCACCGAGCGTGCCTTGCCTCCTGCGCGGAGCGGTCTGACAGGTTCACAGTGCAGGTAACCAGCCGAATACAGCCCAGATCCGCAGAGTCTTTACAGAGCACTTCTCGCACTGGCCCGCTAATGCATGTTTCCCTCTCTCTCTGCTGCTGCAGGTGCGTTACTGTTAGGAGGAATCCTCTACTCCTGGCAGTTCCCTCACTTCAACGCCCTGAGCTGGGCTCTGCGGGAAGATTACTCCCGAGGAGGATACTGCATGATGTCCGTCACCCACCCGGGGCTGTGCAGGCGGGTGGCTCTGCGGCACTGCTTGGCCTTAATTGGACTCTCAACGGTGGCTCCCCTTCTCGACATCACCACGTGGACTTTCCCCATCATTTCGCTCCCTATCAACCTCTACATCTCCTACCTCGGCTTTCGGTTCTACAGGGATGCAGACCGCAGCAGCTCCAGGAAGCTCTTCTTCTGCAGTCTGTGGCATTTGCCGCTGCTGCTGCTGGTCATGTTCACGTGCAAGAAATCGTTCCTAGAGAAGGAAGACAAAGGCGATCTGCTCGGTGAAAGTCATGGGAGGGCTATGGAAATTAGATTGCCTTAAATGTCAATTACTTGTCATCCTTGTGACACATCAGGTAGTATATTTTAGTAATTACAAGGGGGAAACCTGTGGGGAACGGTTTGAAGAAGAGTCATTTGTGCCTAGCGACTACTTCATGCGATAATTTTTTATTTTCTTCTGAAAGGGAATAGACATGAGAGCTTAAAGTATTCATGGGCCTCAGGCCCATTCACTCGTCACGGATTACAATTTAGCCTATGTCAGAAGCACCTCACTTTGGGATGGCCTTCCAAAGTCTCCGTGAGTCGTGGTCTCTCATCTCGTGGATAGGTTTCCACTTAGCAAGTCACATGCGCACACTTACTAACCGCCAGCACTGGCAGCCTTGGCGAAGCCGTCAGGAAGCGACAGATGAATGATTTAGCACCCCTTCTCCCCAAGCATCCTTTCCAAATTAAGCTTTGAAGCACATGGTGGGTTGGGTGAACTCTTCTTGTCTCAATCCGTGCTGTCCCTGCTCTGGTATTACACAGAAGCCTTCAGTTTCTGAGGCTTTTTTCAATCAGCTAATTTTCCCAAGATTCCCATTCACCCCAGTAGATTTTTAATTTTCGTACAGCTGGCACAATGCTAAAGGAGTAAGAAAGCTGTCTTTCAGCACACTAGACATCAGCATTTAAACAACCTCCCGATGAATAGCTCTTCTGCAGCATATACCTTGAGCACACACTGAGCCATTCTGCTGTACATCCATCACGGGGAATTTCTGACTCCCATGTGGTTTTACGTCATTAGAGTTTGAGCCCTGTGTGTCAGATCTTCAGCTGGTAAAAACTGCCGTTACTGTTTATGTCAGTGAAGCTTTGAAAAGGTGTGGGAGGTGAGAAGCAGATCTCAGAGTCTGGTAGTTTCAAGGCTTTTCTATGCTAATCTGTCTTGTGCCAGCCCATTCAGTCTCAGTGTCCTCGGACGAGCTCTGGACTTGCATCAAGAATTTGAACTGTATTTAATATCACACTGTGGTGGCTGAGAGAGAAGGCCTCACTTTTGGAGTATGTAATCAGTCAGGAAACATATTTTACAGGAAAAAAGTTTGGGATTTTTATCTAATATTATAATGTTGAAATTGTTGAGGCAGCCAGTGTCTCTCAAAAGCAATTACTGTGGATGGCCTCACCAGGAAAATGCATTATCTTCGTTAACTGATATGCTGAAGAACATTTCTAGCCACAGCCTAATGTGCTTGCGATCCCACTGCGGGGCTGTGGCTAACCCTCAGCCTACCTGGGGCTGGCTGTGACGCACTGGGATGCTTCCAAACACAGCAGCATCCAGCACAGACAGACAGTGTTATAGTTTATTGTGGTAGTTAGTGCCTGTTATGACTTGATGCATTTTCATGCCAAGATTTCTTTCCCACGTGGAAAGGGACTGGGCAGCACGGTTGTGCATCGATCCAAAGATACAGTAATACCTGAAATGGGAGACACTGTCTCAGTCTGATCCCGAATAAAGCCCTTCAGGAAACATCACAAATCTGCCACCACGTGCATATCACGCTGACATAAAATCTTCACTGGCTGCTTTCATGATTCAGGCCCAACTTCTGGTCTCAGTTACACTGGTGTAAATCAGGAGTGACACGGTTAACCTCTGTTCTGCTGGCGGAGGTGCTCACAGGAGCAGAGCCACCTGTTTTACATGGCTCTTAAGTAATCGGTTGCAAGATTTTCTGACTCTCAAGTGATTGCAGATGACAGGATTGAGTTCCCTCTTACTGTTTGTCTGACGGACTCTATTGTACTCAAGTTACTGTGGGCAACACTTCGTAGAAATGTCTGGAAACTGTGCAACTCCTGAATTTGTTTTAAAAATGCATCCAGTCTTCTCTGCAATAAAGTGCGTACTGTACAAAAAAAAAAAAAAAAAAAAAAAGAGATGAATGCTCAAAATCTGTTTTAAGCAATTCACTTATGATTGAAAGTCTGGTACAGTTCAGTTAGTTGCAAAGACATTTAATAGTTTTGTGGCATTTCTCACAGCAACAGTATTCTTCTTGATCACTGCAAGGGCAAGGACAGCTTGTGAAATACTGGCTTATTGTGCAAAAGCACACTGAAATTAAGTTGCATGTGAGTGGAAAGGGTTTGTGCAAAACCAAAGAATTTGGTCAACCTTTAGCCGGGAGAGGAACCTGAAAAGAGCAGATGGCTCACAAAAACCATAGATTTTGCTCCCAGAGGCAGAAAGTGGTGCTGAAGTAGGAGGGTTGTGGTTTTCTCCTCAGTCATTATAGAGCCAGGCTTCAGGATGGCCTGCAAGTACTGGGTGCTGTCCTGACAAACTCTGTTTTGATTAAAGGTCCCAAGGACATGCCTGTGGTTCCATTTTGAAGCGCAGTCATCTTCATTTCTTGGGCCAAAATGTGTAATATTCACGGGTTTTAGGGCTAGGCAGGAGCTTTATAACCATCACTGAGTGCCTGCAAACTGCAGGTCACTAAGTTGCACCAGCATCTCCACGCCCAGTTGGTCTGGCCTGGAGAGAAAGCATGGTTTTAGAATGACTGGATCTGGGATCTAAAGGTAAGAAATACCTTATTTTTTTAATTAAAAAAAACCCAACTTTTTTCACCCAGAAGGTGTTCTCTGCTTTGCTACAAAATGGCCATGTGTCAGGTATGGATGAAGCCATCTACTGTCATTTTACTGCCTTTAGGAATTTTTGCTGTTGCATGTGCTTTGAAAAGAAAAACATTGCCAAACTGAAATCTTGGTTGCAGATGGATAGTACTGTAGGAGCTCTCAGGTGTCCTTTTCCATACTGCTGGTGCCACTATGGAAATGAAAAAAATACTGACTGTCTGCCCTCATCCCAGGGTGTTTGTGGCCCTACATGGAGGATTAATGTCAGCCATCCCCACTCCAGCCCTGCTGATACTGCTGCCTAAATTCTGCAGGGAAGGAGGCAGGTGAGGTGCGTGCGATGTCTCGCTGGGGGGCCAGGGCAGTGCCGGGAGTTAAACCTGGGCTTCCTACACCTCAGGCCTGGGCTGTGCAAGCATCAGGCTTTGCACAGCTCCTTGAATCTGAAACAGAGGTTCCTGCGTAGAATTGCAATGGCTTTTTTCCTTGTCCCATTTGGAGAACTTGAATATAGGTCGTTTGTCATCCCGTTATCCTGATTACTTGGGATCTCCCCATGAAATGGCCCTCCTGGAGAATACCTGCTCTTTATGTGGGAGTGAAAAAAATATCAGCAATGTGCCATGTCCCTCCTACCCCCAGGCCTGCTGGTAGCCGAGATGGTCCCATCCAGGTGTTGCTGTTACAGCGGGCAGCTTTGCACCACCAGAAGCCTGTACTGAGGCTCACAGAGGAATCTGAGCCAGTGACTCAAGAGGATGAAGCTGGTTTTACTCTATTTGGACTTCAAACCTTTTGTGTGGTTTTGTGGATAAAACAGTAGCCCTAAGGCTCAGGGGATCTTCATTCTTTCCAGATCTCTGCTGAAGAAATGCACTCCATCTGTAAAACAGGGACGAAGATATTTCGCTTTGTTGGATGAGTAAACAGCTCATGTTTTTGTCAGTCCCATACCCTTTATTCTGTACGGCCCTGCGCAGAGAGCACTGGCTGATGGTTTGCGGAGCGTTGCAGAGAGCTGGTGCTGGATTCCCCCCCGCATCTCTCCTTTGCTCTGACCTTCAGCGAATCACTTGATCTCAGCACAGCGCTTGCCTGGCAGGACAGCACGGGGAGCTGAGCTACGCCCTGTGCATTGCCCCGAGCCCCTGCGTTTGCAAGGAGCCCCCAGGTCCCGGTGAACCCGCCTGCGGTACCCCGGCATGGCAGGCGTCCCAGCAGGCCAGGCAGTTGTGGGGCTCTGCACTGTGTTCCAGCATGAATGAGGAAACCCAATCCCTGCGCACACAGCTCTTTCCCTTCTCGTTTCCCCCACTGGGTTTTTTTTTCTCGCTTCCTGTATCAATCTCCGATATAATCTGCCCCAGCAGAGTAACACATTCACACTCTCCTGGCTCCAGCAGCGTTTCCCACTCAGCCAGACCATGGCATTTCAAGGCTTACACAAAACACACACATCCTTTTCAGTTCTGACGATCCCAGGAGAGTAGGAATGGAAACAGAGTGATACTATTAGAAATCATTATCATTACAGATAGAAAGCGTGTTGTCCTTGTTGCTCTCCAGAGGTGATTAGATATTCCCCTTTCCTTGGAAATGCAAGCTGTCTACAGAACACTTTGCTTTTAAAACAGAAATATCAGCACTGTTTTCCTACCAAGCAGCTCTGCTGGAGGTGGTAATACTAGAAGCTCCATTGCAGGCTGTCCCTGATGGCATTTCTAGTCATGGTATTTCTTAACCAGGCGAAGAGCTGGCCCCGGCAAGCGCTCGTGGGATGCAGGATGCCACCTGCGCTGGTGGGGTGGCCTTGGGGTGGTTGTTTGCCTCTTTTTCCAGTCATGGAGAAGGCAAGTCCTGCAGGACAGGGCTTGTGCCCCATAGGTGTGTGTCCAGCACTCGGCCCTGCCAAAGACACGTCAGAGTCTGGTTCTAACATTCATCACCTCCCAAACAGCGCGTTGTTAATTTGGAGTCAGAGATGACAACTGAGTTGTGAGGTCAGAAGCGTCATTGGTGAGGACCCTCCTTTGTGAGAGTCCCTCAGACTGTGACTTACTGGGTGGTTCCATTGATGTTTTTTGGTCCCTTCTGAAATAAATGTACTACAGACTTTTAGGGCTTTGACACAAAGTTTAGCAAGCTTTGGAGGTGCCTTCCAAACCCTTCTGTCGACAGAGCTTGCAGTATTTTGAACGCGAGACAGTTACTGTGCTCTGTTAGAGCTTGCGTTGGTCTGGGTTGCCGTGTCGCAAGGATGCCTTCACCTCCGAAAGGCTGTTGTCAGGCCCAGAGCACTCAAATTCCCCCTGACCCAAAGAAAAGGAGGTCTTTCGAGCACAGCATGTGTACAGTGTCCCAAGCCATTAGAAGTACATGTGTGTAAAAGAGCTGGCAGGAGTATCTCTCATCAGCTCTGCCTTGTACACTTTCCATCACCTCTGCTTTTCTGCTTCCAGACTTTAACTGTTTGCACTGAAGATTTTCCAGCCTGGGTCAGTGCCTCAGGCTGGGGTTTAGTTTCCAGTGTTTCAAAAAGGCACAGTTCAACTGTTTCACAGAACAAGGTTGGCAGAAGGAGCTGTTTTCCCACAATGTGGAGACGTTTTTCCTACCTCTCCTAACCAGTTCTGGCACCTCCAGGCCTTGGAGCGAGAACTGACGATTTGGCAGCAGGCTCATGCGGGTTCAGGTTGGTGCATTTATCCTTTCTGGGAAGGTAACCGTGTGTTTCCCTGAGTCCCTGAAAGGTTACTGCTTCCAAATGCTTGTTTGAGCGTTGCTTCTGATACCTCTGAAGATGCTCTGAGCATGACAGGTACAGACCGTACTGGGGAGCTGGCGGGGAGATGCTGCCACAGGCCTTGTGCTTTAGGGGAGCACAAGGACTAAAAGAGGTGCCTAGAAAGGAGGATGCCTGGCTGTCCCTGCTAGAGCTGGCAAAGCTGCCCTAAATTCGTACCTCTATTACCATTTTTCTAGGAGCCCTGGTTCAGTCCTGCCTATCGAGCGAGGCAGAGTGCAACACCCAAAGGGAGGTTTTCATGTGTCTCTGAAGTGTGTGTGGCCCCAGAGCCCAGGGCAGTTTGGTGGTTGAGGTTTTTATCCCCTTGGACACATGGCAAGGTCCTTTCTGTCCCTTGTGCCCCTTTTTAACACTTTCTATTGTAACTACAGCTTTCCTTTGATACATATTTTTCATGAAATACGTGCTATAAAATGCATTGCTTGTACCTGTCTAAACTGCCTCTGTGGCCGGACTGTCTTTGCTTAAACACAGACTTTGAGGAATTGCCCTCAGTGATTTGAAACAGAAGGGCTCCAATCTCCCAGACTGACTGAACTGGCCCTGACTGGGACCAGTAGGGACATCTTGCCCATCTTCCTCCTCTGAAAAGCAAGAAGGGGGAAGAAGGAAAGATGCACCCCTGTGGGTGGGGTGGGGTAGAGCCCAGACCGTGGTGCCAGGGGAGGACAGAGCTTCCAGCCAGGCAGGATGGGCTCTGCCACGGACCCTCTCATCCCGAGGCGCGGGGACTGGCTGCCCAGATGCAGACGGGCACACAGAAGTTGAAGCTCATTTATAAAGAGGCAGCTGGCACAGGGCCTTGCCTTTCGTTTTCTGAGCAACGAGAAAGATCAAGACTTGTGCTGCCGAGGAAGGCTGGGAGATGTTTGGGATTTTTTTTTGGCTAGGGAGAGGAGGCACTGTATCAAATTAAACTTGAAACAGAGACGCAAACGAGGTGATTAAGGCATTTCCGCTGTGCTTCCAGGGGAGCTGCTGGATGGCATCCAAACCGGGGAAGGGAACAGCCTGAGTTTATCAGCTGAACTTGGAGGTTCGTACCGGTAGTCACACCGCAGAGCAGCCGAGGGGCTGGGTGACCAACACGCTGCCCCTTGGCCATCCCTGCACCGAACCGCTCCCAGCCAGCGCAGAAGGGGAACGGAGGCATGCCGAGGGGAAGCGGGATGCCTGGGGCCACATAGTCACCCAGCAGCAGAGAGAAATACTGTTTAGATTTCTTCTCCCCCGTCTGATGCCCCTGGCCTGCTGCTTAGGGCCCCTGTCTGCTTGTTAGGTGCACTTGGCTTTCAGCGGGAGCAAGGGCTGGCAGGAGAGGCGATACACCCCAGGCTCCCACTCGGGAGCAGCCTCGCTGGGCTTCCTGCAAGGGCTGCTCCGTGGGGATGTTCCCACGCTGCCCGTGGGTGAGATGAGGAGCCAGCGCGCGGGAAGGATCACAGTGGTATGAACTACCTGCAGGGCTCAGCCTTGCTGGGCTCTGGCCTCGGACCTGTGCCCTGTGCCGGAGACACCGTCTCACTGCCCAGCTCGGAGCCAACGAGCCTGCTCCAGCACCGCCGGCCCTTCGAATGCTTTGCTTCTAGTGGGGGCTGCATGGAGGCCATGCTGGATGGACGGACAGACGGACATGCAGCCACCCGGGCCGCTGGCAGGGAGGTGCAGGCTGCGAGTCGCTTGGCCGCGATGGCGGTGAACTCCCTCTGTTGACTTATCCTGAAGTTGCACCCCTTAATGCAGCGGTGTCCCTGTCTCTGGTAATAAATAGCACCTTCCGTAAGTGTCTTTAGCCCTTACTAAACCACAGACCGGACTGATTATTGCTGCTTTTGTAGCCTTTACAGAGCTGTTTTTATTTATAATTGCACCCCGCTGGTGTGTTCATAATGATTTTCCCTGCTGCGTCCCATGCGGTCCAGTGCTACAAAGCCACATTTTCATAGTAGCTGTTGTTGGTTTTAATCACTTGTTATTCGGATGATATATTAACAGCAGTATCTCTGTAAGGCTTTAGAGTGTTTTCTTTTTCAAAACATTTACAACAAAAGCTAAGTGTTAGCCCTAATAAAACGTGTGTTTCGTTTGGCTCCCTCCTCCAGCGATGAATCCAATTAAATGAGCATTCAGCAGAGAGCCCATCTCACCCCATCCCACCCTGCCTCAGCCCCAAAACCTGCTCCTAAACCTCTGATTAAAAGGTGTTTGAGACTCCAGAGGGAAGAGGAGTGCTTGAAAGGCCCCGCGTAGTTGGAGGGGTGTGAGTTTGTAATTGCCTATGTGTAGACTGTAGAAGCCTGTAATAATCCAAAATATACTTTGCAGATGTTCATTTGCACCTTGCGAGTCTCCTAAAACCCCAATAACCCATTATACCTTATTTCAGAGAGAGAAAGGGCAGTGAGGCTGGGTGGTTTGATGCTCTTGGGATGAGAACCCACTGCTCAAAACAGAAATAAAACCAGAGCTGCCCGTTGCCTCCTGAGCAGGACACATCACTTGGCATGTGGGTGGGGAGGAGTGGGGCAATGCTCTTTATTTTAGCCATTTACGGGGGGAAGAAAACACCCAGCAAAACTTATCTTTGTTGGAAGCGGTTTAAATGAAACATTTAACTAGCTGAGGCCACTGCCTTTAATTTCATTCAGAAGGGGGGACTGTGAATGGACTCCTCGCCCACTTCAAAAGGCCGTGGCAGCATGTCCGCTGTGATGCAGGTCATTCATGGACACTACAGGAGATGTGAAAACATCTGCTAGGTCCTTGCCTGCTCCTTTCAGTACAGTTACTCCCCTTGCTAATAATTGTCTGTGTTCTGTCATCTAGAAAGGGACTTTGTGTGCCTCCCAGGTATTCTAATGCTAATTTGTTTAGTTAAAAAGGAGAAGAGGCTAAACAGATGTGAACCATTTGGTTAGGTTGTAGTTCATTTGTTAGGAAGTGCAAAGGATTCTTGGCAGGATATTAAATATTACCTTGGCTGCTCACAAACACTTCATATTTCAAGAGAGGAAGGGAGGTAGGGACTGCACTCCATAAATCAGCCTTTTCAAAGAGACAGAAAAAGGCAAACATTTGATAAATCTGTGTCATTATACTTAGAGATCAAAGGGGTTTTTACATATGTATTTATGCAACTGGCAACCTAGGAGACAATAATAACAAACATAGATCTCTGACAGCTTTACAAAAATAAAAATTAGCCGGTTCTAATCTGTAATTATCTGGGAAATGTGCGAGGTAGGAGGTTGCTAGCAGTAGCGCTTTAAGTTGCTAATGTCGAGACGGTGAGCGAATGTTAAGTCATTCATAAATACATTCGGAAGTTCCGTGGGCAAGAGATTGCAAAAGCCGCTGGGTGGTAGCTGGCCATGCCCGCTGCATGTGCAGACCTGGTTTTACACACAAAGCCCAAAATAGGCAGGCAGTAGTTATCAGAACCAAAAGTCACCAGGGAAAGCAGTGTTTCACCATGTGCTAATCGCTTTTGTGATTTTCCAGCAGATGATCACCAGGAATCTACCAGAAAGATCCCTGAAGACAGGAAGATTTCCACCCCTGGTCTCTGTCCTGACTGCCAGTAAGTTACAGATCCATGTCTGATAGCTTCCGCAGCCCGGCGAGCCTCTGTGTTGGCCTGGATGAGCCCTGCCACTATCCCCAAATTAGGCTGACGCATTTTGTACAGCTACATAAGAACAGAACTGGAGCCAGAGACTCAGGTAAGTCAGGGAAGAAGCTTGAAAAGACCCCAGAAGAGGTTTGCAAGCAGCAGCAATAACAGGAGGACTAACGGGGGCTGGAGTGCGTATCGCTTTAATCCAGGACAGAATTTAGCGGAGGAATTGAAACCTCTCCAGAAGCAGCAAGGGCCGTCGCATCGCTCAGAAAACAAGGAGAAATCCAGTTGTGTGAAAATCATTCCATGGACAAAGCAATGCAGCCACAGAAATTAGAGAAGGAGAAGTAGCATTATGTCATCTCGCCTTTCCTTTTGGCCAGTCACTGGGCTGATTTCCTATTCTCTTGTGCTGTTATAAAATGACTTCAGCAACTTGGTTTCTGCTTGTTCCCATGGGAAACTTCCACAGTCTATAGATTTCACTGGTAGGAAACTCTTCTTGACAGTCAGACTATATTTTCCTTTACTCAATTCCATCACATCACTCCCACTTATGCCTCCTTGGAGCACCCTAAACGCTCTTCTCCATTGAAGTCGCTGGAGTTATGCGGGCAGTAAATTTGGCCCGTGGCACTTGGAGAAATAGATATTAAAACCCCAGGGACAAATTAGGGGGTGAGGGGAGGGAGGGCAGTGAGGGAAAGGAAATGGTTTCAGGTTGAGAGAAACAAGATCTCCTCTTACATCTGTACAGCGGTGCTGCCCGCTGCCCCGGTGGGAGCACGCCCGGGACTCGGCAGCAAAGTGTTGCAAGAGGCAGCGATGTCCCTGGGATGTCCCTGCACACCGGTGTGGTTACGGAGCCACTTCTGAGGCTCAAGAGCAGTAGGTGGCACTTGGGCTTATGTGCAGAGGGATTGCATAAAGCCCTGGGAACTTTCCCTGCCAGTGGCTGTCCTGTTTTGAGTCCCAGTGATGCTACCCACAGCCACCCCACTGCCTCTCACCCCCGGGGTGGCCCAGCCCCACCATTTGGCTGTTTGCAGCTGGGATGGTCACTGGCTGCTGGTCCAGCAATCCCGACCCACAAAACACTCACCTCAAGCTGTGTCTCCGTGGGTTAATACTAACACATGCATTTTTCAGGACAAAATCCCAAATGCCCTGGGCCCTTTCCCCCAGCTCTTACCTCACTATCGTGACATTCATATGAGTCCAGCAGATGTGTGCAGTGATGGAGCTGCTGCGGTACAAAAGGAGAGGAGGCTGCTGGCAGACCCACTAGATTTATACATCAGCTTCCCTCTGTCCTGAAATAGCTGCAGCCCACAGGGTCCCCTGCAAAGTACCCGCATGGCAGAGAGGAAGAGAGGGGGACAGCACAGAGGACTTTTTAGGGTGGAAGAAGTGGAATAACGATATGCGAGTTCTCTCTTCCTGGGACCCTGCAAGGGGACAAGAGCTGGGGACACGGACCCATGACTGAGGAGCATCTGAGACTACAAAGCAAAAGACCAGCGAGGACAAAAAACCCCATTATAGATACCTCTGTATGGAAGAGGACACACGAGAGCATGCGGAAGCCCCACACCAAAGCCCTGCATCTCTGTGTGCTAGGTGCTGTATGTTCCCAAAGAGGAGGTGGTGGTGGCTGGTCACCTCCTCTCTGGCCAGGTCACTGTATGTCACAGCGCTCCAGGGTTCAACGCTCTAGAATGCCTTATTTTCCCATGAACATGCATTTGATTAACATCATGAAATGGTGAATTACTTTTCTCCAAACAGAACTGTGACCGTGTCAGGAAAACGGCATCCTGTCTGGCTTGGGACCAAGAGCATCCTGGCTTGCTTTTGGCTACCTGCCTCTATATATCGCCCCAGCAGGAGTGGGTCCTGCAGATCTTTAGACTGTGTGTGCCCTGTCACTGACATACAAGTCTTACTACTCCAGAGGAAAGAAAGAAGATGCTGAGCATCTCTGAACTGGCCTGTTCAGTGGCAGGAAAATAATGTTTGCTAAAAGGATGTACGGATTTTCTAGTTGGGAAGAGATAAGCAACAAGGTAAAACTCAGCATCAGGCCAACAGGATAGGATTGGGACTGGGCGATGCTGCCTTGTGTCAGACTCTGAGATGCTGGAAAGCACGTGACTGCAGCTGCAGGGCACACGGCCTGGGAAGAGTCATCCAGGGTGAATGCCGGCGAGGTGAGCCCGCAGACCGGACCTTTCCACTGTCCTCGCTCGGGACTGTGATCATCTGGGCTTGAAGTTGTGCTGGGTTCTCTGCTTTCTGCCCTGTTTTCACAAGTATGTTTTGCAGAGCTGAGCACCCTCCAGGCTCATCTCAGCAGTGCTCCACTAAGCGCCAAGCGACCCCTTGTCAGGAGCTGCACCTTCCCAGTGCCGTCTTTGTAATGAATCAATCATCAAAAAATGGGATCCAGAGACCATACTGATGCAGCTCAATTAGTTTATTGATTAACCATCTAGCAAGACAGCTACTATTATAATTCAAGGGCTCTGCAGCAACAGCACAGAGCAAACCCAGTCTTGCATTTCTGTTTGTGCCCATTTCTTTCCAACCCCAGTTTCTTCACGATGTAGCCCCCATCGCTCTGTTGCCCTCATCAGTGGGCACAACACACGTGCTCCTGCCCCAACTGCTGCATGTGGGATCTTAAACAAATTGCAAGAGCCAAGAGGAAGCGTGCGAGCCGTGCTGGAGCTCTGCTCTCGAGGTGGCAGCAGGTATGGAGGAGACTCGTGCCCTACCAAGCAGCCTCCAGCTGGAGGCACGTGGGTTAGTCTGGAGGATGGAGCCACAACTGGTTCCCAACCCACTTGTCAAAACCTGTCCCCCTGGCACCCCCTGCTCCAGGGAGAGCTCAGACTAAGCGGGCTCAGCCTACCTTTGCTCGGATGCTGTTTCTGATCACTTATCCATTTGCCATTCCTAGGGAGAAAACTCCTGACGTCCAACTGTTGAAGATACAATTACACTAAAACCTATCTTGGGGCTATTTTTCTTAAAAAGCCAATCCAACTTTTACAAGCTACAGCTGACATATATTAAGGGCTTAAACCAAACTTTCTGTGACATTTTGTTGATGTTATCCTGGCTGGTGCTGGTGGATGTAAGGAACAAGGAGAATTATTCCATCTGAAGGGTTTTCCTGTTACCTCATGGGCGTAGGAACGTGCAATGGAGCCACCTCTGCGCATAAGCAGCAGGTTTTGTTCTGAACTGTACAAAACACCGAGTGAAGAGGTGAGTAAATCTGGGTCCAGGAAAGCCAGCCTGTGTCACCTGTGGAACAATTGCTGCCCGCAAGTGTGATTCATGCATTGCCTAGAAGTGTGCTCTGCAATTCTCTTCACAATGACCAGTCTGGGCCAGCTGGCAGAGCTTCACCGGCACATAGAGGGAAGCTAGAATGTGATTCCTCCTGCAACTGTGTTTCTGCTCAGCTCGTATCACCCTTCATACCACAGAGAGCCCAGCAGTGCCATCTATTTCATCTCACAGCAGAGAAGTGCTTGGGGGTCGTTCGCTGTTTGACTCCGTAGCTGAAGCACAAAAGATCCCAATATCTGCTTTGCAAATACCCAGGCCCAGGAAGAGTGGGGACCAGTGGCACTGGTACTGATGGGAGTTTGGGTGGCCCAGACCCTGTTTTTAGCGCTGTGTTAACCCACTGAGCAGCTTTTGGAGAAGTCATACGCCTCTCAGGGTCTTATTTCTCCCTTCAGTCTGCCTAGTTTAATTAGTTTGTAAACTCTAGTTTGTAGCAGGGATTACTTTACAAGATGCTCACACAATATCCAGTGTGATCAGAGCAATTCACTCTTGCACGACACTTTTCATGAATTAATGTGAAGCCGATAGCTGAAGAAGACAGCATTAGGCTGTTGCCTCTGACACACACGAAAATCAAGGCCCTTGGTGGGTAAAATATTTGCTGTTTGTTTGGCAGCAAGAGTTAAAAATAAAAGGTAGGGGTTCCAGCAAAACCTGGCTGTGCCCTTAAAGCAAGAGTGCTGTGAAAGCAGGCTAATTCAGCACAAAACTTTATGCATCTTCTAATAAAATCATGGTAGAAAAGCTGCATGTATGCATCGAGGCTGCCGAGTTACATGCTTGTTGGATGAATGCTGACGAAGGCGCTTCCATGGAGAGTGCAAAATCCTCACCGGCTCCTTGGGAAATGCTGGCAGGATCTGGTCCTGGAAAGGAGGGTCCCAGAGCTGATGGCGTGGTGGGAAGGGTCTCCTTGGCCAGGCACTCTTGTTTCAGCTTTTGTGGGCTGTTGGGTTGTGTTTGGTCTCTACGTGTTGCTCCCGATATGTGGACTGTGACAAATCTCACCAGGTATTTGTACAGGCAGGGATTTCAGAAAATACAGTGCTACGAGAGGTGTGGCTCATCAAACAGCCGACGCACATCACAATAATAGGTAAATCCAAATACTTTGAGGAGGAGGAGGAGGAAATGACTGAGATGCCCCCACTGCTGTGATGTCCCAGTGCTCAGCCCCCAGCTGGCAAGTCCCTGTGGCCATGGGGGGACGGGGAGTGGGAAATCCCAGCCTGGCCAGGGACAGGCAGGAGTACGTGGGCTTCCTCCCTTCTCTTTCTGTCCTGCAGCCTCCTGAGGAGAGATGCAGCCATCACACCAGGGTGTGCAGCTGTAAGCTCTCCGGGACATGCCCGCCGGGTGGGAAGGTTGGGCTGCCGTCATCTTAATCTAGCTGAGACACTAAAGGAATGGAGGGAAATGCGGATTGACAGGTATAATCCAGAATTGCATTATCTTGTCTTACGGTCCTCTTTTGTGTCTGTACAGCAGGTAGACCTCTGAACCCTCGTCTTTAGTCTAGCAATTAAACTTACTATTTCGTCATTAAATCTTGTTGAGGGATAAAGCCGAGGCTGATTAACATTCTTGAGTGCAGGCCCTGCGGGATGGACAACGCATGGGGTGCCTCAGCCACAGGCCATAGGAGTCAGGGTGCTCCCTGCATGAATATTTAATTTAATTCAATGGTCTTCCAGGGCTTTTCCGACCTAGATGATTCTGTAGTCCGGGGCCTGGCTTACCCAGGGTGGGGAGAGCCATTAGCCAGAGTGTCTGAGAGCCCCACCATGGCCTCTAAGTTGAAATCCTCTCAAAATGTCCCTTTCTTGGTGGTTTTACAGCACTAGATGATGCTGGAGACACACTTTGGTTGGGCAGAATGTACACTTGAGATTTAATAGAAGGGATCGGACCTCGATAAATGTTCCACCCATCCACGTATCACGACGGCAGCGGCCCCGGCGCCCGCCCTGGCCCCGGCGTTGCCCGCGGGCCCGTATGGCAACGCCGGGGCCAGGGCGGGCGCCGGGGCCGCTGCCCCGACGGTGCGAACCCCGAGGGCTGGGCTGGCTCCAGGCACCGCCCCCCTCCGTGTCACCAGCCAATGAGCGCTCCTCCTCCCGCCGTCCGCTCCGCCCCCTCTCTCCCCATTGGCCGCTCCGCCCGGCTCATTATGCGGCGCATCGCGGCTGTGATAGGCTGAGCGCGCTGCCCGTCGGGCGGCCCCGCTGCCCGCCTCCGCTGCCTTTGCCTGCGCTGCCTGCGCTGCCGGCGGCGGGAGAGCGGCGCTGGGGCGTTCGGAGGGGTGGGGGGGGGCCCGCGCTGAGGCTCCGGGGTTGCCCATGCGGCGCCGGGCAGAGCCGAGCCGAGCCGGGCGAGCTCCAGCCATGCATCCCGGCGCGCCCGCGGGCACATGGGGCAGCGCTTGAACCGCTGCCTCGATGTCCCCGTCGCGTTGCCGCCGCTGAGGCGGAGGCTCCTGCTGCTCTTCATCATGCTCTTCCTCTGGCTCTATATGTTTTACTCCTGCGCCGGCTCCTGCGCCGGGCTGGCGACCCGCGGGTCCCCCGCCCCGCCCCGCGCCGCTCCGCCGCTTCCCCAGCTGCAGCCGCCGGCTCCGGGGGAAGCGGGCGAGGAGAGCAGCCTGGAGGAGCAACGGGCAGCGCCCGACGCCGCCAGCCCCATCTCCAGCTTCTTCAACGGCTCCGGCACCAAGCGGCTGCCGCAGGCCATCATCATCGGCGTGAAGAAGGGGGGGACGCGGGCGCTGCTGGAGTTCCTGCGGGTGCACCCCGACGTCCGCGCCGTCGGCGCCGAGCCCCACTTCTTCGACCGCAACTACGAGCGGGGACTCGCCTGGTACAGGTACCCGCCTCTCCGCCGGCACCGCGGGGCTCCGGGGCGGGGGGGGTGGTCCCCGGTCCGAGCTCCAGAGCCGGTCGGGAGAGCGCCCGGGGCGACGTTCCGCTAAATACACCCCCATCCCCCCTAAAAAACCCCCAAACCCCGCGCGGAACTTGCTTTCCCCGTTAGCCCGAGCGGCGGCTGGGCGTTCGCAGGCTTCATGCTAGCCAAACCGTATTTCATCCTTATTTAGAGGTTAAATATTAATTTATATATATTTTTTAACGCTCTTATTTCGTTGTACTTCCAGGACTTTTGCTTCATTCACGTATTTCTCCTTCAGCCGGGGTGTTGCTGGGGGGTGGCCGCTCCGGACCCCCCCGGGGCCGGGGAGCGCGGCGGGTCTCGGGGTTTGACCCGTCCGGGAGCGCGGCGACAGCTCCGCGTTCCCCATAAAACTTCCTCGATCGCTTCATTGCGCTCTTTTTTTCCTCCGTTAACTTTCTCCTGCCACTCTAATCAGCTTTAGAGCTGATAAATTGCTCGGGCTTGCGATCTCCAGCCTGGCGCCGGGGCCCGGAGCGGCGCGGTGTGCCGTGGGGTAACGCGGGCTGTGGGGACGGGTGGAACTTTTTGACTGGGGCGAGGGGAGGGGGGGGGGGGAATTCTGAAATTCTAAATTACAGGATCGCATCCCGCAAGGGTGGATGGAGAGAGAATTGTGCGCGGGGCGGCTGGGGGCGGGGGGGCTGGGGGGTGCGGGAGGCGGCGGGTGCGAGGGACGAGCCCGGCGCGGCGGCCCCGAACCGCATTTCGGTTTCTTTTCAGTCTTTTCTGATTAAAGTGCCTTTATCCAGAATATTTTGAATATGTCTTTCCGCTGTTTACAAGCATACTAAAGCAGCAGAGGTGGAAACTTTGAAGCTAGACGCGAGCTGTGAAGTTCTGAATTTTAACCTCTTTGTAGTCTTGCAGCTCCCACCCTGCAAGTCCGATTAGGTTTATGTCTCTTTTTTTTTTTTTTTTTTTTAATGTTGCCATCCCTCAGCAGTTAGTGAAATGAATGCAGGATAAGATCTGGCGAGGAGGAAGTCGTTTTTGAAAGCACTTTCGTTTTATGAAATTCTGGAATTTTGGTGGAGGATGCAGCGTGTCGTCCCATAGCGACCAAGATGAAATCTTTATAAATTCAGTTGTTTTTTTAAAAAAAAAAAATATTAATTTCGCATTTTGAAAGAAGAACTTACGTATAACAGAGCAGAAAACCTGTCAGAATTTATTAGCAAAATGGTGTTGTACGTGTTGAACTCTGTTTTTAATTAGGCACCTAAATTAGACCATAAAATGGTTGATTAATCTTTTACAAGTAAAAGGTGGAAGGGGAGAAGGAAAGAATAATGCTTATGATTACATTAATCTGTTATCCCAGATGCAGTGGGCAAAAGTCAGTGTTTAAGGGTTACACGTTATTTTTAAATTTGGAGAAGCTGGCATCAAAGTTGCATGTAACTTCTTAAAGTTTCACCTTATCAGCCGCTTAATCTTAAGCAGCACGGGCCCTATCCCTGCCAACTCACTGCTGCGTTATTAAATAGTATCTTTGCAAAAGGGCTGTTTTAGCTGAAATACAACAGATCTGCAGGTCTGAACGGTGACGTTCCCAAGCAGCCAGCGTAAGTGATGCTGAAGGTCTTGAAATCCCTCGGTACGATTCGGAGCGTGTTTTGTCTGTCTGTGGGACTGGGACCCCGATCGGCTGGGGTGGGGGGAACACTGAGTGGTGTAAAATATATGGGGGGAGGATGTATTTGTTCAAATCAACCGACGGGTTGTTTGGTAATTGTGCGTTCTCTCTAACTTCAATTTGAATTAGATGCAGAAGTTTGTTCCTATAAATTTCAGCGTTAGAAATCAGATATTATATAGCTCCAAACTCCCACTGACTTCAGTGAATCTCGGCTTCTCAGCACTCCTCGAGAGCATGCTTATTCCTCCAAGCCCTAATGAGGCTTTTATTTATTATCTTAATGTCAATAAGGAGAAGTGTTTGTATCTTCTTGTTAATGGCCCAATAAAATCAGATTAAAAATGCTATAAAATAGCTGCTGTGCCAGCCATCACGCAGTGAGCTGGGCAAGCCTCGTCTCTTTTTCAGATGCTTTTGCACAAATTGACTGAACTTTGAAACTGGGGGAGTTACTTGTGTCCTCAGCACCCAGTCCTTGCAGTTTAAATCCAGTTGCTTGGCTTTGGAAAGATGAAGATGCAATTTTTCACCCACGTCTCACTGAAAGTATATTTTATTCGATTGGCTTCTGGCTAAATTTGGTCATATCTGTTAGGAGGTTTTGTTTGTTTGTTTAAGTTGTTCCTGCCATATAATGAAGTGTTCCAATGGAACGTTTTTTCAGATTTACGAGAGGCAGAAGGCATCACAAATTTGCTTATTTAGCTCGAGGAGGGCTTATATTTTGGGGTGTTTGCATTTAATCATATTTCTGTCAACTACTGATTTCTGTCTAAAGTTTTCTTCTATAGAAAATATCTTTTGAAGGAAGGAGTACAAACTTTTTTTCTTGCTCCATTTTCTGTCAAGTGAAATGAAACTTTTTTTTTTTTTTTCCTTTGTGTGGAAGGCAAAACATCATCAAGTGGTGCTGACCACTGTTCCTAAAAAGCAGAGGGAAAAGAGGGAAAAATTAATTTGATTTTTTGATAGTGAGATAGCTAGATATCTAATGGAAATAACTTCTGTACGCACATTGCTGGGTTTTCCCCCCGGTAATGAATACAGCATGTTAACTGCTTCGAGTGAAAATATGTACCATGACAGAGGAGAAACGGGATCCAGGCACTATTGCAAACTAATTTTAAGTAGCGCCTGGAATTTTTGGATAATAAAGAAGTTTCTTCTTCGCAGCAGTGAGGAGCTCAGCTCCGCAGCCTGTGTGCGGCCGCCTGGGCGAGCAGCCTGCCCGGCAGCCCGTTGGGAAATTGTTGTTCTCTTATGGGTTTACTGTATGGGTTAGGGTGGGAAAAAGTGTTTCTTACAAGCCTAGAAAACCAGTTGTTCAATTTTTTTTTAAATTTATTTCATATTTCATTCAACAATGATGCATTTTTAAATACACTAGGGACTTGAAAGCCTGTTGTTCTATAATTAACATAAGGTAAGAAAAAAAGATCATGTCATTAGTGTTACGTGTTTTGAGGTTTTTTCTTTTTTTTTAATCACTTTAGGCCCAGTGGGCTCTGGTACCCAGCCCCTTCTGCCGTGGGCTGGGCATTCCCAGCCCCACTCGACATCACTGATTTATATTTTGAGTCTATAGACCTTTGCTAGGAAACGCCGTGCCGTGGCTACGCCGGCTGTAACGCCGATAGCAGTGCTAGCCCGAGCTCCTCCGCTTCTAACAGCGCAGACAGCAGACCTCTTTTTCCTCATTTTTTTTTTTCCGGGGAGGGGGGAATTCTTCCCACTTCATCTTCCCGCTATTGCCAAGCTGCCGTAATTCATTCTCCATGCTGAGACTACGGTTGCTTTGGGTTAGCAGGATCCGGGCCAGTGTGGTGGTGTGCAATAAACAGCTTCAAACATGCATTGCTTAGACTGCCCAATCACCTCAATAAGCGTTGGGGACCTTCATGTGCAAAGTGCTGCTTCACAGCAGTTCCTGAATTGGGAGAAACTTCCTCATTTTTAAAAATTTTTTTTATTTTTCCCCCAGGAGCCTCTTTTTTGCCGCAAGGATGTGTGGGTGTGAGCAGTGCAGTGCTGATGTCTGCAACGGGCCAGGCTGGGAGCAGGGGAAGGATAACGCCATGTTGGTAAAAAAGTTCGGGGTGAAAGCCTTGCTGAACCAAGGGCAGATCTTGAGCAAGGCAGGATTTTACCCCTGTGTTTGGCCGTCCTCTCTAAATCCAGACTTTACGGTGGTAGCGAGGGTTTAATGCCTGCCACGGAATTACCACCACGCTTCCCAGCCTCCCTGGCGGGGCGCAGAGGTGTCGGCGTGGACACAACCGGGCGCTTGCAAAACCCAACGTGTTGTTTCCGCCGGCTCTCGCGAGGTTCACTGGCCCCAGGAAGTTTGGGAACTGGCTTGATTCTCCCAATTGGACTTTAAGCACAAACAACCGTATCTGAGCAAGGAACGGTTCCTCCAGGACATTCCCATGAGCTGCGTTGGGTTGGAACGAGCATATCCTAAAGTTCAGTTGTGTTCTCTGGGCTGGCTTTGCCAGGCAGCTTTCCCATTGAGATTTTGCTTTCTCAATGTTAAAAAAAAAAAAAAAATTAAAATCAACTATTGACTTTGCATTGTGTTGCACTTAAGCGAGTGGGGACTTCTAATGGTCCCCTCAGCACGTGCACAGGGTTCAGTGCCCCCGTGGCTGTTGCAGCAGCTCCCCATGGCGTTGCCTTAGCTGCTGTGCAATGTTCGAAAGAAAATGGCCCCAAAAAAGAAGGGCTGGGCGGCTATAATCAGTCAGCAAGGCCCTTGTGTTTGCATGGATCATTCCTTCAGATCTGAGGAGGGTTGAGTTGTTCAAACAGATGGCAAAGATTATTCGTGTTGCTGGGGTTTCAGTGTGCTGCTCTGTTTCAAGCATGTTGCCCGATATGACGCACGTGACAAGTTCTTCCCAGCACGACGCTGGGGGGGGGGGGACGACATTGTCTGCTGTGATCGAGTTTCATGGCCTCACCTGTTGAGCTGCTGAACTTTTCAAAGTTGACCATGCATTGGGGGTGACTTATGTGGATGGTGGATCTGCCTGGCTAATCGTGTTAGCGCAGCACCGCGCGGCGTGCCGGGGAACGTTGTGCTGCTTCTTGGCATGAAAATGATGGGAATGAAAACCCACGGGCTCGACTCTGGGTTTGGGATTTATTAGTTTTTTTTCTTTTCAAGTGGGCCATGGCAGATGTCTGTAACACACACCGAGCTTTGGATACCTCAAGGCGCTTCCAGTGAAGGCTTTGTTTTTAAAAGCATCCAGCAAGCCCCGTATGCGGTGGCTATAAAAACTCTACCCGAACCATCGTTCTTTTGAGCTGTATGTCCAACCTGGCCTGATCATGGACTTGTCTTACCATCAGGCCTCGCTTGCTAAACTGCTCTGTCTGCTTGAGCCTGGATTCAGTGCTATTAATCCATCCCAAGCAGGAAGAAGTCTAATTTAGCGATCATTCAGTGTGAGCGTTCATGTCTTCTGGTGGTGTGACCATGGGTGATCAATGGGTTCAGGGGATAATGAATTGGCCAGGGCTGTGCGGGACAGTTAACATATGGGCTCAAAGAACAACAAATAGCCAGGCACATTATTTCAGTGGTGTAATTAGGAGGTCAGGGGCTATCGGCTGCTACCTGTTGTCACCATGTGGTGTGAGAGGAGGGGCTGGAGGAGAGGCTTCTTCCTTGGTTTGTGAAATGACTAAGTGCTGCGCTGGGTCCTGACTTGCTGCTAATGACTGTACCGGGGCTTGCCCACGCAGTTGCAATTTCAGGTCTTTCAGCAGCTTGCTATGTGTTTCTTAATTAGTTCGCAAGAAACACCATGTGCTTTTTAAAGGAGCTCAGCCCAGCGGCCGTCACCAGCAGCAGCTGGAAGGCAACTGAGTAAATGGACCTTATCTTGACTTTCTTAATGGAAACAAGGGCTCCCATGATGAAACGTATTGATTATCAGCAGGCTCAGAGGGAAGGTGGGGTTAATTCAAGGCAGGGGTTTACTGGTGGTGTAGCTTTGCCGTTATGGAGTCGCTCCTGGACGGGAGGCGCTTGCAAGGTGCCCAGAGACACGTCAGGAAGGGCATCGCACCATGCCGTGGGTCAGATGAGAAGAGGAAGCCAAGGTCAAGAGCACAGCCACTCTGTCTTGAGCATCTCTCTGCCTGGGGATGGCAGCGACCGCTCAGACTTCAGTCCATAAAAGTGACAGCGTGGGGAGAGGAGTGACACCTCTCCTGGTGCCACGTTGGCTTCCAGCATCCCCCATAGTGGTTTTCCTCTCTGTAATAGCTCTGAAGACAGAGGAGGAAGGTGGATCAGTGATGGTGATTTTGCATGTGGTGTCCTTGTACTGGGAGGGGGCGAGGGTTGTTGGAGGGTGAGGAGGGGCATGTGGGAAGCTGTGAGCTGGCTTGCTTGGCTGCTGACCCGCAAGACTTTGCATCCTGGCTCTGCGACCACATGTGCTCCTGTCTCAGGAGTCATTCAGAGAGGATCAGAAACTTGGGTGGCTGGGGGTTTAAATGATGCTGGTGGAAATGTTAGAGGAAAACAGGTGTAGAAGTGCTGCTGGCAGAAGACCTCACACTGATTTCTAGTGAATGAATAATTCAATTTTTTAAATTTCTTCTGTTAAAATATGTGAGCATGGCAGTGCCCTGCCACGTGGTGGGTAGAGAACTTTATTTAGAGAAAAATAATGCCGTGATCTGCTAAATGCTTTACATCTGCATTAACCTCCTCAGACATGCCCTGGAACTGGTGTGCTTCAAAATCGGTTTTGTTTTCTCCTCGCTCTACAGAAAAGGGATGGAGAAAGAACATTCTACTGAGGGATGCTGTGACTTAGCGCTGGCTTCAGGGGAGTCATGGCACTTTATGGCAGCAAGGGATCTGACCCAGAATTTAATTTGCAGCCGGTCTTGGGTGCAGAGCCACGCGTGGCTAACCCTGCTCTCAGCGTGGCTTTGTACAGCATCGCCCAAGGAGCTTGGCTCTGCTAACCTTGGCTGGAGGGGAGCGGTCCTCCCTTGTCCTTGCTTTCTTGTAAGTCTTGTGCTGCTAAAATTTGTAAGACCGGAGCTGTAATCTTGCCAGTCCTTGCAGCTAGTACTGCTGGGGAGTTCTGCAAATCCACCAAAGTGGCTAGTTTATAATAAAAGCGAGCGGTTGTAACCTCTCCCTTGAATTGGCACGGCCTCTCCCCTCCAGTGTGCGTTTCTGGCAGCGCAGCAGGCAGCTCTTCCAGAAGAAAGTGAGAATTGTGCATGGGCTTTCATTTTATATGCCGATGTATAATATTATAGGTGGATGTATATATTTTATACATCCCTTGCTGAAAGTGAATGCAAGGCCAAATCCTGTGTTGCCACAACCGTGGTCCGACAGTACTGAGCGTGGCTGGAGTGAAAACACCGATCCTCTTTAAAAAATATACTTTTCATGTGAAAAATTGGCTCTGATGAGGACATGAGTCTTCAGCAACCTGCTGGTGGCCAACACTGGACCAGGTCCCCGAACTTGGCTGTTGAATGCAGTCCAAAGCCCTGCCTGGGGGAGGGCTCCAGGATCAGGTCCTCGGCACGTGTCCGTGTGACTGTGAGTGAGGAAAACGTCTCCGCAGAAGCCAAAATCCCTTACAGTGATTAACTTTGATAAAGCAGCTGGACAACCTTTATATTAAAGCCCTGAGCTTGCAGCCTGTCTTGAGTATCGAATGCAAACTTCTCTTAAAACTTGAAAGTCTACGAAGTCCAGGTGAGTGGCACGTGGAGAAGTAGGAAATCTTTAGAAAACTGCCGATTTGGAGAAAGAGTGATTAAATGTGGGAAAAGCAGAAAGCACTGGCACTACACTGGGGTTAAACTGCATTAATATTTTTTGATTTGGAGCCGGGTCTGTCGGGCTGCAGCGGGCGGCTGAGCCTGGGTGATGCTGTGGCTCAGTGCAGGGATATTCCCGTCACTAGGGGGAGGACGAAACCCCGGCGTTTTATTAATAAAGTGCTTTGCTGCTTCATTGAGCTATTCAATATTTGTTTAAAAACTGGCAAGGCCTGCAGCTTTGGCATGCCATCGGTTTGTTTTTTTTTTTAAAAGGTGTATTAGACTTGGAATGAAAGCAGGAGGTGCTGGAGTAAACAGCGGGCGCGTCGCAGCCCTTTGGCCCCAGTGGAGGCTGAGCACGGTCCTCAGCTGGTTTATACGCAGGGCTGAGAGCGCGGCTGCTACGTGTGGATTGCAGAGGGACCCCGTGTCTCTGCATGTTGGGGTGAAGGCGATGCCGAGATGCCATGCCTCTGCTCCGACCTCTGCACCCACCTCTGGTGCCACATTGAGCGAATTGTGCCAGATTGGAGCCGGCCCCCCGAGCGCTTGGGCTGGCTCCATCTTCCGTGAGCGGGTTGGGATGGGGGAAGCTCCTGAAGGGCTTGCCTGGGAGCAGCGGGGCTTGGTGGGTGTCTGTAAACATCCCTGAGCTTCTGCCCTGGCTTCACCCCGGCTGGACTGCGCCGAGGGAGCTGCCTAAGAACCAGCCAGCCTGAGCATTGCCCCTTCTCGAGGAAGGGCTTAGCAAAGTCTCTCTCCTTCCTCCTTCCCCAGCGCTGTGCGCTGAACTTGTTGCAACTTAACACAAAGCTTGTAGCTTTTTTTTTTTTTCTTTTTAATTTCCCTCTTGAGCTGGTCTGGTAGCTAATGAGCCTTGGGCTGTCTGCATGGCGTTTTGAAAAGCAGAGGGAATAGCTAATACGGGGTGTTGAGCAGTGAACGAAGCCTTGGGAGAAGATAGCAGCCTTGCCAAAGCAGAAGTGGAATAGCCGGTTAGGGTTTCAACCTGGGTTTGCTGCAAGCCGAGAGGGGCCAGGAGCTGCTGTCTGCTCCGAAGCCTCGTAATTAGAGGCTGGCGCGGCCCGGACAGCCGGACGCGCCGGAGGAGCCGCCTGCCCCGCGCAAGTGTCTGGGCGCACACCGGCGCCTTGGCCGGCTGCCCTGGCTGCACCGCGGCTGCTGGCTCCCCCCAGAGACAATCTCAAGGTCACACTGCTAAATGCAGTGTAATAATTAATTAAGCTATATATAAACAGCAAGCTCATGTGGTCCTAAAGTAGATTAAGAGCCTGGGGAGTTTCCTCTCGCCCGCCTTCCTCTCCACGGTCTTCTCCTTCCTCGGTTCCTCTGCGGGTGAGCCCTGCAGTTGTCGCACGCTCAGCCATCCCAGCAAGGCTGACCAGTTGGGTTCAGCAGCTGCACAGCTGGGTCTGAGCCCAAAAATGATGCGGGCAGAGCAATGCCTGCTCTAGGGATTTCCTGGCTCACCCAGTTCCACCATCAAACCCCGTCCTCGTGCTGATGCTGGAGGAAAGGACACGTTCAACGTCTCTGCCCTCCCGGTGGGGATCGCTTCACCCTATATTGGTGCCTGATGCTGGGAATAATCTAGTGCTGGGAATAGCTACTGGAGTTTGCCTTCAGCAACAGGCGTTTCAAGACTCCTGTTGCTTTGAGGCTCAGTATAGCAAGAGCTGAGCTGCATATTTTGTTCCCTGCTGTGGTGGTGGGGAAACTTTAGTGTGGGGTTAAAAACTCCACAGAAAGCACATGTGTACGGAGTTTGCATGGAGGTGGAAGAATAAGCTGGGCTGGGTTTGCCTGGAAGAGCTACAGCAACTTAAAGTTTGTAATGAGGCTTGAAACTAATGCCAAACAAAGGCTTGCCTTGCGACTCCTGGGGAGTTGAGGTTTGTATGGTCTCAAAACTGATGCTCTCTTATGCAGGTGCAAGAGAAAAAAAAAATGGTCAAAACTCACTCACTCCAAACCCCAAAAGTAAAAATTCAGGGATAGTGTTTAGTTTAAACTCTGGGTTACTTTTAATGTAGCTGCAGAAACACCCCGGGAAAATTGAAAATTGTGTTTCTTAAGAATCAAGCATAGGTGATCTGTGCTGTTGAGGCAGTTAGAGAGGAGCAGAGCAGCTTTCAGCACTTCCAGATCAGTCCAGTTTTGCAGCTGGAGCACACACATACCATGAACCCATCAGCAAAGTCTGATCCTTGACTTTGCACACTGAAATCCTTGGAAAACCGAACAGGAGTTTGGTTGGAACTCCTTGGAAAAACTCCAGGAGTAGTGGGGGAGCGAGTGTCGGGACTGCCCACGCTTGCTCCGGGGCCTCTTCTGCTGCTTCCCAGACCATCTCCTCATGCACACCCAGCTGACCAAGGGCCACCACCAGGGATGGGGACTGGTGGGAAGAGGTGCCCAGGGTTGATGGGCTCCATGCGAGAGGTTGTGTTTGGGTAATGCGGTTTGTCCATCTCCAGCTCCCTGGCGCTCTGAGGCAGAGCTGGCTTGTCTCAGTTTCCAAGTGCCAGGCTGTATCTACATCCAGGAAATGGAGGCAGAGAGAAAAGACTTTGTGAAGGCTCACAATGGAGTCCTGAATCAGTTCAGTCCGGGTTGGAGGGGGCCGGGCTGTCTTTTTGGGAACCCAAGGGTGTAGAGATCAAAGGTGCGGGGGAGTCAATTACAATTCACATTTGGTTCATCCATATGTTTGGGTATTTGAAAGGCTTCAATAGTAACCCATTTTATATCTCTTATGCCCATTGATTTGTTAATCTGACACTTGGTTTCATCTGAATAACAATAGCTCTCATTCAGAGTCCTCAGTGTTCAGGAAAAAGTCATTTCACTTGGGTTGTGCTCCAAGGCCTTAGCAGACCAGCCCACTGTGCTCTTTATGTAGAAGGGCTTGAAGGACTATGGGATAATTCAGCCCAACGCCGCCTCTAGAAGGAAATTGGCTCTCAATGGAAACAGGGTGGGATGCTGAAGGTTGCAGCCGGGTTTTGGCACATGTGGTTTTGCTCCATAAGGTCCTTTCTGGTTGCCACTGTAGCCATGGACCTGCCATCGCAGCCTGTGGGGTGTGAAGAGGTGGGCAGGGTTACAGAGAAAGACAACCCAAGCAGTCAGGAGTGGAGAGCAAGCATGGGGAGCTCTCTTAAATACAGCCTGAGCAAATGTGCTGGACTAGATCAAATCATTGGTATGGCGATGTGAAGTCTCTAATTACATGAATACCTTTTTAATTAGAAGCAGTGCTTTGCATCTGTTGTACTTGCAGCAGAGCATCTCCACCAGCTGAGCCTGCTTTTTAAAGAGCTCTTGACTGTATTTCGTTGACTGTATATGACCACATCATGATCCCGTGTAATGACTGGGGCAGGAGGGGAGTCTGCAGACAGACCTGCTCCTTCATGTTTTCCTAATTGGTGCCTGTCTCCCTTCTTCGCTGGGAATTTCACTCCTTCCCAAGGCTGGTTTGGTTCCTTCTGCTCTATCTTGAGTCCTGCAATGTTGCTGGGGACCCACCTTGGGACACAGTGGCACCATGAACCCGTAGCTTGATTGCCTCAATGGGCATGCTGCTTTTGTCCTGGAACTTATTTTATTTTCTGTCTTTGATGTTTGGTGTGGGGGGTGAAAAGGATGGGGAGAGACTCAGGAGGCTCATACTAGCTCCATTCTGGACAAATGTGTCTCGTTCACTGTCCTGGTCTGTTTACCATGGAGTGATCTTAATTTCCAGTGCTACTCCTTTACGAGTGTAAATCACAAATCCATTAACAAATGAGTTGAGGTGACAACTCATTTGTGTTAACATGCATTTAGGGATCAGTACTGAGAGGATCACAGGTGTATTAATTTGCCAGGCCTTTTGTTCCAGCGTAACAAATATAGCTCATCTCTATGGGGGACACGCTGACCAGGCCAGTGTCCAGATTACTGATGGTTCAAGTCATGGTTGGTGCCACCCCTCCCTTGCTGGGAAGGAGACAGGAGACTTCCCGAAATCAGTTGGGTGGCCTAGCTTGGAATAAAGTCTAAACCAATTTTAAATTCTTGACCCACTTGATGGGATGATCAGGGTAATGAGCACCAGCTGGTGAGTACTTGCTTGGTTGGGCTGCTTCCCACATAGCTGCTCCTCCTCTGATGAGTTTGTACTTCACTGCCATTACTGGCCACTGGAAAGGTGACCTGACCTCTGATGGTCAGAGGGGGCATCCCCTTATCTTTGAGAGTCGAGGAGGAACCTCAGTGCTGCGCAGTTATGTGGCTGGTGTGGGTGTTGCTGAAGAGGCGGCTGCAGTCGTGCAGCTGGGGTTTGGCAGCAGCTTGGCGGCATCACTTGGCCTGTGTTAGGAACATTGTCAAAAAGGGCAGAAAAAATCTGTAACTTTCTTTTTTCTATAGTGAAAGTAGGAAGCTGGTTGCTTTCTGAGCTGTCATTTTGAAGGCCTCTGCTGTTCAGGTGGCGCTGGATGCCTGTGGCATCCCTTTAAGTGGAGAAGGTGGATTCCTGGAGATCCTGCATGGCTTTTTTGAAGACCTGTGGATGTATATCTGTCCCAAGGCTTGCTTCAAGGCTGCCCTGGCCCTGCCGTGCTGAGAGCTCCCTTCCCACATGCTGTGGAGGAGCTGGCAAGCTCTGCCTCAGCTGTAACGTGGAAGATGCTCCAAGGGCTGTCAGTGCCTGGAGGAAAGCGCTGCTGGGTGAATAAAGCAGTTCCCTTGCTCCCCTCCCTGCTTTGGTATGCCCACGGTGAGGAAGAGGAGCAGGAGCAGAGCTGTCACCTGGCTGACACTGGCACCAGTCCCTTTTGGGGCTTTTAACCCAGCACAGTGGTTTAAGCCCCCCTCTGTCATGTCCTACCCTGAGGGCAGATGAATTGCCGGGGCTGTGCCCCCCACATCAGTTAGGAACTGAGGGGTGCGATCTGGGGCATCGCTCAGGGCAGGAAGGGGCTCTGGGGCTTATCAGGAGGCTTTCTCCTCTAATCGCAGCTGTAAAGCCCCAGCACAGGAAGGCTGGGCTTGATTAGGAGAAATGTGTGTCAGGGTGGCAAGCAAAGCCCTCCCTGTGCAAACTCTGGGCCACTTGTGCGGGTGGTTAACAAAGGGCGGCATTATCAGCGTGACTTGTTACCTGCCTGTGCAGGCACACAGATTAAGGCATTAATTTCTGTGTTTGGAGGAAAACACAAAAGACCTCTCAGCAGGGCCATGATTTATGAACGTGACAATAAGAGGAACGTGGTCCTGCCCATATCTCTCAGGGTCGGTTTTGTTCAGTGGCTCTTGACTTGTGCAACGTTTAGTTTGGGGTTGGCTCTTTGGTTAGTGGGTTGGTTTGTTTGGTCTTTTTTTTCCCCCTCTTCTAGCAAAACTGGAGCAGGTGAAATGCAGTGGCTTGGCAGTGTCCCAGGGGAGAGAGACAATGTGGGAAGGGGTGCTGAAGTTCATTTACTTGTAGTTCTGTCCTGGGTGGAAATTTGTTAGGTGTTTCTGAGTGTTCAGCTTTGGTGTACCAGGATCAGCCACCCACATCCAGCTGCTTCTGGTGGTTAAAGAGAGGCTGCTGCAATAGTCACTGCGTGTTTGCTTAACCAGAAAGTTAATTTGTAAGTATGTGCCATAAAAATCCATATAAACCCTATGGACCCCCATCCTAGAATGGACCCCCATCCTAGAATGGACCCAACCAGGGGTTGCTTCTCTTGAACCAACCCCTTTTCAAGGAAACTTCTTCCTGTTGCAGCATGGCAACAGAAACACTGCAGCGGTACGTAGCTGCCATACAGGTGACTAGTGGGTACGTGAAGTGACCATCTCCTCCTGCATTGGATGTACCAGACGTGCCCTTTGGGTCCAAACAGAGATGTACTCTGCTTGCTGGGCTTGCCACCACCAGCGTATGACATAATGGGTCCCTGGAGAAGAGCCTTAAAGAGCAGGTGCTGTAGGGATGAGGCTGATGGGATAACCTCCCACGGGCTACCTGGATTAGGAATAGCTCCTGGTGTCCTAGCTGGGGCCAGGAGCCCTGTGGTGCTCCAGTGTGACAGATCATGGGTGGTGGGGTGCCATGGGTGGCAGGGTGTCCCGTACCAGGTGCAGCATCCAGCCCCCTGGCACATCCCTTCGGGGGAACCAGGAGGATGCTCAGCTTCACGTGCAGTAATGGGTGGTTCGGCTCTTGGATGAGTCATGATGCTGCTTGGTTTGGGCATCTAATTCTTGAAACACCCGGTGCTTCGGGGACACCAGCTGACAGCCAGCAAACTGTACGCAGTCTGCAGTGCCAGCTCTGTGCACCTCAGCGCCCGCTTCTGCCTCCCCCAAATCCCAGATCCCCACATCCATGGGGTGTAACCCGATGAAGATTGCTCCCTTTGCTGCAAGGAAACATTTTCCCAAGACCTATGATGAGGAGAGATGTCTGTAAGACCGGTGAGTAGCAGTGCCTGTGGGGTTTTAACATCTTTGAGAGGATTAGCGCCGTTGCTGCAAATTAAGAGAGTAAATCGGTGGGTGTGGGAGCGGTCTGGGGCTACGCACTCTGTGCTGTGCTGGCGGGTTGTTGCTGATGACTGAACGCTGCCGGCACTGGCTGATGCTCCTGCCACGCTGATGGTTGTGGCTGAGCCTTGATGGCAGGGAAGGGGTGAGAGGGAAGAGGCTCAGGAAGCGACTGCGGGGCGAGCAGTGGGCACCAGTGCCACTTGGACACGGCTGAGCTGCTGCAAGAGAGCTGACAGCCAGGGGTGGGCTTCGTGATGGAGTTGTGGAACTACCCGCTTGTTCTCCTGCTGGAGCTGAAGCCAAACCCCTAAGATCGGAGTCTCTGGGGTTGGCTGAAGCCAAGTGACAGCCGTGTTTGCCCCACGTCCTCTGCTGCAGGAGACACTTCTGTCAGCTGGGTATTGTGGATGTGGTACCACAGCACCAGCTATGATCTCTTTATCTGCTTTTAAGCCTATTCCAAGCCAGGCTTCCTTTGGTTAAGCCCACTCTGAGCTAGCAAAAGCCTTGCAAGAGCTGTATTTTGGGTTTTGCCTTTTTTCTTTCTTTCCACAGTTAAGCTGAAAACCTTGGGTCTCTTGCTTTGCCTTTTCTTCTGGATGGGAGTGTTACTTCTGTGCTTGCAGGTGCTGAGCCAGTCCAAGCTCAGCAGATAGTAGTTTCAGCTTCCCACGAAGGGCAGGATCAGTGCTACCCAAGTAAAGCTAAGTTTAAGAAGTAACATCTCTGGTACAAGGACGTGTTAAACCAGCAGTCTCTCCAGGAGGCTCCGAGAGCAGAGCCTCATCTTGCAATGAATCCATAAAGTGGATCTACCAAATCTTTGCGTAGCAGGAGCTTAGTACACATAATGTTAACTATAAATTTTTGAGGGAAGAGAAATGTTCCTTCTGGTTGTGATAGAGTAAGAGGCAGAGGCAGTCCGGAGAATTTATTTTTCCCCAGGAGTGAGTTGTGAGCACTGAAATCTCTGCAGATGCCTAAAATTCTTCCTCTTTCCTCCCTTTCAGCCTGTTGTCTGTGTAATTTATAGAGAAAAATGTTTCTACTGCTTTGCAATAAACTCTTGGACACCGTGAAAATAATCTTAGCTTGTTCCAGACCTGAACTGGTGCAACTCTGGAGTAGCTGCTGACTCACATCATGCCAGGGTGAGCAGAGCCGAGCTACCTGCTGCTGGTGGAGGTGGTGAGGACTTACACAGGTGGCCTTCAGGTGCCAGACGAGTGGGAAGGAGATTATACTGGTGCAACTGGGGCACTCCTGCAGGGATAAATTCCAGTTAAACAATTCAGCGGTGTGTACTAAGAGGCAACAGGGCACAGGAGTAAAATACACAGTTTGGTGGAGACAGTTGGCCCTGCAATCTGCTGGAAAAAAGCCTTTAGTCCCAGTTTACCTGTTAGCTCAGTCGTATTTCCTGCTGGGTTCAGGGTTTTTTCCTGCCTTAAATCATGAGTTTCACCGAACTGCCCCCTCCGTGCTCTGCTTTTAAACAAAACCAGTCTTTTTTCCTTTCTGGGGGGAAATGGAGACAGATTAGAGTAATCTCACATGACTTGAGCAGTGGGCAGTGAAGTCCGGTGATGCTGGGCGATATTCTAAAGAACTCACCCATAAACAGCAATTAGCTTTTAATCGTGGCACCGCTCCCGGCCCCCCGCGCCCGCCAGGAACAGCAACGTGTGCTCTTTGTCGGCCGGAGTGGCACCGGGGGGACCCTCGGCAATGAAAGGGAACTGGGGGTGACCGAGAGGAATAAGATGCTCATCTCAGCCCCACCCCCTTACTGCGCTCAAAAGCTCTTATTTTCAGAGCACAGCACTATTGAAGCATCAGGACAATGGAGACCAAATCCTTCTGGGGGAGGGGAGGTGCTGGCAATTGCATCTTTTGTTGCTTTTACTTCTTTACTTGCCTATGGCCTCCCCCATCCCACCCCTCCAAGAAATCCACATAGATGCTTGCTAGATGATAATGCAATCACTTTCTTGGGACCTTGCTAATAGGATTATAATTATTACTGGAGATGAACTGGAGTGAATAGAATATTTACCACTTCATCTTAAATTATTGTAAATCCCTCCAAAGCATTCCTTTGATATGTAAAGTGCTGCCCCTCTCCCCCCAGTGAAGATAATTATTTAGTGGAAGTTCAGAGCTTTTAAGTATGATGGGGGACAGAAAGAGTCTTCGGTGTTTACATAAAGAGGAGGGCCTACATAATGAACTGGTGAAGTTGATGAATATCTTGCCTGGCTCCAGAAAAGGAGGAGGGAAACTTCTTGCTGAACAGTTGTAGTATCTCGAGCTGTTGTTGCAGGAAGAGGGGAGGAAATAATTAGAAATTCGGCTCTTCCCAGTCCAAAGAAAGCCCCACATCTCTGCAGCCCACGTTCAGTCAGTGCATGAGTCCGCCCGGTGACAGTGGCAATGTTTTGGGTTTGTTCCTTAGGGCTGGAGGAATTTCTGTTTGAGGACGGACCAAGTAGGCTGGCAGACCTCAGCCTGGCAAAGATGCACTGGGGGGAAGATACGGTTCTCTACAAAGTCACAGCTAGGCAGGAGATAGAGGGAGGGATGGACTGGTGTGGCAGTGCAAGGGCTGGCGTTACGTGGTATGAGGCCAGGAGCTGGTGCACGACGGGCAAGGCAAGGACCCAGGGCTGGCTGTGCACGTGGAGGGTCTGCATGGGTTCAGGAGGAACCTGGACAAGGGGTTGGAAGAGAGCATCAAGCCCGGGAAAGCCCCTGAGCTGAATTTGGGTGGAGGCTGGGAGAGCGGTGGGGGATGGGGGGTGCTGCTCACCCCGTTCTTGCTCTGCCCTAGTCCTGCTACGGTCAGGGTTGGAGACCTGGCCTGCAGGATCTTTGGCCTGAAGGAGACAGCTGCTCCCTGCAGGCGCATCCATGTCAGCATCTGTGAGCAGGATACACTTCTCCCAAGCTTTCATCCCCTCGAGCCCTTCCTCCCAAAGGCTGCCAGCATGGAGCATCCGCCCTGGAGTGGGAAGGGGGATTGCTCCAGCCAGCCGCCTCCAGGACCAACCTCGTGCCTTTGCGTCCATTGCCAAGGACGGGCATGTCCCGGGAGTGACGGCTGTGTCACCCATCAGTCCCAAAGGAGTCTTTGTGGCTCCTTGGCCTCTTTAGTATGCTCTTTGGTGAAAGCACAAACCCTGTCGCCGTGCAGACAAGACTCCTGTCAAGTGTTTCTGCTGCTATAAGTTATTCCTCCCCTATAGGCTGCAGCCATACAGTGCAACATATATGGCACTTAGTTATACAAGGCAGCAGCCCTGCCAGGGATAACAGGTCCCTATCTTGGTTATGAGCGTGCTTCTAATTAAGCCACTTAAACCCATAAGGCAGGGAAGGCGTTTGGGAGGGAGGTGGGTGTTGGCTGGCACAGGGTGGGAGGCAGTCTTTGCAGCAGAGGCTGGTTCAGCTCCTCACGCCTATTGCTGTTCCCCAGAGACACAAACCCTCCAGGTTTTGTGCATGGCTCAGGCCCTGCTTTGTCCAGGTTGGGTGCTCAGATGATGCTGCAAACTCTGCTCAGCTCTGTGGCTGCTGCCAGGTAAAGCACCACATCTCCCCCGCCTGCAGCACGGAGGGGTCAAACCTCTGTGGTGGCTCCTACATCTGATTTGAATGCAGTGACTTTGGGGAGGTGGATAAAGTATTTTATATGAAAAAAAAACCCAACAAAAAACCCCATAAAAACCTCCCAGCCCCTCATGATTGCAGCAGTGCCATGTCCCCTCCTCGAGGCACTGCTTGCTCTGATTTGCCAGGGCTGTTTGGCGTGACTGGGCTCTGCCTGCGAGGAGTGGGGACGAAAGGACCATCTGCTGATGCCCCACGTCTCCCCGCTTCCCCCAGCCTTTGATGGGGTTTTTTATCTGCATCAAAGGAGCTTAGGTCAGACTCCATGGCCAGGCCAGGGCCTGTTCCTGTGGGATACATGGTGATGCCACCCGTGGCCACCAGCTCCTTGGTTCCATTGAAGCCCTGGAGTGTCTTCACGATCGGGAGCCTTTGCACGCCGTTACCCTCCTCTCCCTCCTTTAATCCCCAAACTCCTCAACAGGTGAAAGGCACCTGGCAGATTTGGAGGCAGGGAGCAAGGAGAGTGAGGAAAAACGTTAATTTCAGGCCCACATATTTTTTCCTCCTTTCCCTCCTCCTTTACTTACCCCTTCCACACCCCCAAAGTTCATTAATTCCCATCATCTGGTTTGTGTAAACGTCGTGGTGAGTGTTTGAAGGAGCTGGATAGGGTTACACCCGTTTCAAAAAGGCCGAGGCTGGTTCCCAGCCGTTCCCTTTTATTGTTGTATAATTTGCCAACCCAAACAACGGGCTCCTGCTCCAGACAAAGGCGCACATGTTGCCCTTACTGCTGGTCATAAAAAGAGGAGTGGCTGCATGCTACTGTACAGGTCCTTGGTGCAACGGCAGCTCTAGCCGGGGAAAATTTTGGTTAGAAAAATGTGATGTATCAAATAATAAACTAGCAAGTGCTTCCACCCCCAAAGAGGAATTTGCTGTTGCCTCTTCTCTCTCTGTTTCTTCTTCCTCCTCCATCTTCTTCCTTCCCCCATCTGGAGCTGCTGCCACCAGAAAGCAGAGTCAAAGCCAAGTGGGTAATTTTCAAGCCAGTTGACCTTGATGCTGGTGGCAGGCTCTGGGATGTAATTAAAATGCTTTATTACTTTAACAGTCTTTCCATAGGCTTGTCAGATTCTTGTTTTTAAGGAGTATTTCTGAGATTTGATGACTTTGTGATCAGCCCTGCAATGAGGAGGGCTGGGTGAGGTCAGGATGGGTCCAGCGTGGTGGCCTCGGAGCTGAGCTGGTGGTGCTGGGGATTCTCTGGGTTTTTGCTTCCCAGAGCATTGCAGAGCTCTTGCTCACTATCAGGTGCCAGTACAGGGCTACAAGTTTATGGTTTTAATCCAGCCCTTGGCTACTTTGATCACCACTGTACATTTTTTCCTGCTTTCTGACAGCAACATGCTGCCTCGGAGACTGGGAACAACTGGGTATCGCCTTGGCAGAGTGGGTGGGCTGGAAGGCAGAGCTGCCAGCAATGGAGATGCCACCCCCATCCTTTCCTGGGTGTCTACACCTCTTTTTCAAGATACTAGATTTAGGTCACTTGGCCTAAATTTATTTATTGGGACGGGGGAGGAGAGGAAGAGGCAGAGAAGCCGGGGGATTTAGAATGAGAATTGGCTGTGCAGGGCAGGAATGGCAGTAAAGCCCTTCTCAAAAGTGTTTGATTTAAGGCAGTGGATGGACGGACTGTGGTTTGAAACAAGCCCTTTGGCTTTGATGAGGTCCTGACTGGAGCGAAGCTGAGAAGGACTGTGCTGGGATGGGGACAGGGAACCAAACCACCCCTGGGGACAGGGACAGGACAGGAGAGGATGCAACAGGCTGGAGAGCATCAACATGGGAGGGGACAAGGCTTGAACCTGCCTCATCTTCTGCACTTGTTTCCTTTGAAGCTTTTCTGAGCTGGTACCGGCAGGCTTGTTTGCTTTCCAACCTGCAAATTAAAAACACGGCAGAAGTCCTAACAAGTTCATCACATGCACCAAATTGTACCATGTTCTAGGATGTGCTGCCTGGACTCATCGTCACCTCGGGTTTTCAAAAACCCCCTGTCACGACTCTAAAAATCTGTCTCCTTCCAGGATAAGAGCTTTTGTGTCTGTCTTTTGCATTTCTATTCACCTTCTCACTGTAAGCTTTAAATCTCATCTATTGTGGTTTTATGAAACAGCCTTCTGGGAGGATTTGGGGGTGCTTTCCCCAGAAACAGTCAGATTGCCAAAATTTGGTTTTCTGGAAAGAAGTCACTTTCTGTATTCTTAAAATACCGGTCAGGAATTTGGGTAGAAACTGTCCAGAAATAAGTTGGATACTCTGCGTGTGCACCGCTGGGCTGCAGAGCAAATGATTCTGGATTACAGGCCTAAACTTGGTGTGAATGTGGCTGATGTCCGAAATTGTTTGACTTGGTTTTTTGCCCTTTCCATATTTTCCTTGCTTCTAGGGAACAGCTGTGGGGGGGGAAAGTCTAGAAATTTTGCACCAAAGGCAGTTCTTGCTGTATCTGCTGGCAGAGCTGCCACGGGGACTGCTGCGAGCGCTCGCTGGTGTGCATCTCAAAGCTGCAGCTGGGCGCTGCGGTGTTTTATCCTGACTGTAACAACGCTTCTCTTGCTTTTATAATACCCTACACCCAGCTGTCCGTCTCCTCTAGGAGAGTTTTGTCATCTTTGCAGAGGGAAACTGAGGCAACTCAGAGGATTGAGCAGGGGTGGTCTGGAGGTGGAGGGGTTTGAGACTGGAGGGTGCTGTCGCTGCAGCACAGGGCACCCTGATTTTGACACTTACCCGTGGGACTTCAGCTCTCGAGCACACTGGGGCGAGGGGAGCATCTCTGAAAGTGCTGCTGGGTGGTCCAGGTGCTGGGTAGGAATATATCCAGCACGAAACCCTCCCCAGGAGGGAAAACTCATCATCCACCCCGCTCCAGGACTCCTGTTCGGCAGCAGGAGCACCTGAGCGTGCCGGCTCTGGGCTGGCAGCCTGACGGTGACCTTCACGCAGGCAGATGTTGGCGGTCACCTCCACAGACCCCCGGGCTCTGGCAGACCCCAAGGGGTTTATCCCAGCGGGCATTTGCAAAGGGCAGGAGGTGCAAGGGGGGACCGACAGACGTCCCCAGGGATAACGTCAGTAACGACTGCTGTGCTCTGCCCTGCGTGCCAGTCCGTCCTACCTGCAGCAAATAACACAGCAACAGGTTGCGGAGGTCCCCTCGACCCCCCCAGCCCATGGCCCCTCACCATTCCTCCTTGAGAAGTGGCAGCAGATTAGCCCGGAGCCCCTCTGCGCAGACAAAAGCTGCCACAAAGGGCATTAGGCTTCAGGATTGGATTACCGTGTGGCCACCTGTCATCCCCACTTTGTAAATTTATCTCGCTCTGAGTCCAGTTTTCACACTGGAGAAGTTTGCACTTAAAAAAAATAAGATCCCCCCCCAGTGCCTCTCCAAGCAGCAGCCTGGCAGACTTCGTTTTAGCATCCCTTCTTATTCCAGGCTTCAGAGCTGTGTGGGGCTGGGGATTAGAGCTGTTTGAATAGAGAGCCTTTATTACATTAGTCTAAGTGGTTAATAGGTAAAGTAGGCCAATCCATCTTTAGACTAAGCCTATCACTTTGCCTACGAAGGGTGAAGGCTCCACTGAGGAAATATTCCTCATTAAAGAAAAAGCTTTTCCTCTGTCCCTCTTGACATGTTAATAGCTCAGGGTTAGGGGCTCTGCTCTCTGCCTGCAGAAAATTCATAGCTGTGCTCACGCAGCAGCTCCCTCCTCTCGCTGGGACCCCTGACGCTGCCGGCAGCTCTGCCGAAGTCAGCAGAGTGGTGCTGGGTCCCGCCAGCGCGTTGCTGGCTGGGCTCGGCGGGGAATAAGGAGTGCCAGGAGTCTGCTGTTTCTCCTCGTCCTGGCTTTCCTTTCCTCAGAAAGCGGGTGCCTCGTCCCTTCCCGAGCAGGGATGTAGGGAGAGGGTTCAAGTGATGAGTAGAGGCAGTGCTTCGGTGCTGGGACTCTCTGCTGTGGGATGTTCTCAAGGCCAGAAGTATTCATGGGTTTGAAAGGATTAGACAGTTCATAGACACTATGAAATGGGATGATTTGGATGCAGATGCTGGCTCCAGAGGTCTTTGAACTCCAGGTTGCCAGAAGGCAGGAGGATAACAAGGCAGGAGGGGCTGCTTGCCAAGCTTTTCATACTATCTTTATTTTCCACTACCGTATCCACTACAGCCCTCAGTGGTGTCCTCATCCAGCCCTGTACCAACTGGTGCAGCAGCTTTTGTCCGAGGGCTCAGCTGAGCTCCCTGTTTCTCACAGCCTGACTCCCTTTATCATCTCCGTATGGACAATGGTGGTATCTGCACCTCTGCCCTTCTTATCTTGCGCCAAACAGCACTGGCAGAAGCTGCCCAGGTCTCTAACGTGCCTGTGAAGCCTCCAAGGAAATAGAGGGCTCCACAGCTGTCCCGAGCTGCCCCAGGGCTGAACTGTGCATGCACCATTGAGCTGAACATGGGTTTCTGCTGTTATTTTTCCCTAAAGGAGTTGCATCTTGCCAGGGCACGGTGGCTACAGCTCTTCTGACTATTACAGCTCCTCTTTCCTCTCCTTCTGCAGTGGCTGTTGTTTAGAGCAGCCCTTGCTGTCTTGGAGCCCCAGGAGCAGATGTTTTCAGAGCTGGAGTCTGGTCCTACTTCCACCAACCCGTACGTCCAGCGTGTTGTGTTGGAGCTGCAGTGCTATATGTGGGCCGTGTTACCCTTCTCCAGTTGTGGTCTGAATGGGAATAAACGTTTCTTGGTGACTTTTTCACCTGTGGGAGTTCAGACCAGCCAACTTAGCAGTTCCTCCTGCCCCTGAGGCTCTGCTGTCTCTGGCTGCCAGCATGACGATTGATGTCTCTATGGGAGATTATGGAAACCATGGGAAAGCTCATCACAACGGACAGACCCACACAATAAAACTTTGCTTTCCCGGACGTGATGCTGTCAGAGGTTCAAACCACATCCATGGGCCACAGTATTTGGCTTCAGTTGCTGCTGTCTAGCTTATTTGCAACCACTTCTCAAACAAGGCAGCATCTGAGACAATCTCGAGGGTCTTTGTTCTGGGCTATGCCTGGCACCCATCTGGGTACAACGAAGGAAGAGGGTGCTGGAGCTAGGGCTGAAGGCTGGTTTTAGTGGATTCAGTTCTCATTCTTGGGTTGAAGGCTCCGTTTCTATCTCTGCTCATCTTAGCCTGTGCTGACCAAGCCAGACAGCAGTAGCAGTGTCAATGATGTGTCTTGTCTTGCTTCTTTTGTTCTGATGGGTCACCAGTGAGACATTCTACAAATGCCAAGGATTCAGGTCCTCTCCAAAAATAAGTTTTGTGGGGTCCAGACCTGCACAGAATGGAGTGCTCTCAGCTCTATTGGAAACAAGACGTGCTGGATGTCCTCAGCCCCAAATCAAGGTCTGACTGGTCTGCAAAGGGACTGACACTGGGCCAGTGGATGCCTCTTAGATGAAGAGTTACTCCTTGCTGTCTTCCACTTCTACAGTGCACTCCTCTCTCTTTGTTAAAATACTAATTAAGAGCCTATGTTTCCCAACTAGATCAACTGACTCAGCACCTCCACCCCCAGCAATTTCCTCCTGTTTCATGGCCCAGCCCTACCCAATGCCTCTCTTGTGCAAGGAGGAAAAAATAAGCCTTGTGTCATTCTCAGAAGACTGATATAAACTGATTGTAGTCGTGCTGGAGGAGAAGTTGGTCTTGAAGTGCTGGGTCCCATACAGCAAGCAATCTGACGGACCTGACCTGAAGCCAAAGGGCTTCAGGGCAGCACAGCTGTGCTGAGCACATCTTGGGAAGCAGTCTCCTCTCTGGGCAGGTCCCAGGCCATTAAAGACTTCATGGGTTGAAACCAACCTCTTAAATCAAGCTGGAAAGCAGTTGGTGGCCAGCATGGGATGTAGAACTCAGATTTAACACGGCCATAAAAAGAGACACCACTTAATGAATGAGTAGACTGTCGAAACCCACATCAGTCCATGATAGATTTAAGAGTTGCTCTCTGAGCGTTATTGACTGGTTGTGCTCTGTGATGGCGTTACGGGTTTGTGAAGTTGGCCAGAAAGGTGAAGGATTAGTCAGAGTTTTATTTTAGTTGCTGATTTTTGGCACATGCTGGCTTCTGACTTCCAGAAGCTCTCACATCCCAGGTGTCTGGTAGACCAGCGTGATTTTTAACTGCATGTGGAACTCCACTTGCCTGGCCTTGAAATCACAGCCCTAGGGGTTGCCACCACCCTTAGGCATGGCTGGAGGTTTCCACACACTGATATTCCCTTCCTCCAGAGTCTGGCTTGTCCATCGCCACTTCTCCCAGTGACCCGTGCAGATCTGGTATGGGGACCATCTCCCACCGTGGGTCTGTGGAGAAGGGGCTTTCTGGGCAGCCCCAGAGCACACCTCACCCACAGTGCAGAGTGTAGTCATTGGGTGCCCCTTGCCAGTAAGCACGTTGCATAAAGTTAATGTCAGCACTTGATGAAGTAAAATACCAGGTGCAGTGTGAGCAAAATAGTAGTTGCATAAATATCTACTGAACAACTTTCATAGGCATGTGATGATTTTTGATTCAGTCAGACCTCTCATTCCTGGTTTTTCTTTTATCTGGCCTCAGAACAGATGTGTCAGTTTTTGTCCCTTGGCTTCTTAATTGGGGCAACCATTGCCTTAGCACAAATTATCAGTGGCTTTTTTAATTGCAAGAGCTCATGATGATCTTTGCTGTAGAAGCATAAAAGCAGTAAGGGAAGAGATGGCTGTCCAGGAACAAACAGCCTCTGTGTGCAGTGTTGTAAGTCTGAGGGAAACGCTGTTTGAGGCTTGCAGATCACACACTGGCTGGTTATTTCTCTGTGCTGGGTGGATGCTTTGAAAACTTAATCAAGTTTTATAGCTTTAATTTTGTGGCTGACTCCCCTCTTGCCTTTTTTTTTTAAACTGTCTCGCAACCCAGAGCAAATGAGTCCCATTGGGTTATAAAGGGAAAGACTTGGCAAATGGTCTAAAATATTTAGGCTTGCCTAGTGAATGATAGGAAAAAATTACTCTTCCTGCTTCATGCCGCTTCCATAATTTCTGCAAACTCTCTAGGTTTTCCCCACATGGTTAATTAGAAATAGCCAAGGAATAAGATGGAATTGCTGAAGGCTTTAGATTTCAAGGGTATTTTCTGAGAGTATGTCCTACCCATGAGCTGAGATTGTGTTCACTGTGGCCGTATCCTGTATCCCGACCTGCTGTAGCCCGTGTAGCAGTGGAGGAGAGAGATTGTCCTCATTGGGTGCTGGACTTTGATGTGCTGCAGATGCCACCAGCAGCTCGTGATGCTTCTAGTGTGTATTAGGGAACAAGTCTGCACAGCGATAAGGAATAGTAAAGTAGTGGGTGAATCTGGGTGCAAGAGGACCTCCGTGGTTGGGTGAGGTCCTGCTGTTGACAAGCCAGGGACAAATTGCACCCGCTTGCCTAAATTGGGAAAAGTGTTGTGTTTGGGAGCTAAGGGAAGGCAAGGTGGATGTGCTCTGGTGAGCTCCTGCTTTTCTGCTACACTGTTCCTCTCGTTCCTGTGGGGAAAACAAGCTCTAGGTTGGGGCTGAGGCTCTCTGGTGTTGATCTGAGCCAGGAAAGCCACCTGGTGCAGCTCAGGACTCATCCTGACCAGTCTGGAGCCGGTGTGGTGCATGCAGCCATGCTCCAGGTGCAGAGTGTAGCCCAGATAATCCACTCATGGATAACTGGGAGATTACTCAGCTGGATTTCTAATACAGTGGCCTTTAATAATAATCCCCCTCTAATCCTTAAATCAATGGAAAATGGATTTATCTGTACAAGCTAAATGGCTTGTGTAGGCATTTTAGGGAGAAGAATTCTTGTGTATCTATGTGTGAACATACATATATATATATATATGCATATTTTTTTTCCTGTTACCTGCTGTTCTAACCCATGTTTGTGTGTTCTACTGGCAGGGACCTCATGCCCAGGACGCTGGAGGGGCAGATCACCATGGAGAAGACCCCCAGCTACTTTGTCACCAAGGAGGCCCCAGCCCGCATCTCCTCCATGTCCAAGGGCACAAAGCTCATCGTGGTGGTGCGGGACCCTGTGACCAGAGCCATCTCGGATTACACCCAGACGCTCTCCAAGAAGCCCGACATCCCCACCTTTGAGAGCCTGACCTTCAAAAACAGGACTACGGGCCTGATCGACACCTCGTGGAGCGCCATCCAGATTGGCATCTACGCCAAGCACCTGGAGAACTGGCTCCTCTACTTCCCCATCGGGCAGATCCTCTTCGTCAGCGGGGAGAGGCTGATCAGCGACCCCGCGGGGGAGCTGGGCAGGGTCCAGGACTTTCTGGGCCTCAAGAGGATCATCACCGACAAACACTTCTACTTCAACAAAACCAAGGGGTTCCCGTGCCTGAAGAAGGCGGAAGGCAGCAGCAAACCCCACTGCCTGGGGAAGACGAAAGGCAGGACCCACCCCGACATAGACCAGGAGGTGGTGCAGAGACTGCGGGACTTCTACCGGCCCTTCAACATGAAGTTCTACCAGATGACGGGGCAGGACTTCGGCTGGGACTGAGGCTGGCGTGGGAAAGTCCTCTGTAATTACTTGCCCAGCACAGTTTGCGTATATAAAGAGATATATATGTATGTAAAATGTACAGAAATCTATTTTATAATAATTTATTTTTAATTCCTAAGCAATTAATTCACTAAGCTGCCTAACCGCACTGGCTAGAACGGTAGCCCGTAACCTGTTTAACATTCCACGGTGTTTAATTTTAATATGGCTCTCCTTTTTTTTTTTTTTTCTTTTCTTCATTCTGTTTTCTCCTCTTCTTGGTTTGGTTTGTAACAGACGGTGCTTCCATTTTTCCTAAACAAAATTTGTATTTAAAAAAATCAAAAAAAGCAAGGGTGGCAGGGGAGGGGCAGGGAGGGAGGGAAAGCACAAATTTATTTTTGTTACGGGTATCTGGCCATTATAAACACTTGCTTTCCCTATTCCGGTGTCCCAGTCTCTGCTCCAGTGTTGTGCTCCCTCGTCCCACAGCTTTCCAGTTAGTCCTGCAGCCCTGGGGGGGTTTCTCTGGGGTGGGTGGGGAGGGAGGCTGGACATCTCCCTGCAACCCACATACCTCTGCTGAGCAGCAGGGTGTTTTACCGGCGTCTGTCGAGCGTGGGGAACTCCAAGCCATACAGCTCCTGCTGCACAGCCCAGGACTCTGCTGGCAGGGTAATGTGCTCACTTTCTAGCAGAGAAGCCGCAGAGCCTGTTGCATGGGCAGAGCTGTCTCCTCAATATGCTTTTCCTTCTTGCCTTGTGTCAAGGAGGCTCTTTCTCACAACCCCTCTATGCGTTTTAAACCTTTACTGCAGGACAAATGTAAAAATACATGTGTCTGTGTGTGACATGCTTGGTGCTGGTCTGAGTGCCTTGCAAGAAGCATCGCTCACGGAGTGCCCGTGCACGCAGGGCTGTGCCTGCAGTGTGGGGAGCAGCACCCACCCACCAAAGACGCCGACGGAGCCACGTGAAAACCCCAGGTCTCTACTCGGTGCCATCCCAGCATGGAGGGTGTCCCAGGACATGGCGCAGGCGGTGCTACCTCCAGCCCTGCAGCCATCAGAGCAGCCCCCAGTGCATGAGACTGGGGAACATCAGCCTTGGCCCTTGATTTCCATTACTTTTTGGTCCAACGCCCTACCCATGGTCTCTCCCAAAGAGCAGCGTTTGCCTAGAGCCAGGAAGAAGTGCTGCTTTGCCAACAAGGGTGAACCTGTAGAAGAGGAGGGGGGAGTCTGGGCTGTACTTGGGTTGGGGTGTTGGTGGCAGCTGGGCAGGACAGGAGGCTCTGAGCACTTACCCATCAACCCAGGTACAGTAACCTGGAGATCCTTCCCCTCAGGTGGAACCAAATGCTTTGGGGCATTAGGACAGGTTGGCAGGGCTCTCCTGAGAGCACTTAACCGTGTTTTGTGTGCTCAGGAGGTTTTGATAAATGCCATGTGTGTCCGATGCCTTATCGTTACTGTCAGAGGTTCTGCTAGCCCAACTGGAACATTTTTGGAGCAAGATGGCAGCAAGATCCTGCTCAGGTGGATACAGCGAAGAGCAGGACTCACCTCTGGGTCTGCTGGAGGGATTTGCAGGTAAAGTGCTGCCCTTCAGTGCTTTGTTTGAACCTAAGGGCTTTTGGCTTGGCCCAGTGGTGTCACATCTCTGAGGGGATTTAGGGGGTCACAGCCCAGTAGGTGGTGGTGGAGCGTGTGTGGGTTCATACATGGGGTGTCCTCAAGGGAAGGGAGATGCTGAGCATAACATCAGCAATGAGCTGCCTAGCAAACCTGCTGTGAGCAGGGTGCAAATCCCACCTTGGGGTTTGCCTCCACGCACATCTTCCTGCAAACAGGAAGAGTTGGGCAAATGCTCTCCTTTCTGCCCTGAGGCATTTCTAGCAATGAAGCGACTCTTCAGACTGACACAGTCCCACTTCCAGAGGTCACAGGCGTGAGTGTGGGACCCGCTGGGCTGCGCAGATTGACAGACTGCACACATGACCCCTGTGAGATGCAGCTGCGAGCCTCAAGTAGTGGTTGGATCTGTGCATGTTCGGGGCCTTTGGTTTTAGCTCCAGCCAGGTCCCCAGCTCTGTTCCCTGCTGCCAGGACAGGTGATGAACGCACCAGCGTGTCTGCTTTATCACAAACCCCTGCTGCTGTTGTGTGACTGAGGGGAAGGGGCTGCAGGGCGTGAGGGGTGAGGGGGAGAGAAAATAATTCCTGGTGGAAAAGAGTGGGTTTTGGTTCTCGAAACCTCAGTCTTCCTACTAGCTGGTTTATGCAATGTGTAGAAAGAAGCTCGTCCTCTCCCCTTGGCCTTTGGGTAAGCTCCCAGCCGCCACTGCGCTGCTTTCCCAAGCGGTTTTGCTGGCTGAGCCCTTCCGCTGCGTGGCCAGAGCCTCCGGGATCTGCCGCGTTGGCGTGGGTTCCTTCCCACGTGGTTCCCTCCGGAGCGCCTGTGCATGCCTGCTTTTGAATGCTGAAAGATTGCGCATCCCCTACGTCTTCCTTCTTGCTTTCTTGGAAACAACTGTTTAATATCCCAATGCCTTCCTCAGCTGTACAGCAGAGTGTGGGCTTAATTTGTATAATCAAGCCCTGCTGCAGAATGCTCTCATGAAGCAATCTTGTTGGGGAGTAGAAATACAGAGAGCGAATAACAACTCTTCTAACCTTAAGCAAATTGTTAGCCCTGGCTCAATATCCTTCGTAATGAAGTCTGCGCTAGACTTTTAATGTAAAGGCCTTACCTAAGAAATAGGACAATGAAGATGAATTTCCCGTGGTGTACATCTGGTTGCTAATACTGGAATCAGTGCTATTGTCATCATTTTTTAAAAAATACCTTTGTTTTGAAGTTAAGCTTGGAGGTGTGATTAGAAGTTCTTTTTTTTTTTTTTTTTTTTTTCACATTGTAACATTAATTTATGGCTGAGTTTCATTCAGTCCTGTATTCAGAAGTGCAGTACAGGTATTAGTGATGTGTTGTCTGTAACATGGTACTATAGAGTAGCCAATTTGTAAGAAAAAAGAACAAAACGGAAAGAAAAAGAAAAAAACCCACAAAAAACAAAATCTGAAAAAAAATGTAAATTGAGTATTTTGTGGTATGTACAACACAAATTAATTTTACACAGAGAAAGAAGTTTCTAGGAAAATGAAATTCTGATAATTCATACTATTTGTATGAACAAATAAAAGCTATATTTTACCAAGCAATGGACACGGTTGTATTCATTGAACGCTGCGGAGGTGGAGGTGGCCTCCCCACGTGCGTAGTGCTGCCCCTGACACTTGCATGTCTGCCCCATTAATGTCCTTGCAACTGTGCCAGCCCCACAGCAAAGCCTGAAGCCCAGGATTTAATCACATACGTGAGCTCCCATCCAGCCCAGGGCTGTGCTCGGGAGCCAGAGGCTTCGCTGGGTGGGGAACACGTGCGTGTTTTCCTCAGTTGGGTTGTGTCCCGTCGGATGCACCTTCATCAAACACCACGTCAGGGAAGGAGACCTGAGGGATTGCCCTCAGCCCTGCTGCAAAAGCTGGATGGGCTTGGTGGTTGGTGAAACCATCCTTCTTGGTCAGGATGCTGGAGGACAAACTCAGTCCTTTATAGCTGCTGGTGGGGAACCTTCCCAGTGCCAAGTTTCTTTTCAAAAGCATTGTGCTTAGAGTCGCGATGCTGGGCCAAACCTCTAGGGCCAGCGGTCACTAGTGCTCCCTGTACACCCAACACTTTAAGACATAAAAATTCATTATCATTAAATTCAGAAGAATCCCAGGCCAGTGCTATAGAAAGCGGCGCCTAAAGAACATTACAGATTTATGTAACGTAGCAATTGCCACTTAACTAAACTGAATTAAAATAATTTAATTTTTCATAGCAAGTCTTGCATCCGGTGTAGAGTAATTGATGGGAGTCTTTCAGATTGCCCATTTTTCAGAGACCTTCTAGAAATGGAGTCAAAAGTAAGCACAAGATTTAATATAGCGATTTAGGAAGAGTTCAACCTGGGAAATTCCAGCTTGTCAGGATTGCAATTACCTGCTGCCAAACTCTGGCAATGTTTAAACTCTATAGGTGCCTCATTTTTCAAATACATATATGTAAATTTTACTTTAAAATTCCCATGTACCTTTTGAGCAGCACAGCTGGATGTGCTCAGCTGTGATAGAGTTGAGCAACTAGTTACCAGGTTCTCACCTCACCTTGATTGATTCAAATCCAGGTGCTTCTCTGCTAATGTCCCAGCAGATGTCAATCCTGTGGGCAGCTGAGGTCTGAGCTCAGCCTGGTTTTGCAGCAGCTCATAGAGTGTTGTCCCTCCTTCTTGTGTTTGTGGGAGCTACTCAGTTCTGGGATGGAAAGAGTGTGGTTGCTTTTCCTTCACAAGGAGACTGGTGCTGCAGAGGAAAGGGAAGGTTCAGCACCTTACGAGGTTCAGCATCTGCCCTGTCCTCTGCATCTCCCTGGAGGTTATTCCCAGTTGCACCTGGGCTTGTAGATACTGGGGGTTCTTTCCCCAGTTTGGGCTGGGGCCCGTTCTCAGGTGCTGTTTTGGCAAGAGCATCTAGAAGATAAGAATAAGGGTATCTGGGTGGTTTATGGGATCACATCCTGAATGCAGAGAAGTGTTTGCTCTGAAGGAGATGGCCTCAAGGATCTTCTAGTAGCTTTAGGGATTTCTGCTAAAGGACGAAGCTCTTGAATGAGAATGGTTTGATGAAGAGGTAGGTGAGGCAGAAGCAGCCAAGGAAAGGTTGCTGCTAATGATGGTGATAATTAAGGTGGGTTTACTTTTTCTCTAGGTTGGTGGAAGAAAGGTGATGAGCTATTGCTTTCATCTAAAAATGAACCAGGTCTCCAGGTTGTGCAAACAAATGCAGCATTTTTACTGAAAGTACTTGGGGTCTGGTGCTGAGATAACGTCCCAGAAGTCCGTCACCTTGCCAAGATGCAGATGCCAGGGATGGGAAAGCACAGAGCAGGGAGGAATTCCCCTGAAAGGGAAAGGACTGCTGCTGTGAGTACCTCCATGTGGTACTCGGTGGGTGTGGAGACCTCTTTGAGGAGGGTAAGGGAAGGTTAAAACATGGGAGGAAAGAGCTGGGGTAGCCTGTAAGCACCAGGGAAAGAGCTGGGGAGGATCTGCAAGGGCAAAAAGTGCTGCTAAAGCTTGGAGTTGAATCCATTCTAACAAAGCCATCGAAAAAATCGGTGGCTTCTGTAGGTAGTTCCATGTTTATTGGGCTTTGAACCAAAATGATGTATTCAAAACAAACTTGAAGCTTGAGAAGGGCCCCAATAAAAACTGGTTTCAGGAAGAAGTCATTCTTATATGAGTGCTATTTTTCCCTTGGAACTGGTATACAGATGGCTGAGAGGTTGTGCTGCTGCCAGTCCCAGATCCCTAACCACCAGGACACTTCAGTAGCAATTGTTTTGCTTCTCTTTCTAAGTTTTTGTTATTTTTTCCCCCTTCAAAAATCTTACTTAGCCACTAGATCTGTCCATTAATAGCTTTATTTAAAGCTAAACTTTATTATCCTCCAATTTCTCTCTGTGGTTAAGAACTATGGTGTTAACTCTTTTCCTAATGCATATATTTAAGAATGTAATAATACTGACTAATTAGTTATAAATCATTCAAACATTCCAATGCAAGGTAAGTGTTCAGTACCGTATTTAATGGTGTCTTTATTATAGAGAGGAATTCCTGTGTCAAATGTTAGCATTGGTACCTTCAGCTGGAATAAAACCTCATGGCCACTGCGAGTCCTCAGAGCTTCCTGTCAATCAAGATTTCACCATTTGCAGATTATAATTAATTTCATTAAAACACCTGTTCCAGATCACTGCAGGGTCCTGCACCCTAATTCACCGGGAGGGAGCAACTGGTACCAAAGACACAGTAGGTTGGTTGATCTGGCTATTTCTAAACTCTTCTCTCTCAGCTGTTTACTGCTGCTTTCCCTTGTTTTACAGCAGCCCATGGTTCAGCCCTGCAGGATTTTTAGATCTTAACTTCTGCCTCCACAATTTCCCCCTGTCTCTGAGAAGGGACTTACAAATAGGGTTGCAAGAATCAGCCACTGTAACAATTCAGTTAAAAACTGAAAAGCATTCTCCAGGAATATTATTTGCAACTATTTATACAGTCAGCTATAATTGGGAGGCTTAATTTATGCTCATTAAGTCCTCTCAGGTGCTTGATGAGAAGCACTGCAGCAGTGCTAAGTATTACTGGTTATTCAAGTTGCTTACAGCAATGAAGGCATCACCATTTGTCTTGATCTTTTCCCATCCCACCAGGAGCTGGTAGGGAGGACACTGGTAGCAGCTGTCCTCAGGAACAAAGTCTGATCTGGATATTGAGCTCTTGCCAGAAATTACATGCTGTGCCCTGGTAGCAACCAAAGTTCTGAACAAAGGAATGAAGTTTTAAAATAATATGCTCAAAAATTGGCTTGGCAGAGAAGATGCAACTGGCTGCTTTGACATCTAGGTTATTTAGCTGGGAATTTATGTGTCAAAAGCTTAAAAGCTTCACCAAAGAAAATTTAAGAAAGCACCATGTTTCCAACTAATTAAGTAATGTCAGCCAAATATAATTTATTTCTCACCATCACTCATGTCTACAGCAGAATTATCTCATTTTTGATTTCTAATGACTTTCTCTCTCTCATTAATCTGGCCATGAATTATTTTTATATAACTTTTTGGCACTGAAGCAAAGAAAATTTTTTCTTTTTAATAAGAACAGCATCCCTAGATAATTCTGCATCACCCTGGAAAGGGGGCAGGGACTCTAGCTTGGGTTTCACAGCACAACTCTAGCCTCCCTCCCCAGGAATACTTGTAGACTCTACTCCAGGACCTCAGCTTGTCCTTGCTCCCTGAAGCCTCCCTTGTCCTTTCTTCTAGTACCAAGTTGAACATACGGATTCTGGTTTGGCCTTTTATTCTAACAGAAAAAGAGGATTTCTCCTGCAGTTCTCAGGGAAAATTGTCAAGTGCTTTTCACAGAGTATCACTGGCTATTCTGTTCTGAGCAGCATCCCTGGCATTTCTCATAGATACCAGCTGTTGCAGATGTTTTAGATTTGGTTCTTCCACCTATCATCTGTGGCTCTGTCCCACGCATGTGTGTCCTGGTTATTGAAAGTGTTAGTTTTCCTGCTTTACTGCTTTAGTTCACATCTTGGTTTTTGCTGATGGCTTGTTACCTGAAGTTCAGCTCTTTTCCAAGTCCCTGGAGCAGGCTCTGAGGATGGTCCCATACAGGACTTTCTTAGACTGCATCAGACATGTAGTTTGCATCCAGTATCCCATCTCCAACCCCAGGTAGCTCTATGAGCAAGGAACTGGAGATGAACCTTTCTCTTCTGCTGCTCATAGGTGAACAGGGGTGAATCTGTAATTTGGAGGCCCACGTTCTGCATGGGTTTTCTCTAGCAGTGCATCTGAGTCCGTTCTGTGGTCAAAGCAGACCTTGAACATAACCTAAAGAGATTAGCAAATACCCCTTCTTATGCAACTTCCAGTCCCAGCTGCAGATCAAAGAAACTTGGGTAGTTTAGAAAGGCATCCAAGTACTGGGTTCTTTATACATATTGGCCTGAACCTCCAAAAAATTCCTTTGTTTCCAGCCACTGCAGAAGCAGAGCCTGCTACCCACAGCCACCGAGAGCATCTCCTGTGGGAGGAACTGTTGTTTCCAGCCAGCCCGGGCTGCTGCAAGGTAAGCTGGTTGGCAGATGACCCGGACAGACAGCTAGAGCTGCTCCAACACCTCCCTGGGGAAAGCAGGAGGGAGCACACAGCCAGAAGTGCCAGGCAGGCAGAGCCTCAGCTGGCAGAGTTTCACTGCCTTCAAAGGGTGGGCTGGGGAGGAAGCTGCAGGCAGTAAACGGATCACTGAAGGGTGATACAGAAAATAGGTATAGGGATGCCTCAAATATTGCCTTTCTGTGCCCTTTACATGGGCAGTGGATGCTTAGAGATACTTTATATGTAAGAGTATTTCTAAAACCCAGTGGGTCATGCCCACTGAGATAATAAACACATAATTTAAGTTGGATATGGTTGACTAACTGCAGCTCTTCAGACTCTCATCAGGAGTGAAATTACACTTCTGGATGGTTTGGGATAAGTCACCTACAGCTCAGCATTTCCCTAGTGCTTCACCAACAGCTTTCAGGGGGAATATGGTTACAGCTGGCTTGGATTTACCATGGTCTTCCCCTCTCACCTGTGTACTCTTGGATGACCAGCCAGGCTCCAGTACTGAATTCCCAAAGCTGAGCTCAGGGAGGAACAGGGGGAAAGTGAGCAGGTGAATACATCCATGGGGTTGCAGCCCATAAAGCTGGAGGACTCTGTCTGGTGCATGGCATGTCACTGCTGAGGGCTGGGAAAGGCTCTGACCAACCCGCCCCGGATCCAGGGTCCCACATCTCGGTGGCACAGGAGAGACCGTGTTGTTTTCAGCCTGCTATAGGAGATGCAGAGCTGCTCTACCCTGTCTCACTCTACCCTCCTCCTAAATCAAAGCAAAACTTGAAAAACAAAAAGCCTGACAAGCAAAACTCCCCTAAAACCCAAAGGAGTTTTTTGACTCATTTCTCCCCCCAAGATTTTCATTATTTCCTATGGAAAATCCACTTCACCTGTGGAAAACTGCTCGGCAGAAACTTCCATGTAGTTAAAAACTAAGAAAACAACTTTTTGGAAAATGGAGTGGCACTAACACTTTTTTGCTAATTCTGACCCAGCATAAGGCAGCCAGATGGGGCAGTGGGGATCAGAGCAAGGACCCAGCCAGCTGGATGCGTCTCTGCAGCAGGAAGGGAAGTGAAAGCCCGATGTTTCAGCTGGTTTCTGAGCAGACTTGCAGATGAAGGTCTCAGGCAGATACAGAGGTGTGCTGGAGCCCCTGGGCTGTGCTGGTATCCAAACTCAAGCTAACTGCTGTTCAGTGATGGACTGAAACAGAGTCAAGACCAAAAGTGTCAGACTGCACTTGGCTTTCATTAATCACAAGAGTGGTGGAAAAAGTAAACTTCAAGCCAAGTACTAACATGGCTCAGCTAGGGGCAAGCTCAAAAGCACAGATCTCCTAGGGCCCAGCAGCACCAGGAAAGCATGGGGAGGTCAGACCTGCTAAAATGCAGTGTCAAATTTAGCAGATACCTGCCCAAAAGCTGGGGCCACAGTCATGTGCAATTGTGGGTGTGTTGCATTTCCATCTGCAGTGTGCGCTGTGAGCTGCTCAGGTGATCCTGAGACATGGACAAATCAAGATCATCACAGAATAACACTGTATTAATTTTTTTCAGGTCTTTCTGTCAAATTCCAGCGTGGAGGGCCAGATCCTCAACTTGGTGTAAATCAGCCTCACTTAGCACACTGCAGCTGAAGTTGTCCAAGGGATTTCAGTGGATCAGCAGGGCTTATAGCAGCTGCTGGGATCTTCTTCCACAGAGCTCCTAGGCTAAGTACAAGTCTTCAGAAGGCAGCAGTAAATGTCTGGGCAGTCAGATACTTCCCCTCCACTCCATCCTGAGCAGCCCTATGGTACTGGTCGAGGTTGTCTCTTATTCTGCCTACCTTGACCTGTCCACAGATACACAAAGTGATACAGTTGTACAAGAGATCCAGCTGGCTGTCAGTCCTTGGGGAACTCATACGCCGTGTGTTGGGCTGGCATTATGCATCCCTGGAGGGGTAACAGCACAGGGATCTCATTACACTTCCTTTGTGTATATTTGCTTTATACTGCTTTGTTTGAGAACATGCTTGGCAACTCAGTTGTTCCAGTATTGTGCTGGAAAATACACAGTATTTATGTATCAACAGTGAATAACAGTCTCCAGACAAGCAGAAGGATGTGAGGGTGAGGGGTCTTGCACGCTCAGAGTAGCTTGGGACGTGAGGACTGGACTAGCTGTGGAAGGGGAGCATATGAAATATTTGCTGAGTGCCCGTGTCATTTGTGGCAGAGCCCACAAACAGCCACCAGTGAAAGGGATTAAGACTTGTGCTCACATGTAGCTCTTCAAGGATGAAGCCAATAGTCCCTTTTTGTGTCTGCACAGATGACCAAACCAAGAGGTCATTGCAGATGGAGAAGGCCACGTTCAGAAGTTCTGACTATTTCAGGGACTCAGCAACCCTTTCTGCCCTTCTCAAGTAAGGATAATGGTGGGATACTCGATCTTCTGGATACTTCTTGGCATTTCACAGGCAATCTACAAGATTTACAACGAGGTGCTTTTCCAGTTCTGTACAATCCCATTTGCAAAAGTAACTTGGGCTCTTAGCATTCATTTTCCTATGGAAAGCTGATGGGAATTAAGTTCCTATGGCCTCTAGCTTCAAAATATAACAGCAATTTGCTTGCATTGGCACTGCTGGAAGTTAGATGCCTAACTGGGATCTGGGCTTCAGGACCAATTATTTCTGAAAATGCTACCTCAAACATTTAAAACCCAGGTGCTTGGGCAGTTTCTCAGGTTCTTCACAGATTCACAACCCTGTTAGGAGGTCAACTAAAAAGCGGAAAAGAAATCCTGTATTTTGAGAGGCTTGTTTTATGTTACTGGATTGTTTGGATGGGTTGGTTGTTGGTTTTTTTTTTTTTTGGCAAGCTACTTACCCTGCCTGCATGCATCTGTTTTCTTTCCATCCTGAAAGCAGAGCTCCCGGTTCTGCCTCAGCTTACCCTGATGGCGTTGTTAATCCTGGTGCAGCACTTGGATACTACAGCTGGATGTATGTTTATCTCTCTTGCTGTTCACTGCCTTCACCCTCCTATTTAAAAGTGTAAATAATGATGTGTCCTGGGAATAAACAGTAAGTTCAGGAAGAGCTTATAGGTTAGAAAAGATTGACTAATTCTTGGCAAGGGCAAGTTGGCATAGACTTGTTGACTTCAAGTAAGCTGAATTGATTAATGCTAGCAATGTGGCTGGCCCTGTTTCTCCAGATGTTCTGGTGAATGCCTGCAGACAATGAATCCTATCTGGAAATCTGCAGAAATCTATGAATATTTGTGGGATAAAGATGACATTACATGGGTTACTATGACCAGCTCCAGGCATGGCTCAATGCAGGGCAATAAGCAGCCTCACTCTGCTTGCTGAGGCACTGAATGCTGCCAGAGGGACCCTAATTCAGCTGTGGACAAAGCTGCTGCAGTTGCTGCTGAAGGTGGATTTATCAAGTGAGTGATCGTAGCTTGCTGCTTCTCGTGTGTGTGTGTGACATAAACATCTATTATCTTCATTTGTAAAATTTCTCTGCGGCTCACCTCAGGGCAGATACTTCTGAGAGCTCAATTACAGGCAGTTAGTTGCTTGACAACACTTCTGGCAGATGCTAGTGGAGTGCAGGCTCTGTATCCCTGTCAGACAGCAGATCTCTCTGTTTATTAATGTACTGTCATCAAGCGGTGCCTAAAGTCACCTGGGAAGCTGCTGGGTTTCTCAAGGGGATGGAAAGGGATGCAGCCTGGAGCGTGAGGTCCTTGTGACTGGTACAGGAGGTCCCAAGAGGTCTCCAGCCACACTGAGCCCCACTGGAATGGAAGGGCAGCATCCCTGTGTAACAGTCAGTCCTTGTCCCTGAAGACTGTGACATTCAGACACAAGAAATTTCATCCCTGTACCACAAGTGCAAAGGGGCAAAGTGATTTACCCAAAGACATGCAGGAAACCTGTGGCAGAGCTGGCAATCAAAGATGAATTCCTGGCCCTCAGCCCACAGTTCTTGTTTACAGCATTAAAGCAGATAGAGATCACATTTGAGGACTGGAACTCTGCTCTCCTGAGGGATCAGAGAGCAGAAACTCTGTCCCTGTGCCAGAGCCACCAACTGGAACAGTCCCTCGGATGCCTGAGCAGATGGTCCCTGCTGTCCCTTACCTCAGTGTCTCCCCACCTGCTGAGTGACTATGGTGAGGAAGGCTCTCCGTAGGCTTACAGCACCCAAATGATGCCTTTTGAGACAGCTCTCTTGCAACCTCCTGCTCTGCTGACTGACACTATAAGAGTAGAACAGGGCTAAGAGTCTCCTGATAGTGATTTGGGATCTTTTAAAGTTTTATTTATTTAAAGAGACTTTCATTTCCCTTCTAAAAGGCAATGGAAGGGCTCTGCATGGCCAAATGGCACCTCCAGTGATCAATCAGTTCTTCCTAACGACCAACATCCTGCAGCGGTGAAGGGTCACAATCAATCACTACCTATTATTATTACATGATGAAATTGTAATTATGAGAGGGAAACACTGCATTACACTTTCACATCCATCACACCAGAGCTGCACGCTTAGGTGGCACCTTTCAGTCAAGTTCAGCAAAGTACTTAGCAAAGGCCCATTAGCCCCCTCTTCCCTCCCTGCCAACAGGCATACCTGCCTCCTGGTTTGATGCAGGCAGCAAGAGAGGCAGAAACAAGGTGAGAGAAAAGTATGTAAAAGAGAGGTTATTGCACCAAAATTCTTCTGAGCGAATCCCTCAGGGGTCCTTGATGCTTCGCTGATGGCACAGTATAACCCCAAACCGACTTGTGTCCTTGGTCCTAAATGAATGGTCCTTGGATCTGTGCAAATAGGAATTATTTCTTTTTGGCAATTCTATACAATTTTTAAATGAAACCAGCTTGAAGTTCCTGGCAGATCACAAAGCTTAAAAACAAGTGAAGAATAACCCCCTGGAGTTTTGGTTGCCCCAAGATGAATTATTTTGCTGGAAACAATCTGAAAGTTCAGAAGTGTCTCTCTTGATCAGCACATTAAAGAGTTTGATTCTGTTTTGGAAATACCTGAAAAAGTGCCTTTAGAGACTTTTTATACATGAGAGAAATGAATGAGATATTTTGTATTCAGACAAAGAAAATTTTTGTTTAAAATATTGGTCAGAAGCTTCCTTCTTATTTCAAAGGGGTCAAATATCTGTCAGAAATGAGCCTTTTGTGGGGCGGTTGGATGGATTTAGATGACCTCAAGGTCCCTCCTAGACTACCTTCTATGACCCTATGACATTAATCTCTGTTCTAATGGCTTGATCATCAATTATCACTGGATAAAGGAAAATGTCATTTGAAAATACCCCTCTGGCTGCATTTGCACAGGCTGCTCCCTAGCCCTCACCCCTGCAATGCAATGTGGGAAAAGGGTCTGGGGTGCACCTGTACCAATTTTTGGTTTCCGCTGTGGATTGTTGGGAAGCTGCTACAAATTATGTTGGGGCTGGATATGTTCCTGTACTGCCCTGGAGCGTGGGGAGAATAAAATGCCCATCATATCTCCCAGCATAGATCTCCCCAACAAACCAAATTGGCATAGATGGGCCCAGGTGCCTTGCTCTGGCTGTTGAGGGTAGAGGGGACCCAGGTCAATTATATCCCTGAGTTAAGCATTTCCTGGGATTGAAGTGAATCTGAACCAAAATAACCATGTGACTGATCTGTAGTCCCAGGGCAGAGCTGAGAAAGTGGACAAGGGGGTTTCTCTGCAGCAAAACAGCAGTAACTTGAGAGCTGCTCTGGTTGCACATATATGAGTAATTGTTTCTCCTTTGGTCAGAAGATCTCAGCCAATTTAACATATCTCTCTCTCTCTCCTCTCTGTTTGTTTTTTGGTTTTTTTTTTTAGGAGAATTTAGTCTCTAGCCCTGCCTTTTCCCCAAGAAGATGGCTTCCCTGCCCCCATGAGGTGCCTTTTATTTTCTTTTCCCCTTTCTGCCCCCAATTGCTTTTATATTCACATGGTCAATCTTTGCACTGTCCTGTTAGGTGCTTGTGTGATGTTGAAATGCTGCTGCAAAACATCCAAAGTGTCCTGTGGCTGTCTCTGGAGTAACCAGGTGCTGTGCCAGGGAAGCTGGTACTCGGGCACTTAATCTCTTTGTCAGCTTCTCTTGATCCTGAAGATTGGACTCCTGGTAAGCTCCGCCTTGGGGAGGATGCCATTGAGCTAGAGAAGGCCCTGAGCTGCTGGTCCAAAAGACTTCTGAAGGTCCAAAAGACTTCTGACTTTCTAAACACAGAACAGAACAGGAGTGGGGGAAAAAAAAAAAAAAAAAGCAGCAGCACTGAGACGATCTTTCTCTTGCAACAAACGGTACTGAGAGTTATCATGTCCGCTGGCAAGGGTCTCTCCAGTTATTCTTAGACCTCGTTTATAAAAACGTTAGTACAGAGTTCACAATAACAAAACCCTAATTGACCTAGAGTGTGTATTAAATAAATAATAAATGGGAATAAAGTATCAATGAGTGGTGTCTATAGCAGACATCTGTTTTCTCACTGGCCTGCAGCCATACCTCTCTGGGCTGTGATCTCACCAGCCAAGCGAGGTCAGCTGAGTTCAGCTTTTGGATGAATATAAGCATGTGGATGACAATGCTAATGGGAGTTGTGTGCTGGTAGGGCAAGCGCCTCGGTCCACTGGTACCTGCCCTGTCTGAAAGCAGAGGGAAGGACAGGCAGGTCATCAACCTCCCAGGGATCATCTTCTTGAAATCCTAGACCCACTGACAAATTTCAGTGGGTAGTTGTGTGCTGCACGTAGTTTAATAGCAGCTTCTGTCTAGAGATTGTTCCTGAAAGCTATGATATATTCCAATGTTTTTATGGGGTGCTGAATGGCAGAAAGGCGCCGGAGTTGCTTCTTGGCAAGCAAACAGCATAAACACCCAAACAAATGTTGATCGGTGCTATTCCCAGGAAGGAGCCAAAGGTGTAGCAGATTTCAGAAGGGTTTTAATAAAAAGGAAAGCAGAGGCGTGTTTTCACAGTGATAAAGCAGTTTCAGATGGAGCTGACTGATATTAGTGGGGCTTTGGCAGAGAGCGAGAGGAGAGCAGCCCATAGGATGACCAGATGTGGGCTGCCTGATGTACAGGAGGAGAGTTTTCAGTTTCTATCTAGAGCATAGATATGAATAGATCCAAAGGTCTTTCCCGAGGTAAAGAAGCAGTTTTAGCCCCTTATTCCTAACAGTAGACTCAGCTGTGCCTTCAGTACACTTAAAATTGTGGAATTGCCCATTGTGGTGGCCCATAGCTGTCAGTCCCTATTCTGTGCACGCTGTGAGCAGAGCTGAATACATCTTGCAATGTGAAAAACAGCATCTGGGTTGTAGCTGTGGGGGGAAGCAAATCTGCTGTCTCAAAATATCCCCTTTCAGGCCAGAATTTCCCTTCACTGGCTCCCATGGCTGCCCACTGACTGTGCTGGCTTGGAGCTTTCCCTGGGCTGAGCAGAGCACTTTGCTGCTTAGCTGCACTTCAAAGTGCTTTTCCTTTCCGCATCTGCCCTCTGCCACTCCTAGTGCCATCAGCTACTCAAAACCAAGATTTCTTCCCATTGCAGAAGGTTACGTGGGAAAACTTGCCAGAAAGACAGCATCCACTGGGCTCAGCCTAGAAACCCCTTTCCTCCTATCTGGTTATCTCTCCTTTCCAGTCCTTTGACTAGGGCAGCTTGCCCAAGGCTGTGTGTCTCCTGCATAATGCTTGTTTTTGGGTCAATGGATAAAACACCTGCCATAATTACACTCGTTCAGGTTCTTTGGAGGAACGATTTGGTTTTGTGAAGAAATGGAGTTGCCTTGTTCAGCCAAGCTTGGACTCTTGGGCTGTCCCTGCACACAGAGAGACATAGGAGATGGTACAAGGTCCCTCCGTGCTTTTGGGGGTTTAATGCTGCTTTTAGTGGATTAACTGCAGCCAGAGCCTTGTTCCTGACACATCACTTGAGCTGAGTAATATCTTAAGTGATTCTGAGTCTAACTTTGCTGTTGGAAATGAGGGCATGATGGCGGGGGGTGTGGGCTGTGCGTGTCTGTTTTGCTTTGAATTAGCTTCTACTTCTGAGGCCTCAATTACACTCGGGTCATGATTTCTAGTGTACCTTTTTTTTTTCTTTCTTCCAAGCATTAATGCTAGAAATGGAGTTAAATTAGAGAGTTGAAAGTTGCATATATAATAGTGTGTGTCCTTGTGTTAGGGACTTAAGAGAAATGCCAAATATAACGGATTTCATGATAAAAAACTGCAGAAAACAGTAGTTCTGTGTGTTGACAGCTCCTGGAGTGGAGCAGAAGTTGTGTTGATGTTATCTACTTAATTAGATGTTTTAAGCCTGAAAGACTTCACACTGGAGATGTCATTGGCTGCATGTAGTTTTAAGGGAGGGTTCATAAGTAGTATTTGGCCTCTGAAAAAGACCAATTAGTCTAAATGACACTTTAGCCAAAATGACAGAACATGAGCGATTGCCTGGGAGGTGGGTTACTAATGGGTGGCTTTCAGTTCGTGTCTGTCTGCTTAAAAGCTGTCAGAAATCTTATGTCGAGACAAGCAGCTTCTTGTTTCCACCTCCTTGGTGTATTGTGGGGTAATGGCTGTTCCCCTCTGGTGTGCTCCAAAAGGTGTGGACACGTACCTGCCCCAAGGGGGTGGAAACGGAGACGGAGCCCTTCTCCCGCTGTTGGTGAAGGGTCAGGGCAAGCTCCAAAGGGCTGAGCAGAGAATTACCCAAAGCTACCTCAAATCCAGGGTCTACCCAGTACTGTCATGATGAAATACCTTCCCCTTCTGCTCATGGTTTTCCACCTTCACCCAGCTCCCTGCAGCCCAGGCGTTCCCCCCTCTGCAGCCCCTTTGGCAGTCAGTAGTAGGAGTCCTTCCTTGCCAGGCATGGGGTCATCCTGCAGCAAAGTGGCAGAGCATGCAAAGACCAGTACCTAGGCATCAAATTCCTCCTCTGGTATTTATCCATGCTGGTTTCTTGTTGGAAGAGGTCAAAATGAGACACCTTCATACCTTGGAAGACCTGGATTAGAGACCATGAGTGGAGCGAACTGGGAGAGTCTTGGGAGAGCTGGTCTCTCCTGGCTGCTCAGACAAGGTAGCTCTGGAAGTTATGAGTCTCAGAGATGGACATCTAGGGAAAATGCACCAAACTGATGAGAGGAGGAGCAGGGCAGCTCAAGGTGCTCCATCTACACTGCATGTGGGGGTGAGTTGGGCCAAGAGGTGTGCCCATGCTGGATTTAATTCAAACTAATGAGCTATGGAGATTCACCAGTCTATGAGGGAATGGGAACGCTCTTTCAGAATGCTGACCCACAATGTGGTCACTGCTTCTGGAGGAAAGCTGTCACATGTTCTGTCACTTTGTTGAGAAACAGTAACCCAGTAGGACTCAGCACCAGAGAGTCCTCTGCAAGAGCCATGCTTCAGCTCCCAGGCAGTGCAGAAGTGGAAATGAATAGGAACCTCAGGGTGGATTTCCCCCTCTTAAGGCTGATAAAACTCAACCAAGGTTCTAACTCAGCAGCCAGGAGCAACAGCGCTGAAGCCTGGAGGGAATAGAGCTGGTGTTCCTCCAGCACGGCAGTAACAAATACAGCTCAGGTGGCTCCTTTCTATGCCACTGTGCTGAACTTCATAACCTCCCACTTCTCCAGAAACTCACATTCAGGCCTAATCTTCCTTTAAATTTATCTTAATTATTAATGCAATACATCTGTTAAAAATCGTGTAAGCTCAGAGTAAGGGAAGGGATTTGGATAAGGTTTTGGATACATTTGAAGTGCCTACTGTATTTCTAATACTGAAATGTTTAAATGAACAGAAAGGTTTTCCTGGAGCTCTGTGTCATCAGCTCATTATTGAATTTAAGGTACGATATGACTAATTAAGATTTAGGAGATTGCATCGTATATGTAAGTGCCCTTCCTGTGCTCGCATGTAGGATGAAACTCAGCATCAGAAAACCTTCATGGGTCTCATCTGTCTGGGCTGTGCGCTACAGTTTCTGTTCAAGCCCTGAGCTGGGATCAGAGGCAAACCCTGAGGGGTTTGCATGTCCATGTGCACACACCAAGGCAGGGCTGGGGGCCTCAGGGAGCACATTCCAGCCCTAGTTCTGCCACTGGCCTTGGAAAATGGCTTACCATTCCCAGCCCTGCAAATGAGAATCATTTTTTAGGCTGTCACAGAGCTTTCAAAGGCTCTTGCCTTTTACTAGCGAGAAGAGGTAGAGTGTAAGGCTGGACAGCACAACTGAAGGAAATGTACCTCCAAAAGATCAAGGACTGAGCCAGAAGCAATTTTATATAGCTGTGGAGTCCTAAATCCACATTTAGGCTCTCTCAGTAGTCAGCGGAAAACTGGGTATGCTTCCAAAATGTGGCTGAGGTTAGCTGTCTGTGGAAGCATAGACCCAAATGTTAGGTATGATAGATCTAGGCCAAAGCTAATTATCTCAAAAAGAGTAATCCTGTTGGGTGCAAGCGAAATACTGTTTGGCTTGCATTTACATGTTGTCTGAAATCATTTGTCAACAATCTTCTGTAATTAGATCTTGATTTAGGCTAATCATTATATGCCTTGTTAACTCAAAGTGTGTATTTAAATCCCGATTGAATGTAATAGGACACAAGCACGTGCTGAAGAAATACAGAATACTTCTAGAGGGTTCACAAAAACACTGAACTGAAATACTCAGCCTTTTTGCTGTTTCAACTATTCTTTCCACTCGCAAAAAAAAAATCCATTCATCAAATCACATGAGCTGTCTCCAATTATTTTGCCAAGCTGGGAAATTAGTGAAAATTCCACTCTGGAAATGTGAAAGCAAAATGCACCAGTACATTAAAGTGTTTTAAAGCCACTGCTGAAAAAATGGTGATATGGTGGCTTTGTTCCAGCTTTCTATCTATGTGTTGGGGTTTTTTTACCTTTTGTCCCTACAGAAATTCCAAGACTGAGTCAATTTTGCAAAAGTCACTTAGATTCCACCAGGACTGATTTTGCAGCCTTGCTAATGTAATTAACATCTATTAAGCGAGTGTGTGCCCTGAGCAGCTTAATAGGAAAATCTAATAATGTTTCCTATTGGAATGTTCCCTGTTAAATCGTCAAAGTGCTTTAGTGTATGTTTTCTGTAGGCAGCATTGTTTAATGGAAATGTTACACAAATTAGTATTAGGCCCTTGGTGAAATGGGATCTTTAATTTAATTTGATTTTACAGCCAGGACGCAGAACGATTGCCGCTTTGGCCTTGCCAGCATGCGGCCAGGCAGAATTAGGTTTTGCTGGGATCACCTTTGTAATGACTCCTCCACAGCTCTCGCCTACAGAGCGGCTGAGGCTCGGTTATTAGCTGAGCTGTAAATGGCATTAATAATGTCCTTGTGGAGCAATAGCGTGGCAGGATGGTCTCCATAAAAATAGGAATCCTGTGGCTGACCAGTGTTTTGTTTTATTTCTTAAGGTGGGTAATAAAAGAAGAAAATGGAAAGCTTGTGCCTCTGTTTTTGTTTGGCCTAACGGGTGATGGGAGCGGAGGTGCAGATGTTTATATAAAGCCCCGCTTGTTCCACGGGCGCTGCTGCCCGCCCCACTTTCTGTTTGCTGAAGCCCCTGTTGAGTTTGCTTGGGGTTTTGCAGTGGTGCTTGATGGAGCAGGGCCAGTGCCAGAGCTCCCCAGGGACCCTCGTGCCGCGCTCCCTCCCCGACCTTGTCCGTGTCCTGAGGTTGCAGAGAAAACAGCCAGGTCCCTGGCCGAGGAGGGACAGGCAGGGTGGGAAGATACAGCCACTGTCTGCACAGCTTGTGTGGTTGCCGTCAGCAGCCCTGAGTGCCCACACTCCCACAATGTCTCCATCATCCCTGTTTTACCCCTGGTGGCACTGAGCTGCGAGGAGGGCGATGCTCGCCTCCCCTCGAACCTGGGAAAGTGGTGAAATCCCAGAGAAAAGGAACTTCTCTTTTCTGTAACTACACAGTCCCCTTGGTCAGGGAGTCGACTGCCTTACAGGGAAGGATGCCAGGGCTAGTAAATGCCCCAATTTAGCCTCTTTACTACAAAGTCCAGGGCTAGTAAATGCCCCAATTTAGCCTCTTCGCTACAAAGTCAGAGCAGCAAATGCTCACACTGCAGGAGGGAGATGCTGGGATTGGCTCAGGCTGGAGTAGTGTAGCTCTGAGAGTTTAGTCTTGGCAAAATATGAACTATAAAGACAAGGTTTCTTCCTCTTTTAGTTGTTTCTCTTCTGGAAAGAGGAAGGGATGAACATCCCCCTGGATTTGAGGAGAGCAAGGAGGGCAATTTGTTTAGGAAACTCACTGAGATGGTGCAGTGTATGTGCAGTTTATATGTAAAGGGAAAGGTCTGCCTCTCTCTTCAGGCTGCTGCTTTAACCCTCCCCAGGAGGAAACTGCCAGGCCAGGGGTTCTTAAATTTTTCATCATACAGGCGAAGCCGTTTCCTTCCCTAGCAAGGAGATTTTCTTCTTCAGAGCAGACTGATTAATTCTCTCCTATGCACCATCTTGTTCTTTGGGTCTCATAGCACAGTTCCTGCAGTCCCTTCTGCAGTGTCAGGCGCTTCACAGATGTGTCTGAAGTCAAGGTCTCCTCCAGGAGCTGCTCCTGGTGTAAATCAGGCTGATTGTGCTGCAAGAATAGCAAATTGCTGAACAATTTGCTGAGCATCCCTCTTCAGCTCTGCTTCACTTAGAGCACCAATGTGTGTGCAGGCAGCTAACCCTGGGCTGTCCAGCCAGTATCCAAGCCAGTCCTGAGCCTGGGACAGCCAGGTTTGATTTGGATTTAATTGCAATTTGCCCTAAAGCACTGGCCCAGCAACCCACCCCTACATGCTCTAGTGTCTGAGGTTCCCCGGTACGCTCTGTCTTCCAGAAAAGCCCCATGAACAAGGCAGGGGCTTCCCTGGGTACAGATCTCCTCCTGAGCACTGAGATGCTAAAATGAAGCCAAGAGCCCAGGAACAGCCACAGGTTTCCTGGCATAGCGAGCTGCTGTCCTGATCTGGAAGAAAATTGGACTTCTCTTTCTAAAAAAGTTGATAGGTAGGGGAGTTCTGACAGTCAAAATTTCCTTGCTGGCTTACAATAGCATTTAAGCAAAGTTAGATCTAAATCAATACCACTGGTATATAAGGGCAGGGGAGCAGGAAGAGGATGTAGAGAAGTATTTGGGCAGTTCTCAGTGGAAAATGGTTTTAACAACAAAAAAACCCATTTTGCCTGCTTGTAAAACAATGAACTTTAAATCCTGGTGTCCTCTGAGAGAAAAGTCCCTAAGCAGTGGCTACTTTGACCAAAATCATTGAGCAGGGAAATCTACACTTCCTCTGTGGTTCCCATTACCAGCTATGAGTGTCTGTACCCATGATATGTGCTTATCATAGATTTCTGCTCTTGCAAAGGAAAAAAGATAGTTGTTGGTTCCTCATACTTATGAGTCAGCAAGAAAGACCTTCGCTTGTTTTTGGTGGTGGTTTTTTTGTTGGCTGTTTCTTTTCCTATGAATATTAAAGCATTTTTCAGAAGGTGACTGGGCTCACTTCCACTTTAAATTAGGGAAACTGAGGAAAATGGGGCTGCACCTTGCCCAAGATCATAAAATGAATAAATGACAGAGTTTGGGGTAGAACCCAATTTTTTCCTGCTTCAAGCTGGCTGTGCAGAGTCTTGAGAGGGCACTAGCTGTGCTTCCCTGGGATTGCCAGTCAGGACCATTTTTTTCACCTGTGAGCCAAGCTCTCTTCTAGCAGCAGGGCCATACGTCCCACTCCCCCCCATTTAACTAATGATTTGTATCTTCACTGGAAGGCCTTACACACAGGCAGAGCTGGCAGTAATGGTACTTGATAAAATCCTTCCATTTTCTTGATTTGGTAATCGATGTTAGCAGATTAATGCCTGCATAGAGCATGTTTTCATACTGTCAGCATGAACCACACAGAAATGATTGACGAGGTGTTGGGACCTTGGCAGGAGTAGGGGCAAGAGAAGAAGCTGCCTTTCTCTTGAAGTATTTGGCTCTTATTTGCTACCTGCAGATGCAAACAGTGACACTGGGACTTACCTGGTCATGAAAGCACTTGGTCTAGGAACATCATAGAGAGAGACCTTGTCTCATGCCTGTGGTGTTGCTGTCTTGGGTCCTCACCCACGTTATGCTTTTCTTGGTTGAATATTGCCATCCCACTAAATTTAAATTCATTTATATGTTATGTGACATCATGTTCCCTGAGACAAAGTTTCTGTGAGTGCTGGGTGAAACAGGGATGGTGGGTCAGAAGAGAGTGCTATGGCAGCGTGTGTGTCCTCTGGGCGTACTTGTCCTTGCTGCACATCTCCTGAAGGCATGAGAAACATGATCTCTGCAGGACCTCTGAGTCACTTCCGTAAATATGAGGTAAGAAAGTTGCTGTTCAGGAGGAAAATTAATAGAAGCTGTTGTCTGGGGTGGTGGGACACAATCCACCAGCCATGTCCCAGCCATGGCACATGTTGTGGCTGTGGTTAAGGCTCTCCAAGGAGATGTTGTTAGTGTCTGTCCTTTTAGAGGTTGCAGCTGAATTTCCTGATGCAGGGTTTGGAAGCTACTGTGGTTTGAATCTTCCTGTGATTTGGGACAGTGAAACTAGAAGTAGAGGGGTGAGAAAAGAGGATGAAAGGTGGAAAAGACGAAGTGGAATATTCTGCTAGCTTTTATCTGCAGCAAAACCCTAATCTGTGTGTGTGCTGTTTGATTTTGTCAGAGATGCTTTTGTCACAGAGACCTTTTTCTGCTGGGACAGTGTCTGGGTGATGCTGATATGAGCAGGAGTTTTGGATTTGGGCTATCCGGTTTGAATCAAATAAAGAACCACTTTGAATCCCTGCCCAAAACACAACTGAAGCCTGTAGCATGTTAACAAGATGAGAAAGTCTGGCCAATTCATTTAATCTGTTCCAGGCTCCTCTTGGCTTCCAGGTGTTCATCTCGGATCACAAGCCAAAACATCCTGGGAGAGGCTCTTGCTGACATTTTTCCAGCCCATCTGATAAGGCTCACGCCTCTGAGCCGGCATGCTGCTGCAAGATTCCCGCTCTGCCTTAGCCAGGGATGTCAAGTTAGGACTTCAAGACCAGATCCGAAGTGTAAATGTAAAAATACAGCTTGTGTCAACCAAATGCCTCACCAACTGCAATGCATTTGACCTCTTACATCTCCTTTGGGACATGTGCTTTGTTTCACAGATGAGCAACTAATTTTCTTGTCCAAAGTCATACCAAATCCTCATGGAAGTTTCTCTATTTAAAGGGATGTAGGGGGCTGTGCAAGCAAGTGGGCAACCCCATCTACACATCAATCAGTGCTAAGAGAGGTCCAGGCTCACTTCTGTCCCCAGATAAGTCTACATACTAGCCACCTGGCATACAGAACCATTCTACACTGCTTAGGTATGTCCAGCCTCTTGGGTGGACTTAATGAACAGGGAGCCCTGTGCTAGTGTGGGAGGTGGTTGGGGCTGGTGATGGTCATGCTCATCATCTTGAAGCATGTCAGCTACAGTTACATCCCTTACAGCAGAGCAAGAAGCACTGAATTCAGACTTCCCTGCTCTTCCCTGTCTCTTTGAGCTCTGACCTGCTTTGGAGACAGCAGAAGACTTTGTGGTGGGGCTCAGCAGCTCATGCTGGAAGGAGAAATCCCCCTGAGCTGTGCTTAGCCTCCCCAGAAGCAACCTGCTCTAAGGAACCTGGCGGGATGGTGAAGGGGGAACAGGGGTAATGAGGAAGAGGGGAAGACTCATCCCTGATGATCTTTCTGAGCACTGGACTGCCCCAGATGCAGCTAAAACTCAACCCAAGAGACTTGTCCTTGCCACAAAAGCCTGGCTTTTCTCATAGTTGAATTGAAGATGTTTCAGACTGACTTTTCAGCATTTCTCTAAATTATCTGTGTATTCTCCTACCAACACTACAAGTACTTGCAATTTTTTTCCCCCAAAGAGCTGAATCTAGTCACTTTTTTCCTCTAGGCTTCAGAGGAAACGGAAAGGTACTTAACTTATGTTTTATTCATTGCAGTCACTATCTCTTGTTAATTTACTTACATTATTTACAGAATTTTAAAGTATTTTGTGTGTCAGGCAGCATCCCAGGCCCTATAAAATGCTAATTTTCAAACTGTATCAGAGGCAAACATCTTTCCTGGGCCTCTAGGTAGACAAAGGGTCATCCCCATTCTTAATTTATTTTTCATGATTCTATATATAAATGCAATAAAGCCTGCTTGAATGGCAGATCTCAGGCAACTCACTTCTCCATGTGGTTAAGTTTTATGGAGATCCATTGTAGTTGTGTTACTGGTACAATAAATTTAATTTTTGATCTAGTGCCCTTAATTACTAAGGATGACTGAACCTGGTTTAAGTACAAGAATAACTACCTTGGATCTTTGCCCTAAATGTGAATGAAACATAAGGTTCAGAAAGTTCAAGTAACTTTCTGCAAAGAAACTAAATTTTATTTTCACAGTTGCTTCTTTGCACTTCCTGATTCCAGCAAGAGAGGAAGTGGGGGGAAACCCAAACCCCAGAAGGCTCTTAATGTTTTAGGTTTTAATCTTGTGTCTTTGAGTTTTCAGCAAATTGGTCCTGTTCCCAGCCTCGGGATGTTTGAATCTTTCAAAGTGCTGGGACAGTTGACACCATAAAATTGGGCAATACATGAAGATTTAGGGACACTTTAAGATAGTCTAAATCATTGTGACATGCCTGAACCATGTGTTTCCTGCTGGTCAGTTGCCTCTAAAGGTTTAAGGCCAGTCAATAGGAAACACTTGACATTAGATTTCAGTAGCTTTTAGCCTGTCACATAGCACAACCTATGAGCCCCTTTGTCTCTCAGCCACAGTGGCTATTGCCACTGGTATTTGCTGTACTTCTCCCAGATGTCTCTTAGATGCCTCAGCGGTCCTCCCCAGCTAAGAGGACATGGGTGATCCCACTGCTAATGGGGAGCAGGGCTTACTGAGACCTTGCTAATTGCTCCAGAGAAGTCTTAGGGGAAAATGAGATATTTTGATACGAAGCATTGCATTTCTGCTTGCTGGACATGGGAGCAAAGAACCCTGCAGGTCTGGAGTTGCTTCAGAAGAAGGGAGACCAAGGCTGTGGATGCAGAGCAAGGTGGGGTGTGGATGGGTGCATGGGACAGGCATGAATCTGGGGGTGACCAGGGCTGGATTTGGTAGGCAATGCCAAGACACTGCAGCACCAGCAAGTTCTCCTTTGCAGACAGAGCCCTGGGCTCCTGCCGTTGTTCACAATGCGGACCATTTCACCTCTGCTCATCCTGAGGTCTGCCTGATCTCTTCACTCTCCAGTAATGCTGGTGTGTCAAGGCAGTGGCTCCACCATTCTCTATGGGTGTCATGTCAAGGAGAAGTCAGATTGTGATAAATAAAGTGACTTAATCTCAAAATAAATTTAAAGGTGGCATTGTTCTGGCTTTTCCTACCAGAGGGGGATGCTCTGATGTAGTGCCTCTGATCAAAAAATGTTGGCAGACTTGAAGACTTCATTTGAATTTTGTAGCCACTATGAGAAGCACAGCAGGGATATCAAGTTGCAAACACATGGTCTTGGCAATTATTTTTCAGTGCTTGGAGTTTCATGAAAGTTTCAAGATTTTTCCAGTAAATGCATTTTGGTATGTAATGTACACTAGCTCTGTGAGGTGCCTCCTCAATTAAATGCAAAGTACAGGGCTCTGTTGGTGAGATGATCTTGCACGAGGTAGAGCAATGCAACCCCCAACCTGAGCACAGGCAGCCTGTGGATCACCTTCGAACCCACGCTCCTTGGAGGCTGATGCCAAGTTCCCAGCATCTCACAATGCAGATATCTATTGGTTCATCTAAAAAAAATAGCTCAGTGACATGATCAGGCTCATGAGCCAGTGTGTATAATGGTGTCAGCAGAGGGAAACGTGGCCCTGTATGCAGCACTTGTGGTCCGTGATATTGTGATATGAAAGAGCCCCAAAATAGCACTGGGGCATCCTGTGGCGTGTGAGCACCTGGAGTTCTCAATGGCCCAGCTCTGCCAGCAGCCAGGCAGTGATGGCTGTCACTGGGGTAGGGTAGGCCAGGACATTGTCTTTAAGGCCTGGCTTCTTCTCTCCATACCACTTTTGTCATTCCTGAGGTTGTTTTAGGTGTAACTGTTAAAGTTCTGGTGAGGCTGGTTAAAGTTCAAACACAAGTTTTTGGAGAGAGCAGTTGTGATGTTTCCAACTATGATGGTATCTTTTTTGGAAAAATGA